>NC_064601.1:115810115-116511365 GCF_943734735.2 Anopheles gambiae | reverse complement strand
TTCCATCGATTTAAAAGAAATAAACTCTCTTTTCATTTACAAAACCCGAACGCAAATCGAAACGATACTTTTATCGTTGGAAGCATCGCTCGTGGGGGGAAGAAGGGTTGGAGCGGGTGGGTTGAGTTGGTGTCGGGAAGTTACGTTATTTTTACATAATTTTTATATTTTTCTGATATGGAAAGGACACACCAAATTTTAATATAGAGTACACACGCACACACAGGTCGTGTAAGGATTTGAAGATGGCATAGAAAATACATTTCAATTTCAGTTATTTTTTTTTTAAATTGGCTGTCTTCTACGACATTTCTTCTTTGAGTGTTTTTGTTTCGCTCTTGGTGGGTTGATGGGTGGTGGTGGTGGTGGGGTTGGGGGGATGGGCACCTCTGACGAAGCCTGGAAGCAACTGAACTATATTATTATGAATATTAATATTATTATTCTTTGCCAGTGCCATTGGAAGAGTGTGGAATTGTTACAGCGTTTTTTGTTTGTTGCATCGATACACACTCACACACACACAGAGACACATGTGTACGTTTGTTTAACATATTAGAAATATTAATATATATATAGATGTATGTATATATAGAATAATGGGGATCCTTTCTCTTGCTGCTACAAAATATATCCTTTGCTTGGCCCGACACACGTTTCGATCTTGTATAGGTATAGTGTGAGTGTGAGTGTGACTGTGTGTGCGTGTCTGATGTGCGCACTTGATAGTAGAATAGTTTGTGCGCTTCACGCTGCGTCGTCTTTGCGCAAGTTGCGATGCCATAAGGATCGGGCTGTTTGTGCGTATCGAACGGGAAGAAGAGTTGTACCAACCATAATGAAGCAGGAAGAGACTTAAATTTCATCACCAGAAGTTGGTGCGTGCGTGTGTGCTTTTGTGGTGGTTCGAATAGAAGACACAGAATGAGTTTGCCACTCCAACCACAGGGAACACAAATCCAATGGAAGCTGGAAAGGGGATGACACACAAGCACCACACACCCACACACACACACACACACGTAGGAACTCGACGCCACGACATCCGGATAATCGGTGTTTTAAAAACCATAAAACAATGGAAGAAAATATTTGGCTGCTGATTTTTGTTGCACACACGCACACACACCCGAGACACACCACCAAAAAGAGACAAACAGTGCTCCGTCCGCACTTCTTCCGCTTACTTGGCATGCCCGTTGCTTAGTACGGCCGGCAATACGTTCGCCTGCTGGACGGCTGCATTCAATGCGTCGATTTCCTTCTTGAGGAACGCGTTGCTACTACTGCCTACACCGGTGGTGGCCCCGGTAATGGTGGTGCCGCTGGCCGTGGTGCTGTTGCTGTTGCCGTCCACCACATTGCCATTGCCGTTCAGGGCGGCGGCGCCACCGAGCGGCGCTTTGCGTGGAATGTACAGGCCGCCGTGCGTTTCGTCCGGCATGCGCATCAGGTCGTCCTTCAGCTCGACGAAGCCGGTTACCGTCTTGTCGATAAAGTCTTCGATGTTGCGCGTCTCCTGCTCGAGCTTCTCCTTGATACGCTCGCACGCCAGCTTCGGGCCGCTCTTGGTGGCGGCGGCAGAGGTGTTGTTGGTGGTGGTGGTGGTGGAGGTGGTATTAATGGTGGCACTGTTGTTGTTATCCTCTTGGGACAGGAAATCGTCAGTCTTTTTGTGATGGTGGTTGCCATTCATCATCATCATCATGCTGGTGGTGGTGGTCAGACAGAACGGGTCCACTACATCCTTTACGATCTGGTGCTGGGAGTCGACGTCACTGCGACGCCCATTTTCGGCACCACGATATCGGATCCCCGCCGCACTGCCATTGCTACCAGCAGGTTCCGTGTCTACCACCGCCGCCACGGCAGTGCCAGCCTGATTCGATAGGGCGTCGGCATCCTTCCGACCGCTGCCGGTCGCCGCCGCCGCCGACTGCTGATCCGCATCCTCCGTGTCGGCTTTCAGCTTGGAGCGCGAACGGGCCCCGGCCGCCGCCCGACTGCCCTCTCCCCGTGGTACGTATTGCGATAAAATAAACACAGTGATCAGAGCGACTAGATGAAGGCACATAAACACATTCAGGTACATACGAAGACTAGCCTTAAACTCGAGCAGCACGAACGGGAAGGTGGCGTAGCCCATGAAGACGCGCGTCACCAGACAGGTCAGCACGTCGTACAGGGTGCGCGAGCCGGCCGTGCCCTGGAACGCGGGGCGGAACAGTTTGCGGGCGATGCGGGCCGCCATCACGATCAGCGCACCGGTCGCGAACGTCATGTAGTAGCCGGGATAGAACCCGTGCCAGAGGGCGCTCAGGCTGAAGGTGAGCACGGTGCCGTAGCGCTTCGGCACCCGCTCGAACACGACCATGCGCAGCCAGCGGTTGGTGCCGGCGTTCCACGCGTTGATGCAGTTGCGGAAGTTGGTGCCGAACTCGAACTCCAGCACCTGGATGTTGGACAGCATGTCCCAGCGGGGCGTCACGCCGTCCCGCTCGTCGTACCCGTTGAAGCCGAGGCCGGAGTTGTTGCAGATCGCGTCCGCCATCAGCCAGGCGAAGTAGTACTTGAAGCGGACCGCCGTCGTGGCCATCATCATGTACCACAGGGAGTAGAAGAAGCCCGTACTCGCGATAAAACCGTCATCTGTGGATGGTACCCCGAGCAAACCGCGACATGTTAGTGGGCATGATTGGAGATGATCGAAGGGGGGGAGGGGGCTACACTGACCTTTCATTGTTTTGATAGGATATATGGTGGCAAACTTCACGAAGATCAGCGCACACACCAGGCTGGCAATCACCTTCTTTACGACCGCTTTCACCGGCGATGGTTCGTGTACGATCTTCTTCTCGATGTCGTACTTTGCCTGCTGGGGAAAGAGCCAAAAGAGAGAGAGAGGGTAAGCCAACGCCAAGGCACTTTTCCAACTTCCCCGCTCACTACTTACACTCGCCGACGTGTGCTTGATGATGTGGCAGCCCTCGATGAAGTCGATGTAGTCCTTGTAGAACACCAGCGGGCCCGCCATCAGCCCCTGGAAGTGGAGCGTGTAGGAGAAAAACTCGAGCGGCGAGGGCAGCTTCCGGATCGCGTGCTGCTGCTGGCTCTGGGTCAGATCCTTCATCTCGCGCGTGAAACCATCGTGAATGCTGAACGCCAGGCTGGTCACCTTCTGCGTGATGATCATCAGCGGACCGGTAATGTCGAGCGAGTACGACCCATAATCGTAGTACTGCCGGTGCAGATGGATGCAGGACAGATAGAACAGTGCCACGACCATGACGAGCCTGTGCAAAAGGGCAAGCAAGCAGTTAGTTTCGTGTGCTGGCGTTCTGCTGGGGGGGGCGTTTCTTTTTTCCTTACCGTTGGACAATTTGGGGGTTCTGTGTGCGGATGACGACATAGCAGACGGCGGGCAGGCCGGCGATGTGGATCGCCTGCTGGCCGAAGCAGAAGTAACCGAAGAACAGACCGATCACCAGCCCGATCGCGTGCCGCGTGCTGGCCGACACCTTGGACGGGTGCAGGTAGGAGCGGAAGGCTGACGCCAGCAGCAGCGCCAGGAACTGTGTGATGAGAAAGTTTACCTGCAATCGATAGGAAACAGAAATTGGGAAAGGGTGAGTTAAAAAACGCCTTAAGATATGCAACTCAATCCAATTCGCCTACAAGTATGCAATTTGCACTGCAAAAGGCACAACATTCAGTCGTCAAGCATCAATATTATAGAAAAGAACCTATAAACACACAAATCAAGCCCTCCGTACTATCTGTGCTGAGATTGAGTTGAGTTGAGTGCAAAATCCACTTGACCCACAACATAACTGGAGGCAACAACAGTAACAACAAAAGAAGCGGGTCACTTATCAATTTCGCTCGCAATCTCTCCTGCAACGATGCTATCAGTACCAGTTAATAATAAGCAACGGGCAGGGCAACGGGGCAGACAAACAAACCATCACACACTCGGTGTCTCGCCATCATACACGTTGGTTATCGTGGGGCACACTCAGACAACACACGGGACAAGTTCAACGAGTTCGCGCGCGATTTCCCGGCAGCCCAGCCAGCAGCCCAATCACGGAAAGCGCATGATAATCCGCGTGATGAACTGTTGGCTCGCGCGTATGATAATGCTGAGATTGTGCCAAAGCCCTGAGGATGGACCAGTAGGAAGCGGCGGCAAGATGATGATGATGCCATCTATTAAGCGATTTCAGACACGAGAGAGAGAGAGTGAGAGACAAGTAAATGTAATCCAATTGTAAGGTTAAGCCAATTGAAGTGGCGGAATTATGGTTTATCAGGACTGATGATATTCCCATTTCAGCTCCGTCTGCATGCTTCACGAACCCCGTTCCTTTTGCAGGCCAAGAAACTCTCCTTCATTACGGTTTCATTTGTGTGTGTGCACGTCTGAGAGGTGGGAAGAAGACCATCATTTCTTACATGACCCATATTTCGACACAAATTTAAATTAAACAACGCCACAGCACCTGCGCTTTAGTGTGTGTACGTTTAAATATCGCTCACAATGTGGTACCACCACCACCTTGCTTCCGGCCCCCATTTTGGCACCAAAACGCGCAAAGGAGATTTTAATACAAAAAAAACCTCGTGCCACCATCCAGCTGTGTGGCACACCACAAACGTTTAGGTGAGGAGAAGGAGGAGTTTGGCACCGAATGTAAACAAAATCCGAATCCAGGAAAATCCGGAAAGACCGGATACTTGGGCTTGGATACGGGCGGATCGGATCGGGGTCAAGGATTTAACGTTGAGCCCAAACACAATGCTCATTCGGCATTGGTCGCTTCGTTTTACTGTTGTGTTTAAATAATTAGGTCAATACGCAAAGAACAGGAAGCGAGGGCATTAGTAGAATAGGAACTTTCAAGCGATTGCCAATGATGGGTGTTGAAGCAAACGTTTCAAATGCTTTGCGGACTCTTTGAGTGGAAAATAAAGTAAAGTCCTTTTCAACTGAAAACTCCAAATGAAGACTTAGAACGATTAAAAGATCGTTGTCGTACTAAATTAAAGAGACATCAGCTGTAATTAAAAACCATTTTGCTTCAAATAATAGCATTAATACATCAATTATAAGTTAAAAACAAACAAACAAACGACTAATGCCAACCATTTCTCATTTGTTCCAAAACGGTGAGCTCATCTCGAAAGCGCAAAGAGTGTGTGTTGCGCAAATCCAGCCCTATTACGTGCTCGTGTGGTCGTGGTCGCCCGATATACCCGACGCCGGAGTGCTGCTTAGTGGGTTAGATTTCTCTCCTCACCGCGCTTGGATCGACCTTGACCATGAACCACCATGCGAGAAGCTCGGTACGGACGGGGTTGTGTAGAAAAACGGGTTTAAGCGCATCACACTTAAACGATAGAGCTGCCGCCACCAACCAACGTGCGCGCAGGGGCGGGTTAAGCTGCCCACAAGATGTGGGGTGGTCGTTTTGTCTATATTTGCCGCGCATTCACATATGCACAGCTAGTAAACTTAAGGGCTAATTTTTTTTCTCTCTTCCTCTCTCTCTCTTTCTCTAAGGGACATAAAACAGAGCATAGTTTTCCGACGTGCTAGAAGAGCTCTAACGATGGTCTTGGTGACTGGACTTGGGGCGCGAGACCTTGGAGAGACATGGTTCGGTGAGCGCATAAGTAGTGAAGCTAAGCACGTGTTTGTACAAAAAAAAAGCGGGTTTTGCTTGCCGTGCACTAGCACAAAATGCATTGGCGCATGGCGAACAGGAGAGGGAAGGGGAGAAGGTTAAGCGCTTGCCGCCAGCAGCGACATGCCAGCAGACGCACACAACACCTTGAGCCAGTTTACGATTTGCGAGAGTTGTTTTCGGAAGTGAGTTTTAGTTGCAAAATGTATTCCTTTTTTTAACATAAAATTATACTTAAATTAACGATCAAAACCGCTGAAGTAACTTCAGTGCCACACCAAAAAAAAAGTACAGTCTCAACGACACACACCGAGAGCCCTCACCAACATATCCTTTAATTATGCCGCTGTGTTTAAACTTACATATTTTATTGCCCCAATCTCGACGAGATAGCCTCGTATCCGTTCGTGGAGCAGGTCACCTTCGCCACCGGTGCCGTTCTGGGCATCCAACCGTTCCATCACATCTAACGACCTCCTTCTGGGAGTGGGGGAGCTTACGAGGGGAACAACGGAATGATGACGGAATGTGTGACACACAGCACACAGCAGCTCACAGCAGCTCACAAGGCACTTGATCTGTTCAACTTTATTTGCAAAGAATTTGCACTACACACTATAAACTTCTTGGGTGGTATTCGGGTTCCGCCAACACCATCACCACCGTTGGGGGCGGACTTTAACGGGCGAACTTTCCCACCATGATCGATGAGCTGTTGAGTGTGGGGGAGAGGACAGGGGTTAAAGAATGTAGGAGGTTTTTAGTTACAGAAGAAGCGCTCTCAGTAGTGGTGTGATGTCTGAACCGCACCCACTACTCCGATCCGACTTGGGCTACTGTTAGTCCGATTCCGATTCCGGGAAAAACGGAACCACTAGTACCGTCTGGAATTGGAGTCACGTGGAGTCGTCTGGAGTCGTCCCCGAAAATTACGGACGCTTCTGAACGATACCAGACGACGATTCCGGATGACTCCGCCCAGATAACAACTAGTTCTTTCCAGAGTCGCAGTCGTCCGGTGGCCGACACACGACAACTCTGGGCGATTCTGCAAAATTTTGGCCGATACCAGACGACGACTCCAGATGACTCTGCCCAAATAACAACCCAGAGTCGAAGTCGTCTGGAGTCGGAGTCGTTCAAAGTCGGCTGAAGTCGGGCGGAGTTGGAGTAGCTCGAACGTCGACTCGGGACGACTCTGACAAGGGACTACTCCAGACAACTCCGGCCGAGTAGTTCTTCCCAGTGTCGGAGTTGTCTGGAGTAAGAATCGACAACGACAACTGTGGGCGATTCTGGAAAATTTTGGACGATACCAGACGACGACTCCGGATAACTCCACCCAGATAGCCACTAGTTATTCCCAGAGTAGGAGTCTTCCGGTGTGCAAGTCGTCCGGAGTTGGAGTCGTCCAGAGCTGGAGTCGACCGGAGTTGGAGTAGCTCGGAGGCCGACTCGGGACGACTCCAGATAACTCCAGACGACTCTGACTATAGATTACTCCAGACAACTCCGGACGACTCTGAACGGCTCTGGACAACGATTCTGGATGACTCCGGAAAAAGCTTCCAGAGTCGGTTCCAACTGTTTTGAATTTGGATCGCAATCGACTCCGAATTACTGCCATCCTTTCCCATCACTAGAGCACAAAGCAAGAGGGCAGCAAGCACGTTACTGTTGTTTTGGTTCGTTGTGATTTATATGACATTTATGGAGGAAGAGAAGTATCGGAGAGCGCGCGCTCAGTAAATGCGCACAGTTTAGTTGCAAAAAACAAACCAAAATCCCAAGAAGAGTTATTCCCTACCCCTAAGGAGGGATCGGATTAGCTGCCGGTCGTTCGGTCGGTCGAGTGGAGATCATCCGGGAAAAACTGGAACAAGAGGATTGGAAAGACGCTCGTTTGCGTAATCGACACCCAACTATTACATGGCACAAGAACAAAATCAGCAGCAACAGGAAGATCCGTATCGATGAAAGTTAAACAAACAGCATGAAATGGGTGCGAGGAAGGGGATGATGTTTTCTTGCCCCCCATGAGTTGGGGGAATTTTGTTTGCCAAACTCTGGAGAGCCGGAAATACGATCCGAAGATAGAGCACACACACAAAGATGCAACCTTTGGGGGTTAGAGAGGCCATTTGGCGCGGGGAGGGAAGGGACGACAACGACAGTAAGAATGCTTCATAAAATACAAGATTCATACGACAGCGAAACCTCTCTCTCTCTCTCTCTCTTTCTCGTTCACTCTATCAGTGCTCGTATCAGCAGTCAGATCCGGTTTTTCACTCCACCTCTTGCCAATTGTTTGTGTTTGCTTGCTTGGTTGAAAACAATTCATCACGTTCAATTTGAGCGACAAAATCGGCGAAAACTACTACGGGAAAAACGTTATTAAAACGCGCTCCGTTTTTTGTAATTAAATATCCATTTAGTGAGCGTTTAGCGTTTGAGCCAGTGCGCAGCAAATGACCCGCAAATGAAATGAAGGTTCTGGTTGATGCATATTATTTGAATATCTTTCCGCACCAAGGTCTTCTCTCTGCTCTCTCTGCAGGCAGTTGAAATTTGAGACAGGTTGAAAAACAAAAAAATAGACACTAGACAGGTGGTGCAACTAACATCATCACCCCATCATCCCTTTCCCAATTCGGTATCGACATAAATCTCGCCGCCACATTCAAATATGCTTGCGTCCGGGCGCCACCGTCCACCGTCCTTCCTCCAATCGGCAAGGCGACGATAAACGCCACTCGAAATATGTATTGCATTTTTAAGCGCCATTGGGCCACGCGGTGGTCCTTGTGGGTGGTGGTGCTGCTTGCTGCCCTCCTCCATCATTAAAATGATGTGGAAATACTGCATATCAAAGCCAAAAAATAAAACATTTGCAGCACACTCTCTACCGGAGCACGCACATGCACGCTGCTGGTGTGGTGTTGTGAACCTCTTTTCCTCCTTTTCCATCATGCCCCAAGAGTTACAAAAGGGTCCGCCGTCGTGGCGGTGGGTTTGACCCTTTCCCTTTCCTTTTTTTGTTGGAGAGGTCTTCGAAATCATGCAATCGAAGCGAAGCAGTTCAATATGAATTGGAAAAGCTCCTGCTCCTGCACCTCCATCCAACTCTCGCTCCAATCGCTGCAAAATAAAAATGTCGATTGCGGATCAACTTTCCGATGGAAAGGTTAAGCTGGCCTGCATTATTATTGGGGTGAAAATGAGGGGGTAGGGGATAGGGGTGGTGGCCGAGTGGGTGATGCGCGCGTGACGATTCCATGGCCTGTCGATCGCGGGTGTGTGTGTGTGTGCCGATTGGGTATGAATTATGGCCCAGCGGCCTAGCGGTCGGTTAGTGGAGAGAAGTTGAAATTTATACCGCACAAAGAACGAACAGAACGAAAATAAAAAAACCATGCAATACGCCGACGACTTGTGGGTGTCGGATTCGCATGATATTGTTATTTTTCAAGGAGAGAACACACTTTTATTCTCGGTTGTTTACTCAAAGGAAAAAGTACATGGAAAAGCTTTTAGAAAAATAAGCAGAATCCTACTGGTCACGGCACCATACAATGTTTGAAGCGTTCTTTTGAGTTCGTTTTAATCCAAATTTTCCAAAGGTTGATTTAGGATAGAGCAGGGAGCATTAGAAAATTCATCCCCACTTTTAACTATCCTTTTTAGTAAGAATGCTACTATCCCCGTTATTGCCCAGCAACACAGCAGGACCACAGGACCTTAAAAGCTTAAACGGACGAAAATTAGGCCATTCCTTTCGGGGGAAAAAAAGCTCGACATACTTAAAAATAGAACGCGCCCACACAACCCTTTCTTTGCACACCAAGAGAAGGAGGAAGAGTGAGAGAGGGAGAGAGTGAGAGAAAAGCACAACAGCAGCAGCGTGCAGTGCAACTTACCGAGGGAGACACATTGAATAACAATAATGATAAATAATTTCACACGAAACAATTTGCGAAACACAAAAGGGCGGCAATCGATTTTCCTCGACGGCGTCATATCAATTTTCCTATTTTATGTTGTGTGTGTGCCGAAGTACATCCACCCAAACACAGTACACACTAGTGGTGGGTTATACGATTCATTTCACGACCCGATCCGGAGACGGGTGCGAGCCAGTCGGAATCGATTCTGAGCCGTGGGTGCAGCGGGTGTGCAAGGTCGGAGGCGGAATCAAATCCGACCCGCGGGTGCAACGAGTTCGGGTCGACCCGAATGATGAGTAGGTGCAAGAAAGCATAAGCGACTCCGACCCGTTGGTGCAGCAAGTTCGGGTCGGGTCGGATTGAACCTATCTTGACTCGACCCGACCCGAACTCTCTGCACCAACGGGTCGGACTCGTTTATGCGTTCTCGCACCTACTCATGAGTCGGGTCGATCCGAACTCGCTGCACCCGTGGGTCGGAATGAACCCACCTTGGCTCGAGCCGACCCAAACTCGTTGCACTACCGGAGTCGTTGCACCTACTGAACCTACTTGTACCTTTTGGATCGACTCGACTGACTCCGGGTCGCTTACGGCTGGCTCCAACCCAATAGGTTCGGATCGACCCGCCCATCACTAGTACACACACGCCACACAAAAAGCAGCGAATTGAATTTAAGACTCGTCGTCGTCGTTGTGGTCGTCGTCACCGTTGTGTGGTGGTTGGAGTATGTGGAGTGTGGTCTCTCCCCGTCGCCAATATATAATTGCAAAACTAACCGAAACCGCATTTTTGTCCTATAAAAACGGATCGACGGGCTAAAACCTACCGAACACAAACACAATAAACAATAAACGGGAAAACGGGAAGGAAAAATCGACTGTGTGGTTGCGTTTGTGCCCCCTGTATCATGTGCGTTATGCGATATCGAGCGTGTCCAATTGCTGCTTGTGTGTGTGTGTGTGTGTGTGTGTGTGTGTGTGGCGGGAACTCGGGCAAGCCTTAGATCTTAATTGCTTTTGTTAATCTAATCGTAGCTCGTTCCGAAATTCGGCAATTTCACGGAGCACCCGACCGACCACCAGGGAAAGACGAAACGAAATGGAATTGTGACGCCCGCCTACACCACACCACGCGCCCACACACACACACACACACACTACGCAAGGAATGCGTTTGGGTGGGCAGAGGTAAGGTGTATGGAAGGATATTATATCCTTCCCCATTTGCTGTGTTTCTTCTCAGAGGCTAGAGTGTGTAGTACTACTACTATTACGCCGTCACCATCGTCGTCGTCGTCTAACTGTTGCGTTGGTGTCCCTTGGGAGTAGGATTCGGGTGCCAAAATGGCGGGCCATCGTGGAAAGCGTCGCCATCGAAAGGCAAGAGTGGCAGCAGCTGGTCGTGTTCGCTTTCTTGTGACGCCACCACAACAGCAGCTCGCTTTTCCCACTGCATTACAGAGCATGGGGGAATCGGAATTCTGTAAACAAACACCAACAACTGGGCGAGAGGTTCTTGTGGCAGTGTAAGAAAAAAAGAACCAGAACTTGGAATAACCCACCAAAAAGTCATCATAAAAGTCAACTCTCGAAATGGTTGACAATGGTTTTGATGGTGATGGCCTGCCGCGGCCAAAAGGACACCCCTCAATATGTGCGCCAGCAAAAAACGGTCAAAAAATGCAGTTAAAATCATTGGATGGCTTTATTCTACCCTTCCTCAGAGACACAGACACAGTGTGGTCGTCGTCGTCGTCGTCTGTTGAGCAAATAAAAATGTATTTGAAATGATAAATAAAGCAACACACACAAAGTCGAGCCAACCATATAAATGTAACGACATATCATATCATTTGAACGACTTTGTTATTTACCACGGGGCCTTGCCAAGCCATTCACATTGCTCTGGAAATTGGCATTTTCCACGACCAATTAATGTTTCATACCATTGCTGCTGCTGCTTTCATGCATTGCTTCATGGGAGTTTAAACCGAACGCAAAAAACAAACAACTTCTATGGCGCAAGCATAAACGCATTCAAGCGATAAAGTATGCAACAGGTGTTGTTATTGGGTGTGTGTGTGGGGTCAACTCCTTTTGTCCCATTTACGAATGTGTGCGTGTGTGTGCCTGTGTCCACACTACACTCTATCTACTACCCCATAACGGTCCACTGGGATCAATTTCGGGTGCGTTAATTTATCTACGCTCTCTTGTTGCCGCTTCCACACGCCCGCCCAGCAGAAGCAGCAAATGGGCAATATTTAGATGCCACTTTTCGAATTAACATTCACAATCAACCTACCTCCCCCCGTCGGAACTGGTGGTGTGGTTGCGTGCCATAAGGTCGTAAAAGTTCGTCCGAATCGCAAAGCGGACCGAATGATAATTAAGTTGCGAATGGAGCGGGACAGCGCAGGCCAGAACACGGGCCGGAGCAGGGCCTGGCAATGATGGTTCTTCTCTTAGAAAACCCACCGTCTGCCGCCGAGACGCGCATCCTTATGTTCGAGTTCAACTTTCATCTCTGATCTGTGGTGTGTGTGCGTTCTGCGTGTCCTCCTTTTTTGCTCTTCGAACATTGGCCCTCCGGACGTTTGGCGGTGTCAAAAAAGTAATGACATGTTGCTTTCACATCGAACCAAATTACTATTCATCGAGTCCTTTTTTTGCGTGTATCTTTCAGTTCCCCCAACAGGAAGAAGGAGGAGGAGGTGGAAGGGTTGAGATGGAGGAAAATTCATTAGCTCCATCTCGAGCCTGGGGCTGGGAGGACAGGGCGTGCTGGCGCATCGAAGGGGGTTGAAGGCGTTCTTGTGCGTCCGTGACCCTTGTTTAGCATCAGAGGGAAGGAAGGGAAGGAAGGATTCGGGACCAAAAGAACAGTAACATATTGGTGCTGTGTGTTATGCAATACGTTTCAGACGAGGATCACGCCGAGTTTGCATTGTTAGATGGTGGTAGTGGATTAACTCGAACTTTTCGATTGGTGTATGCGACCTGCTACCTTTTTAGGTGGGAAACGTTGACCTTAAAGAATTGTTCAGACAACAACAGATATATTAGAAAATCACATTTTGATGAAGCCAATTGCAAGCTTTTATTTCACTTGAAACCATGCTTTGGGCTAACAAAACTAACATTGGAATATTTGGAAAAGCTAGTAGATGATGTAGATAAACTGATTCTCTTCATCATATTTAACCCCCTCAGAAATTAAAACGCAAGGCGACCATTATTAGTTGCTCCCATTCCTCAACATCCATGGCGCAAGTACTTCTGGGCGACTTCTTCATAACCATGCGATTCCACAGCCATCAAACACGCTCTGTATGATTCGCATAATTTCGCGTAACAGACCTTTCGTCTACCATTCAACAGTTTGCGAGGGCAACAGTCTCCCCAGAGAGAGAGAGAGAGAGAGAGAGAGAGAGAGAGAGAGAGAGAGAGAGAGACGAGGAGGGAAAGAGAGTCACAAAACTTCCCCCGTTCAATGTGATAACTGCTGGCGCTGCCGGGCCGGCAAAGGAGCCGTGGGGCTAAAAGAAAGCTCGTCAGTGGACAGTGTCTCGCCAAGGCGATGAGAGAGAGACAGAGCGAGTGCGAGAGGAAAAGAAGGATGGAAGTTTCATTTGAATTTTCTTCACGCACGCGTCCTTCTTGCCGCCGCCACACCTTCTAGGATGAGCGTAGAGAGTTTTGGAAGGCAAAAGGATAATGTAGTCAGCGCGAACAACCCCTACGGGCTCTCTTTTCCCCGTCCTCCCCCTCCCTCCCAAAACCGGAGTCATCAGCAGCCACATGGCAGACCATTTCCAATTTCCATCAGGAGGTTCTTGCACTGTGTGTGTGTGTGTCTCGAAAGAGCTTCGCACGGAGCTCGGAGCTGATGAGTGGAAAGGAGGGAAAGAAATAACAAGCTGCTCACCCCGTACAAGCAGAGCACAACCGTTGCCGTGAGCCGGGAAAATGTTGGTTTTCCCTGGAATTCCCTGGCTTCTTGGTGCGGTGTGGTTTTGCATCACAAGAAGCGTTGGAAGTGAGAGGATATAACGCACACCACCACCACCAGGTAGGTAGGGAGGAGGATCTTCTTCTCGCTTTCGTGCAGATGAAACGCAATAAACGCAATAATGAAGATTAATCCTGTAACCCAGGTAGTGTGGTACGTGTGCGTGCGCGTGTACTCCAGTTTTCTCTTTACACGTGTTGAACATTAGTACCATAACCAGAAGCCCGAAATGGTCGAGAAACTGTGTGCGAAAGAAAAGCGAGCTTCCTTCTTGCGCGCTCTTGCTAAATGGAAATCCCCCGAAGGATTAAGTTTGGGTCAAAGTTTCTACGAGCGAGCGAACGAACTACGGGCCACGTCCCAAAAGCTTGTCTAGAAACACACACAAACAGCCAGGAAATGGGATAAGCACGCCGGATTCTGCCCAATCCCTCTGTCTATCATCAGCATCATCGTAGGGGTGCTGGGCCGGTGCATGGTTGATTGATAGCAATGGGGATTCATATTTGATAAGTTCGATAAACTTTTGGCCTGCTAGCAAAAAGGCGGAGGCCAACAAAACGGACCTTAAACTTTGGGAAATTCAATTCAACCAACCCCCTAATGGCAAAGGGCCGTCCACCAAGGAAGGGAGGCGAGAAGTTTGAAAATGACCCGATGGCAATTAGACGTTTAAAATCACTGCCTAATCATGTTTCCGACAGTGTGTCGGCCCTGTAAGGTTGAAGTGTTTTAGATTAGGATTTGCCAAGGGTGGTCCTTTGCTAGCTTTATTTGACTTTAACTCGAGAAGAGGTGGATCATACACCACTTTGCAGCAAATAATAAAGTCAACTGAAAAGGGAGAAACCCCCTTTTAGGTCTCGATCATTCATTCTTTCTCTCTTTCGCTCTTGCTCTGTCTCCAGCACACGCACAGCAAGGATGTACTTTGGCCAGGCCTTTGATTCGCAGGATGTAGAAGACGGTGTCTCGTCCCCCGCACACTACTACAAAGCTTTGCATGCAAATCGATTGACGTATTTTAACAATCGATAGGACCACACCGTTTCTCCATTTCGTTTGCCGCGTACGTAGTAGTGTAGCAAGGCGCAAAAAGGCTTTCCATCGGTTGGTGTTAAGTAAAAGCATACTTCTTCCAAGAGTGAAGGTCACCCTTCAGGTTTGAGCTTTGAGGATGAATGATTGGAAGGGGAGTTGTGTACAACAGTAACCTGATAACCAACGGAAACTTTACAAGAGAAATGGGCCACACCGAGAGCATGAAAGGTACACACAAACACACCATAAATGAATTAATTTCAACCATCGGCAAGGTGTCACCTCGTGTAGGACACCATCATTCGAAAAATTAATGCCTTTTTACCTTTGCCAAAAAGATGCCACTAGAACCTAGTTCTTCGTGGTTGGCTCATTTCATCGCATCAAAAGTCACGTCACGGGGCAAAATGCTTGTCTGTGCCTGCCTGGGTGTGTGACCGGGGGAAAATTCCCACCAACCAAGCGAAAGCCCATTAATTCATCGTTTTCGCTTCTCTTCCCATCCCATCATTTGCTCGGACGGAACGTTCGGTACAAGTAGCAGCCCGCCCATCAACAGTTTTGTTTTTCCTCCGCTCCGACCACAGGCACACAGCAGCTTTTCCATTTCCTTCTTAGTGCCTCTGCTGGGTTGGTTTCCTTTCGGGGGGTTTTTTATTCCGTTGCTTCGTGCTTCGACATTTCCCGCATGTGTACACACCACCACCACCACCACCACCAGCAGCATTTAATCGGGTGACATTGATGAGGCTGAGGTTAGAAGGTTAACGAACAACAAGAACCTTCTTGGGGAGGAGCTTAGTGGCTGTGTGTGTGCGTGCGGGGCTGAGTTTTCCCTTTCCTTCCTTTGAGATGGATTGATGAAGAGGACACAGTAGAGCACACGGTCAGTGGAAAAGTGGGCATATGAATTTGATTATGTCATATATGCTGCCGCTGCCCCGTATCCTCTTCCTTCCTTTGTTTGTGTATGTGTGTGTGTGTGAATGCTGACCTAAAGTGCATCTTTTTGCGGTGCTGATGCTTCTCATTTAACGGGGGGACGGCATTTTAACCGACGCAAATTCATAACGTTGCCGTACGAAGAACGAAACGGGGTAACAGGAGAGAAGGTCAAAAGTTAACCCGTTTCCATAACACCTCCAAATTGTGTAGATATGTATACATATGAGACCCAACGACAACGACGACGAGCGTCTATAACGAGCGCTTGTTTGTGTGGTGTGCGTCAATGTTGGGAGGAATGTTTAGGGACTGGGGAGCGGACCGCCCAAGGACTGCTCGGGTAGGCGCTTTTTACCCTAACCATACAAAACGGAGCGGGGGAGGGGGCAGCACGAGATTGTAGTAACCAGGGCGGGAAAAAAACGACGGTAACACTGGCCTTGGCTTTTCCAACCCGTTCCACAAACTCCGGCCGTGGAAGGCAACAACCAACCAGAGTACCACCGACCATGAGACGCCCTTCGGTAAACGTTTGCTTACTCTCTCTCTTTTTCACTCTCTCCCTCTGTGTGTGGGTACTAATTATACATGTCGCTATACCGTCCGGCATTGGGAGAACGAGGAAAAGCAAACTAGAAGAAAAACGTACCATAAACTAACTTCCTAGACGGTGGCTAGACTTGAAGCGTCCAAATTAAGGGAGTACGAGTCACCCTCTCTTCCCCTTTCACTCTTATACACTAAAATTGATGTGGACAAATTATCCAGATTTAGATAGTGTGCCCAAGAAGTGCTTTCTTTTTACGTGTGAGCTTTTCCTGCCTCCACAAAAACACTCCAAAAAACGGGGAAATGGGGAAAACCCCACAATTTCCCTTCGCCAAAAATAAATCCCTCTTTCTCTTTAGATCGCTTGTCTGCCTGCCTGCCTGCCTGCCCGTCTGCCAATTCTATCGTCCTGGGGAGCAACACACACACACATTTCATTCAATGCCACCACCACCACCACCCGCCAGCCACCCAGAAAAATTGCAGCTGTTGTCATTCAGAATTTCAGAATGGGGGAGTTTCGTTGAAAAAAAAACGGAAAGAAACACACGTCGATCAATCGCTATGCGATATAAAAATGCCGCAATTCGGTGGGTGAACCAATGTCCGACTATTCTCCCAGCCCAGCCCCCTGCAGCCCCTTGTATGTCTGTGTCGAGGTGTTTTGGTGTCTATTTTTTTATATTTTCGGGCACAAAACTCAAAAAGCTGTGCGCTTTTTCAGTGCCTGTTTGCCTGGTTTATGTATGTGAGTGGGTGTGTGTTGATGCAGTGAAGCTGTTTTTTTTTTGGTTTACCCTTTCATCGGGAGGAGATATCCCTTTCATCGTGAAGGACACACACAAACGCCATCTTCAAAGGACGACGACGAGCTGTGTCGAATACATTTTTAATCATTTTCTTCGCATCCGCAGTGAGGAGCAGAGAGAGAGAAAAAGTTGCCTGCTTTTTGGGAACGATAAACACACACACACACACGCAATTCTAGGCACATAAAGTGGCACATTTTAAACAACCTTTGACTGAGTTTTTTTGGCCAAACGTATGGTGAGCTGAAGAAGCAGTCGTTCTACAGAAGAGGTTTATCGCCGTGAGGTCGTATAAGATAGTGAGCTGTAGCTGTTCATCTCCCCCCACCCCAAAAAAAGGCTAAAGAACGTCTGAGTGAGCTCCTCAACAAAATGAATCATAAAATAAAGTCCACCCACCCTCCAGGAGTTGTCTTAGGAGATGAAAAAAACACAACACTGCGCCGCCCTACCCCGTGACGTCAACAGATGGCAGAGGGAGAGCGAGGATTGATTTTCCAACGACACTTGAAGCACATTTTGAAGACCACCAAAAAGGCAAAACCATTAAAACGGGACCGGATGACGACACAAACAGAGTTAAACCCGACACAGTGTAATCGAAGGGCTCCTCTCTTAAAAGTCTTGATGAATATTTAACGACTGGTGGTGGTGGTGGTGGACCCACCCTTACTACTACTACTGCGATCCTTGCGTTCTGTGTGTGTCAATGTCAATAAACAAAAAAACAACACAACATCGATTTGGTGGCGCTTGTTTAAACACATTCCAAATGGAGGGATGAGGAGCAAAGCGAACAATATCAATTTCCAGCGGGAGTGGAGGAAAACGGCCCAGCGACAGTGCTGCATTAAGCACAGGAAATTAAACAAACTCTTAAAGGGAAGCTTTTGTCCAAAAACAGAAAAATGGGGCGAAAAAGCATCCCAAATACTAGAGACGGCCACAAAGAATAAAAGAGGATAAAATCATCCAAAGCTCTAAACCACCGGCAGCACCACAAAGCGCCTCTACACACTCGTCGTTTGATATTTTTTTTTTGCACAACAACGAGACACACAAAAAAGATAGGAACGACTCTAACTAAAGTGACGACTACTGCCTTGTCTCTGCTTCTTCATTCACCACCGCGTGGGGGTAAAAATGGCAAGCACCAGCAGGCAACGCAAGGGAGGAGGCTTTTCTTTGAGCAGACTAGAGGAAAACGAAGCGATTTAGACAGCTTATCTACTTCAAAAGCCGGTCACAACAAGCCGGACATGGTGATTAGGCTAGTAGCTAGCGAGCGACCGAGCGAACGAACGAAGAGGATGACATTGATTGACGGACACAAAGGGATTGGTTACGAAATCGCCCCACATTAGATGGCGGCTTGCACTGGGAAGGTCGAAGTTGAGCTAGTGGACTTTAAGGGGGGAGAGAATTTAGATTAGAACTGATAACACCGCATACTGCTGCTTCTGCTGCTGCTGCTGCTTGTGACTAATTATTTGTTGCTTGGGAACCAACACCACCCTTACACACAGCCACCAAAACACACACACACACACACACCTGAATTTTAGATAGCGAGTTTTAATCGCAATGTAATGCAGATAATGAGATACAACTACAAGGGGAAAGGGGGTCGGTCGACCGCTTTGTGCCGAGTGTGCAAAAATCGTCAAAAGGAATTGGGTCGGAAAAGTTTGCATACATGATAGTAGTAGAATGACGACGATAATAATGAACGACCGCTTGCTAAACTAAAATCAACACACATCTGGCGTGCGCGGGGGAGGGGTTTGGTGAACCAATGCCAAACACAATGCGTGTGAAACTCGTCAGCTGGTTGGGGGTTGCGTTGGTTTTGCACTTTTCCAAGGAAGCTGTGTCAAACCTTGGGGCTGGTGTAGGAATTCCAGAAACGCGTACCAGGGGGGCGAGGAAGGAGCAAAGGCGTGTGTTAGTTTTACGGTTTTCGCCTGCGGATTTTTCCAACAGTTTTGTGTGTGGGTGGCAGTTTGCAAACGCCCGATCAATCTCGCGTGTATTGATTTGGTGTGTAATTAAAAGGGAGTGCGGGCGTGAGTGGAGCATTTCAAAAACCTCCCACTTCATTACGTGCTGGAATTTCATCCCCCCCTCCCATAAGTGTACTTTTAGGTTAGGGCTAAGTTCTAAGTTACATGCGACTCCCACTGCTCCCCCTCCTCACCAGAGTCTTGCGCACGAGAAATCATAAATGAGGGCCAAAAATTTAAACATTTGCGCAATTAACGAACCGCTTTCCAAAAAACAACCGTGGAAAGGTCGCGTGCTGGCGTCTGACAAGCGTCAAAACAGCAGCCCCCCAATAACCTCCTCCACCCTTCAATCACACACACACACTTTATCGGCGTTGGTACGTTTGATTGCCTTTGGGCGTTTTCGGGTTAAAGCGTTTGCTTCTTTGGCGCGCGCTCGCGGCGTTCGGTCAAATATAAATAAAATATTCCACACAGACACACACACACACACACACCGGAAAACGGGCGGCTTTTGCGGGGAAAGAGAGGGGCGGGGGGGGGGGGGGGTTCGCGTCGTTGTTACGCAAAAAAGTCAACGGGCACACAGACACACCGGGGCGTGACATTCGCACGGCGGGACATTACCGGAGTTGGGCCAACGGACCGCCGACTCCTTCCATCCGGTTTTCGTTGGTAAACCTTTTTTTGTGTTTTGTTTTGTTTTTGCTTTTGCTTTTGAGAGTGTTGAGAGCGATGATGTCATCGATTAAATTTTGCGCCTCACGCGACAAACGCGACAAACGCGCCCGAAGAAGATGAGAAGTGCGTTGTGTGGCGGCGGGAGTGAAATCAAAGCGCACTGAAAACTACCAGCGATGGTTTGGTGGGTGCCATTTTAATACAAAATGGTGGAGTTCTGCCCCAGAGCAGAGACAGGGCAGGAAATGGTGACTTCCAGATCAACAATCTTATCGATCGCGGCGAGAAGAGGACAAACCTTCGTTATAAGATCGAAATCATCACTATCTTTTCCAGAAGTGCTTGAGAAGTGTGTAAATCAAAGACGAGATGGGACGTAAAGCCACGTATTCGTATTTCCGCGAGGCACAACACGCCTTATCACAACCAACGGGCGAAAGGCAATTAAGGGAAATGCTGCACTGCGAATGATGCACTTGAACAGTGAGAGAAAGAGGGGCCGCCGCCGCCACGGGGCTGGCCCCATCAATTAAGGCCGGCCCGGGTCTGGTTTGCGCTGGTTTGAACAACGCATCAACAATCACGACTGACTGACTGGCTATTCAGCTGATTGCCCTCCTTTAGACGGGCTTTTTTCTTTATTCCTCTCGTCACAAGTTGCCCACCGGGTCGTCTGTGCTTTGAAAATCAAACTTTAACGCGCACAAAAGTTTCCTTAAATCACACGCACTTATCTATTAACAACACAAACACACACACGAAACACGCAACAAGAACTGCACCGCCTGTCTCAAAACGAACGCTTAATTCCAAGACTTCCACGCGTATACTAAACGCGCTTTTTCGATACTTGCTACCGCCTCCAGCCACACACTCGTGCCACACACACCTTAACTTAAGGGGTTGGTGGTGGTGGTGGATGGGGTTGGTGGCACGCGCGATCGCTGCATTTGGAAAAAGCACACCCATACACAGGCCCCGCTGCTGCTGGTGGTGGTGGTGGTGGTAGTGGTGTGCGTGTGTTGTTGTGGTGCTTTGTTTTGGAACGCGAGATCGCGAGTGGCCGCCACACACTCAAACACGCATCGTTCGATTTCCAACCCCTTCCTTTTGTTGTTTCTAAAGCCCCTTCCCCCCTCCCTGCTCTTTAAACATTCTATCCCTTCCCTCTCTCTCCCCCCAACGCGGTGCACTCAATTAGTCATACCCACAACGCTGGAGCGGGGGCTGAGGAGTTGTGACCTATTCCGAACAAACGAGTGTGATGTCACGTTGGTGTGTTGTTGTCATCATTGAGTTATTTTAAATTCCGGTCCACTCGTTCCTGTGTGTGTGTGTGTGAATGTTTGTCACGAGTTAAATAAATGAATCAGTTTCACATTTGGGTGTGTTTGGGTTTTTGTCGCCTACCTACACTCCGTTTTCGTAAAATAAGCCCCTTTTGTAGCGCGAAATGTTAATCAATTCGCGCACTAACCTGGTTGCATTAATGATGCATCTTTGCCCAACCGTAAACAAACGATTTGCAACAAAGAACAGCGGGGGTGATGTGGGGTTAAAGAGGGCCAAAAGGTTCAAGGTGACTACTGTAAGCAAGCAAGAGAAATCATTTGCACCACAAAAACACGATGAAAATGGTTAACGCATTCAAATTAACGTCCAGATGGTAATAGAAGATGGCGGCGGCAAGACTTGAACCGATCACCGCAAAGCCGTGGCATTCCAGCCAGTATACATACAACGGGCATGACATCACGTGCGACAGATCACAGCCCAACAGTCCCACACACCCAGGTCCACGTGCACGCGGCAATACGCACCGCACCGCCCCGACACTTGCGCGCATGTGCGAGCGAGCGAGCAGCTGATCGTACTATGCCCGGCCCGCACGCGTTGCTGAAGTGGAGATCATGTCCATCCGCTCTCCCTGTACGGTGTTGTGTAGAGTACTCCGAGCGCGTAAGAAGAAGTAGAAAAAAGCACCTCGAAGGTGAACTCATGAACTGTTATTTTTAATTCTCAATGCCACCGTCATCACCAACCCCACACGCACCATCATCACCGCTGACTGCTGGTTTGGATGACAAAATTCAGCAGCAAAAGCAGAAGAAACAAAACCAAAACAAGAAAGAGAGTATCGTACGATTGCGCGCGATCGACGATTTTCCTCTCGGGCGCATCTGCATCTTGTGGACATTCATATCCTCCCCCCAGAGGCTGTTGCCTCCGCAAGCCACGTGAATGTAACGTGGTTCCCTCGGTGGCACTCTCGTACGGTAGTGTGCTGATGAGAAGGAAATAATGCTAATGAAGCTGCCGGCCTGGTGAGCATGATGATGATGATGATGATGAGGATCGTGTGTTGGTGATGGTGACGATGTTGTTACTTTCGGTGATGTAATTCGATCGCACTGTAACGTAAGGCTACAATAGATTGAGCGAATCATCTCATTGCTTGTGGCGGCTTGCGGACGGTCAATATGACTCAATTATTGTACGAAATGAAATAAGTAACCTAAAGTGAGTCAATGAACATACAGTGATTGTTGCAGACAATTGATTATTGATCAGAATTGTTGCAATACAGGGTTTTTCAGGGGTTCTCATAGTTGTGAGACACTTTTTTTGACTGCTATCTTGTGGGAAGTGAACTTAATTTGGTGAAAATTGGATTCTGGCACCATTTTTGGGCAAGCGCCTCAGAAATTCCTATTGGATTTGTCCAACAAGCGTGCTATAGAGTCCGATTCCCATTAGGATCAATTCACATAAGAAAGAGTCAATAAAGTGTCCCACAGCAATGAGAACTCCTGGAAAACCCTGTAAGATCAACACAACCATTCCGACTGTACACGTCTTGTTTGCAGAGTGGAGGAGAGTCTTCAAAGTGAATGAACTATTTGTCACAATTCTAGTTAGAATTTTACATCGTGCTAGAAGTCCTCCAACACTCGAACTCCAACATACCCTTGCTCTGCACCAGTGTGAGACACGCCCGAGGGGTCATTTACCAACCTTTTTATTCAGTCGTCGGTACGTCAGTAATAAGACTTAACACAGCTCCCCTTCTCCCCAGTGGGAGAACATTTATAGCTTCTTCCTTCTTCGTCTTTACAACACAACGCAGCAAAGCGCCAAATGCGCGCTATTCACACTTTTACACACACCACCGCGGACGGACACACGGAGGACTTTTGTAACTTTATTGCTCAAACAGCGCCTGCACACGATGGCCATTTTTATGCTGCCAAACTTCGCCACTGCAAGAAGTATCCCGCGACTCGACAGTTTCGACAACTGCACAATAACCTTGTCACAATTTGCCCGTAATGGTTACACAGTGCACTAATACACTCACACTCTATTGGGCCGTCTCTCTCCCTTTTCCGTTTTACTACCTGTGGCTTCAACTCTATTGGACGCCTCAACGCCGCCGCCGCCGCCGACTGTGATGGATTTAGTGTTGAAAGTGTTTTTGCTCCTTCTCAACCCAAAGTCGATGGTGGGGGATGGAGCACAAACAGAGGGCGGGGGGGGTCGAACGGGTTCGTGTTACTTTAAAATCAATGTTGGCCCACATTTGGGCGTTTTTTTGCAGCAGCAACAAAATCCAACCGGCTATGACATAAGCGCCACGCAACGGGACGGGGTCGCTTGTGATAGACTTGTTTTTCTTTTTGTTCTCGGAGCTAAAGGGGCAATTCAATGTCGGGAAAAATCGAAAGTAGTTTTCGTTCGGGTCTGCCAGGGCTACAAAGGTCACTGAGGTATGCGCCGTGCCCATGGAAGGGTGTTGAAAGAAATTAAAAATTCCCAAGCCGCGGGGGTCGGAGAAAGTGTGTTTCCCTCGTGAAAGCGCGCGCTTTTCTTTAATGATGTGTCTGGCAAGGGCGAATAGTTTAATCAGCAGGCAGCTACACCACGGTCAGGACGACTCCGGGGCCTTTCCGATTTGTTCTATTGTTGCGCAGTTGTTTGAGAAATGGAACAAAACTCTCTCCCGAACAAACAAAACCGACGCGTTTGTCACCGTTTTGGAGTTAATTGTAAGTTTCCCCTCCCCCTTTCGTTACAATGTCGCGGTGCACGTGTGTGTGTGTGTGTAAGCTAATAGTAATCGTTGAATAGTAATTCCCCTGTCAGGACCAGCAGCACACAGAAGCACAGAAAGCATTTTGTTTGAAGCTTTCGCTGATCCGATGCGCATCGTCATGGTTCGCGTGACGCCGGGGAAAAAGGAAGAAGTCATCCCCCACACCGACATCGTGGGTCGTCGTCTCAGTGGGAATATTCAAAAATGAAATCGAAAGCATCAGTAGTTTCAAACTGAATAAAGAGGAGGGATGGGGGGGGGCATGCCTTGCGATCCTTCTTCCACCTTCATCTCACTCGTCAACAAAAGACGACGGCGGCAACACACACACAGACACAAAAAAGGGTCGTCTCAACAGAGAGCACTCGCGGGTGGACGCATTGCAGTGGCGGATTTGCCAGATGACTTTTCTTTTGTCGTGGCACAAAAGCGTCCTTCCTCCCTCGCGACTTTCACCCCAGCGGGGCGTGACAGCGAGCAAAGCAGAGAACACAAGTTGCAGAACGATAAAGCGACGAGAATCGCTTGTCATTCGTCTTGGGACGATGAAAAGGACTCGCGCCGCTCCCTTAAGAGGCTTAACTGGTGCTGTTGCTGCAAAAGAAACTACTCCCGACGACTGCCGACTACATTGGTGCAGTGTAAGTTCCAGTGATTCCCCACTCGTCGGGGGATTAGCGTGATGCATAAATTATTCGATTAGAGCTATACACTCGGGCCCGGCTGCTCCGCCGCTTTCGTGAGAGGTAACCGCGCGTCGTAGGTGGATCTCAGCAGTGGCCGTGGAAGGTCATATTTATCAACTGCACGTCCCAAACCCGGGCTCGGGAGATTGTTTGGGAGGAGTGCGAGACGATCACTAACATCGTGCTGCTTCGGCAGAGTACACACCACCAAGCACCAATCGGAGCAACTTTTGACAGCGCCCCATTTGTAATAGGACCCGGCGGGATGGGGGGATTTTCAGGTTGATTAGAGAGCACAAAGAGGGTACAACACCTCCTCCTCCTTCTCTACTCTGCCTCGTGCGCAGCACAACCGTATGTTTTAAGGGTGATTTTTCGCTTATCACGATCACACACACACACACCAATTTTGCAAGGTCATTGACTGGCCCAACCACGATAGGGGGGGGGGGGGGGGGGGGGGAGAGAGAAAAAAATGCCCACAACGAAATGCAAACGACGCAAACAGCATGATAAACTTATCAACCGTTGATTAATTTATGACAGTTGATAAACTTGTCGCTAATAATAAATGTGAACCCATTTTTCTCCCAAAATGCTTTTGCCGCCTTTTTTTCCGCTTACTCGTTTTAGTAGCGAGAGTTCCCGGGTGTCGGGTGCAAAGCCATTTATCTTGAAGTCGAAAAAAACCTTGCGTCGTTGCAATGATTAGATATTGAAAGACAAATTTGCCACCTCTGAGGGGTTGTGTGAGAGGTTTGCGTGTTTTTTTGTTGAAGTACCCTCACTATGTGTGCCTCTGTGTGTGTGTGTGTGTGCGGAGGTTTTTAGCAAATTTGTGGTAATTTTTACAGATGGATGGGGAAAAAGAAAAAGGTGTGAAAATGCACGAAACCCATCCTAGGTCGTCGCACGTGTTTTTCTGTTTTGAGCTTGAACTGCTGTCAATAATGCTTCAAATAGGTGCTTCACAATGCATTGTATTATTGTATGAATTGTTTAAATTAATTGCCGAGCTTTTGAAAGGCTTTCTGCCCGATGAAGAAGAACGAAATCCTTCATTTGGTAATTAAAAATTAAATTTGCGTTATTTGTTTTTCCCTCAGTGGCGAAGAAATTTGTACTTAAGTGATAATTTGCTTCATGTTTACGGAACAGAAGCTTGAACAGAAGATTTATCGATATAAACAGAGACAGAAATAAACAACTTTATGAACCATTAGACAGAGCAAGCTATGAGCTAACGATGTGTCGAAATGTTCCCCCCTCCCCCAGCTTACTTTGGCACATTATTTGAATGAAAACTGATCTCGACCGCCGCCATAACGACCAGCGCCGGAATTTCCTCTGACAGTGTTGTGTCTCGGGAGCATCTCGTGCCACTACTACTGCTGCTGCTTGCGATGCTGGCAAATTGAGGGAAAAATCGATGCCGGTCAAGTAAAGCCAGCAACACCCTAAAGATAGCTCCAATCGGAAAAGCGGAGATGATTGTGTGTCGCTGTGCTGTGGTGTGTTGATGCAAGTCCCCTCGCGCGCACCGAAAAGGCGAGAGAGCAAAGTGAAAATGACGCCCCACCATCGGGCGAAAAAGCACCACTGAGACACACACATACACACACACACAGCAGGATGAGAAAAACAACGGAAGCAAAGAAAGCAACCCACAAAAAAAAAAAAAGATATCCGAAATCGTTTCCCGTCGCTTTTTCGTCGACATCTTGCGCTGGGGTGGTGCACCATAGTTTACACAGAGCGGTCACACACCGAGAGCTGCGGCGGTTAATTATTTCAACTCAAATAACTGCACAAACACACTCGCATCTCTGCATCGTATTTAGAACAGGAAAGGAAACAGAAGGTAGATGCCCATCGATTTGCTTGTTTCTTATGGGCAGAAAGAAAAAGGGACACTTACCAAATCAACCGACAGGCCGCACATGTCGGCAAGCCAGGTGAACACGCGGCTTCCATCGTAGTAGGCGTTCGCCCCGATGATGGTGGCTATTTGTTGCATCTTGTTGATGTTGTGCTGCCACGCCGTTTGTGGGGTGGGCGTGGTGGTGGATGGGGGTAGAACGCTCGCCGCCGTCAGCGAGTCTGCGAGTCTTCGGGCCCGGCGGTCTCAAACCCACGGCACGACTGCCCTCTTCACTGGCCGACTGTTTACTGCCTGCTGGGAAGGGCACACGATATAAGCGATTCAAGCTGGACAATGGGACACGGTAGATATGAAGGGGTGGAAGATACGATAATGCACAATCCCCCCCTCCCCCCAACGACTCGACACTCACTCACACACTATCGCACAAACACACACACACACGCTCGAAACCGGCTCTGGGCGAGATCGGATGATTTCCGATGACAAGCGCGAAACGGGCACCTGCCCTGGCTGCCCTTCTATTCTTACTACCGCTCGCTCGCTCGCTCACACACGCCTTTGTCTACTAATCCCGCCTGAGCGACGGGTGGGGTGGGGTGCGCGGGTGCTCTATTTATCTAGCTCCGTTTCGTTCGCTCCCACGCGCGCAACCAGTGCGGTGCCAGGTATGGGGTAAATGGCCCCGCGTGCTCACTGACACAACGCTGGGCTAGGCGAGGACACAACAATGGAACGAAGCCAGCGCCTGCTGCGAACAACAGGAAATGCACGCTCGCACTCACACACACTCACGCACACACCTGTGCGTCGCAATTCGCAAGGACGGTGCGAAAGGATCTCTTCTCCAGCTTTTACAGCAAAATCTGCTCTTTTTTATGTAATGCAACACAACAAATCAACAACACACACTCCCGCGTTTCGCACACACTCGCACACAGTAAGCCACACACACCTGCTGCTTTTGCCGACTTTTCTGTCGCGAATGGAAGAATGATTAGCCTTTGGCGGCGAGGGCTTTGAACCCTTCCTTCGCGGGGACGTCTTTCGACTCGATTGCACTGACCTGTCGTTCCCGGTTCACCTAGTATAGCCCTTGCTGCCCGTGGTTTTCACTCTACACCACCCCCACACACACAATAATAAAAAGCAAAATGAAAGAAAAAAACTACCCCGTAACGACCGTCGTCGTGTCTTGGTCGTCTCGGAGGGAAGCAGGAGGAGGAGGAGAGTGGATCTGGTAAAATTTGGCCGTGACACATGCGCTTACTTCGAGATGCTGCGGCACACCGCTCTCTGTTGCCGTGCGCCCGTGTGAACACACGATTATGGAAGGCGACTGGGTTGTTGCACGGAATTGGGCCGGTTCGCTCGGCTGTGGGACAATCCCTCAGATTGGTGGGCTAAAAAGCGAGGATTAATTTTGCCGGACACCCACACACACACACACAAGCGCGCGTTGTTACTGATTTTGTTCGCAATTCTTTACGTTTTCTTTTGCACCTTCGACCCGACCGACTATCGAAAATGGTTCATGATTCCGGTCACGACCGCTCGGAAGAGGCTAGGTTTGCAGGTTCACACCCGTCTCGCAGCGCTCACTGATGTTTGTGCTTTGGTGGTGGTGTTCGCTGCTGTTTCGTTCTGTGAATGTGTACCTGTGGCGAGGTTGGCTCATGGCAAGCGACAATGACAGATTAGCTCGAATTGTAGGGGGTGGGAATTGATACATAAATTAAGAAAAGCTTCTGGTTTGTGTAAAATGGCGAGAAAAATTCAAAACCTTACAAATTCACTTTATTTCAAAGGATTCTCATGAAAAGAGGGTTTAAAAGTACTTTTTCATTTTAGCAAAATTGTTCATTGTGCGTTGTCCGTTTGACATCACTGACGACAGTTTGACATTTGCTGTTCGTCGACAATTTTGACAGCGGAAAATAATCGATGAAAAACAAAGTCCACAAAATTATTTAAAAATCCCAATTTAACTTCAATATCCTTTAGTAAGCTGTATTTGTAAACTTTTCCCTAAATTACATACACTATCACATTTATTAATTGTCCCCTTCCTCGTGATCCTTATCCCGTGCGTTTTCGAGTTTGGCTTGACAGCGCTGCAAGACCGAACGGTGTTTGTTTACGGCAATTTCACAATCTTTGTTTGTCTCCGGCTGGACACCGCACAGGACGCCAATGCAAAATGAGCGAGCCGAGCGACTCCTCCTCGAAGCAGGAACACCTTTCCGATTACCAGCGCCGGCGTATTGAGGAAAATCGTCAGAAGGCAATCAATCTGCGGCAGGCCCGCCTCCTAACCCACCCGTACAACAGCTCGGACCGCAAGCAGCCGACGGAAACGGCCGTTTCGGTGAACAATGTGATCAAAGTGTCCGGTACGAAGTACGTGGACAGTGGCGGCGGTTTCCTGATCGAACAGCGCACCAATCCGACCGAGGAAGAGGCGAACCAGCAGGAGGAACCGGTGCCGGAGTCGGACGCCGTGCCCGTGCCCATCGAGTACGATGAGTGTCTGGAGTGTGGGGACCGGTTTGCCGATTCCTACCTGCTGACCACGTTCGACTATGCCGTGTGCGATGCGTGCCGTGAGCCGGATGGGCAGCATTCGCTAATCACGCGCACCGAGGCTAAGCAGGAGTATCTGCTGAAGGATTGCGATCTCGACCGGCGCGAGCCCGTGCTGAAGTTTATCAGTCGCAAGAACCCGCACAATGTGCGGTGGGGCGAGATGAAGCTGTACCTTCACCTGCAGATTGAAAAGCGCGCGCTGGAGGTGTGGGGCAGCGAGGAAAAGCTGATGCGCGAGAAGGAGGAACGTGAGGAGAAGCGCGAAGTGGCGAAGGTGAAAAAGTACAACAAACGGTTGAAGGAGCTGCGCATGGACGTGCGAAGCAGTCTGTACGACAAGACGGTTCAGGCGCACGTACATTCCTACGGCGATTCGGAGGTGTACAACGAGGCGGACGATACGTACACGCGCACCTGCGAGACCTGCGGGCATTCGGAGACGTACGAGAAAATGTAAAGGCTTTCCTTGCCGTTCTTCTTACTAGCATGCTAAGGCCAACACATTCTCTCTTTCTCTAGGCATTTACGCTGATTTTTGTATTATGTGTGTTTCTTTTTTGTATAATTATCATTAAAACAGATAATTTTAGCTCCAAAAGAGAGGAAGCTGAAGTTAACGGACTTGCTGTGTTTGTCTCTTTCCCTAAACTGTGTGTTACCGCTTTAAGCTACTCTAATTGCTGCTACGCGTCTTGGCCGCTTCCTCCTCTTCTTTCGTCTTTGGCGTGGCCGCCGGTTCCTCAGCGCTCGACGTAGGAAGGGGCTTACGATCTTTCAGCGCCTCACGCACAATGTCCGTCAGCTCCTGTGGCTCCGCGTAGCACACTTTTCCACCTGTAACGAGGACCCGAGGGAGGATGGTGATGCATTTTCGTTAGAACACGACCTCTGTACGGAACACGCTTAAAAAGAATCAAACAACGATTGTTAAGGGTGGTTGCTGTTGTTTGGTTGTTTATTGAGCTATGCTTGCTTGTTTTCCTTTTTTTTCGTTTCGAATTCAAAACAACACTCTGTTCTTCTGTTGACCCTATTTCACCAATAACAAACGCATACTCCCTACACCACAGCACCACTTAATAACAATCGTTGCTTGCTTGGATGGTTGGAAGTTAGTTGGGGCTGTGTGTTGAACACGGCGCCTAGGCCTCATCGAACGGTTGCGTGACGTCCTTGAAGCCGCCGCGGGCTACCCGCTGCCGTTCGAGTGCTTCCAGCCGGTCGCGTTCGAACTGTGCGTTCGTCTGTTGGTGCGTGTAGTACACGAACCAACCCATCACGAGCAATGCGCCGAGCGCGTAGTAAAATCGAGAATCGAACCGCTCCTTTCGGTACTCGTGTGTGTCGGTCGGATCGTGCGGTTTGTACGTGTCGTAGCCTTCTTGATCGCGGGCCCCTTGCGTGTGCTTGTCGGAAACGTTCGATGAGGACCAGGTGGAGGATGAATTGGAGGAGGATGAGGTGGAGGAGGATGAGGAGGAGGAGGATGTGAAGGAGTCGCTGCTAGAGCTTGAGCCCGAAGAGGAGGACTTACCGTCGGTTTTAAACGTTACACCCATTATCTGTCCGGGTGTATCGTCCTCCAGTTCAGCGTAAGCCTGAAAAAAAGAATCGTCATTATTCAACCACATCTTCCAGGCTTCACAATCTCCTCCCATACCTGTATAAGGGCTTTTTGCTTCGGTGTAAGCTTGGTTGGAATTTGAATCTTCAAATGTACATAATGGTTTCCGCTACCGTAACTATTCACCCGCTTCAGTCCCTTCCCGGTGAGCGTTATTCGCGTGTGCGACGAGGTACCGGGCGTAATTTGTATCGTCTGATCCTCGTACACACCCTGCACGCGTATCGTGCCACCGAGTATTGCCTGTGAGAGGGAAATATTCGCGTCCGTGTGCACATCCGCACCGTCCCGACGGAAATAGCGACTCTTTTCCACTCTGTCGAAAAGAACAAAGCGTTCCGCGTTAAAGAATGAGAAAGAAAACCCCCATTCCCGTGAACATACCTAAACGTAATGAAAATCTCCTTGCTGCCCACATTCATCCGCACCGTCTGTCCATCCTCGATTCCGGCCGGCACCGGTACGGTGACGCGCTTTCGCTGCACTGTCTGGCCCTTGCCTCCACACTCCAGGCACGGGTATTTAATGTACATCCGCGTACCCTGACAGTAGCGGCACGTCGAACGCATCACAAACGGCCCCGTCGAAATGGTTTCCATCCCAGTGCCATTGCAGTACTGACACTTGCCCGGCTTGGTGCCCGGTTCGCACCGCGATCCCGTACACTTGGGGCACGTATCGACCACATTCACGTCGATGTCCTTGTTGACGCCTCGGGCAGCCTGGGCAAAGGTAAGATTCATCATCACCTCCTGAGCCCCGCCGAACCCAAACTTGGAGTCGCTGTAATCGTCAAAACCCGTCTGAAAGCCCCCATCGCCGAAGATCTTGCGGAACAGCTCCTCCGGATCGATGGTCGAACGGAACTGCCAGTTCTGGGAGAATCCTTGCGGCCCGGCACCCGGCCCTGGTCCACCGCCCGCACGTCCCATCTGCTCGGACGTCTGTCCGTACGTGTCGTACTCACGGCGCTTTGTTTCATCGCTCAGAACCTACGAGAGGGGCAAAGACATCGTGCGATTAGCTGTGTTGTTGTTTTTCCTTTGTTTCTTTTTTTCATTATGTAACATCGGTCCCGTTGCTAACCTCGTACGCTTCGGAAACTTCCTGAAATTTCTTCCCCGCGTTCGGATCGTCCTTGTTTGTGTCGGGATGGTACTTTTTCGCCAGCTGATAGTACGCCTTCTTGATTTCCTTCGGTGACGCGTTTTTCGTCACACCGAGCGTGCTGTAATAGTCGCTTTTATGCAGAATGTTTGAAGTGTAGAACGACCGCGTGCTTTGCAGTGTGCTGCCTGGAAGGGAAAAGTGATATCATTAGCTGCTGCACTTCCTGCCGATCCGATCCGATCGATCGAGCATGATGTAATCCGGGTGCAATCTTCCACCACTCACATCTGGAACTGGGGGACGGTCGCTGGAGACGGCTGGGGCCACTACAGCTGGCGGCGGCGGCGGCGGTAGTGGAGGTGATTGCCGGTGTGAACAAGTGTCGGCTGATCGGGCTTTGGTTCGTGATGATGCAATGGCACGCACCCACCGTCGCAACACCGGGAACGGCCACTCCGATCGGGGCAGATCGGCCCGGGAATCGGCCGTTCAGGAGGCCAAAGCTTTTCGGTGAGAAAATTTGCAGAATACCTCGCGAACCCATTTTCTCCCGGAAGGTCCGATGTTGGTCGGTGTGTTTTTGGGATTGCTGCAAATGAACTGTCAAATGGCGATTTGTTATTTTGACAGCACAAATGCCGAACCCAAGGTGTATGGATATTAGGAGGTGAAGTGCTTCAGAGCAAATTGACATTTCACGACTTGACATAACAATACTGGGGGCTCCGGTATTAAAATCGGGGAGGGCTGGAGGGGGGTATAGAAAATTGTATGCGATTTGACATAACAATACTCAATGATGGCGCCCGGAAAACGCGCTAACAATTCACCTCCTTAATAAACACACCTTGGCCGAACCTTCACGAAGCTACCCGAAGCCGTGGGGGAGGAATCGTTTTTGGAAATCGTGAATTATACGGTGTAAAAGTTATTATGTTACATATTATTCCATATGATGCCATATTATGAAGTTAAATAGTTTGTCATTCATTATGAAGAGAATTCTCTCTATTAATACACAAGTGCTGAACGAAATTATTATAAATTTGACGAAAAAAATGGCCCACGATTGTACGTTTACAGGTTCTAGTTGAAAACTTTGTATTGGCGGCTAAACGTGAATTTGAATTTGGTTGATAATTTTTGTTTTAATTGTTTTTAGTAAACCAGGCGTAAAATAGGAATAATTGTGAGCATTGACTGAACCAAAGTGAAATAGAATAATATCAAAAGTAACAAATCATTTTGCGTATTTTTTTTTAGAAAAAGAGTTGATCAAACATGTGACCGTTTGAGGAACCACGTGCTCCGTTTCTAACGGTTTTTAACTTGCAACCTTCAGAGTGAAAATATTATTACTCATGCATAATTCGTAGGTATTAAAAAAATAAAAAAATTATTCTTTCATTTCGTCGAAGGCAATGAATAATTTAAATCTTCCACATGATCAGTTGAATTTAAAAACACGTTTTCTTTTATTCCTTTTTACGCTTTACACTTACACCTAAACGTTTCGTTTTCTGTTTACTTGGTCAATTGCTTTCGGACTATGTACAACGGAAATAATTTACAGCTAGAAGCACCATCAAAGCACATCAAGCGCGCTACCCGCGGTGCAAGAAAACGGGGGATCGATGGTGATGAAAATTCAGTCTCGCAGGAACGGTCGCTGGTAGCGATTGCAGTCTAATCGCTTCGCCAGCTGCTTACAGAACTGCACATCCCGCAGATAGTCGCCGAGAAAGACGGACAGCAAGTACCACTGCTTCATGCCACTGGTTTGCGATTTGTAATTCCTATGCAACGGTGGGAAAGGAAAGGGAATTAGTCATGGGTCGTGGTGGTTTTCTCCAATCTAAAGGGGTCTGGGTTGACTTACTTCAGAATATCTTCCCAGTCCGGTTGATAGTTGTCCAGCCGGGCACTGTTGACGGCGTGAATCCGGCACGGTTCCTCCTCGATGCATGCCTTCGGTCCGAACTCGTGAAGAATTTTCTTTTCCGCCTGCGCCACATCGATGGCTAGCCGCGAAAGCTCCTCCGGGTGTAGCGTCTCCCGGCGGCTGCGGGATTGGTAGGTCTCTGGAATGAGGCAGAATGAGAAGGGCAGCCAGCAAGTGATTAAAGAGTTCAAGGTACTTTGTTAAGCTGCTTTCATTGTTAGATCCCGTTTTATGATGTCGTTGCTCCTCTGTCCGAAGATGCGAGAAATTCTACATTTTATTACCCAATCTTAAGTCACTTTCGTTTTTCCTTCTGCCCCCTATTCCACCACACAACAGCAGAAGTCAATTTGGACGCCGAACTAATTCTCTCTCTCGCAAACAAGCCCGATTTAGTTCGGAGCATCGATCCGCATCCGCAGTCAGCAGTTTTGAGGCAAAAGGTTTTATGCAATGCGCCTTTTATTTTGATGCGATTACGTGAGCCTCAAAGAGAGAGGAGGGGGGGGGGGGGTCTTTTCGGCTCGGCGCGGCCTGAAGGGCCTGAAAGCCTGAAACTGTCTCTCGCTCCCCGCTCTGCACGGCTGTCGTTATTTTCTTTTTCCTCGCTTCAAAAAAGCCTATTCTCCGGTTCGAAGATTCGATGGCCAGGTTTTTTAATGAGGCGACCAAATACGCCACAACAGCCCCGTGCGCGCGCGCTCGCGTATGCGCAATAATGGAAAGCCCAGGAACGAAGAAATTAGTACCGGGCTAATATATATTTGTGCCGCGCTAGATTCACTTTCTTTTGCAGGAAAAAAGAGACCACCGGCCAATAAGGAAATGACAGCGGAGGCTTTCCACATTATGTGGCGTTGCATTTTTCCAAACGACATACACCGACACAATCCAATAACGATCGGAGAGGATCGCACGGGCGCCTTATGCTCAACGGTATGGATCGTGTTTATGTTGTTTTTGTGTTTCTATGTTGGACGGATTAATCTATCCCCCCATTTGGGGGTGATTTCCTGTACTTACAGGTGCAGTCATAGCGGTTGTATTCCGTAATGGGGTGACGGCAGTTGACGGATTGACAGCATTACCCCGGACGTTGTTACCCCGCGTTTAATGGACTCTCATGCAATGGTCAGTCCAATACTTTGTTGAAGGTTTTGCATTAGATCTGCATCTATCACCACTGTACTTGAAGCTTTTAACGACTCGCTTATCCAATAAAACCACTCCATTAACCTAGCTGCATAAGGTCACTGGGGCTTTAAAGAATCGACCCACAGAAGGACACATGCCCCCGTCAAGCGGTGTTCCATTCCAGGAATTCGTTTCCTGTGCAGGCCAAAAGGTAAGCAAATTGCTCATCCACCCGTTATTTTGGTTGGCAGAGGGGAGTGAAATTAACACACCCCTTCAACCCCCGTTTTCAACTCTCACCATTCTGATCCTCCTCAAGATCATTAAGGCAATGTGTGTGTTTATGTGTTGGGCGATGTACTGTTAACTGTGTCGTGTACACTATCCAGCAGATGGTTGGTAAAAAAAACAACAGATTTTTAACGAGCTTTTTGTTCCACACTGCAACAAGCCACACACACACAGAGTGAGTAACGAACCAACAACGTGTGCTAAAAAAGACGTACATATACATAAATTCATCTCACTCATCATCAGAAAAACAGCAGGGGAGGAACAACTTTAAAGCGAAATAAGGCCACGGTGTATGGCATAAAGTTAGGGAGTGATATGAGGCACGGCCGGGCGTTTCGAAACACACAAACACACTCCGTGGATGGCCCAGGCCGGCACGGTTCGCTGGAGCACGCGGAATCGATGCATCATTATCGCGGCTGCCTCTCATGTCATTTCGCTGCAACGGGACTCGAAGTTTCGTCCCCGCCGAAACCGAAAAAAAACTGGTGGCGCAGTCCCCGCACGCAACCAGCCGCAAAGAAAAGCGTAAGTGAGGTGTGCGAGCGAGTGCGCGAGATGGTGCGTGCATCGTCCACCGGGCACGGCACACGAATGTGGGTCAAGTGGTCAACCTCCGCGGGGGGCTGGGGCTCGTCATCACGAGGAATGGCTTTAAGAGAAATGAATTTATCATGTTTTTGCTATTGGCATAAAGTGTGATGCGGTGATGCGATGCGAGACGATGCGGCCCCGAAAATGACTGAGGCGCTTGAAATATAAGCTGATTAGTGGTTTTTGGGGCCATGCCGACAGGTGTGCGTGTGTCTGGAGGTCTTTTAAAACGAGAAACGACACACACACGCACACGCGTACGGATACGGATCTTTTGTTTTGAATAAGTCATCATGATCATCAAGATCGCCATCGATCGATGCGTATCGAAAGCTTGACTGGTTTACCTTCACCAAAGGTAAGACGTCAGACAATATTTGACTGATTGTGTGTGAAAAACACTGGGAGCCTGGGAGGGATGCGTCAGCAGCAAACAACACCTTGTACGAGCGAAACGTGTTTCCGACAAGCTCCCAAAAGGGCCGCGCATTGGAAACTTTCAAGGGAGTTTGCTTGCCTCGGTCTCGGTACGAAATTGGATTTCACTGCTGCCTCAAGCTGTTCTCGCTTAATTAGAAGCGCTCGTAGCGTGCCTTGAGTTTGCGTGCATTGGTACATGGTACATGGAGAAAAACAAATTGTGTCCTTACATGATTCGCAACCCCCCGTTGCCAAAAGGCCACTGATGAGCAGTGGCGCGTGAAGAGCGCGTGCTATTGTATTGTTCTAGCAGCATACCCCGTGACCCTCTAGCGTGATTACTAAGCCCCTCCCCTCCCCCCCCCCCCCACACCGTCTACTTACTTGGATTTAGCGAGTAGGCAAGCTTTTTGGCAAAGTTGGCCAACCGGACGGAGAGAATGATCACGGGGAAGCCGATTAGCTGTACCGGCAGCTCGAACAGTGGCTCCTGCGCGAGGACAAGCGTTCGCCGCTCGTTGAAGTCACTGGAGGAGAGTAGCACGAAGAGGAAAAAGTAGGCGGCGGCCGGTAGCACGTTCAGCAGCTTCATCGTGTATGGCAACGGATCACTACGGACACACTAGATCACTATTTGTGTAAAGCTGGATGATATTTTGCGGTTTAATTGCAACGTTTTTTGTAGTTGTGTTTACACTTTGTCGCGCTGGCGTAACTGGGTGGTCGGTGAGATCACTGTTGCACGGGATTTCTTTCTTTTGCACGCTTTTCTTTCTTTCTCCCCCGTTTCATGCAAAAATATCTGTCACTGTTTATGTAAGAGTGGCGCCGTCATTACCGCGCGCAAGAAAATAATGCAATCTTATTTGTCAGCCACAGAAAAGGGGGGAAAAATCGGACACACATGCACACACACACACACACGCTCAATCTCGCGGATAAAGCAGGTTGGTTGGTTTGGCTGACTGGCTGGCTGGCTGGGGGTACGGCCCACAGCGATCGTAGCGAGAAAAAGCTTTCACGAGGACGTATGCGTCTTATGCGTCTTGTTGTGCCGACAGGCAATTGGATACTGACTTCGGTACGGTGCTGCCATGCGGCCCGAAACCAGCGCACCACGAAACCGAAAACCTCCCGCCCCGCTCCGAAGCTACACCCCGTGGGGGGGGGGAAGGTGGGAGACGACCCGCTCCCGCTCGAAGCAGTAGAAGGAAAAAAACAGAAGGTTTCTCGCTTTACTCTCGCTCAAGTCTTTTGATGTAATGTGTGCCTTTCGGTTCGCTGTGGCTTGTGAAGCTGGAAAGAGAGGAGGGCGATGCGCTTTGGGTGCGTTTTTGAGGTGGAGGGGGGGGGGGGGGGGCGTTCGAGGGGTTTTGTTTTTATGAGAGGTTCGCTTTTTTCATCCGTTGTTGTTGCTTTTATTGCCTGCTCGATCGGCGTTCCCACACCGGCTGCAGCGTTGGGCGCAAAACGTGCATGTAGGAGAGGGGAAGGGGGGGAGGGGGAGCGGGAGGTATGCTCATATGCACTAAATGTGCAGTCGCGGCCGCCTTCGATGGCGCGTTGTCGATGAAAGGGTAAGTACAGTGATAGATGAAGCGTTTGGTGCAGTGTAAAAGGAAGGAAAATGTATGATGATTTGAATTTTCTTTTACACATTTATAGTAAAATAGCTTCATTTTATGATATATTATTCTTCCTGCTATAAAAAAAGCTTACAAAAAAGAAACAAGATTTAATATTTCATCCAGCACTGTAACAGCACGCATCTCGTTAAGGTATCTCCCTCGAGTGGGTGCATCCAGCCTGATGCTGGCGATCGCAGACGTACACTTCTTTTTGTTTCTCTCTCTCTTTTCTCTTCTACTCCATAAGTCGGTCGGTAGGTCTCGCTGGTAGTAGTACACTTAGTCGCGCCTTTTGCAAGAGAGACCACTGCCGGCCCTCGAAGAAGGGGTAGCCGGTTGAGTAACATGTGTACTTGCTTGCTTGCTTGCTTGCTTGCGGTTTCGAAGCCAATCCTTCGAACCGGTCCGGCCCGTGAACCGCTGGGAGGACTCTCCCTTTCATACCCCCATCCCGGCAGCTTCCAAAACAAAACGACCTCGTCGGAGATGATGATGATGATGATGATGATGGTGGTGACGATTTAGCTGAACGTAGTTGCAGGTCGTGATCTCTAACAACCCTCACGAGCGGAGAGTGATCTGGATCGAGTGAAAGAGAAGCGATGATGAGAGAAGCAGGAATAATTGGTGAAGGGAAAGGAATGGTTCGTTTTGTTGTGATCATAGAATTCCCTTTCTCCCCCGGGCAACTCCTCGATCGGCGTCGTTGCGCTTGTTTGATGCGCCTAACGAGCAAATGTTTTGGGTTTTGTCGTCTAGTCTACGGGGGGAGACAGGTTATCTAACTTCTAGGAAATGGCAGTAGTAAAAGAGAGTAAAAATGTCACCGCTTGTTAAGGGTGGTAAATCATCCACAGGCAATTAGTGTAAGATCGTTGAATTGTTGAATCATCTCCAGCAGGTTCGTCGCTTACGCTAAACAATCGATCAGCGGGGCTCGTGCGCAAATCGTGTTACCTTGGCGTATCGTATTTAAATGTTGGTATTTCCCAAAGAAACAAAGCAACAGCTCCTTACAAGCACAAATAAATCAATTGACGAAATCGAAAAAGTGGGTTACAAGTGAAGCAATTGTAAGCATGCAAAAGCACATCGGTTGTTGTTGTTGTTCGATCATGCTTGCTTGCTGCCCATTTAGTTCGTCGCCTAAACTGTGTACACCCACCTTGAATGCGTGAATGCCGTATGCCTGGGAATGGCGGGAAGGGTTGGAACCGACCCCGCCGTCCGTGTCGAACAAACATGCATACAATAAATGCTGCGCTGAAAGAAAGTGTGGTGTGGTGGTACGCCGGGCCCGGCCCTATCAGTTTAATACGCGATCGCGTTCGCATTATGCCACAGATTATATTGTGTGTGTGTGAGTTTGTGTTTGGGACTCCGCTTAGAGCTCTTATGTAAGGATTGGCCCCGCAAACAAGTGTGAGCCATTTTTCGCTCGAACGATCGTCTTCGGTTGTTTTTTTTTCGTACGATCAATCGCGTGCTCTTGCAGTGTGTAGTGTCTTTTAGTGAGGCTAATCTTCCAGTGGCTTATGTTTTGCCGATTTGAACGAGCCAGCAGAAGAAGAAGAAGAAGAAAGAGAAGCGATTTAAAATTAACCCATTAGTGAGGTGGAGTGGGTTGTTGGTTTAATTGAAAAAAAAAGAAGAAAAGAAAAATCGATTAACCATCCCTGGATCGTACAGCACACGACTGTACGACTACGTGCGGGCCGGCTCGTGCGCATCAGCATCAAGCCGGTCGTCGGCACAGCCGGATCGTTGCACCGCACTGCAAAACACAAAGCTCAACAAGGGAGCTGAACCATCGCGAAGGCATTGCATAATAATTGCCACACCATTAGTGCGCGGCGCATAACCAACATTGCCGCCGAGCATTCGGTATGTGCATTCGGGAGACGGTGCGGAGGGGAGCGATAGCGAGTGATAATGCGCTGTACAAATAGTGCAGCAACACACCAAAGCTAGGGCTGGCTATCGCTGTTGTGGGCGGTGGAATTTTGCTCGAATTTCGTGCATGACATTGAACTTCTTCTTCGATTTGGGTCACACGCCACACGGCGTGCGGCGATTGCGCAACAGGGAGGTGAGCGGGCGCGCGCGCGCTCGAGCGCTCGCGCATATCGTCGCGTATCATCGCTGGGCAGAGGTTCGCATGGCAGAGCGAGAGATAGTGAGTAGGTTACTGGGTACAAGCGTCACGTAACGGTTTGCCCCGCCGGCCGGTCGATCGTGGTTATTGTGGGAAATCCTTGCTCGTCAGTGAACTCTTCTGCCGTCTTCGGTGGTGTGTATGACCTCGCGATGTTATGGCTGTTAATTCGATGCTTAAAAAGGGTTTGTTTAAATAGTTTCAAAAAGATTCACTTTATTCAACACACAGTGTAAAACATCGTTTCAACATGCTAATGCCCCTTCTTCATATTGGTGGCATTCTTTTTTTTTCTTCAAAGGAAAATATAAACAAGAAAGTATAGCAAAACATTCATTTAAATAAACTATCTCTTTCTCCCTATCTTTCTTCTTTTATCAAATTTCCTCTCTCCTCTCGACAGATCGTAACATAGAATTCAACAAAGATCATAGATAAAATTGGCAAAGAAAGTATTTAGCTCGTTTTTTTCATTCTTTCTTTTGTATGTGTTCGCTACTCCTGAGCGTTTTGTTTCGCATTTCTCTGTACATGATCGGTGTCTCACTACGGGCCCTACCCAAATTCTCAACCGTTTGCCCGATGAAGGACAACATTCGCACCAATGTTGTCCCCCTTCGGACCTGTGGATGCTGAATACGATGGGGCGGCGACCGCCGTAAGGTCATGATGATGATTCCTCTTCCCAGGAGTAGCTACAAGAAGCAGTACCAAAATTGTTCCAACGCAGCCAAGGGCCAACCCAGGATAGGTCCTGCGGATTGCCCCGTCGAGGTGCTGCGTCGTCGTTGCCGGGATGTTGCCGGCCGTATTGTTAGTCGTGTGTTTGTGTTGTTTCTTTTCTGCTCTCTCTTCAATTACAATTTATACATTCATACATGATTACATTTTGCGGCGCAACACCCACACCCGCCGAAACGCACACACACCAGTGGCCACCCAGCCGCGGGGATAGTGGACAGTGGCCACTGGGGCTGTGAGGGGGGAGGGGTGTGTATTGCCTTTTTTTCTCCTTCTTCTACTTTGCTCGCCTTCTCTCTCTCTCTCTCTCTCGCTGCACCGAAGGGCAGGAGGTTCAACTGCTGTTGCTCTTTTTATCACAGTTCCATGAAGATTCTTACAATTTGCTCCCTTTGGCTTCGCAAGGGGAGGGATCTATTGGTAGAATGGGACGTTCGCATATAGACATCTTCGGTTTTACAGCAACATTTACATACAACATCTAGCATATTACTCGAACTCCGGTAAGCCACCAGTTTTGATGGAGCATGGAACCTTGTGTATCCACAATTCAAATGAACAGTTTGATAACGGTTAATAACGGGGTTGGACTATAAGCTGGAACTCTTCATCTCTCTGTCTCTCTCACTTTCTCTCTCTTTCCCACTCTCTCTCTCGTTCTGTTTACTTGAACAGGCTCTTGGCGTTAACCCACAGCTTGAAGAAGTATTCGCTTCTCCTCAGCAGCTTATGGCGGGCGTAGCTGTTGATGTCGGCGGTCATGTTGTGTTCCCGCAGCCAGGACGACGTGTTCGTGCCCGTCGGCTCGGAGAAGTCTCTCGTCGTTTCGTCGTGCACATCGTCCGGAGCTGTAATGAGCGAACAGTTGCGGCAGTTCGTGAGATGCAGTCAAGCACCAAGCAACAGAAGTTCATCCGGCACTGTACTTACCGGCACCGAGCTGCACCGTGTACGGTTCGTCCGACTCGAGCGGATCGCTCAGGCCGACCTCGTTGCGGGCCATGATGCGGATGAGGTAGTCTTCGCTTTCCTGCAGATCCTTGATGTTGAACGACTGGCAGTCGGCCGCGACGCGGCCCACCTCCATCCACATCGTTTTCTTCGCGTTGCGGATGGCAATGGTGTAGCCCTCGATCGGGGCGCCACCGTCCGACTCTGGAATGCCCCACTCGACGATGTTAATGTTCGGTCCCAGGTAGCGTACCTCTAGCGGACCAGTTGGTGGAGACGGAACCGCTGTAAAAGGGGGAGAGGGTGTACCGAGGAAGAGAGAGAGAGAGAGAAAAGAGATGAGTACATGTTGCTGGAGCAATGCAGCAGGGACAGAAAGAGGAAATAGATAGATAGATAGAGAGTAGATGAGAATGGCACAACATAGAACATAGAACATAGAAAAAAGGTAGAAGAGTAACAGAGAGAGAAAGAGAGAGGGATGATTAGATGGTATCTTACTGGCATGTGATTTGAGCACCACACTCTCCGAGACGGTGGGCGAGCTAAGCCCGACCGCATTCTCGGCGAATATCCTGAACAGCAGCTCGGTCTTTTCCTTCATGTTGTCCACACAGTACGACAGACAGTTGGACTCGAGCGTCTTGATCTTGGTCCACTGTTGCGACGTAGTGAGCCGCTTCTCGATGATGTAACCGGTCACGTCGGAGCCACCGTTCGTTTCGGGCTGCTGCCACTCGAGCTTGACGCTCTTGCTGGTAACGTTCGTGATGCGCAGGTTGCGCGGTGCAGATGGTGGAGCTGTTGTTGTTGTTGTTGAAATGGCGTGACGGATGGTGAAGACGACGGGACAAGAACACGACGAGCACAAGAATGGTTGACGGGTTTTGTGGTGGAAAGTGTTCAGAATATCGTTAGACACTGTATTGGTTTCATTTTGGAGTAAGTTGTGTGAGTTGATTTAGTTGCAGCTGGTTGGTTTGGGTTTGGGGTGTTACGAGTTGGGTCAATTGTTTGGAGGTAAGTTTTTGTAAGTGGTTTAGAGTGGACTACAAAGAGTGGGTAAGTGGGTGAGTAAATACGGGGTAGAATGTTGCGGAGTATTGTTATGATTTGTCAATAGAGAGTTGATGGAATGAGCTTTCCCCAATGAATGATCTTCCAATTTCTCACAGGACATAGGACAAGGACAGGTTGTTACACAACAGGAGACAGTCACTTGACAAGCGTTAGCGCGGAACACATGCACACAAACACACAAGTTGCTTGATCTTCCCAATACTTACTGATTTCCTTTCCGGCCACAATCGACTCCACCGTCTGGAGTGGTTCACTCGAGCCGACCTTGTTCTTGGCGGTGATCTTGAAGTCGTAAGCCTTGTTCATTGCCAGGTTCTCGATCAGCAGCGACGTTTCGGACGCACTGGTCGTACCAGCCACCTTCCAGACCTTCTTCTTCGCTTCCTTCACCTCCACAACATACTCCGTGATCTTGCTGCCACCGTTCGACTCGGACGGCTGCCACATGAGCGTGAACGAGCTGCTCGTCATGCCGGACGTTTCAATGGGGCCACGCGGTGGCGACGGTGGCTCCACCGTCTGCTGAATCTTCACCGTCGCACTCTCCAGCGGCTCGGAACAACCGACCGGGTTCTGCGCAATCACGCGGAAGTGATACTGCGTGCTGTCGATCAGCTTCTGAATGCAGTACGACTTGATGTTGCGCTGCACGTCCGCCACCTTGATCCAGGCGTTCTTGTTCGCATCGTCACACTTCTCGATGGTGAACTGGGAAATCTCCAGCCCACCGTCATCGGACGGTGGCTTCCATTCGATCACCACCGCCTCGGGGCTGAGCTCGCGCACCACAATCGGTCCCTCCGGTTTGCTCGGCTTGTCGATTACCTTCAGCGTCAGCTCGACCGTTGCCGAACCGGCCGCATTGCGTGCCTCCACCGTGTACTTGCCCGTGTGGGCACGGTCCAGCGAGGAGATGACGATAGTGGACGATTGACCCACGGTAACGATCGTATGCTCGGCAGTAGAAGTGAGCTTCTCCTCCTCGCGGTACCAGATCAGCTCCGGTGCCGGGAAGCCGGTGAATTCAGCCACAACCTTCCACTCGTCGCCAACGCGCAGCTTCTGCACGATCTGCTTCTTCTCGACCGTCAGCGTCGGTTTCTCCTCGATCACCACCTGGCAGCTGCTCTCGACGCTGCCCACCTCGTTGGTGGCGCGGCACGTGTACTTGGCCCCACTTTCCACCGTGGTCGACTTGATCTGGTACTTGGCGGAACCGTTCTCGTACGACACGACGTCCTGCTTGAGCGGCTGTCCGTTGCGGAACCAGGCCACGTCTGGGACGGGCACACCCGTCACAATGCAGCTCAGCGTTACCGTTTGGCCGAGTCCGACGTGCACATCCTTCAGGTGCTCGCTTACCGTCGGAGCTTCCTTCTGGATCGGTGCCACGATCTTGTAGTACGGCGAGTTGGGTGACGCTGGACCCTTGCCCACCTCGTTGATGGCGGTGGCACGGAATGTGTACTCAGCATTCTTCGTCAGCTTCGTGACGGTAGTGGTCGTTTCGGTGATGCTCGTAACCTCGGTCCATCTGTAAAAAGGGAAGTTGAATTGTGAGCATTTGGTTCATAAGGTGATGAAACCCCATTCACTTACTTCTTTTGATTCTTCTCTTGATATTCCAACAAGTACTCGGTGATCTTGCTGTTGCCATCGTCGCTTGGTGCCTTCCAGAACAATGTGATCGAGTCATCGGTGATGAGCGTTGCCTCTGGTGCTTCTGGAGCTCCAGGTTGTTCTGCAAAACGAGCAAAATGCAATTAAATCTATGCTCCCTATGAGTATGAGACTTTCGAAACTTACTCTTGATAATGAGCGTGAAGGAAGCGCTAGCATCGCCACACTCGTTCGTCAGCTTGAGCGTAAACTCTCCGGCATCGACTTCGGCCGCACGCTTGATCGTCAGACTGGCCGTCTCCTCCGTAACAGTGGAGACGAACTTTGCCGACGGGATGATGACGCGCTTGTTCACACGCCACTCAGCCTCCGGCTTGGGCGTCGCGTTAAACTTCACGCTGAACGTAACGTCCTCGTCCTTGCGGATCGTGAACGTACGCGCACCGTCCTCGAAGATAGTTGGCGCAACCTTGATAATCTCCACCTTCAGCTTCGAGGACGTTTTCGCGTTCGACACCGTACACGTGTACTCGTCCTCATCGTCCTCGACGCTGTTCTTCACGATCAGCTTGCGAATGCACTTCTCCACAACCAGCTCATACTTGCTGGAGGCGGTAATAGCCTTGCTGTTGCGGTACCACACCACATCTGCCGACTCGGACAACTCCACCGCAAACACGGCATCGTTATCGCGCGTCGTCAGCGTAACCTCGGGCAGACGACGAACAAAGTCGACGACCGGTTTCTCCACCGTCAGCCGAGCCTTGGCACGCTGCTCACCGACCACGCACGTGTACTCTCCACCGTCCGCATCGACCGTCTTGTTGATCTTGAGCGTCTGCCGCTTGCCATCGATCGTCAGCTGCACGTGCCCGTTGAACGACAGCTCCTCCTCGTTGCGGTACCAGCGCACCAGCGCATCGCCCTTGGTGAGCTCCAGCTCAAAGATGGCGTCCTCCCCGCGGGCAACCGTTACGTCTCGCGGTGCACTGATAATCTCCGGCGGCAGCTCAATTACGGACACCTCGGCCGAACACTCCTGATCGGCCAGGGCGCACGTGTACTCGCCCTCATCGTGCACGGACGTGTTGCGCACAAACAGTACGCGCGATTTGCCCTTCTTGGCGAACTCGTACTTGCCGGTAGTATCGACCAGCTTGCGGCCCTCCTTGTACCAGGTAACGTCGGCCGTCTCGGACGTGATCTCCACCTCCAGCACGGCGTGCTCCTTCTCCTTCGTCTCGACGTCCTCGAGCTTGCGCAGGAACTCGGGCTTCGCCTCGATGACCGTCAGGCTGCACTCGGTCTGCTGATCCTTGACCGTGCACCGGTACACGCCCGTATCGTTGATGGTCGGGTTCTTGATGTTCAGCTTGTGCACCTTGCCCTCCTGCACGATCATGCGATGGTCCATGCCGCTCAGCTCCTTGCCGTTGTGGAACCACTTGGTGGACACCGTGTGCGACGTTTCGCACTCCAGCGTCACCGAACGGCTTTCCTCCACCGTGATCGTCTTCTTCAGCTTCTTGGTGAACGTTACCTTGTCCACCTCGACCGTAACGCGCGCACCGTGCGATGCCTTGCCGATCGTGTTCGACGCAATGCACTTGTAGTTGCCCGAGTCCTGCTCCGAGTCGGCGTTGTTGATCAACAGCTCAATGTTTTCACCATCGTACGCCTGCTTGACGCGCTTGGACGGCAGCAGCGTGTTGTTGTTGCGCACCCAGAGAATCTCGGGCACTGGATTACCGGTCACCCTTGCTGGAAGCTTGATCGTACCGCCCTGTGGCACACTCTGCTCTTCGAAGCGCTCCAGGAAGAGTGGTGCTTGCGGGTTACCAACGTTCGATTCATCGACCGTAAGGAAGGCACTCGTTTCAACGCTTCCCGCAGCGTTCTTGGCGCGCACAGTGTACTCGCCCGCATTGTCGTGCGTCGGAGCCACCAGCGTCACGGTGTACATGTTACGATCCGCTTGCGTCGGCACGTCCAAAGCCACACCGTTCTTGAACCACTGCACCTCCGGTGCCGGATTGCCGACGATCTGCGTGGACAGAATCACCGTCTCGCCCTGGCGGATCGTCATGCTCTTGAGCGGTTCCAGAATCTGGGGCGGTTCCTGCACGCCTGTCTTCACCTTCACCATGATGTCGAGCGACGATTCACCTTCCCGATTGCGGGCGACCACCTGGTACGAGCCCTCCTGCAGCTTGTCGATGCCCTTGATGTGCACCACGGTGCAGTACATGTGCATGTCCGACTCCACCACGACCTGCACGTTGTCCTTGCTCTCGATCTCCACCCCGTTGTAGTACCAGAGAATGTCCGGCTCGGGCACGGCCACGAGACGGCACTCGAGCAGCACATCCGATCCCGCGTCCACGTACTGCGCCTTCGGTTTGCGCGAGAACGTGGGCGGGATGCCTTCCAGGATGTCGGCCAGCGATGACTCGCGCGACATGCTCTTGCGCGACAGCGTGGCAACGTCCGAACCATGGTCCGAGCTGTACGAATCAACAACCAGCTCGGTAGCGCTCGAAGCGAATCCGGCAATGTTTTTAGCGACACACGTGAACGTGCCCGCATCCTCCGGGAACACCTCGCGAATGATCAGCGTGGCAACGTTGTCGTCATCGTAGTAGATCTGGAAGTCCTGCGACGGTTTAATGACGGCCGTCTGGCGGAACCAGGTGATCGACGGTCGCGGGAATCCTTCCACCTTGCACTCGAACTGCACCGTGTAGCCATCCTGCGTCGTGATCGGCTGCAGCTTCTCGATGATCTTCGGTGCGAGCGGCTTCTCACCCGGGCCCGGCTTCTCAAACACCGGCAGTTTGTCAATCTTTTCGTTCAGCGTCTTCTGCACGTACTGCGGATAGGTGACGGCGTCCATCAGGTACTCGCGACGCACGAAACCGCGCTCTTCGCACCAGGATCGCTTCACGTACCACCATTCCGAGTTGCTATGCTCTGTGAGGTATGCGAGAGGGTCATGAGTATCATGCAAAGGCACCAATCACATAGACCAATCATACATACCAATAACATAGACCTTCTCTCCTTCCACGATGTGCAGTGCTTCCTCATTCTCTGCCTCAACAGCCTGAATGCAGTACATATCGTTTGCATCTTCTGTAATGGTATAGAGAAAAGTAGATTGTAACAAAAGGCATTCCCCGATAGTCGTGTAGTGTTCAAACTTACCCTCACGGATAATTTTCAGCGATGCCGTTTCTACACCATCAAATCGAACGCCAAGCGATGACAGGGAAACAAATGAAAAGAGTATATTAGTAGGTGCAAAACCGACACCACGCTTTATAGTGAAAACGTAAATCAGAGAAGTAAAACTGTGAGTATCATTATGCAAGAAGTAAAAACAACTCTGGGTTTTAGTGTACAAGTGAAGTAGGAATGGAAGTAGTGGTAGTAAAAATAGTAAAATATTGTGAATAGTATACAATCGTTTTCTAGTCTACCAGGAACGTCCGGTGGAATATCTCAATAAATCCAAAACCAATCACCACACGATAGGATTCACTCGATAGAGATAGAGTGGCAGAAGAAGAAGAAGAAGAAGAGATAGAGTAGGTAAGGTAAAGGATAGGAGCCAAGTAGTAGTAATAGTATAGCGGACAGTAGATGGAAGTAGAGCATAATTTACAGAGTGTTGCAGGTATACAAGGGTAGTGGTAGCGGTAGTAGTGCATTTTTGCTAGTGTGTGTTTGCTTTTGCTTTGTGCTTTATACAAGTTTTGGTGTAAGATCTGTTTGATCTGTTTGGCAGTTTGTGTGCAAGCTGAAAAGAGTAGAAGGTAGAATTAAGCAGGTAGAAAAGTTTGGTGAAGCAGTTCACCAGGCTGTATGTGAAAGAAATTTGGGATGAAATTTTCCTTCCGAAAGAAATTGCTCCAGAACAGTGGGCCAATATTGATAAAGAAAGCTTGTGAAGATCAGCATGGAAGTATAAGTGGCAGCGATAGAGAAAGTGAAAACTTCGCTATAAAACCATTCGCCAGCAGATAAGAAAGTAGAAATTGGAAAGTATAAGAGAAAAGAAGATAAGAGAGCGAGAGAGTAAGAGAAAGAGAAAGAGAGAGAGCAAGTTCCAAACGTAACCAAGTAAAAGGAATTGATAAAAACCTTCAGAGTATGTTGGTAGGACTTTCTTGGGCTGTTTCAGTGTGAATGATTCTTCTTCGTGTGTGGTGGTGGTGAACTGTGATCTGTTACGCTGCGTCAGATCGAGTGAGATTTCCTCCTCGTGGTGCATGATCAGGTTCTCGAGCTTTTCGCGCCGTCTGCGCAGCTCGATCACCACGTTCTCGGTGTCTTCGTCCTCGTACCGGTACTCTTCCTCCGCGTCCTGCTCACTATCATCGTAGATGACCTCGTACACCACCTCATCGTCCTCGTCCACCTGCTTGATGATGGTGATGTGCGCTTCGCCCGTTTCCTCGCCGTAGCTGTACGGTGCCGGCAGCTTCACCCGGCCGGACATGGAGATTTCTTCGCGTGCGTACGAATCGAGCTGTATCTTGAACTCCTGCTCGATGTCTTCGATGTGCTTGGTGCGCTTCGGCCGGAACGTAACGTTTTCGGGCTCGATGTCCTTGAAGACGGGCCGCGGTTGGCGTACCTTTTTGATCTTCTTGATGCGCACCTCCTCCTCGTCCAGGACTTCGCGCCGGAAGGCGGGCTTGGGACGGGGGCGCTGTTTGCGCACCACAACGTGCTCGGTGATCTCTTCCTCTGCCGGCACTTCCTCCTCCTTGGTGATCGTAAGCGATGCTTCAACATCTTCGGCTTGCTGCGGTACCGAGGGCTTTCGTGCTACCTTAAACGTAGCCTCTGCCTCTTCCGGTTCCGTAATGGATGGTTTCTTCTTGGGCAGAGAAAGCTTCGTCTCAACCTCTTCCTCTTCCTCGACCGATGGTTTCACCTTTGGTTTGCGCTTGACCATCGTCACCTCGTCGACCGTCTCCTTCGGTGGTTTCACAACGTCGAGATCGATCTTTTCGTACTTCTCCAGCTCCGTCTTCGGAACATCCATCTCGAGCAGCTTCTTCGTGATCTCGTCAATATCGTCCTCCTTCTTCTTCTTCGGAACAACCTTCTTCTTGGGCTTCTTCTCTTCCACCTTCACAGGCTCCGGTTCGGCCGGTTGTTCCTCTTCTCGGACGATCTTGAGCGAAGCTTCCGCTTCATCAGTCGTGTACGGGGCTGGTTTGGGCTTCAGCTTGATCGACTCCTCCACATCTTCCACCTCTTCCGGTTTCGGTACGGACGGTTTCAACACAACCACCTCCTCCGTTGCCGTCTCCTCGATCACCGGTGCTGGCTTCTTCGGTTTCTTCAGCGACACCGTCGCTTCCTGGACCGTTTCCTCCACCTGCGGTTGTTTCTTAGGCTTGATCTTAAACTCAACCTCCGTCTCTTCAATAGCCTCTACCTTCGGTTTGCTCTTCTTGCGTGGCAGCTTCACCTGTGCGCTCTCTTCCGGCTCGATCGTCGATTCCACAGCTCGCTGTGGTTGCGGTTGGTCGTCGATCGTCATCTTCTCCCGCTTGCGCAGATCCACATCGACGCGCTCGTACTGTTCCAGCTCGGTCTTCTCGATTTCCAAATTCAGCAACCGCTGCAGCTCCGCATCATCGTCGATGCTTGCCTTCTTCTTCTTCACAACCACCACCTTTTTCTTGGGCTTTTCGGCCGGCTTCTTCTCCGCCGGCGCTTCTGGCTTCGGTTCGACCGGTTTGAGCGACACCTTGCGCAGAGGCGTTACTGGCTGCGGTTCTTCCACGATGGGCTGTATCGGGACCGACTCGACCACGGTTGGAGCCTCCTCGGATGGTGCCTCAATCACGGCATCCTCGATGATCGGTTGCACATCGTGCACCTCCTCGATCAAGGGCTGCACGGGGACAACCTCTTCCTCGGGAGCCACCGTTTCTACCGGCTCTTCAACCACCGGCTCCACCGTTTCCACATCCTCCACGGGCTGTGGTTCATCGGCTTCCACCTCCTCAATGGTCGGCGGTTCGACCGGTTCCGGCTGCTCTACCTCGATCTTAATGATACGCTCAACGGTAACCGTTTCTTCCGCTTTCTGCGGTGTCGGTTTCAGCGTGATCTGATCCTCCACCTCTTGTGGGGCTTCCGGTAGGCGTGGCTTTTTGGTGATCTTAAATTCTGCCTCCACCGGTTCCGGTTCGGTCGGTTTCTTGACCGTCTTCTTCGGCTTCAGTGTTACCTCGACCGGTTCTGGCTCCTCCACTTCGGCCACCTGTGTCGTACGCGGCACCTCAACCGTTTCGACCGTCTTCTGTGGCTTCTTGATGTCTACATCGACCTTTTCGTACTGTTCCAGCTCCGTCTTTTCAATTTCCAGATTTAGCAGACGCTGCAACTGTTCGTCATCTTCAATAGAAGCCTTCTTGGGTTTCTTTATAACCTTCTTCTTGATTACCGGTTTCTTCTCTTCCACCTTTTCTGGCTCAACCGGCTGTTCAACCGGCTTTGGCTCCGCCGGAACGGGCTTTGGTTCGTCGGTCTTCACAACGACCACCGGTTCCTGCACGGCAGTTACCACTTCCTCCGGAACTTGTTTCGTTACCGGTTCGGTTGGCTTCGCCGGCTCAACCGGTGCAATAGTGGGTGCTTCCTCGGGCACAAGTACTTCCTCGACCATCTGTGCCTTGGACACGACTGGCTCCACCACGGCTGGCTTTTCAACGACCGGTTCTTCAACCTTTGCAGGCACTTCGGCCGGTTTCGGGGCCGGTGTTTCTTTGGGTTTCGGTTCAAGATCAACCTTTTCGTACGTCTCCAGTTCCGTTTTCTCGATCTCCAGATTTAGCAAGCGTTCCAGTTCGGCATCTTCTTCCGGTTTTTTCTTTGGTTTTTTCACAACCTTTTTCTTTACGATCTTCTCCTTCTGTTCCAGTACCTCCACCGGGGCTTCTTCCTTCACCTCCGGTGCAGGTTCTTGTACCGTTTCGATTGGTTTCTCTTCTGGGACTTGTGGAACGGGGAGAGATTCCGTTTGTTCTTCAGCCGGTTGTGGAAGTACCAGCTCCTTGGGCTGCTCCACCAGCACTTCCTTGGGTTTCTTGACCTCCTCAACAGGTACAGGCACCACCTCTTCAACCACTGGAGCAGGTACTTCAATCGGAACCGGTGCTTCGGGCACCGTGACTGGCTCCTCTGGTTTAGGTTCTTCCTCGGCCGGTGCCTTCGGCTTTTTGATAACCTTCTTGATTACCTTCTTCTTAGCTGCGTCTGGTTCTGCACTATCGGGCACATCCTTTGGAACTGGAAGCGCCATATCACGGTCTGCTTCACGTTCTTTCGGTTCCGTGTCGGGCGTTGGCTTTGTGAATGGTTTCAGCTTAATCTCTTCCTTTTCTTCCTCCGGCTTCGTTGGTACCGGTTTGCGGAGCTTGAACTCATCCTCAGGTTCCGGTTCCGGCTTCTTGCCCTTACCTAAAACGATCTTGTGCTCGGGTTCCTCGGGAACCTCGGGCACCTTCGGCTCCTTCGGTACCTTTGGTTTCTCCGGTTCCTGTACCAGTTTTTCCTCCGGTTCTGGTTCCGGCTTCACGTACGGCTCGAGAGGCGTCTCATAGTCCGGAATATCGGTCGGTGTGAACTTTGGCTTTTCCACGCTGCGCTTCTTGCTGTCCAGCTCCTCTTCCTTTGGCTTTTCTTCGACCTTTTTCTTTGGCTTCATTTCCTCGACCGTTTCTTCCTTTGGTTTGGTGGGCGTTTTCTTCAGCTTCACCTCCTCGTGATGCTCCTCGTCCGTCTTTAACTTACCCTTGCCCAGCTGCAGCGTGCGCTCTTCCGGTTCATCCTTCGGAGCTTCCTTTTGCTGCCGCTGGTACTGTGGCTTTTGTTCGTCCTTCGGCTCGTCTTCCTTCGGTTCCTTCTCGTACCGCTCAATGTCCAGCGTTTCCAGCTCGGGCTTTTCCTTCTTGATCACCTTTACCTTCTTGATCACCTTCTTTGTACGCTCCACCTCGTCTTCCTCGATGCGCGACAACACTCCCTGTCCCGGCCGGGTGTCCAGCTGCACGATCTCGGGCTGCTGCCCTTCGACGGCGAGCTCCACCCGCTCGATGCGGCTCTTCAGCAGTACCTTCGGTACGGCTGCCTCTTCCACCTCCCGCTTCTCTGGTATGACGGTTTTGCGCAGTTTAACTGTTTGTGGTTCTTGTGTGTCAGTGATTTCTGGCTGAATCGGTTTCTGTTCCTTACGTTCGATCTTAATAGGCTCTAGCTTAACAATCTCACCCTTCTCCGGCTTAACCTTCGGCTTGCCGTCGACGTCGATCTTCTCGTACTGTTCCAGCTGCGTTTTCTCGATCTCCAGGTTGAGCAGGCGCTGCAGCTCCTCGTCATCGTCGATGGACTTCTTGGACTTCTTCGTTACCTTCACCACCTTCTTCACCACCTTCTTGGGCGCTTCGGCCGGAGCAGTTTCGACGGTAGCGGCCGGCTGTACCAGCGCCTCTTCCGTCGGCTCTGCCCGCTGCTCTTCCACCGGCACAAGCGACTCCGTCTCCAGCACAGGCTCCTGCACGGCTGCAGCCTCTTCCACCGCTTGCTCTAGAACGGTTTCGGCTGGGGCTGCAGCAACCGTCGGTTTGCCTTGCACTGCCGGCACTTCGGTTGCTCCGATCGTCACATCGACTGGCGTCAGATGCTCCTCGTTCAGAGTGAGCGAAGCAACCGTGTCCGCTTCCTCGATGGACACATCGAACTGATCGTCCACAGGGGCGGCCTCCAGCAGGGGCTTGTCCTGTACCGTAGGCTTTTCGGTTGCGTGCTCCGACACATCGCTCGGCGCTACCTGCACGGTATCGAGCGCCAGCGAAGGCACATTGTCCGTTTCCTCGACCTGCTGCTCGAGCAGCTCTTCCATCGGGGCAGCCTCGAGCGTTGGTTTGGCCTGCACCAGCGGCTTCTCGGTGGCGTCATCGGGCACCTCGACCGGTGCGAGCTGCTCTCCCTCCAGCTTTAGTGCGTCGGCCGTACCCGTCTCCTCAACCTGTTGCTCAAGAACGGCTTCGATTGGAGCTGCTTCAAGAATGGGTTTACTCACGATTGGTGTTTCGGTAACGGCGGATGGAATTTCGGACGCGGCCGCCTGCTCTTCCTGCGGAAGCTCGGCTGCCACAGCGTCCGTCTGTTCCACCGCCACGTCCAACACCTCCTCGACCGGAGCGGCTGCCACCTGAGGCTTCAGCGATACCTCCGGCTTCTCCAGCGCGGCTTCCGGCACATCGACCGGCTGCACAACATCCTGCAACGGACCGGTCTCAACGAATTCATTCGTCTCGAATGTGTCCTCCTGCAAATCTACGGTATCCGCACCTACGGGGTTGTTGGGAAAGAAAGACATGTATAAGTATGTGTGACAAAAGAATGACGGTGACACAAATAAAGACAGTGAACCCATGCTACACAACCATATTGTAGTGTACATAACTACTTATCGTTGCGTAGTAATACTGAAGGGAATATTTCATCTGTCTTGTTTTTAGATTATCAATTATTCAATCAAGCTCGCAAACTGTTAGATAAAACCGATAAAATAGTAAACTTAACGTATTTGCTAAGACTATACAACACTATTCTCCTTCCGGCTTCAGTCGAATGCGCGTTTGTCGACAGCGTTTACGAAGGGAGATACAAAATACTTACTGATTGGCCGCCTGTCTTCGACTGTGTGTGTGGTGGTATCGAGTGTCTGTTGGGTAGCTTCGTGTCCAATGGCTGGTTCGAGTGGTATGGCTTGTAATGGGGTGACTGGGTGTTGTTTCTTGGAGGCCTTCGACTTAACCTTCACCTGCTGCGGTGCGGTAGGAGTAGGCTCTTCCAGTACGGCTGTTTCGGGAGCAACCGCTTCAACCGACTGCTCTTTGACGCGCTTTGCCGGCTCAAAGTCTGTCTTCTCGTAGACCTCGAGCTCTGTTTTGGAAATTTCCTGATTCAGGAGTCGCTCAATGTCCGCTTCTAGCGTGTTCGGTTTGACTGTTTTCTTGATGCGTACCTTGCGCTTCGCAGCACTTTCCGGCTGCGCTGCAGTGGTAGTACTGTCGTCCGGGGTCACTTGTGTAACTGTTACTGTTGCCTCGGGAAGCTCGTCGCCCTTCTGCACGGTCACTATCTCAATGAGTTCTTCCTTGTCGTCTTTCTTCTTTTTGATGATGCGCTTCTTCACTGTTTGCTGCTCTACTGTGCCGGCTTCCGTTTTGACCTGCGTCACCTTAACCTCCTCGGGCAGCTGCTCTATTACGAAATCAAACTGCGGCTGTGGGGTAAGATCTAGTTCTTCCGGCTTTTGGAACTCCTCATCGGTGATAGTTTTCGGCACTACAGCATGAACAATGTCAGGAACGTCTTCGACAATGTCTGGCACCGATTGGGGCATTTCCTCTTGGGCCGGTTCGTCCAGCTGTTCCTGTGCGTCTGGTTTCTGTTTTGGTTTAGTTTTCTTTATGATCTTTTTGACCTTTTGCGGTGAAGTAGTTTCCTCTTCTGGTTCCTGAGGCTTTTCAGTACTAGCCGGGAGAGCCATTTCTCTATCAGCATCTTTAGCTGGCTCTTCATCTTTGGAAGCAGGCTTTTTGAACGGTTTCAACTTGATCTCGGTTGGCTCCTCATCCTCTTTCTTACCAACAGGAATTCTGAACTTGACATCTTCCTCCGGCTCTTCAGGTTTAGGCTTACCCTTACCCATAACCAACGGTTTCGGTTCCTCTTCCTTCTCGTCCGGTGTTTTCGGTTTCCTCTTGGGCTTTGGCTTTTTCTTTGCTTCCTCTTCCGGTTCGTCTGGAATTGGTTCTGGAGCCTTATATTCCTCCATATCAACCGTATAGTCTGGTATGTCAGTGGGTTTATAGACGGGCTTTTCGACATGACGCTGCTTGTCGTCTGTTTCGACTTCTGTTGGTTTTTGCTTTGGCTTCGTCACGGTCTTTTGCTCTTCCGGCTCTTCCTCTTTGGGCTTTTTGGGCGTTTTCTTCAGCTTCACCTGCTCAATGTCGTCTTCATCCTTCTTTAGCTTACCCTTGCCTAGCTTGAGCGTTTTCTCTTCCGGTTTTTCGCCCGAGATTTCTTTAGGTTTACGCTGATACCTGTGAGCTTCCTGGTCGAACTCTTCCTTTTCTGGCTTTTCGTCCTCATAGTCCATCGTTTCTGGCGTTTCCAATTCCAGCTTCTTGCTCTTGCTAGTTTTGATCTTCTTAATCTTTTTCAGCTTCTCAGCAGATTCTTCCTCCTCAATTCTCGACAGCTCGCCAATTGCTCTCACGGGTGTCAGATCGGTAATGACCGGTTTCAACGCTTCTGGCGGATATTCCACCGCGATCATTCGACTCTTGAGCAGTACCTTGGGAACGACTACTTCCTCTATTTCCTTGCGTTCCGGCATCTTCACCTTTCGAAGCCGTACCATTTGTGGCTGTTCTTCTGGCTCTGAGATAAGCATCTTTTGAGCTTTTTGTTCTTTGCGCTCAATTTTTTGAGGCACCAATACTGGTTTCAGTTTTTCTGGCTTGGGTTTGCTTTCGAGCTCAACCTTCTCGTACTGCTCGAGTTGCGTTTTTTCAATCTCCAAGTTCAATAAGCGCTGAAGCTGTTCGTCTTCTTCAGACGGCTTGTCCTTCTTGGGTTTTTTCTTAACCTTCTTTTCAACCTTCTTGGGTTCGGCTTGCGCCTCTGTAGTCGGTTTGAGCTTTTCTTCTTGTAATTTCTTGAGCGATTTCTCTTCGTATGTTAAGAATGAATCGTCGTACTCTTCAACGCAAGCTTCCTGTGGCTGTGGTACTGCTATTGAAATTTCGCGAGCTACATCAACTTCTGTTAGATCACTTTCAAACATCTCAACCGTTTCTGGTACCTCTGCTTTCTCGGAAGGTTGCTCAGATGGCACATCTTCAGCTGCTATGGGTTGTTCTTTGCGCACAGATTTTCTAGTGACTTTCTTTTTAATAATCGCCGTACTTGGCGTTGTTGGCTCTTCGTTTAGACTATCGTCTAATACGGTAGTTTCTTCTGAAGCAATGGTTTCTTCCACAGCTACACTAGGGATCGAAACTGGTTCCTCTGTAACTTGTGCTTCTGGTAAAGATGTAGGTTTCTTTTTCTTAACAACCTTCTTAGCTTGTTCCGGTTCTTGTGGAACTGTGGTGATGGAAGTTTTGCGAACAGTTTCTGGTTTGGGAAGCTCCATCACCTCCAGCACAGCCATCTCTGCTACAGGCATGTGCAGGGTTTCTTCCACTAGCGTTTTGTGGCGTTTCTTGAGCTCTACTTCAACGCGTTCGTAACGTTCCAGTTCGGTCTTCTTCACCTCGAGATTAAGCAATCGTTCGATAATATAATCCACATCGTCCGTAGTCTTTATCGACTTTACTTTCTTCTTTTTCAGCTTTCGAGGCTCTTTCGGTTTAATGGGTGACTCAACTTCCATTTGTTCAATGGTAGCTGGCAGTTCTGGCTGTTCTTCCGATTCTGTGATAGTTATGGTTGTTTCGGGCTGTTGGCCTTCCTCTTCAACCGTCACTACTTCGACTAGCTCTTGCTTGTCGCCAATGGTTTTCTTTACAGTACGTTTCTTAGTAGTTTGCTTTTTGATCTTGCCACTAAGTGTAACCACTTCATTAACCGTGATTTCTTCAGGAAGCTCCTCAACAACTGGAATTTGTTCTTGAGGCATTTCGTACGCGTATTCTTCTGCTTGCTCATATGCTTCCTCCTGTTCTTGGATAGATTCTGGAAGCTCTGGTACATGTTCTTCATCGACTATTTCAATGGAAGGTTTTTGCTCATCGTCCAGTGCTGGCTTGGGTTTGATGGTTTTAGTTTTGGTAATCTTCTTCACTGCACGCTGCACAGGTACATCCGAGACTTCGGCAAACTCTGGCTGATCTTCAATCACGTGTTCTTCCGTGTGCTTTGTCTTACTCTTGAACTCCACATCAATCTTTTCATATTGCTCTAGTTCGGTCTTTTTCACTTCCAGATCCAAAAGCCTTTGAATAATGTCGTCGGTGTCATCGCCCGTCTTCTTGATGGTTTTGATCTTCTTTTTCTTTGGTTTGATGACTTCCACCGACGGAGTCTCCTCAGACCCGGTAGGAACTGTTTCAGGAGCAGTCTCTTCCTCAGTCATGGTGACCGTGGTCTCGGGTACTTGATCGTCTTCTTGCACAGTCACAATCTTGACCTCCTCGACCTTTCCGGCCGTCTTCTTCTTGATGACCTTGGTTTTGGTGACGTGCTTCTTGGGCTTTCCTTCCTTAGTGATGGTCTCAACGACCTCAACATGCTCTGGGAGCTCCTCAATAACTGGTTGCTCCATGGGAGTCTGTTCGAGGACCAACTCGTCCACCTCTTCCTGAGGAACTTCTTCGGAGCTGGGCTCGCCTTGCTTGATCTTCTTGACCTTCTTCTTGACGATCTTGGTAGTCTTCGTCTTAAGCGTTGCCTGCATTGGCTCTGGATACTCATCCACAATAGCTTCGAGAGGCTTGCGCTCCTCCTCGAAAGGCTCTGTAACTTCATATGGAACCTCATGCTCGGTGACTGTGACAGTTGTCTCAGGCTGTTTTCCATCTTCCTCTACGGTAACTTCCTCAGTGACCTCTTCCTTGGGCCCAACACGCTTCTTGATGATCTTCTTCTTAACGACCTTCTTCTTGACTACACCAGTGTCAGATCTGACTTCTTCTACGAGTTCTGGATGCTCTTCGATCGTTGTTTCCTCAACCGGTCGCAAGCGCTTCGGCATATCGACATCGATCTTCTCGTACTGTTCAAGCTCAGTTTTGTGCACTTCCAGGTTGAGAAGACGCTCAATGATATCGTCAGAGTCGTCAGTAGTCTTGATGGTCTTGACCTTCTTCTTCTTGGGCTTGGGCTTGTCATCAACTGGTTTGAGCTCGGGAGTTTCTTCCTCGGTTACAGTGATGGTGGTTTCCGGAGCCATGTCGTCTTGTTGAACAGTGACTACCTCGATATGCTCCTCCTTTTGCCCGACACGTTTCTTGATGGTTTTCTTTTTTGTGATCTGCTTTTTGGCTTCTCCAGTGGCAGTGATCACTTCTTGCACGGTTATTTGCTCAGGAAGCTCAGAAATAATTACGGCTTGTTCATGAGCAGGAGCCGGTTGAGTTTCAAGCGGAACTTCGTCTTCATCTTCGACAACAACAGTTTCAGTGACCCCTTGTATAACAGTAACCTTAGACTTTTTCGATTTAGCCCTCTTTGTGACTACAGTACGCATCTCGGCCGTATGTTCTGTTTCTCCTGGAATCAGTTGAACTTGCTCAACTGTTACAGTCTCAGTTTGTTCGTTTGCTTGTGTTTGTGTTTGTTTCTTCTTGGGTTTATGTTTTGTGGCGACTTCCTGTACGATTTGAGGTGTTTCTTCGAGTTGTGTGATTTGGAGTAGTGGTGCAGATTCTGTGAGATAAGTAGATACATTAGTTTGAGGGGTAAAGATTGAGTGTTTTGTATAAATATACTAATGTCATGGTGTAAAATATGGAATGTGTAGACATACGATATCATGTAAATGTGGTATGTGGAAAATCTTGAACCTTTAATCTTATCTTGCATAATTTGATGTGAACATAGGTTAGTTAATATTATGTTTACCTTCAATCTCTTCTATCAGAACTTCCGATGGCATTTGAGGAATAGTGTGAGTAATGGTATCATCGAATGTTTCTTCGATTACTGCCCCATGTTCCTTAATGATCTTTGTGTTTTTGGACTTTATGAATGTCTGGTTGTTGTCTGTACATGTTTCAAATGTAGTGATGTATTCAGGAGATGTGTGTTCGTGCGTTTCGGCATCTAGAATAATATGTAAGAATGTTGTAAGTTGTGTGTTGCAATAAATATACAAAAATATGATGCAATGATGTGTGTAGCTAATCTCTTACCCTCGGTATCATGTAGAATAAGTGATTGTGAGTGTGTGTCTTGTGTATCAAGCTGTGGAGTGGTAGTGTGTGTTTGCTTCTTAGATTTTCCTTTTTGTTTCGGCTTGATGGCTTGCAGGAGCTCGCATGAAGCAGGGACTAGTTCCTCGATCGTCGGCCGATCGAATGGTTCCTCAGAAGAGATGGGAGCACTTAACTTAAGAAGCTCCTGAACAATATCATCCGTGTCATCGCCCTTCCTCTTGATGGTTTTGATCTTCTTCTTCTTAGTTTTCAAAATTTCAATAGACGGAGTCTCCTCAGATACGGTAGCAACTGTTTCAGGAGCCGTCTCTTCCTCAGTCATGGTGACCGTGGTCTCGGGTACTTGATCGTCCTCTTGCACAGTCACAATCTTGACCTCCTCGACCTTTCCGGCCGTCTTCTTCTTGATGACCTTGGTTTTGGTGACGTGCTTCTTGGGTTTTCCTTCCTCAGTGATGGTCTCAACGACCTCAACATGCTCTGGGAGCTCCTCAATAACTGGTTTCTCCATGGGAGTCTGTTCGAGGACCAACTCGTCCACCTCTTCCTGAGGAACTTCTTCGGAGCTAGGCTCGCCTTGCTTGATCTTCTTGACCTTCTTCTTGACGATCTTGGTAGTCTTCGTCTTAAGCGTTGCCTGCATTGGCTCTGGATACTCATCCACAACAGCTTCGAGAGGCTTGCGCTCCTCCTCGAAAGGCTCTGTAACTTCATATGGAACCTCATGCTCGGTTACTGTGACAGTTGTCTCAGGCTGTTTTCCATCTTCCTCTACGGTAACTTCCTCAGTGACCTCTTCCTTGGGCCCAACACGCTTCTTGATGATCTTCTTCTTAACGACCTTCTTCTTGACTACACCGGTGTCAGATTTGACTTCTTCTACGAGTTCTGGATGCTCTTCGATCGTTGTTTCCTCAACCGGTCGCAAGCGCTTCGGCATATCGACATCGATCTTCTCGTACTGTTCAAGCTCAGTTTTGTGCACTTCCAGGTTGAGAAGACGCTCAATGATATCGTCAGAGTCGTCACTAGTCTTGATGGTCTTGACCTTCTTCTTCTTGGGCTTGGGCTTGTCATCAACTGGTTTGAGCTCGGGAGTTTCTTCCTCGGTTACAGTGATGATGGTTTCCGGAGCCATGTCGTCTTGTTGAACAGTGACTACCTCGATATGCTCCTCCTTTTGCCCGACACGTTTCTTGATGGTCTTCTTTTTCGTGACTTGCTTTTTGGTTTGACCAGTTTTGGTGACGACTTCGGTGACCTTGACCTCTTCTGGAAGCTCTTCAATTTCAAGAGCTTCTACAGCAGTCTGAGGTATGATGTCCAGTTTAGGCGCTGTTCCATCGACGTGTTCGTACGGTTGCAGTTCTGTGCTAGTGTCTTCGAGCTTAAGTAGCTTCTGAACAATAGTTGTCGTATCCTCTCCCTTCTTCTTGATGGTTTTGATCTTCTTTTTCTTAGGTTTGAGGACTTCCACCGACGGAGTCTCCTCAGACACGGTAGGAACTGTTTCAGGAACCGTCTCCTCCTCAGTCATGGTGACCGTGGTCTCGGGTACTTGATCGTCTTCTTGCACAGTCACAATTTTGACCTCCTCGACCTTTCCGGCCGTCTTCTTCTTGATGACCTTGGTTTTGGTGACGTGCTTCTTGGGCTTTCCTTCCTTAGTGATGGTCTCAACGACCTCAACATGCTCTGGGAGCTCCTCAATAACTGGTTGCTCCATGGGAGTCTGTTCGAGGACCAACTCGTCCACCTCTTCCTGAGGAACTTCTTCGGAGCTGGGCTCGCCTTGCTTGATCTTCTTGACCTTCTTCTTGACGATCTTGGTAGTCTTCGTCTTAAGCGTTGCCTGCATTGGCTCTGGATACTCATCCACAACAGCTTCGAGAGGCTTGCGCTCCTCCTCGAAAGGCTCTGTAACCTCATATGGAACCTCATGCTCGGTGACTGTGACAGTTGTCTCAGGCTGTTTTCCATCTTCCTCTACGGTAACTTCCTCAGTGACCTCTTCCTTGGGCCCAACACGCTTCTTGATGATCTTCTTCTTAACGACCTTCTTCTTGACTACACCGATGTCAGATCTGACTTCTTCTACGACTTCTGGATGCTCTTCGATCGTTGTTTCCTCAACCGGTCGCAAGCGCTTCGGCATATCAACATCGATCTTCTCGTACTGTTCAAGCTCAGTTTTGTGCACTTCCAGGTTGAGAAGACGCTCAATGATATCGTCAGAGTCGTCAGTAGTCTTGATGGTCTTGACCTTCTTCTTCTTGGGCTTAGGCTTGTCATCAACTGGTTTGAGCTCGGGAGTTTCTTCCTCGGTTACAGTGATGATGGTTTCCGGAGCCATGTCGTCTTGTTGAACAGTGACTACCTCGATATGCTCCTCCTTTTGCCCGACACGTTTCTTGATGGTCTTCTTTTTCGTGACTTGCTTTTTGGTTTGACCAGTTTTGGTGACGACTTCGGTGACCTTGACCTCTTCTGGAAGCTCTTCAATTTCAAGAGCTTCTACAGCAGTCTGAGGTATGATGTCCAGTTTAGGCGCTGTTCCATCGACGTGTTCGTACGGTTGCAGTTCTGTGCTAGTGTCTTCGAGCTTAAGTAGCTTCTGAACAATAGTTGTCGTATCCTCTCCCTTCTTCTTGATGGTTTTGATCTTCTTTTTCTTAGGTTTGAGGACTTCCACCGACGGAGTCTCCTCAGACACGGTAGGAACTGTTTCAGGAGCCGTCTCCTCCTCAGTCATGGTGACCGTGGTCTCGGGTACTTGATCGTCTTCTTGCACAGTCACAATCTTGACCCCCTCGACCTTTCCGGCCGTCTTCTTCTTGATGACCTTGGTTTTGGTGACGTGCTTCTTGGGCTTTCCTTCCTTAGTGATGGTCTCAACGACCTCAACATGCTCTGGGAGCTCCTCAATAACTGGTTGCTCCATGCGAGTCTGTTCGAGGACCAACTCGTCCACCTCTTCCTGAGGAACTTCTTCGGAGCTAGGCTCGCCTTGCTTGATCTTCTTGACCTTCTTCTTGACGATCTTGGTAGTCTTCGTCTTAAGCGTTGCCTGCATTGGCTCTGGATACTCATCCACAATAGCTTCGAGAGGCTTGCGCTCCTCCTCGAAAGGCTCTGTAACCTCATATGGAACCTCATGCTCGGTGACTGTGACAGTTGTCTCAGGCTGTTTTCCATCTTCCTCTACGGTAACTTCCTCAGTGACCTCTTCCTTGGGCCCAACACGCTTCTTGATGATCTTCTTCTTAACGACCTTCTTCTTGACTACACCGATGTCAGATCTGACTTCTTCTACGACTTCTGGATGCTCTTCGATCGTTGTTTCCTCAACCGGTCGCAAGCGCTTCGGCATATCGACATCGATCTTCTCGTACTGTTCAAGCTCAGTTTTGTGCACTTCCAGGTTGAGAAGACGCTCAATGATATCGTCAGAGTCGTCAGTAGTCTTGATGGTCTTGACCTTCTTCTTCTTGGGCTTAGGCTTGTCATCAACTGGTTTGAGCTCGGGAGTTTCTTCCTCGGTTACAGTGATGGTGGTTTCCGGAGCCATGTCGTCTTGTTGAACAGTGACTACCTCGATATGCTCCTCCTTTTGCCCGACACGTTTCTTGATGGTCTTCTTTTTCGTGACTTGCTTTTTGGTTTGACCAGTTTTGGTGACGACTTCGGTGACCTTGACCTCTTCTGGAAGCTCTTCAATTTCAAGAGCTTCTACAGCAGTCTCAGGTATGATGTTCAGTTTAGGCGCTGTTCCGTCGACGTGTTCGTACGGTTGCAGTTCTGTGCTAGTGTCTTCGAGCTTAAGCAGCTTCTGAACAATAGTTGTCGTATCTTCTCCCTTCTTCTTGATGGTTTTGATCTTCTTTTTCTTAGGTTTGAGGACTTCAACCGACGGAGTCTCCTCAGACACGGTAGGAACTGTTTCAGGAGCCGTCTCCTCCTCAGTCATGGTGACCGTGGTCTCGGGTACTTGATCGTCTTCTTGCACAGTCACAATTTTGACCTCCTCGACCTTTCCGGCCGTCTTCTTCTTGATGACCTTGGTTTTGGTGACGTACTTCTTGGGCTTTCCTTCCTTAGTGATGGTCTCAACGACCTCAACATGCTCTGGGAGCTCCTCAATAACTGGTTGCTCCATGGGAGTCTGTTCGAGGACCAACTCGTCCACCTCTTCCTGAGGAACTTCTTCGGAGCTAGGCTCGCCTTGCTTGATCTTCTTGACCTTCTTCTTGACGATCTTGGTAGTCTTCGTCTTAAGCGTTGCCTGCATTGGCTCTGGATACTCATCCACAACAGCTTCGAGAGGCTTGCGCTCCTCCTCGAAAGGCTCTGTAACCTCATATGGAACCTCATGCTCGGTTACTGTGACAGTTGTCTCAGGCTGATTTCCATCTTCCTCTACGGTAACTTCCTCAGTGACCTCTTCCTTGGGCCCAACACGCTTCTTGATGATCTTCTTCTTAACGACCTTCTTCTTGACTACACCGGTGTCAGATCTGACTTCTTCTACGACTTCTGGATGCTCTTCGATCGTTGTTTCCTCAACCGGTCGCAAGCGCTTCGGCATATCAACATCGATCTTCTCGTACTGTTCAAGCTCAGTTTTGTGCACTTCCAGGTTGAGAAGACGCTCAATGATATCGTCAGAGTCGTCAGTAGTCTTGATGGTCTTGACCTTCTTCTTCTTGGGCTTAGGCTTGTCATCAACTGGTTTGAGCTCGGGAGTTTCTTCCTCGGTTACAGTGATGGTGGTTTCCGGAGCCATGTCGTCTTGTTGAACAGTGACTACCTCGATATGCTCCTCCTTTTGCCCGACACGTTTCTTGATGGTTTTCTTTTTTGTGATCTGCTTTTTGGCTTCTCCAGTGGCAGTGATCACTTCTTGCACGGTTATTTGCTCAGGAAGCTCAGAAATAATTACGGCTTGTTCATGAGCAGGAGCCGGTTGAGTTTCAAGCGGAACTTCGTCTTCATCTTCGACAACAACAGTTTCAGTGACCCCTTGTATAACAGTAACCTTAGACTTTTTCGATTTAGCCCTCTTTGTGACTACAGTACGCATCTCGGCCGTATGTTCTGTTTCTCCTGGAATCAGTTGAACTTGCTCAACTGTTACAGTCTCAGTTTGTTCGTTTGCTTGTGTTTGTGTTTGTTTCTTCTTGGGTTTATGTTTTGTGGCGACTTCCTGTACGATTTGAGGTGTTTCTTCGAGTTGTGTGATTTGGAGTAGTGGTGCAGATTCTGTGAGATAAGTAGATACATTAGTTTGAGGGGTAAAGATTGAGTGTTTTGTATAAATATACTAATGTCATGGTGTAAAATATGGAATGTGTAGACATACGATATCATGTAAATGTGGTATGTGGAAAATCTTGAACCTTTAATCTTATCTTGCATAATTTGATGTGAACATAGGTTAGTTAATATTATGTTTACCTTCAATCTCTTCTATCAGAACTTCCGATGGCATTTGAGGAATAGTGTGAGTAATGGTATCATCGAATGTTTCTTCGATTACTGCCCCATGTTCCTTAATGATCTTTGTGTTTTTGGACTTTATGAATGTCTGGTTGTTGTCTGTACATGTTTCAAATGTAGTGATGTATTCAGGAGATGTGTGTTCGTGCGTTTCGGCATCTAGAATAATATGTAAGAATGTTGTAAGTTGTGTGTTGCAATAAATATACAAAAATATGATGCAATGATGTGTGTAGCTAATCTCTTACCCTCGGTATCATGTAGAATAAGTGATTGTGAGTGTGTGTCTTGTGTATCAAGCTGTGGAGTGGTAGTGTGTGTTTGCTTCTTAGATTTTCCTTTTTGTTTCGGCTTGATGGCTTGCAGGAGCTCGCATGAAGCAGGGACTAGTTCCTCGATCGTCGGCCGATCGAATGGTTCCTCAGAAGAGATGGGAGCACTTAACTTAAGAAGCTCCTGAACAATATCATCCGTGTCATCGCCCTTCCTCTTGATGGTTTTGATCTTCTTCTTCTTAGTTTTCAAAATTTCAATAGACGGAGTCTCCTCAGATACGGTAGCAACTGTTTCAGGAGCCGTCTCTTCCTCAGTCATGGTGACCGTGGTCTCGGGTACTTGATCGTCTTCTTGCATAGTCACAATCTTGACCTCCTCGACCTTTCCGGCCGTCTTCTTCTTGATGACCTTGGTTTTGGTGACGTGCTTCTTGGGTTTTCCTTCCTCAGTGATGGTCTCAACGACCTCAACATGCTCTGGGAGCTCCTCAATAACTGGTTGCTCCATGGGAGTCTGTTCGAGGACCAACTCGTCCACCTCTTCCTGAGGAACTTCTTCGGAGCTAGGCTCGCCTTGCTTGATCTTCTTGACCTTCTTCTTGACGATCTTGGTAGTCTTCGTCTTAAGCGTTGCCTGCATTGGCTCTGGATACTCATCCACAACAGCTTCGAGAGGCTTGCGCTCCTCCTCGAAAGGCTCAGTAACTTCATATGGAACCTCATGCTCGGTTACTGTGACAGTTGTCTCAGGCTGTTTTCCATCTTCCTCTACGGTAACTTCCTCAGTGACCTCTTCCTTGGGCCCAACACGCTTCTTGATGATCTTCTTCTTAACGACCTTCTTCTTGACTACACCGGTGTCAGATCTGACTTCTTCTACGACTTCTGGATGCTCTTCGATCGTTGTTTCCTCAACCGGTCGCAAGCGCTTCGGCATATCGACATCGATCTTCTCGTACTGTTCAAGCTCAGTTTTGTGCACTTCCAGGTTGAGAAGACGCTCAATGATATCGTCAGAGTCGTCAGTAGTCTTGATGGTCTTGACCTTCTTCTTCTTGGGCTTAGGCTTGTCATCAACTGGTTTGAGCTCGGGAGTTTCTTCCTCGGTTACAGTGATGGTGGTTTCCGGAGCCATGTCGTCTTGTTGAACAGTGACTACCTCGATATGCTCCTCCTTTTGCCCGACACGTTTCTTGATGGTCTTCTTTTTCGTGACTTGCTTTTTGGTTTGACCAGTTTTGGTGACGACTTCGGTGACCTTGACCTCTTCTGGAAGCTCTTCAATTTCAAGAGCTTCTACAGCAGTCTCAGGTATGATGTTCAGTTTAGGCGCTGTTCCGTCGACGTGTTCGTACGGTTGCAGTTCTGTGCTAGTGTCTTCGAGCTTAAGCAGCTTCTGAACAATAGTTGTCGTATCCTCTCCCTTCTTCTTGATGGTTTTGATCTTCTTTTTCTTAGGTTTGAGGACTTCCACCGACGGAGTCTCCTCAGACACGGTAGGAACTGTTTCAGGAGCCGTCTCCTCCTCAGTCATGGTGACCGTGGTCTCGGGTACTTGATCGTCTTCTTGCACAGTCACAATCTTGACCTCCTCGACCTTTCCGGCCGTCTTCTTCTTGATGACCTTGGTTTTGGTGACGTGCTTCTTGGGCTTTCCTTCCTTAGTGATGGTCTCAACGACCTCAACATGCTCTGGGAGCTCCTCAATAACTGGTTGCTCCATGCGAGTCTGTTCGAGGACCAACTCGTCCACCTCTTCCTGAGGAACTTCTTCGGAGCTGGGCTCGCCTTGCTTGATCTTCTTGACCTTCTTCTTGACGATCTTGGTAGTCTTCGTCTTAAGCGTTGCCTGCATTGGCTCTGGATACTCATCCACAACAGCTTCGAGAGGCTTGCGCTCCTCCTCGAAAGGCTCTGTAACCTCATATGGAACCTCATGCTCGGTGACTGTGACAGTTGCCTCAGGCTGTTTTCCATCTTCCTCTACGGTAACTTCCTCAGTGACCTCTTCCTTGGGCCCAACACGCTTCTTGATGATCTTCTTCTTAACGACCTTCTTCTTGACTACACCGGTGTCAGATCTGACTTCTTCTACGACTTCTGGATGCTCTTCGATCGTTGTTTCCTCAACCGGTCGCAAGCGCTTCGGCATATTGACATCGATCTTCTCGTACTGTTCAAGCTCAGTTTTGTGCACTTCCAGGTTGAGAAGACGCTCAATGATATCGTCAGAGTCGTCAGTAGTCTTGATGGTCTTGACCTTCTTCTTCTTGGGCTTAGGCTTGTCATCAACTGGTTTGAGCTCGGGAGTTTCTTCCTCGGTTACAGTGATGGTGGTTTCCGGAGCCATGTCGTCTTGTTGAACAGTGACTACCTCGATATGCTCCTCCTTTTGCCCGACACGTTTCTTGATGGTCTTCTTTTTCGTGACTTGCTTTTTGGTTTGACCAGTTTTGGTGACGACTTCGGTGACCTTGACCTCTTCTGGAAGCTCTTCAATTTCAAGAGCTTCTACAGCAGTCTCAGGTATGATGTTCAGTTTAGGCGCTGTTCCGTCGACGTGTTCGTACGGTTGCAGTTCTGTGCTAGTGTCTTCGAGCTTAAGCAGCTTCTGAACAATAGTTGTCGTATCCTCTCCCTTCTTCTTGATGGTTTTGATCTTCTTTTTCTTAGGTTTGAGGACTTCCACCGACGGAGTCTCCTCAGACACGGTAGGAACTGTTTCAGGAGCCGTCTCCTCCTCAGTCATGGTGACCGTGGTCTCGGGTACTTGATCGTCTTCTTGCACAGTCACAATTTTGACCTCCTCGACCTTTCCGGCCGTCTTCTTCTTGATGACCTTGGTTTTGGTGACGTGCTTCTTGGGCTTTCCTTCCTTAGTGATGGTCTCAACGACCTCAACATGCTCTGGGAGCTCCTCAATAACTGGTTGCTCCATGGGAGTCTGTTCGAGGACCAACTCGTCCACCTCTTCCTGAGGAACTTCTTCGGAGCTAGGCTCGCCTTGCTTGATCTTCTTGACCTTCTTCTTGACGATCTTGGTAGTCTTCGTCTTAAGCGTTGCCTGCATTGGCTCTGGATACTCATCCACAACAGCTTCGAGAGGCTTGCGCTCCTCCTCGAAAGGCTCTGTAACCTCATATGGAACCTCATGCTCGGTTACTGTGACAGTTGTCTCAGGCTGATTTCCATCTTCCTCTACGGTAACTTCCTCAGTGACCTCTTCCTTGGGCCCAACACGCTTCTTGATGATCTTCTTCTTAACGACCTTCTTCTTGACTACACCGGTGTCAGATCTGACTTCTTCTACGACTTCTGGATGCTCTTCGATCGTTGTTTCCTCAACCGGTCGCAAGCGCTTCGGCATATCAACATCGATCTTCTCGTACTGTTCAAGCTCAGTTTTGTGCACTTCCAGGTTGAGAAGACGCTCAATGATATCGTCAGAGTCGTCAGTAGTCTTGATGGTCTTGACCTTCTTCTTCTTGGGCTTAGGCTTGTCATCAACTGGTTTGAGCTCGGGAGTTTCTTCCTCGGTTACAGTGATGGTGGTTTCCGGAGCCATGTCGTCTTGTTGAACAGTGACTACCTCGATATGCTCCTCCTTTTGCCCGACACGTTTCTTGATGGTCTTCTTTTTCGTGACTTGCTTTTTGGTTTGACCAGTTTTGGTGACGACTTCGGTGACCTTGACCTCTTCTGGAAGCTCTTCAATTTCAAGAGCTTCTACAGCAGTCTGAGGTATGATGTCCAGTTTAGGCGCTGTTCCATCGACGTGTTCGTACGGTTGCAGTTCTGTGCTAGTGTCTTCGAGCTTAAGTAGCTTCTGAACAATAGTTGTCGTATCCTCTCCCTTCTTCTTGATGGTTTTGATCTTCTTTTTCTTAGGTTTGAGGACTTCAACCGACGGAGTCTCCTCAGACACGGTAGGAACTGTTTCAGGAGCCGTCTCTTCCTCAGTCATGGTGACCGTGGTCTCTGGTACTTGATCGTCTTCTTGCACAGTAACAATCTTGACTTCCTCGACCTTTCCGGCCGTCTTCTTCTTGATGACCTTGGTTTTGGTGACGTGTTTCTTGGGCTTTCCTTCCTTAGTGATGGTCTCAACGACCTCAACATGCTCTGGGAGCTCCTCAATAACTGGTTGCTCCATGGGAGTCTGTTCGAGGACCAACTCGTCCACCTCTTCCTGAGGAACTTCTTCGGAGCTGGGCTCGCCTTCCTTGATCTTCTTGACCTTCTTCTTGACGATCTTGGTAGTCTTCGTCTTAAGCGTTGCCTGCATTGGCTCTGGATACTCATCCACAACAGCTTCGAGAGGCTTGCGCTCCTCCTCGAAAGGCTCTGTAACCTCATATGGAACCTCATGCTCGGTGACTGTGACAGTTGTCTTAGGCTGTTTTCCATCTTCCTCTACGGTAACTTCCTCAGTGACCTCTTCCTTGGGCCCAACACGCTTCTTGATGATCTTCTTCTTAACGACCTTCTTCTTGACTACACCGGTGTCAGATCTGACTTCTTCTACGACTTCTGGATGCTCTTCGATCGTTGTTTCTTCAAGCGGTCGCAAGCGCTTCGGCATATCGACATCGATCTTCTCGTACTGTTCAAGTTCAGTTTTGTGCACTTCCAGGTTGAGAAGACGCTCAATGATATCGTCAGAGTCGTCAGTAGTCTTGATGGTCTTGACCTTCTTCTTCTTGGGCTTAGGCTTGTCATCAACTGGTTTGAGCTCGGGAGTTTCTTCCTCGGTTACAGTGATGGTGGTTTCCGGAGCCATGTCGTCTTGTTGAACAGTGACTACCTCGATATGCTCCTCCTTTTGCCCGACACGTTTCTTGATGGTCTTCTTTTTCGTGATTTGCTTTTTGGTTTGACCAGTTTTGGTGACGACTTCGGTGACCTTGACCTCTTCTGGAAGCTCTTCAATTTCAAGAGCTTCTACAGCAGTCTGAGGTATGATGTCCAGTTTAGGCGCTGTTCCGTCGACATGTTCGTACGGTTGCAGTTCTGTGCTAGTGTCTTCGAGCTTAAGCAGCTTCTGAACAATAGTTGTCGTATCCTCTCCCTTCTTCTTGATGGTTTTGATCTTCTTTTTCTTAGGTTTGAGGACTTCAACCGACGGAGTCTCCTCAGACACGGTAGGAACTGTTTCAGGAGCCGTCTCCTCCTCAGTCATGGTGACCGTGGTCTCGGGTACTTGATCGTCTTCTTGCACAGTCACAATCTTGACCTCCTCGACCTTTCCGGCCGTCTTCTTCTTGATGACCTTGGTTTTGGTGACGTGCTTCTTGGGCTTTCCTTCCTTAGTGATGGTCTCAACGACCTCAACATGCTCTGGGAGCTCCTCAATAACTGGTTGCTCCATGCGAGTCTGTTCGAGGACCAACTCGTCCACCTCTTCCTGAGGAACTTCTTCGGAGCTAGGCTCGCCTTGCTTGATCTTCTTGACCTTCTTCTTGACGATCTTGGTAGTCTTCGTCTTAAGCGTTGCCTGCATTGGCTCTGGATACTCATCCACAACAGCTTCGAGAGGCTTGCGCTCCTCCTCGAAAGGCTCTGTAACCTCATATGGAACCTCATGCTCGGTGACTGTGACAGTTGTCTCAGGCTGTTTTCCATCTTCCTCTACGGTAACTTCCTCAGTGACCTCTTCCTTGGGCCCAACACGCTTCTTGATGATCTTCTTCTTAACGACCTTCTTCTTGACTACACCGATGTCAGATCTGACTTCTTCTACGACTTCTGGATGCTCTTCGATCGTTGTTTCCTCAACCGGTCGCAAGCGCTTCGGCATATCGACATCGATCTTCTCGTACTGTTCAAGCTCAGTTTTGTGCACTTCCAGGTTGAGAAGACGCTCAATGATATCGTCAGAGTCGTCAGTAGTCTTGATGGTCTTGACCTTCTTCTTCTTGGGCTTAGGCTTGTCATCAACTGGTTTGAGCTCGGGAGTTTCTTCCTCGGTTACAGTGATGGTGGTTTCCGGAGCCATGTCGTCTTGTTGAACAGTGACTACCTCGATATGCTCCTCCTTTTGCCCGACACGTTTCTTGATGGTCTTCTTTTTCGTGACTTGCTTTTTGGTTTGACCAGTTTTGGTGACGACTTCGGTGACCTTGACCTCTTCTGGAAGCTCTTCAATTTCAAGAGCTTCTACAGCAGTCTCAGGTATGATGTTCAGTTTAGGCGCTGTTCCGTCGACGTGTTCGTACGGTTGCAGTTCTGTGCTAGTGTCTTCGAGCTTAAGCAGCTTCTGAACAATAGTTGTCGTATCCTCTCCCTTCTTCTTGATGGTTTTGATCTTCTTTTTCTTAGGTTTGAGGACTTCAACCGACGGAGTCTCCTCAGACACGGTAGGAACTGTTTCAGGAGCCGTCTCCTCCTCAGTCATGGTGACCGTGGTCTCGGGTACTTGATCGTCTTCTTGCACAGTCACAATCTTGACCTCCTCGACCTTTCCGGCCGTCTTCTTCTTGATGACCTTGGTTTTGGTGACGTGCTTCTTGGGCTTTCCTTCCTTAGTGATGGTCTCAACGACCTCAACATGCTCTGGGAGCTCCTCAATAACTGGTTGCTCCATGCGAGTCTGTTCGAGGACCAACTCGTCCACCTCTTCCTGAGGAACTTCTTCGGAGCTAGGCTCGCCTTGCTTGATCTTCTTGACCTTCTTCTTGACGATCTTGGTAGTCTTCGTCTTAAGCGTTGCCTGCATTGGCTCTGGATACTCATCCACAACAGCTTCGAGAGGCTTGCGCTCCTCCTCGAAAGGCTCTGTAACCTCATATGGAACCTCATGCTCGGTGACTGTGACAGTTGTCTCAGGCTGTTTTCCATCTTCCTCTACGGTAACTTCCTCAGTGACCTCTTCCTTGGGCCCAACACGCTTCTTGATGATCTTCTTCTTAACGACCTTCTTCTTGACTACACCGATGTCAGATCTGACTTCTTCTACGACTTCTGGATGCTCTTCGATCGTTGTTTCCTCAACCGGTCGCAAGCGCTTCGGCATATCGACATCGATCTTCTCGTACTGTTCAAGCTCAGTTTTGTGCACTTCCAGGTTGAGAAGACGCTCAATGATATCGTCAGAGTCGTCAGTAGTCTTGATGGTCTTGACCTTCTTCTTCTTGGGCTTAGGCTTGTCATCAACTGGTTTGAGCTCGGGAGTTTCTTCCTCGGTTACAGTGATGGTGGTTTCCGGAGCCATGTCGTCTTGTTGAACAGTGACTACCTCGATATGCTCCTCCTTTTGCCCGACACGTTTCTTGATGGTCTTCTTTTTCGTGACTTGCTTTTTGGTTTGACCAGTTTTGGTGACGACTTCGGTGACCTTGACCTCTTCTGGAAGCTCTTCAATTTCAAGAGCTTCTACAGCAGTCTGAGGTATGATGTCTAGTTTAGGCGCTGTTCCATCGACGTGTTCGTACGGTTGCAGTTCTGTGCTAGTGACTTCGAGCTTAAGCAGCTTCTGAACAATAGTTGTCGTATCCTCTCCCTTCTTCTTGATGGTTTTGATCTTCTTTTTCTTAGGTTTGAGGACTTCAACCGACGGAGTCTCCTCAGACACGGTAGGAACTGTTTCAGGAGCCGTCTCCTCCTCAGTCATGGTGACCGTGGTCTCGGGTACTTGATCGTCTTCTTGCACAGTCACAATCTTGACCTCCTCGACCTTTCCGGCCGTCTTCTTCTTGATGACCTTGGTTTTGGTGACGTGTTTCTTGGGCTTTCCTTCCTTAGTGATGGTCTCAACGACCTCAACATGCTCTGGGAGCTCCTCAATAACTGGTTTCTCCATGGGAGTCTGTTCGAGGACCAACTCGTCCACCTCTTCCTGAGGAACTTCTTCGGAGCTAGGCTCGCCTTGCTTGATCTTCTTGACCTTCTTCTTGACGATCTTGGTAGTCTTCGTCTTAAGCGTTGCCTGCATTGGCTCTGGATACTCATCCACAACAGCTTCGAGAGGCTTGCGCTCCTCCTCGAAAGGCTCTGTAACCTCATATGGAACCTCATGCTCGGTGACTGTGACAGTTGTCTCAGGCTGTTTTCCATCTTCCTCTACGGTAACTTCCTCAGTGACCTCTTCCTTGGGCCCAACACGCTTCTTGATGATCTTCTTCTTAACGACCTTCTTCTTGACTACACCGGTGTCAGATCTGACTTCTTCTACAACTTCTGGATGCTCTTCGATCATTGTTTCCTCAATCGGCTGTAAAATTTGCAATGCGTCCGGTTCTTGCTGGTTAGCCAGTGATTTTTCGATGGCTTCTTGTACTGGAAGTTTCGTTGCACTTACAGTAACAGTTGTCATTGGCACTTGATCATCTTCCTGGATGGTGACTGTGATGTGCTCTTTTCCATCGATGACCTGTTTCACCACTCGCTTTTTCATTACTTGTTTTTTCGTTTTACCCTGTTCAATGACTGTTTGTGAGACGCGCACTTCTTCCGGCATGGATTGTTTTCGTTTCTGAATGTGTATGTTTTGTGTATCTTCTGTGTGTATGATTTGTTCTTCCTGTTGTGTGGCTTGACTAGTGATCTGTTTGCTCTTTGATGTAGTGGTACGTGTTTTGTGGCCAGTGTGATCTGTTGGGATAGTGGTAAAGGTGTATGTTTAGTGTAAACTGTTGTTCTTGCCTCACTATAGATATGTTTACAATGGTGTAATAATGCAGTAAAATTGACAAGGGTACGCATTTGTATAGCATTTAGCGTATGTTTCCGTGTTTATGAACGACAGATAATATTGTACAATGAAAATTGATATTTAGTAAGCCGTATAGTTTATGACATGAATTTGATGAAAATGGGCATTGGTAATGCATTTTACCCACCCTGTACTTACCCAGTGCTATCACAGGACGAGACTCCTCGTACGTGAGCAGAGCAGATTCAGTCAGTCTTGCGAACCGCTGTTCTGGCTCTTGAGCAAGCTCGATCCGATCTGTGTACTCGTCGAGAGTCGTTTCGGAAACATGGACCGTTTGGTTAGTAATAAAGGTAATCGACGCCCGCCTGCCAGACGTTACGAAGTCGATGGCAGCGTCGCTCTGTTCATTACTAGCTACTTCTAAACATTCAGGTGCCCTCAAACCTTCCTCCAGCGTGGCGGAGGCAAACTTACGTGGCTGTACGGTCTCTTCAAGTAGCTGTGCCGTGTCGGATGTGAGTAGTTCAGATTGCAGGGGTACAACCGTCATATCGGTAAACTTCATCGACGCCGTTTGGGTTTCTGACCGCAGACTGAAATCGGCCCTATCTAGCCCTTCCCCTAGCACTGTTTCGGTCGTGGTCGAAACGAACAAATTCGATACCGTGCGCTGTGCCTGTTGCGTGGTGGTTTCTTTCGGTGTGGACAGTTTATCGTACGAGTCCTGGCTCACGGTTTCCGTGGTGGAAGCCGCAGGAAGCTGTTCTGTAAGACTAGGCTTAACACTAGTTGTGGGCTCGCGATGCGGTGTCAATTCACTCACAGCATCTGATACATCCACCGTACTTTGAAGTGGTAGCTCAAGCCCTTGCATGTCGAACGTGGGATACTTTTTGTCCATCGTTAGCGTGGACGAAAACTGTTCCGTTCCCTCGTACACGGTCGTCTGCTCCACCGTAGTCTGTAGCAATTGGTCGGGCGTAAAGCTAGCTTCAACCGGCTTGGTGCCGTCGGCTGGTAGCGTCTTTGACTCTTGCAACGTCAATACCTCCTGCACCAGAAGTGATTTCTTGGTGTCTTCATCCGCGAGTGTCTTCGCCGTTTGTTGCGTTAGTTCGAGCTGTTGCTTGTATTCGGACGTGTTTTCAAACACCATCGTTTCGATTACCGTCGTTTCGTCGATGGTATCGGACTTGACAAGTGCCTTCGTCTTGGGTACTTGTCCTTGCGGTGCATCCACCACACTCTGCAGTGTGTCCACTTGCTCCACTGTAAGCGATTTGAGAGCATCACTCGGTACCAGTTTCGCCTTTTGACTATCGATCTCTGTTATCTCAACACCTTCCTTTGCCTTTTGTTCGGTGATAACTTCGATGATGGTAACTCCTGTTACGGCATCCAGGCTCGCCGTTGCTCGATGCTCTTCCGGCGTTAGACGCTCTTGCTGTTGTGCTAGATCCTCGTACACGACTGTTTCGCTTACGATCGTCTGTTCGTACTGATCTTTGGTAGAAGTTGCCGCTTGCTTTTGAGCAGGACTGGAAGGCAGCTCCGTTGCATCTTGGCTCACCTGAACTTCTTCTACAATGACAGATTTCATCGGTTCTGCTTCTGCAAGGGCTTGTGCGTGGAAATCTTTAGTAATCGATTTCACATCGAAACCTTCCTTTTCGCGCTGCTCAACCACAACTTCCAACACCTGCAGCTCTACGTTTGGCAGCACAGCAGTGGCGGCCGTTTTCCCTGCAGGATGATCGTCAGGCACCAGATTGGTGATGGCTTCGAGCACTGTCGTTTCCGACTCGACCGTTTCCTGCAGGTTGTCCGTTTGGGGAGTCGCCGTGGCAGTAGCTACAGCTGCGTCGAGCTCTTCCAGAGCGTCCGAAGAGTGCACCTCTTGAATTGCGATCGATTTATGCAAACCGGCTGTAGTTGGGTGAGCTGTGTAGTCCTTCGCAATTTCATGCACATCGAAGCCCTCCCTTTCTTTATGCTCGGCAATCACCTCCGTTACGATGAGTTCCTGCACCGGCTGAACGCCAATGTTGGCGAGCTTTTGCTCGGGTGTTTGATCGGTCGGTTTCTCAGACAGCATCTCGTACACCATGGTTTCTTGTATGGTTTTTTGTTCGTGTTCAGATTCGTTAACCAACGCACGGTTCTCGCTGGCAACAGTTAATTCCTCCTGCATCACACCGTGCATTTCAACTGTTTGAACCTGTTCCACCGCCACTGACTTGAGTATCTGCGATGGAACAACCTGTGCGGAGTAGCCGCTGGCAATTTGCTGCACATCGAACCCTTCCGATTCCTTCTGTTCGCATACAACCTCCGTAACAACTAGCTCTTCGCGAGGTTGCATCGAGGAGGATGCGGTTTTTCCTTCCGGGACAGTTTGTTGTTCGAAACGATCCGTTGCTTCGTACACGACCTGTTCGGAAATGGTCGTTTCCTGATGTTCGTCACTACGTACGGAGGCAAGTGTGGAGGAGGCTGTTTCCTTAGCTTCAATGTTTTCTGTTCCACTGGACAGAATCACTTCCTCCACGGTGATCGATTTCAGTGGCTCGGTAGGGACCGTTTTCGCCGACTGCTGTACTATCAAATCGGACACGCTGTATCCTTCCTTCTCCTTCTGCTCCACAACCACCTCCGTTACGTGAAGTTCCGTCTGACTCGACAACACCTTTTCCGCGTGCTTTGACTCCGGCTGGGACACTTGTTCTAGGTTAGCAACGTTTTCCAGCACAACCGTTTCGGCAATGACTCGTTCCTCGATCTCGTCCGTCAGCGGTTTGGCATGGGAGGTGTGTGGTGTATTCACGAATTGCTTGACATCGTCCATTGGAAGTGTTTCCTCTATCTGTACTGACCGCAACGTGTGCGACGGAACCTCTTTAGCGTTGTAGTTGCTTGCTATCTGCTGCACATCGTATCCTTCTTGCTCTTTCTGCTCCGCAATGACCTCCGTCACGAGTAGCTCACTGATGGCTTCAATATTGGTGGTGGCTGATTTGTGTGTCGGTTTTTGCTGTTCATCCAGCTTCTCGAGACCTTCGAGAATGAGCTGCTCAGTGACGGTTTGTGATTCAAGCTGCTCCTTGCGAACGCTTGCCGTGAGTGGGATGGACCGTAGCTGCTCCACGTCACCCACCACGTCCGATGTCTGCACCTCCTCCACGATGACCGATTTGAGCGTATGCGAGGGAAGCATCTTTACGACATGCTCTTGTGCGATATCCTGTACCGAGTAGCCGTCCTTTTCCTTCTGCTCCACGATTACTTCCGTCACGTGCAGCTCCGTCATGGGAGTGATGTTTGGTAGTGCTTGCTTTTCCGATGGCGTAAACTCCATCGTGTAGTTATCGATCGTCTCCAGAACGAGTGCTTCACGCACAATCGTCTCCTCTAACTTGTCGTCCGTGACGGCGGCAGAGGTAGCTTCTGCTGTCTCATCATCCCGAAGCTTGTCAACGCATTCCTCGGGAAGTGTCTCTTGGATCGTAATCGATCTGAGCGAGTGTGAGGTCATGGTTGTAGTGGCTGTGTGATCGCGCGCCAGTTCAGCTATATTGTAACCTTCGCGTTCTTTCTGTTCGCTTACGATCTCGGTCACGATCAGTTCCGCGTTGGGGATGAAGGACCGATCGGCTGACTTGGCTGCCGGCATCTCATCCACCGGCAGCTGCTGTGAGCCTTCGTACACAGTCATCTCCTGGACGGTGGTTTGTTCGAACTGTTCGCTGCGCACCGAAGCCGAGCTGAGCAGCTGCTGGGGAGATTTAAGCTGATCAATCGTGTCGGATGCGGTGATTTCTTCAATCGTTACTGTCTTTAATGCATGACCAGCAACAGCTGTGGCCGTGTGGTCTTGTGCGAGCTCCGCTACACTGAAGCCATCGCGCTCCTTCTGTCCGACGTTGATCTCTGTAACAATTACGCCAATCTGTGGCTCGTAAAGCGATTCTGCTGATTTGGGAGTCGGTTTGGGAGTAGCTTCGAGTGCTGGCGTCTCTTCGAAGACAAACGTTTCGGAAACGGTCGTTTGTTCTAGCTCGTCATTCTGGGTCGTTGCTTTCGTCTCGCTGGCCAATGCTTGGCTAAGCTGAGATGCGTCTTCACTCGCAATCGTTTCCTCTACTTGGACCGATTTGAGCGAATGCGTCGGTACCTGTTTGGCAACATAATCCTGAGCGATCTCTGCGACATTGAATCCTTCTCTTTCCTTCTGCTCGGCAACGGTTTCACTGACGAGTAGCTCGTTGATAGGAATCACTGTTAAATCAGCCAACTTTTCGGTCGGTTTAACCTCTTCAACCATTCCAGCGGTGGCTTCGTAAGCGATCATTTCAGAGACCATTGTTTGCTCGAGCTGATCGCTACGAACACTGGCCAGGGTTTCAACCGGTACTGTTTGTTCTATCCTGGTAAGGCTTTCCGAAGCTTCTACCTGCTCCACTGTAACCGATTTGAGCATATGCGTCGGTAGAGACTGAGCGTGTGCATCTTTCACTGCCAGCTCGTCTACCTTCTCCTGTTCCTTCTGCTCAACCATCACTTCCGTTACCGTCAGCTCACTGTTCGGTTCCAGCGCTGGGACGGCCTGACGCATGGCGACATTTTCTCGTTCATACTGATTCACCGCTTCCAGCACAAGTTGCTCACTTACAATCTTCTCCTCCAGCTGGTCACGCTGCATGGTGGCAAGTGACTCGACAACGGCAGGAGCCACGATGCTGGTGACCGAGTCGACCGCTTCTGTTGTCTCCACCTGTACGGATTTGAGCGTGTGCGTCGGTACAGAACGAGCCGTATGATCTTTGGCAATTTCGGCCACATCGAAACCTTCTCGTTCGCGATCCTCGGCGACGACTTCGGTGATGGTAAGTTCGGTGCTAGGTTGTAACAGTGTGTCGGCTTGTTTTTGCTCAGGTTTGCTGTCCTCTTTAAGATTGTTTACATCTTCCAGGATAACCATCTCCTGTACGGTCGTCTGCTCAAGTGCGTCTCCAATCTTAACGATTGCTTCAGAAGCGTGCGTTTCATCAGCTGCCAGTGTTTCAGTGTGGCTAGACAGTTGCACTTCTTCGATGAGCACTGACTTGAGCGCTTCCGTCGGGACCGGCTTTGCGGAGCGATCTTTGACAGGTTGTATGATTTCTTCCTGTTCTCGCTGCTCAGAAACTATCTCCGTCACGGTTAAGCCTTCAACAGGGCGTTCAACGTTCGCGGTGGCCGATTTTTGGGCAGGAGCATCAGGCACGGTGTACTGTTGTGTGCCCTCCAGTATCATCGCCTCAGATACGATCGTTTCCTCCAGCTCATCACCTTTGACGTAGGCTTGCGTGATATCTTGCGTTTGCTGAATGTCCAGCCGGTCTGTTCCTTCACTGGCAACCGTTTCCTCCACCAGTACCGTCTTGAGCGAATGCGTCGGGATTGGCTTGATCGTTTGATCCTTGGCCAGCTCCTGCAGTTTACATTCTTCGTTCGCCATCTGACCACTAACGACCTCCGTCACAATGAGCTCGCTGGCCAGACTAGGCAGTTGCAGTTCGGCCGTCTTCTCTTCCGGTCGAACTGTTTCCTCCTGCGACCGGACCGTTTCGTAGATGGTGATTTCGGAAACAATCTTTTCATCATGTTCACCGGCCCCAACTAGACGTGCCAGCTGGGACGTTGGGGTGGTTTGGAGCAGCTCAGCCGCAGATACATTGGCGATCGTTTCCTGCACCAACACCGACTTCAGACTATCGGTTGGCGTTGGTTTTAGTGTTTGATCTTGCGGCATAGCGTGCGGTTGGAAGGTAAATTCCCGTTCGGCAGTTTCATGCTGCACAACCTCTAGCTGGTGCTGCAGGTTAAGCTGCTGCTCAGCATATGCCGAAGGTGCAGCAGCTTTAGCAAGTAGGTCAGCTTCCTTCTCATTTGCATCTACTGTCGTAACGGAGTGTGATTGGATTGGAACAAAGCTGGTCGATGCCTGCTCGGAACGGTCGACGATGGCTTCCGGTGAGAATCTTCCAGCCGTATCAGCTGTCTCCACCTCGGTGATTGCAAGATTTTCGATAGGTTCGAGCAGTGTCGCGGCAATTGCTTCGTTCGGCCGAGGAGCTCCTTGATGGAGAGTTTCCTTCTCGTGGATGAATTGCAGCGTCGATTCGCTTACGGGTTTGAGTGCCGTAAGAGTGGTCTGTGCCATCGCACTGTCCGTCACTTCAAACGGTGCAAGCGATGCTTCCGCTTCGTTGCTTAGTACCTTCGACACCGAGACACACGTTCGCTCCAGGAACTCTACGTTCGCTCGTTTGGACTCAAACGGCTGAGCCTGGAAGTCTTGGGCGGTGATATTATCATTAACCAGTTGCGTTGTGAGTTGGTTTTCGAACATCGTCACAGAGCCAGTGGCTTGGTAGGAGCTTATCTTTGGTGTTGCTGAAAACTCCACCTCAGACTCTCCAACCTGTTGTGCCGTAACGGACAATGGTTCCTTGGTCAGGAGCTCCACATCGGCCCACTGCTGCGGAGGCAAACGTCCTGGTTGATATGTGTCCTCCTTTTCCGGAGCATTCATAACCTCCGTCGTGTACGATTTCTGTTCCACGATTGCTGGACGGGCACTTTCCGTCGGAACCACCAGCTCAGGATAGTAACGACTCGGTGCGTCCTGAGTGATGGTCTCTTCCGTCTGAATGGATTCCGACGGTAGTATCTGGTAGTGTGGTTGTACGGTGGGCAGTTTCATGTGACCGTCAAACGTTTCTTCCTTTTCGATGCGGTTTACTTCCGTCACCTGAAGCGACTCCTTCGATAGTACGTTCGTGTGGGCATGGCTAGGTGTTGGGCGTTGCAAAATCGACAACTCACGCTCCGACTGTGAGGACACCGTTTCCTGCACGATCGTTGCATCGTGCGTCAGCAGCTGTAAGGTGGCGCTGCCTACAGTTTCGACCACCTGTTCCAAAACAGCGGTCGAGTCCTGCGCTGTGGACTCGCTCACGATGAGCGATTGTACGGGTGCGAAATCGGCTGTAGCCGACGCCTGCTGGGGCATCGTTTGCGGGCTTCGATCAAACGAGCTTTCCTGCGGACTTACCTCGGAAACCTGAACCGGCTTATTCACACCGAACAGCTTGTAGTGCGGACTGGCTGCCAGGCGCGCACTGTCCGGCAGCATCGTGTCGGACTCACGCTCGGACAAAAAGATCTCCTCAGTTACCAGGGCCGTTTCCGGCACGACCTTGACCGTAGCACTAGTGCCGGCTGCCGTGTCAGGCTCGACCAGATTCGATACCTGACTCAGCACGGTCGACTCGCTCGTCACGGTCGCCACCTCCAGCGGGAGGCTGTGCGCTTCGCGGACGGGCGAGGTAAGAAAATCGGGGGCCAACTCTTCCTGCACCTGCTCCTCGCTTGGCAGCAGAGGGCGCAGCGGATGCAGGGGCTGTCTGCGACGTTGCTGCGTTAGGCGCCTGCGCTCCTCGATTGACTCTTCACTGTCGACAACCTCTGTCTCGTCTTCGTGTTTGTGCTGCTGCCGTTTGTCGGAGCGAAGTTTCTTGTGTTTTTTCTTCGTGACAGTGGTGTTGTTCGTGGTGATGGTTGTGGTGGCAATCGCAGTATGGCTGCCGGTGCTATGATGGGCGTCTTCTCTGAGATCGGGTGTTTCTGTGGAATCATGCGAAGTTGGAACAATAGGATTCAGTGGGTCTGGGGGCAGCAATGGAGCCGCGCAATAGAGTGTTACTACGAGCTACTCTAAACAGTTTGAAAAGGTGTACTAAATTATTGGGTGCATTGATGTATCTCCGAAAAGTAGTGGTATGATGTGTTGTAAGAGAGTGTACAAAGTGTACGTGAAGTGACGTAAAACTGATGTGTTCAATTGAAGCCTACCGTTGGTGTAGGAGGCAGTACTGCCATTGTTGAAAAGTGAAACAAAGACAGAGCTTGTGATAGACAGAGAGTTGTTTTTTTTATCATAGAGACAGCGATAGAAGATGTAGAAGATATAGAACAGAACAGACGAAGAAGTAGTGGGAAGACATTGAATTTCGTGCAGTGCGAGTGACACTACAAAGAACGATCCAATCGAGATAAAAGAGATAGTGAAGAGGCTTGGCGTCTAACTCATTCACATTCTTCAATCGACAGGCACACAACAGAGCAGCCATTCCGGCGGTGATCCTAAAGAAACGGATGCGCAGGCTTTAACGACGCTAGTGTAGTAAACTATGGCTAACAGGCGATGGCTGAATATATAGGATACAAACAATCGTGTCATGCCCCAAACGAGCATTAGCGCAACATTGGGTTGGCATTTGGGCCAACCTTGCAAATTGCAACCACAGGCTTGTATAGAACAGGCAAAGTATAGACGGTATATAGCGTAGAAAATCAAACGATAGACGTGAAACAAACATTCCAAAATAACATTCCATCAATACTATTCTACTACGGTCGAGGAGAGCGAGAGGAAAAGAGAGACAGACAGACATAGGTTCTATAGATACGAAGGCATTCCGAGCTAGTGGTAAAGAGTCTGCACATACAGAGTTGTTTTCTAATCGTAGGATGCATTCAATTTTGAGGCACTTGAAAGTGATAGTAGTAGAAGAATCGTATGTCTGGTTTTACTTACCATCAGCGGTGGAGATGAACGATGGCCGTTGTACATATATCAAAGCGACAAACTTTCAAGTTTAATGCGCTAAAAATAAAGCAACGGGTTAGCGATTAAGCCTAAAAGCATAAGTTTCAGCAGCAACAACACGGTATCTTTCGATATCTTTCGAACTTCCACTAGCGAGATCTAGCGGCTACGATCGATTCGTTGTATCGTTTGGTACGTAAAGACAGTTGCTTTATTCCTTCTTCGCACAGTTGTCAAGCGACGCACACTACAAGCTCATTTGAAGCAAATCACACATCGCAATAATGCTACTACTAGGTAAGTTTCTGTTCATAAAATCTATTCTAATAGAGTGAGAAATAATCATCTGTTCTTTCGTTATGCATAATATATAGAAACGAAAATTACGAAAAACGTTCACTACTTCACTACTAGAGCGTGAGCTACGACGCACAGTCGAAGCGAGGGAAAGGTTTACAACAAGTATAGATAGCGAGTTGGAGTTGGAGCAGTCGTATGGCACTGGGTGCGGGCCAATACGGTCAGCAAGCAAGCGGGCGCACACAGGCAGGGCAGGCAAACGAGTTGGCGGTTGGCGACACACAACACAACACAAGCGGTAAGAAGAGGTTTGTTGGGAAGAAGAGCAGGGCGTGCACGGGTTGGAGAGGGGAAGGTTGGCGATAGGATCTTTTATGATTGCAAACCTTTGATGTCTAGCTCCTTCATCGTTCGCACGGTGGTCTCTGCGCGTTGGTTAAGGTTCGTTCATGCGGCAGTTGCGTAGTGGGCGGGCAATTTAAGGAACAAGCGGTTTAGAAGAAGAAGAAAAGAAGAAGAAAATATAGCTTTTAGACGAAACGATCCTGCTAGGATGGCTTTGAGCGTTGTAAATTACCAGTGGTGCGCACTTCACTCGACGAAATCAGACGCGTTTCTTCGTGTTTCTAAAATCGAAAAGACAGTGTAAGCAGAGAAGATCATGCGAAAAGTGGTAGGAATCGGGAGAGTAGGATGGAAAAGTACTCGAAAGAGCAGGGCAAGTAGGTTAGCAGAGATATCAGGGGCTAGGGTTAGTCGAACGGGAAGAGGTTGAGTTTAGCGAGAGTTCTAGCGCACCTCGAATGCCGTTTCGGTTTTCCACTCCTGCACAACAAAGTCGTCCGGCGAGAAGTGTGCGATGATCTCCTCCACGCTCGCGTGGTTCACCTCGATCATGCGCATGAACGCACGGAAACCGGCCGTTGCCGCCAGCTGCGTCTCGTCCATGTCCGTTTCGGTCAGTATCTCCGTGACAATGTTGGCGTATCCTTCGCGCTCGAGCAGCAGCACCATTGCCGACTGGGACTCGGGCTTCTGCAGGGCGGGGAAGTTGTTTGCCTGGTAAAAGCTGGTAATCTCACTGACCGTTACACCGTGCTTGACCATGAAAGCGATCGTGGCGAGCTCGCGCAGTGGTGCCTCACCAGGGCCAAACTCGCTGGCTTTGAGGTTGGTAAGGATTTCCTTCACCTCGATCGAGTTCTTTACACTCTCCACGTCGGAAACGTCCAGCTTCTCGTGGATGACCATCCGCTCGATCTCCTGCACCGTTTCGGTGGTCACGATCTCCTCGACCAGCGTTTCCACGTGCTCCTTGAACTTGACCGTCGCCCGGTCCTTGGTGAGCTTCACGTCCTGCGTCATCTCGGAGGTCGTGCTCGTGGTCAGCGTGGTCGTCGACTCGGAGCTAAACTTGATCTTTTCCTGCAGGGATGCTTCCATCTCCTGCTTCACAATGTCCTCGATCAGCTGCGACTCTTTCTGCTTGCGCTTTTCTTCGCGCTTCTTGCGCTTTTCCGCTTTAGCGCGGCGTTCTTCCTCGGTTTCCTCGACTACCAGCTCGATCTTGTCGATCGCCTTGCCGTTCTTGATGCCGGCGCGGCTGCCCCGTTTCGGGCTGCGCGCTGCATCGAGCTCCGCCTTCTCGTCGTCCGTCAGCGTGGGGACGATGCTTTCGATCAGCTTGGCGATGGATTCGGTGGTGCCGGCCTCATTCATGGCCTTACACTTGTAGAAACCAAAGTCGGCCACCTCCACCGGGTAAATGGTAAGTGTGGACGTGTTTTCGCTCGTGCAAATCTTCGTTCGCTGATTTGCTATGATGATCTTGCCATTACGGTACCACAGAATATCTAAAATATCGGAAACCAGTCAGTATATGGAACGGTTTTGTTTAATCGTTTTCCTATGTGTTGTTTCAGTTCACTCGGGTTTCATTCGGTGAAATGGTGTTGTATGCTGTTTTGTATCACTGTTTTGCTTTGAGTTTGCTACTACGGCATAGTCGCGATTATGTGAATTATTTGTACGAAACATGTTCTGCAAACACGTCGACAGGTGGTCATTCAGATAATCTAAACTATAACGTGGCGTGTTCCAGTGTACTGTTTGAATGATGCTGTGCATCGTCTATGGTTTTGGCTGCTTTCGATTGTAGACTGAATTGTTTGAGTGACGGTTCTGTTTACTGTTCCAGTTCCGCAATGTGTTTGCTTTGATCGTTTTTCTATGTTGCTGCTCATTTTGTCCATGTTGCTTATGTCGGTGTTGTTGGTGACGGAACTGAATCGTAAGAAGTAACGATAGGCCTACCTGGTTTAGGATTGCCCGCGAAGTGACACTCAAAGAAGCCCTTCTCGCCAAGCATGGCGCGCGAATCTTTGATCTCAACCGAGTACGATGGCGTAGAGTACGAGGCTGTAATGGAGTTGTTGTTGTGTTTTTGCAAGTTGCATAGCGGCAAGCAAAGAAATAGTAGAGTAGGAAAAGGTTGTGATTAATAACTAGAAGCATACACGGGTAGTCTAATGCAGATGCGTTGCATTGAAGGAGATGAACATTCAGCTGGTTTCTGTGAGCAATCCAGCACCTAGTGTGCCAGTGGAAGCGTGTACATTGTGCATTACTCACCTGTCAGTGTATGCCTTGATGAAAAGTGTACGCTCATGGACGATTGGATGGAGAAGTATTTTCTTGGGGTTGTGGTGAGTGAATGAGTACAGGTAACCAAATTAAACAATTTACACGCTATTTTACATTACAACACTACACTCTGGCGTGCAACAGCAACCACACAAACAAACAAACAAACAACAGCTGTCCGAACGAGAACTGTCAAACGGTGCATGCATGTGTTTGACGTGCTTTCATCTAGTAGGCGGACTACTGTCGCGACAGTACGCTTCCAGCTGCAGAAATTCGTCCAACTCTTCGGTGCTACTTTCTGTGTAAAAAAGGGCGTGCAAACGGTGTTAGTTTGAACCAGCAAAAGACGACACAATAAAGTTAGTGTTGAACACGTGAAAAAACGATAAACGATAGCGTTGGTACACTCGAACGTAAACAAAACAACAATCGGAAAGACAAATGCATGCAGTTCTACTACGTGAAGCGTAAGTTGAAGCGTACAGTAAAAGTTTATGGTGGCTTCAACTGGTAGATTGTGCTGATCGGAACAATCAAAGGTGAACGTGAATACGTGAATTTGAGTTTGTACATGATTGTGACTGTTGTGAAAGATACAATTTTGAAGTGATGATAGAACTGCACCGCATCCACGATGGAGGTCGTGGTGGTGGTGGTGTTACGGGATGTGTCGATTTCGGTTAGAAGAGATGGTTTACCTTGCAGTGCCTCCTTTAGTTCCTCCATGTGCTGTACCCATTCTGGTTTGCGATACGCTTTGGTTCCGACAATTTCTGGAAGAGCGTACAACAAAGTGAAAGTTAGTTCCGTGCCGTAGTGCGAACGCCGTGTTGTATCCGGTCGAGTGTTTGAATACTGTGGCATTTGACTTTTGAAGTAGTGAAGTACTGTTTAATTGATATATCTGGCAGTTTTGGGGTGAGTGCAGTTTATGGTAAGTTTTTCACTGTTTTTTCATTTCTTTTTGAAATAGATGAAACTTGTCGGTAAGTGGGTGAGAAAGAGAGTTGTGGTAGTGTTTTATTTGATTATACTGGGGGTGGAAGGTTTTTATTTCCCATGTGTTTGGTTTTAGGATTGGAGGAAGGAATAGAAGAAAGGGTTGATAGAAAATATAGAAAAGAGAAAGATTAATGCATACAATTCATCAAAACAAGTACTATACAAGCTGTAAAGGAAGAAATAGAGAAAAATCAAATACAATTAGAGCAGGTTAGAGAAGAGAAAGCATCCTACAGAAAACAAGAGAAAAGACAGACTTTCATATCTACACAGCCTACTATAATCGTAAAAAAGAAGAAAGCGTTTTTAGTAAAGCGTATTTACAAATGCTACCATCACCACCAACAAGCGGGCGGGGAGCACTACTACTCGTTCGGGTTGTCTCACGTGTGAGCCGTCCCCTGAAAGTACCTTCTACAACTAGCTCCGTAGTTGTCATGGCCACGCCGAGTGCGTTGTGCGCTTCGAAGGTAATCTCCCCAGAATCGTCCGGGTAGATGTCATTGATGATGAGTATCGACGTGCCATCGTCAAAGTTTTCAATCTGGAACTCGTCCGATGGGATGATTTCCTCGCCGGCCTTTAGCCAACGTATCTGTGGTTTCGGATGGGCAAGTACTTTCACCTCCAGCTTAGTCAACTCGCGCTCCTGCGAGTGTATGATCGTGGGCAGTTGTTTCACTATCTGCGGCGCATACTCGATCGGTTCCGCATACTCTTCGAGTGTTGAAATAGACTGGAGCGCAAAAAAAGCTTGATCAGAATCGTGCAAGAAATGGGCAACATTTCATGTCTTACCTTATCCGTCAACAAATCCTCTTCTGAGCTACGGAACTGCTCCGAGTCTGGCACGTACTCGAAAGGCTCCACGTTGACTGTGGCGCGGCAAATGGCCTCGCCGATCTTGTTGGTGGCCACGCACGTATACTCACCCTTATCCTCCGGGAATACCTCGCTGATCGAGAGCACACAGCGCCCGGTAGAGTCCTGCTGTACCTGTTTGTCCTTGGTTTCCTGGATCAGCTGCGCATTGTGGTACCAGTGGACCTTCGGCAGCGGCATCGCCACAACCTGGCACTCAAGCGTTAAGCGCTCTCCATCCATAACACGCGTCGGTTTGATTGTTTCCAAAAACCGCGGTGATATGTATTCGGTAACCTCCTCGGTTTCAATGGTGTCCAGCGTTTGGACGGTCGCAGTGGAAGTTACCGAACCGGCCACATTCTCCGCCCGGCACGTGTACGCACCCGTGTCCCGGCGGGTGAACGACTCGATGATCAGTATCGAACGGTTCTCCTTCGTGACGATGCGCTGCTCGTTGGTCGACTTGATCGCAGCACCCTCCTTGAACCACTGGAACGTAGACGTTGGGTAACTCTCGACCGACGCCTCCAGTATGCACACCTCGGCCTCGGCGATCAGCTTCGGCACCAGCGGTTCGATGAAGCGCGGTGCCTTAGCCTCATCCGTATCGGTAGCGTCCGAGATGGCAACCGAGGCGGACGATTTAGCCTGTCCTGCTTCGTTCATGACCGTAATCTCGTATTTGCCACCTCTTTGGCGGGTCACACGGCGAATCTCCAGCCGGCTGTAGTACTCTTCCGTCGTAATGATGACTTCTTCTTCCTCCTCGACGATTTCCTTGCTGTTGCGGAACCATTTCACCGTAGGCTTTGGTTGACCAGTGAACCGACACTCGAAAACAAGCGTACTTCCGGTACGAACCACCTGTGCTTCTAGCGGCTGCACGATCTGTGGCGCAACGGCGGATGGTTTGGCTCGCTCCATCACTACCGATTGAATGTACACGTTCGCTTTGCCAACTGCTTTGCCGAACTTGTTCTCTGCTACGACAGTGAAAACCACCGGTACGTTCTGCTTTGGATGCTTGACGGTCAGTCGCACGTGTCCGGTGCGTTCTTCGTAGTATGTTTCGATCTCTTCTTCCTCCTCCTCGATTATCTCAATCTCGTCACGCAACCAGCGCACCTTGGGAGTGGGAATGCCCGCCACCTGACAGGTGATAGTTGCGACCGTTTTCTGTTCATTTAGCTCAATCTTTAGCGGCACTACAAACCGAGGTGCCTCGCCGTGCTCAGGCTTCTCCTGCACGACAATGTTTGCCTTGCTGATAGCCACTCCGGCGACGTTCTTCGCCTCGCAGGTGTAGATACCGACGTGGTAAGGCTGCACGGTGGCAATTTCCAGTGTGGCCACATCTTCCACCACATTCATGATGTACTCGGAGCTGGCAAACAGTACCGTGTCGTTAAAGTACCACTGCACTGTTGGGAATGGAACACCCTCGATGCGGCATCGCAGCAGAACCGGTTTGTCTGGCTCACAGATCTGTGGCTGCAGCTTCTCCACAATGTTTGGCGGTTGTACCTTCGGTTTGCTAATCTTCACTGTTTGCTCCTGAATCTTTGTCTCGGAAATTTGTTGTTGCGTTGTTTCGATCAGTTGACGATCCTCTCGTACGCTTTCTTCGGCGATCTTATCCGTGACTTCTTGGACGCGTTTCTGCGTAATGATTTCCAGCTCAGGAAGCGGTTGACTGTCGTCGATAAAGACACGACGCTTCTTTTCCTTCTTGACAATGTTGGATTGCACGCGCACCTCCATCTCTTTGCGGAACTCGGTGGTCTGTTCTTCCATCTTGAGTTCTTCTACCGGCACTGGTGCCGGTTTGCTATCAGGACGAGTGAGCGTTATGCTGGAACGCGAAATCTCCTGCACCTGCTCCTCCTCTGCTTCATCCTCTTCTTGCTCCTCTTCCTCCTCTGGTTCCATTGCAAACGTGCTCAGCTCTTCCTTGAAGACGACATGCTTTTTGTTGCGTGACTTTCGCTTTTTAGCAGTTTCGCGTGGTGCAAGATCAGGGATAAGATCGAGTACCTCCTCCGCAACAATGTCTACGATCGTCTCTGCAACCTGCGCCGGTTCTTCGGGTTCCTCGAAAGTCACCGATTCTTCCACCTCGGCAATACCCGACTCGGGGAACATTGGTTTAATGATTTGCTTTTTGATGCGCTTCGTCTTTTTGGTTACAGTCTCCTCGATCTTCACATCACGGACGGGTTGTAATTCATGCGGTGCCGGGATTTCCTCTATCAATGCTTGTTGAGCTGGAACTGGCTTCAGGATGATCTCTTCCTGCACCGTTTGCTCGGGCTCTTCGCGTTTCGGGATTGGTTTGAGTGTTATTTCTTCCTTGGGCGTTTCTTCTTTGGGAAGTTCCTTCTTTCCACGACGCCATGGGGCCGGTTTCGGTTCCTCGGGCTCTTGAACTGTAGGTTTAGGCAGAACGATCGTTGGTTCTTCGGCTGGTTTGGGAGGTTCTTCTTTCGATGGTTTAGGAATTGGTTTTAGTACCACCTCTTCCTTAGGAGCTTCCGGCAGTGGCCTTCGTTTTCCTTTCGGCCATTCTTTAGGCTCTTCCTCTTCGACCGGTGGCTTTTCCTTCTTTCCACGACGCCAAGGCGTTACTTCGGGAATTTCCTCCTTTGGTGTTGGTTCTGGATGCTTAGGTTTGATTGTGATCTGTTGCTCTGGTTGTGGTTCGACATCTTTAGTCGGTTTAGGAATCGGTTTCAACACCACTTCTTCCTTAGGTTCCTCAACTGGTGGACGTCTCTTACCTGTTGGCCATTTCTTTTCTTCTTCCTCGGTTGCAACAGGTTTTGGTTTTGGAGTTCTTCGCCATGGAGGTTGTTCTGGAACTGTTTCTGGCTCTTTTTGTACTTCTTCCGGAATGTGTTCCGTCTTCTCCAGTTGCACTTCCTCTTGTTCAGGAATCTCAGGATAGACAGGTTTTTCAAGCGGTTTCAATTCCTCCTTTCGTTTTGGTTTCTTCACCTTCTTTGGGGAGATATCTTTCACCTCAGCTATTGACACCTTGTCGGCTGGGACCTCTTCAACTTCTGACTTTTGAGGCACAGGCTTCAGCGATACCTCCTCGATCGATTCTTGAGGCAATTCTTTAGCCCGTTTTGATGTTGGTTTAAGAGTAACAGTCTCCATGACAGCAGGTTCCGGAGCAGGAATTTCCCTTTTGGGAACTGGTTTCTTACCACGACGCCACGGAGGAAGGCTGTTGTCCTCTTCCAGTACGGCTGGTTTCTCCAGTTCTAGCTCTGGCTCGGGTTTATCATCGAGTTCTGGCATTGGTTTCGGTTTGATCGTAAGTTCCTTGCTTTCTGTAGGCTTCACTTCTTTCGTAGGCTTTGGAATTGGTTTGAGAACGACTTCTTCTTTCGGTTCTTCTGGAAGAGGACGTCGCTTACCAGTAGGCCATTGCTTTTCTTCTGGCACTTCCTCTTGAGGCTTAGGCTTTTGTTGTCTACGCCAACTGGGCTTCTCAGGCTCTTGTTCAGGCTCGATTGGCTTGACTTCCTCCAGCTTTTCGGGCATCTCCATTTTCTCTACTTCGGGTACCTCCGTGGGAGTAAACTCCAGCTTATCAAGAGACTCCTGTTGTGTGACGGACTTTGGCTTTTTCTTCTTGACAATCTTGACTATCTTTTCCTCGACTTCCTCGGGCTCAGTTGGAGCAATCTCCTCGACAACTGGCTTCTTGGGAACAGGCTTCAGCGAGACCTCCTCAATAGCCTCTTTCGGAAGCTCCTTCTTCTGGCGAGGTGTAGGCTTGAGCATTACTTGCTCGACCTTTTCAGGCTCAGCCGGAGGAGGAAGAGGCTTCTTCTCTACTGGCTTCTTGCCACGACGCCACGGAGGAAGGCTGGTGTCCTCTTCCGGTACGGCTGGTTTCTCCAGTTCAAGCTCAGGCTCGGGTTTATCATCGAGTTCTGGTATTGGTTTCGGTTTGATCGTAGGCTCCTTAGTTTCTTTAGGCTCTGTCTCTTTCGTAGGCTTTGGAATTGGTTTGAGAACGACTTCTTCCTTCGGTTCTTCTGGAAGAGGACGTCGCTTACCAGTAGGCCATTGCTTTTCTTCTGGCACTTCCTCTTGAGGCTTAGGCTTTTGTTGTCTACGCCAACTGGGCTTCTCAGGCTCTTGTTCAGGCTCGATTGGCTTGACTTCCTCCAGCTTTTCGGGCATCTCCATTTTCTCTACTTCGGGTACCTCCGTGGGAGTAAACTCCAGCTTATCAAGAGACTCCTGTTGTGTGACGGACTTTGGCTTTTTCTTCTTGACAATCTTGACTGTCTTTTCCTCGACTTCCTCGGGCTCAGTTGGAGCAATCTCCTCGACAACTGGCTTCTTGGGGACAGGCTTGAGCGAGACCTCCTCAATAGCCTCTTTCGGAAGCTCCTTCTTCTGGCGAGGTGTAGGCTTGAGCATTACTTGCTCGACCTTTTCAGGCTCAGCCGGAGGAGGAAGAGGCTTCTTCTCTACTGGCTTCTTGCCACGACGCCACGGAGGAAGACTGGTGTCCTCTTCCGGTACGGCTGGTTTCTCCAGTTCAAGCTCAGGCTCGGGTTTATCATCGAGTTCTGGTATTGGTTTCGGTTTGATCGTAGGCTCCTTAGTTTCTTTAGGCTCTGTCTCTTTCGTAGGCTTTGGAATTGGTTTGAGAACGACTTCTTCCTTCGGTTCTTCTGGAAGAGGACGTCGCTTACCAGTAGGCCATTGCTTTTCTTCTGGCACTTCCTCTTGAGGCTTAGGCTTTTGTTGTCTACGCCAACTGGGCTTCTCAGGCTCTTGTTCAGGCTCGATTGGCTTGACTTCCTCCAGCTTTTCGGGCATCTCCATTTTCTCTACTTCGGGTACCTCCGTGGAAGTAAACTCCAGCTTCTCAAGAGACTCCTGTTGTGTGACGGACTTTGGCTTTTTCTTCTTGACAATCTTGACTGTCTTTTCCTCGACTTCCTCGGGCTCAGCAGTAGCAACCTCCTCCACAACTGGCTTCTTGGGGACAGGCTTGAGCGAGACCTCCTCAATAGCCTCTTTCGGAAGCTCCTTCTTCTGGCGAGGTGTAGGCTTGAGCATTACTTGCTCGACCTTTTCCGGCTCGGGTTGTTTTGGTAATTCTCGCTTTGGTCCTGGTTTTCGTCCCCGCATCCATGGAGGCAGTTGCGTTTCTGGTTGGTCTTCTGGAGCCGGCTCTTCTGTTGCTGGTTCAACAACAGGCTTCTTTTCTTTCGGTCCTCTTCTCCAGCCAACCGGTTGCTCGGTTGGTTTCGAATCTTGTGACAGTTCTTGTTCGGTTTGCTCCAATTTGAGCGTAGAAGAGTCCTCTCGTTCCGTAAACTCTACGGGTTTGGGTGTAGTTTCTTTGGGTCCTCGTCGCCAAGGAACTGGCTGGAGCTCGGGCTGTTGCTGTTTCGCTTCTTGCTCTTCTAAATGATCGACACTTAGCATGGTAGAATCTTCCACCTGTGCATAAGGTTGATGTTCTGGCTCCGGACGTTTGCCTCGTCTCCACGCTACGCCAGCTCCCTGGTCCAGAGTGAGTTTTTGCTGTTCTAGTTCTGTCGTTGTTTCGTTTCGATCTACCTTAAGCATAGTGCTCTCGTCAGTTTCGACGAACTGTTCCCTACCGGTTTGAGGCTGTTCCTTTCTTGGACCCCCTCGACGCCAGGCAACTCCTTCCGCCTTTTGCGAGTCTTTGCGAATTAATTCATCCACCTGCTGCTGAATCTCTAGAATAGAGATATCCTCATCGTGACGTAATTTCTGAACATTATAATCTATATGGTCGATATCTTCCTGCTCTCCGATGATGGCTTGAACCATTTCTTCCATATTAAGCTCGGATATCTCCTGCTCACGTTTCACTGTCTTCAGTTCGACCTTCTCTAGCTGTTCGCGCTTAATCTGCGGCTTCTGGATTTGTGTCGGTTTCAATTGTACCGTTTCGAGTTTTTCTTTCTCGATGGTTTTACGTTCCTTGGTCGTTTTCTTCAGTTTAACTACCTCGGCCGTCCATGGCTTGATCTCTTCGCGTTTATCGATCGACAGTGATCGATCGCGGGACGTACGTCGATCTTGAGAGGCACGCCGCCATGGAGCAACAGCCTCAGTGGTTGGCCCTCGCGATAGGCTTCGAGATCGTCTCCATGGCAAATTTTCATCACCCTGCGGGACGAACTCGGTGTCAACTTCGCTCGTACCGGTGCTACTATCGTACGATGTATCGCTTAACTGTTGAGCAGTCGCAGAGGTGGTCGATGACGAAAATTGCTGTGTCGGTTGCACATCCTTTTGCTGTTGGAGGTGAACTCCAGCAGCACCGTGCACCTGTCGCAGCTGCTTTCGACGCTCTGCGTAAAAAGGGAAAGTGTACGAAAACGTTAATGATTTAGCAACCGATTGACACGGTGATGATCCGTTCGATCGGAATGGGGGGACAGCAGTGTTAGTGTATGCATACACCTCGGCAGGCAAAAATAAACAGGGCGCAGTGGTAAATGAGGCAGTCGGGGGAGATACCTGCGGGAGTTGTTTGGAAGAAACACCGTTCGGATGTGGGGAGAGAATCAAAATTTATGAAGCGAATAGCGCACCGAACCAACGGGTGTATGGAATGCTAAGCGTAAACAGATGGCGTTACGTGGTCTAATTCGTCCACAGGTCTACACAAATACACACACACACATACACATTTCCACACAAACGAACAGGCGATGCTGAGTGTTGAAAGAACTTTTGGAAAAAGTGGTGGAGAGAAGCACTTTCTATTCTTCGGGGAGTATATGGCACGTTGTTATTTTGCACTTTACGTTGCGTTCGAAGGTGTAGTAAAGGTGAGATGATGGGTTATTTTTAGCAGGGCAGGAATGTCTGGATTAGCTCATCAAGGAATTGGTCTCGTACGTGAAGTGCAAAATGGCCGTGGGATCTTGGTCATGGTTGAAGGAATGTAATGGTGTACTGACTTTATTGTACCTTGAGCGCGCTATGCATTCTAGCTCGCGAAAGGTAACCCCACATCAACATGCTATAAGTGCAATGTGGTCGTTATTTCGTGCAATGTATCATCGTTTGGTTTTGGTCGGAGAAAAGTAGAAAGGGCGTATCGTATTACTCGTGGTGTTTTCCTCCTACTTGTGTACAATTAAAATTCTATTGCTTTGGGAAAATAGTCAAGTTGATGGTCACTATGCAAACGCGAGCGATTAGTCATGGTACACTGATGGTTTCATCCTTGAAACGCTGAAGAATAGTTGACATTGTGATGGTCAGTTTGTGTGTCATTCGGTTGTTTATACCGTTGACGAGGCAACAACAGCCGGATGATTCACATTGGTACAGGAGTACAGGAAATATATTGTGACTAACGTTGGTAAGCGAAAAACACGCTTGACAAATACCCTTCACCGAGGCGTTCGATCGCCTTGACCAAAACCTTCGACCTCTAATTTTGGTAGATACTATATTAGAATCCTATCCTTGAAGTCACGTGTTGCCTTTGGTGATGAAGTACTCAACTATAGCGTACACTACTAACCCTTACATCAATCTGTGAAGCTAGTAAGGAGAATCTCCCAATAATGGGAAGTTTTTGTTTTATCGTAGCTACCACAAAAGATTTATGAAAAACCATGAAACACGAGACCATGAATGGACCATTCAAGTGTGCGTTACTATGAGGTCTTTGTCAAGGTACATCACCTTCTCATCCACGCAAGAGCGGCACGCATCGCCGGCGGATTAGTTTGATGACAGACCTACAGATATAAATTATTTTTCATTTCAACGAATTATCACCACCACACCACGACACTGCTGCCGTAGGTGTGCTGTTGTAACCTTCCTGCGTCGTACAAATGTGTTCGACGAGCATTCTTCCCCCTCAATTAAAGCTAATCCTGTAAATTTTGTTAGACATTTATCACTTGCGCGCAACTCGCGAACTCTTCCTGTCTAGCGCGCAAACAATAACCGCAAGACAAACAAGCTCTCAACATGAACAGTCTCATATTGCATCAAAAATAAGTTGCGTTTAAACGACATCGTTAGGCAGAGGAGCCGAAAACAGGATAAAGAGTAGAACAAGCAGACACTCTTGCTACTCATGTTATCACTACTTGCGCAATGCGAAAGTGAGTGGCAAACAAAGAGTGTGGAAGAAATGAATCGAAAAGAAAAGTTGAACATATATCCGTCACCGAGGGAAGGAGTGCACTTGGCGTACGGTACAGCCAACTGCGCGGAAATGGGGTCATAAATCGTTCCCGCGAGTGCAGACAATCGTGTGTGCGGTGAAGATGTCATGTCACGACGACGACGGCGATCCTGCTTAGTCCGTACGGCCGTACTTGCGACTCAAAGTTGACAAGCACTGACAGCATCCGAAATACCCGGGTTAAACCCAAGAACCGGTTCGCGAAAAAAAAAGCAAAACACCCGAGAACGGATTAGCTTCCGCGACGGCTGCTGTCGAACCGTTTCGAAAGTGGCCGCGGGACGACCGCGGGACGGAAATGTTTAATTTTAGCTCCTAGCTCCCGATCTCGCGGGATTCGTTCTCTCGCCGGAGCCGTGAGTTTGTGTGTACGTGGAGCACCGTGAGTATGAGTGACCCTTATTAATTATTTTCGGCATTTCTTAAAATATCTCTCCGATGGTCTGTGTGCGCGCGAGAGCGCACGTTTGGACCGGATGCGCCTGCGCCGAGCGGGACGACATTAGGCACAACACGGAACGGTTACCCGGGTGCTCTCTTTTTAACCGACCGGTCACTTTAGTCGATATAGTGTGGTTAGCTCGGTTGGACGGTTTCGAACCGGTTTTCGAGTCCAGGCGGACACACGGGTCTTAGGGGCCTGGAGGGCTGGGACAGTTAGCGGCACAGGCTGGGGAACACAAATACCATGGAGCGGGGGAACGAGGGAATCAAAAAGGAAAAAAGCAGCAAGAGCTAATTCCAATTCGAGCAGGCTTCTAATCTACTAGCTGTTGTCGCGTGACGTTTTCGAACTCGAATCCTGGCGTCGTTCGCTGATGGTTGTGTGTGCTGGTGTCGTCGTGTGGGGCTGTGTGTGCGAGGAGATGACGCGAATGGCATGTTTGTCAACAGCTCGTTGTCCTGCAAATAGTGAAATGGGATGCATACCCGAAAACCCAAAACCATTGTGGCAGCATCATGCAGATGCTTCCGGTTTCCACTAGAGGGCAGTCACCAATCGGGGCTCGAAGGGAGAGTTAGTGAACAAAAAGCAATGGGGGAAAAGTGGAAGTGATTCGGGCCGTAAAGGAGTCGAAATGAAGTGAAGCGTGTTGTTTTGTTTGTTTTTTTGTTGTTTGTTATTATTAATGTATTACTCTCCAGGTTCGGTTTTATTGCTTACTTACAAACGTATAAAAACATACATATAATTAGTCGCCGATCGCGCAGCAATAGTGACAAAGGTGTGGAGAGAAGGTTTTGTTGGTTAAAGCGCGATTAAATCATCCTTAAGTGTACCACACAATGTGTGTGTAAGTGTTGATGTTTAATTTGTTAATAAATAAGTCTTACAATCTAATAACACGGCAAGCTGTAACAACGGGAAAAGCGTTGGGGGTACACGATCGAACCCTCGATCGTATTATTATTGCTCTAAGCCTAAGTCCGATCGGATCGATTGCACTCTACTCTACAATGCTACTCGGTGTGTTGGTGTACTCGCAGCTAAGCTTAGCATATTGTCCTGTTCGATACAGTGAGCTCCGAACTTCTTCGACCAAAACACGCACCTGCACACCTCTCCATTGGATTGGAGGGTGTACAGCAGCAAGCAGCAAGAACAAGGAAGCAGTAGTTATAAGTGGTAGCAGTAGCAGCAGTACACAGCAGAACAGCATGCAACTGGTTCGTGCGTTGCAGCACAGCGTGTACTAAATATCCTCCGCAAAGCTGACAAGATAAGTATATTGTTTCTGGGGCGCTTGTTATCGTTGTTACCACAGTTGCTGCAGCGGAAATTTATTGGTTAGGCTGTTGTTCCTTTGAGAGGAGGCCTGAGTAGCCGAAAGCAAAATTACAAAAAAAAAACAACCAAGAACAACGTCAGCACACAAGCACACAAATCTATTAACGCTCTTGCCAAGCGCCATTATGCGATTTCGAAAGCGTGTAGCGTGCCTTTGACTTTGCCCAGAACGTTCGGGGTCATTCGCCCGGTTGTACTGCGGTCAAACAGGTTTTACCAGGCTGTAGGAGCACGAGTCTACGCAGCCAGGAAATCGCAGGCAGGGGTTAAAGGATGGCAATGGATTGCAAATGGCAAACACGAAACAAAGGCGCGAATCTATTTTTACCGATTTTTTAAAACAAATTGTAATTGGGCGTTAATGTTACGATGTGTGTGTGTGTATGTGTGTTTGTGGCGGTTGTTGTTGATGTCATAAACAAGCTCATGTACGCATCCAAACTGCAACCACCATCTTGAGGACGCTGCAGCACATTTGGTAACGGCATTAACGGCTGCAGACGGATCGTAACGTTTACTAACGCTTGAATATCGTTTCTTTTTTGAACAGGACACAGGCGATACCGGATTGGTGCAAACTGGCCGCGAGGAGGCTCTATCGATATCGACGGCAGGTCGGTGGTAACTACTCTTCCCTACGCTACGTCAGCATCTTTAGACATTGTACATTCGGGCAAGTGCATACATCGGTGTCAACAACAAGTCGGTCTCGGCACAACAACGCTAAAGTGTAGATCAAACGAACCGGGACAGGTGTGACAACAATGCGGCACACGGCAAATGGCATCATCGTCCAAAAACACGCCAGAAGCTCGATCCGCGTGGGTAGCGTCATTGTTGTATTGCAAGGAACTGAGTCAACAACTGACCCACCTGGGAGATGGATGCCCCTACTAAGTTTACGCGATGATTCATGCACGGAACGCGGGAAATCCGGAGAAGGTTCTAGAATATTTCTGCATCGCCTAAAGTCTCCTGCCCCAGTGCTCGAGAGGATCGAAGTTTGTTGATCGATTTGTACGCTAATCAAGATCGCAACAACGCTGTGTCTGCTATTTCCAACATCTGCACCATAGCAACAATGTTACCTATCTCTCGACAATCGTTCATCTTCCATTCGAAAATTTCTCTTGGTACGTGCTACGTGCAGCAGTACCCGATACGAACGATTATTCTCTCGAACGGCAGCTTCTTGCAAACGTCCCTCCTCTTGCCATATCACCCCGCCGGGGGCGAACGAAATCTATTTTAGTAATGAAATCTTTATTGCTAATTATTCAGCTCGAAGAAGCACTAGACGCCGCACAAAGTTTGAAGCATTCTGAAGGGGAAAGGGGGGGTTACATAATTGTTTTCCTGCTCGCTCCTTCTGCTCTCCTATCTTCTGATCTTCCTAAACTGAATCCGTTCCGTTCAATTGCCATCTTTTTTTGCGCGCTTTTCAATGATCTTCTGCTCTGCGCAAACCGCAAGGATTTAAAAGTGTGTGCTACTCACTATCTCGCCTCACTTGGACCTCAGTAACATCGCTTCCTATCCTCTCCAAAGTGTATCTTTTGTACGGTTTCGAAGTGATCAATACCAAACCTTCAAGGTAAGTAACGAGCCTCATAAATCTAATGTTCTGGTTTATATCTTTCATACGCAATAAAGTAAACTACCGAGTCTCGTAAAGCTAAACACGCACCAAAAAGAACAACAAATCGAAACCTTTAATTACGCTAGCCGTCTTCACTCATCATCCGAAAATCAATCGAAAGAAACCCCTTTCGAAAGAAATGAAAACAAAAAAAACACCACCATGCGGTCTGCAGTAGCTGTAATTTGCGCCCTGCCATAAAACAAACATAATTCAGCTTCTCCCCCAATGAAGGTCAGCATGAATCATCCGCGCTCCCTCCAGTGGGCCTCAAACGGGAGGTTTTCCGGGAAGCAAACACAACGCGCCCGTTCAATTTTTCCGTGTGCAAACCACGCTGTAGCGCATGTGGCCGCCAGAAGGTGCGCTATACATCGCACGACGGCGATGGCGTCCTATAATTAGAACGTCCGGCTCCTCGCCGCCGTGTGAAAAAAACCCGAAAATACACGGTTGCTAGTGGGGTGCAACAACAGATCTCGTCAGGTTTGTCATCAGCTCACCTTACGTTACACGCGCGCGCCCCCCCCTCAGCGAAAAGCATTTTGGGGCCGGTTGAGTCACCGGTGAGTTGGAATATTCCAAACGCCTGTGTGCTCACACCTTTGCAACTCATCAGCGTGTGTTTTCGCTCGTCCTCCTCTGAGAAGGAAAAGTCGGGCATCCGTCGCGTGCGCTGCACACGGCACGCGGCGTTCACAAATTTGACCAAGCCAGCCAAACCACCGCCCTCCAAGCCGTGGAACACGACGTGGCCAAATATAATTAGGCAGATCGTGAGTTGGTTCCTCTGCGCCCTCCTGGCACTCTTTGCCGTGCGGGAGATTCGCGAGATTCGCATGGTTGGTGCATAACGCCATCCTCAGGGACGTTGCAAAATTCTTCCACAAAAAACATGAAAAAACTGCACCCATTTCGTTTCGGTGCCGGTGCCGCGTCGAGAGTGGCCCTGAATAGTGACGTGCGGCGCGCATTTCGTAGCCAAACAGAATGTGTAACGGACATTGTGATAGACGCTGGCTATTAATCTTGATGAGCCGAGGCAAAAGAAAACGCTTTGGTAAGGTTTTGGGAGGGATGCTAAAGACGGTTCTTTTTGGGTTCTGCATACTTTTCTGACGCCCTCGCAAACGAGAACGCCACGTACGAACGAACGAACGATTGATGGGTCGACGACATGTGAATATGTCCCAGTGGGTGGTGGGTGGTGGGAAATGAAAACGTGTACATGTAACGTGTTTGCACTTGTGTTTTGTAGTAAAAAAAGGAGACAAATGGACTGATTAGAATTGAAGCGAAAGAACACAAGATTGATTCCTCAATTCGTACTCAATTCGTTTTCATACCAACCGAAACGTAATAATTCCGGACGTTTTCACTTGCTCGCCAATCTCGCAACGGATGGTGTACCGGGATGAAGTCGTACACTGAGTCGGATGGGGTAGGTTTTTAGTATGACCGGGTTGGAGAAGGCGTTAATACGGCTTTCGCTCGCTTTTGGCCGCGAGGCGGGAGCGCTACTGGGTTTGGAATTTGGAAAAAATGGCCACACGGAATCGAAATCCGCCGGTGACGCTCACAAAAAAACGATTGTGCGTGTATTATACGCACGTTTGTGTTTGTGTGTGTCATTCGATCTATCTTTCATTGCTAAAAATAGCGAAGACACTCGTGAGAAGAGTCCCTTTCGCCCCCTCGCGGACGACGGTGGGAAGGGATCTCGTTCCTCGTTTCGTATCGTGTGCTTGTGTGCGTGTCGGTGTGGTGGTGGTATGGGTTGATCACTTTGGGTTGATCATTGTGATGGGTGTTTTTGATGTTAGATATTGGTAGGGAAGCGATTGTCTCCATCGTTCGTTTGTTCGTTCGCTTTATAGCAGACTTTATCCTTCAACCCCTCACGGCGATCATGGCTTTGGCCCTTGTAATGTTGACACAACGCGCTTCCTTTCCGCTTTTGTTTCTTGTTTATTATGTTAACATATCCTTCAAGCTAAGCGAAAAAACTAAGCTGGCCTAATTATGCGAGGATGTATATAAATTGTCAGTAAACTTGATCATTAAAATTCAGCAAAGCTATCATGTGTACGTGTAAAACAGCATTAAAAAACATGGCGCGTGGGTATTATAAATGTATGTAAACTAGCTATTTCTCTCTATCTCTCTCACTCTCGCTCTCTTCCTCTCATCTGCTGCCTTCCCTTGACGGTTACTTTATACGTTTATATATCTTGTGTTTGGCATTCAACCGAGAGTTCCTCTAATCCGAATGTGTCTATCCGTAAAAAACGATGTCGTAAAACGCGATGTATGCACTTGCACCTGCCTTCGCGCCGACATGTGTACTATCATCATCATCATCATCAGTGTCAGCCATTAAGATTTCACGTTGGACATTAGTTAAGTAATTAGGTAACAATTAAGCACAAAACGAGAGCAAAGTACCGAAATGGACATTTGCCTATTAAGATTACTGGGACAAGACATTGCCGTCGTCTCTCCTTCTGCGCCTTTGCTGCGAACGCTGTTTCGTCTTTGCTCTTCTCGTTCTCGCCCTCAAGATGGTGTCATTTTGGGCGCGAACATTTGCAGTGTTCTTTTTGTAATTCAATCTACCAGTTTGTTTTTGCTTCCTTTTGATTGGTTAATTATTGTCAACTGCACACGGAGCGGCCAACAACATTTCACCCGCCATTAGGGCAGCATTATGAAAGCGCAAAAAAAACACACACGCGTGTTGGTAACAACAGATAACAGGGCTAAGAGTGGGGGGCTATAGAGAATCAAAACACAACAATGGTAGCACAACAGCAAAACAACAATCCTCCTTCTCTCCGGCTCCGGGAGTTAACGTGGTTGTGTCTATCATCCTGGTGTTAGACACAGATTGGGCGTTGCAAACATTTAATGGAAGAAGTAAGTACTTGTGTAAAGAAACAAAAATCGCGTGTGTAAAACAAGTAATAGTAGAAGAGAATGTCAAAACGGTTCTTTGCTTGCTTGCTTGCTTGCTTTTTTTGGGGGGACGAGCACTAAATTATTTACGGATGGTGTTTTGCTGTTTTGGGAGTTGTTTGGTGTTGGTTCTACTGAGTATTCTTACTTTTGACTATCAGTTTGGCGGACGTTTCGACCTGTCCGGCGGACGTGGTCACACGGCAGGTGAAGGTACCGGAGTCTTCCTCGTAGGTCGTCCCGATCAGCAGCACCGCGTTGTTGCCTTCGTTGATCATCTGCGGAAGAGACAGCGTTTTGTATCGGAGCATTAGTTATCGGACGTTGAAGAAAGGTAGAAAATGGGGCAAAAACACTGAGTGAGTCCCTAGAGAGTCACAGTTCAAGTAGCATCGCTCTAGATTGAGCTATGGGAGGTTTTATTGGCAGAGGGATTGTTTTGGGACGACTGCCAACCTAATTTCGAAACGTAAGGAGCACGAGCACGCGTTGGCGTGTTGATGGATAAACAAGACGACGTATCCCCCCCTCGAGACATGAAATGTCAGGGCGAAGGTAATGAATACGGTGTGCACTACCTTGGCTACGGTGGCCTCATCAACAGCTGTCCGAGATTGTTAGCGACACGGTCGGAGTAGCGTGAAAATCATTTAAATGGGAAGAATTGAGGCATTTCCGAACTTGGTTGGTCCTAGGGGTGTGACATTTAACAAGATCGCCAATCCCGTGTTGGTGCCAACTACTGCAGATCAATTTATTCTGCCATACTAGCTCCAGCACGACAGTCCCTAATTAAGACACATCATCCACACCTCTTGCATGAAATTGATGTCCCAAGTCATGTCACGGTCATTAGAGACGACGTGGCACGCTTAGTTGCTCCATAAATCAATGTAATTGAGAGGGAAATGAGGGCCGTAGCCTTTTGCCTTACCTGAAAATCGGGTGACTCCGGAATCAGCAGACCCTCGCGTAACCACTGGACGGTCATCTTGGTCGGTTTGCCGACGATGGTCGTCTTGAACTGGGCCGGCGAACCCTCCTCCACCAGGCAGTCCTTCATCTCGCTCAGCTTCGGACCGGCGTCGGGCATCTCGGGCGCGACCACCTTCAGCGTGGCGGTCGTGTGCACCTCACCGCCCGGGTTCGAAGCAATGCACAGATACTGGCCCTCGTCCTCCGGGAACGCCTCGGTAACAATCAGCGTGAACGCATCCCGATCCTTGCCCATCTGGAAGTACTTGGACGGTTTGATCTGCTTGTCACCCTTGAACCACTGGGCGGTGGGCGTCGGTTTGCCGGTCACACGCGTCCGGAACTCGACCGACTGTCCCTCGGGCACGGTTTTGTCCTTCAGCGGCTCGACCAGCGTCGGCGGACGCTCCGTGCCGGGTGTGGCCGGCTTCTCGATGATCGGCGTCACCGGTGTGTCCACCGTACAGACCGCATCGCACCGTGCCTCGCCGGCTCCGTTAATGGCCACACACTCATACTTCGCACCGTCCTCCGCGTACGCCTCGATGATCAGCAGCGTGTAGTTGTTGTCCTCCTCGAGCATCTTGTACTTGATGTTCGGCGCCAGCTTCTGGCCATTCTTCAGCCAGTACACATCGAGCGGCTTCGTACCGGTGACCTTCGCATCGAAGCGGGCCAACTGACCGGCCGTTACCGTCGTGTCGCTGATGGTGCTTACGAAGCTGGGCGGAATGACTCCACCACGGCCCTGCTGTCGGCGCTGCTCGACCACCAGGTTGGCGCTGCACTTGGCAGTTCCGCCGCGGTTCTCCGCAATTACGGCAAATACGGCCGAATCCTCGAGGAACACCTGGCGGATGATCAGCACCGACTTGGTGCCGAACGTGTGGATCTGGAAGTCGGCCGAGTTGTTGATCTGGAAGTTCTCGCGGAACCACTTGACCGTCGGCATCGGCTCACCGTCGAACTCGACCTCGAAGCGGGCCTGCTCGTTCTCGAACGCCCGGCACGGTTGGATCTTGCGCGTAAAGACGGGCGGTTTGGTCGGCTGTACCGGGCCCTCCACCACGCGCTCCTGCGTCGTACCCTTGTGCTCCATCTCGGTCGTCTCGGTGGCGGTGATCTTACGAATGATCTCCTTGTCATCGAACACCTCCTTTTGCGTTTGCTTCTGCTGCGAGATGTGCACCTCCTTGCCCTGGACGGACGTTTCCGTTGGCTCCGGGATCAGCTTCTTCTTGGGAGCGTCAATCAGTTCCACGTTTTCGCTCTCCTTCGTTTCCTCCCTGTTTTGCAAAACGAAAAAAACAAGATCAATTAGAGAGAGTTAGAGTGTGATCATTGACCGATCATCCTCAATTGCTACTTACAGCGTCTGCTCGTAGGCACTTGCCATACCCTTGGCGATCGATTGACTGACAACCTTCTCGCCCGGGATCGCAAACTGATGCTTCTCTTCGCGCATCTTTTGCTCCTTTGTCAGCTGCTCGGTTTCCAACTCCGCCAGCTTGCTGTAGTACTCCTCGCCCTTCTTCTGCTTGACCGTCTTTTGCCATTCGGTTTCGCCCTCCTTCTTCGTCTTCGCCTTCTGCACGACCTTGCGCTTTTTCTTCTTCTCCTCCTGCAGCGTCGCCTCCAGATCCGTCTCTACACGGCCCTTCTGATAAGCGACTAGATCGTAGTCGTACCATGCTGTTAATCAGATAATTTGGATTTGGAAAAACGGATTGGGTGATGGGTGGTTGAGCACAGTACAACCGACATGGACGGGGAATCCCAGTATGGGAGTCCCTGACCATGGGATGGGTGTTCTTTTACAAAACAACCACGGTCCTGGGATATTATTACAGTACAGAGACAAACACCGTGCCATATGATCGCTGCCAAAAGGCGAAGGAAATAGAAGTTCCACACACAAACTCACAGAGAGAAGAAAGATTGCGGTGCATGCAGACATGCCTTCAGTGTGGGGAACAAATCGGGGGAAGAAGTTGAGCGCAGTTAATATGCAGAAAGTGGGAAATAGGTTACCAATACATTAGAGACTGCCACCGTTAAATGATCTCGTTGTTGTTCTCACTTCTACCTCTCTTGAGAAGCCTTACCTAGTAGCTTCCCGAGTTGTGAGAACAACAGAAAAAAAAAACAAAAAATGTGAAATACGAAACAAAAATAGGTCAGGTGCGCAACAGCAAGCATAAAAACGGGAAGGAGAGTTTTGCAATTTACAAGAAATTATGGAACAAGCCGGAAATGGGGTTCTCCATTTCACCAAGGAGGTCAGTTATATACAAAACGGAGTGGAAGAGATAGAAATCAGTTGCATACGGTGCAGTCCAGACGGATGTCTTCTGGACCGAGGCTCTGACGGTAGGCTTCCGGGGGGACTTCGCCTTCAAGAAGTCTGCAGCAGTCTGTCAGCGTTGTAGTATTCCACCGAAGATCTCTTTTCTCTGCATTCTCTCATTCAAACCCCGGGAAGGAAGCGGCATTGCTATATGCTAGATCTGATGTCACTAAAGGGGGGAAATTGCTAGGAAATTCGACGATTCTTTCGGAGAATCCTCCGAAGGAAAGGAAAGTATTGGGAACTAGGAATGGGAATTTTTGGGGTATTTGAATGGCTGTTGGTTTGACTGTTTGTTGGCTTGGCTGGCTCTGGTGGGAGTATCGGAGTACGTGGAATGTTGTGATACTGTCGGGGCGAGTACCGGCTTCGAACGACGAAATCCGTTCGACGCTCATGAGAGAATGAGAATCATGAGATACAACTGTCAAGCATTTAAAGACGTTTATATCTACGATTTAAGGATAGTTATGTTTTGAATTTTGAATTTTTTTGCCGTTGGTATTGGATTTCATTCGATACATCATTATTGGATGGTTTGTTATCAATTATAAGGCAGCTTTATTCACTTTCTTGAAAAAAAAATATCTCTCTCTCTCTCTCTCTCTCTCTCTATATATATATATATATATATATATATATATATATATATATATATATATATATATATATATATATATATATATATATATATAAATCTATTTTTTTATATAGATATATAGATATATATATATATATATATATATATATATATATATATATATATATATATATATATATATATATATATATATATATATATATATAGATATTGTATTTAAAGAACTATATTATTATAGATATTTGTATGTATAGTTATATTCCGATAAATTTTATGTTTTTTATATACATTTTCAAAACTGATGAAAATTTATTTCATTGGAAATTGATCACAAAACATTTTTAAATGTTACATACCTCTAAGTTCAATTCACTTCAATCATTTAAAGCAAAATTTAAAGCAAAACGTTACATTGAAAACAACATTCGTTCCAAATCCGCAGCGCAAAACCTCGCGGATTTCTCCCCATACAAACGGGAACGTTCGACCCCGGCAGGTAGAACTCATTCTTTCGCGCGCTTCTTACAGTCTCTCAATGGTACGTTATTTTAAAACTGAGCGCCAAGTGAGCGCCTTCTGACAACCGCGGCGAACGGATCTCGTCGTTCGAAGCCCATAGTCGCCCCGTGTATCAGCTTTGAAGTGGTCCGATGGAAAGCCTCCCGTTGAGTATTGAGATGTTTCGAACAAAAAGAATGGTGGCGGCGGGAGGCGTGAAGGTAGGAATAGTGAAGCGTGTTTATATCACCTCTGTGTTAGTGTAGGTAGTAGTAGTGGAGCTGGGTCACCCTCCCTCCCAGTACGGTGAGTGGAGTGGAGTGACCTCTACCGCGGTAAAGCAAAGCACCAGTCTCCAGTGTGGATCTTTCGAGTGGCCGTAATCAGTAGTAAAGAGTAAGTGTGTGAGTGATAGATAGTGGCAACAGTACCAGATAGAGTAGATGCGGAGTAGTGGTAGTAGGAGTAATAGCGATAGATGTATGCTGACAGCGAACGCTGTCGCAAGTATAGAAGATAGTTGCTTGTTTTGGTGCAGTGAGATCGTATCGTATGGCCGTGTTTGTGGTGGTATACACTTACGTCGTGGCGAGTTCTTCAGCACACCGCGGTAGTCGTCGCGGCGGGGCGTAATCTTCAGTTCACAGCTAGCAACGGCCTCACCGACGGAGCTGCGGGCAATGACCTCGATCTTGCCGGTATCGTACTGGCGCGTCTTCGGAATATCGAAGTGATACATGCCATCATAGGTGAGCTTGTAGCGTTGACCCTAAAAAGGAAGGACGAGATTGGTGTGAGAAGATTGTTTGGAAAGCCCTGGTAGAGCTTGAGATCGCTTACATTAACAACGGTGTGTCCATTGATGAGCCACATGACGCGCGGCTTCGGATGTCCGGTGACACGGCAGCAGAATCGTGCCCATTCACCTTCCTCGACCTCGATCGAATCCGGGCGGCTGACAAAGGCTGGTTCCTTCTTGGGCTTCTGCGTCTCGTCGATGACCTCGGGGATGCTGTGAGATGACCAAACCCCAGTTTCATTAGTGGCAGGAATAAGGAAGCAAAAGACTATCATGAGCAACATACTTCAAGTTCCACAAGGCTTCCATTTCGCGGATCTTCTGGATACTCTTCATGCCCTTTGGCAGCTGCGAGTCGTAGACGATGCCTGGCTTGCCAGTCGTCTTGATGATGGCGCGCGTCTCGTCCATACCGTACAGGTTCGTGGCACGGCACAAATATTCGCCGCTGTCTTCCGGATAGATCCAGCCAAAGTTCATTGCAACGTAACCAAAGTCGTAGATCGGCGTGAAACGGTTCTCTGTGAAGATAGGAAATAATGGATGTTTAGCTCAGTGTAGTTTGTTGACAGTCCAACGCCTCTTGATACTTACTGTACGGCAGTGGTTTGCCGTTGTAGAACCATTCCACCTTCATGTCCGGATCGCCGACCGGGGCCAGCTGGCACTCGAACTTGGTCGCCTGCATTTCCACCAGGTTGGTCTGGTCCTTGATCTGCACAACGAAGCGCGGCGGCTGCTTGCGGTCCGGATCGAACAGATCGTCCTCGGTGAGGAAGATCTCCTCGGTGTACTTCTTGATCGTTGCCTCCATCTGCATGAGCGTCTCCGACTTCTGCATGCCCTTCGGGATCTGGTTCTGCAGCACAATAGACGGCAACTTCTTGCAGCTAATGTGCGCCTTCGTCACATCCTCGCCGTGTTCGTTGTACGCGCGGCACGTGTAGTCACCCGCATCCTCCGTGTACACCGACAGAATATCCAGCGACACGAAGCCCATATCGTAGATCGTGCGGTAACGGTGACCACTTGGCAGTGGTTTGCCGTTGCGGAACCATTCCACGCGCAGCTTCGGATCTTCCTTCGGCTCAACGCGGCACTCGAAGCGAATCGTTTCGCCCTCATCGATCGTGGCCGACTGAATCTGCGACACGAACTTGGGCGGTCCGAAGGTACGCTCTTCCTGCGTGGCCAGCGTCACCTTGCCACGTTCCAGCTCCTTCAGCTTGGAAGCCGTCATACCCTCGGGCAGCTGCGAGTCCAGCACGATACCACCACGGGCAACCACAGTCACCTTGGCGGTCGTCGAAGCCGTACCCCACTTGTTGGTCGCTCGGCACTCATACACACCGGAATCGCGCACGTACGCGTAGTCCATGTCCAGCGCAATAAAGCCGAAATCGTTCAGCATATGCACACGCGAACCAGTTGCGAATGGTTTGCCATTGTGGTACCAGTCGATACGCAGCGACGAGTCACCCACGGGCTCGACGCGACAGTCAAAGTGCACCGGACCACCCTCAGCCACGTCCACGTTGTCCTTGATCTCGACAACGAACTTCGGCGGACGGCCCTCCTCCTCGTCGGCCATCAGCTCCTCGCGCTTGTGCAGCTGCTCTTCCAGCTTCTGGATGCTCTCCGTGCCAGTGCGGAAGTTCGACGGCAGCTGTGGCTCCATGATGATGCCCTGACGACCACGCACGGTCAGCTTGCACGAAACGGTCGCCTCGCCGTGGCGGTTCGTCGCCTTGCACGTGTACAGTCCCGAGTCGCGCTGATAGCAGCCCGCAATCTCCAGAATCACAAAGCCAAAGTCGTTGATCGTCTTGATGCGCGAACCGGCCCACAGCGCCTTACCGTTGTGGTACCACTCGACGCGCATGCTCGGATCGTTGATCGGCGTCAGGCGACACTCGAAGTGGGCCAGCGAATTCTCCGTCAGCGTCATGTCCGACGGGGTGGTGATGAACTCCGGCGGCTTGCCAGTGTCATCGTCCGGCGAGCCAAGTCCTCCGTGCGGAATACCCAGGCCCTCCAGCTCGGCGATACGCTCGATCGTGCTCTCCATGCCCTTGGGCAGCTGCGATTCCAAGATGATGCTACGCTTGCCCTGAACACGCATGGTCGAGGTAGTAACGGCCTCGCCGTACTCGTTCGTTGCACGGCACGAGTACTCACCCGAGTCTTCGGGATATACCGGCGAGATTTCCAAGATAACGAATCCAAAGTCGCAGAACGTGCGGAAGCGCGAGCCCGTCTTGAGTGGCTTGCCGTTCCAGAACCATTCGACCTTCAGCTTCGGATCGTCGGTCGGCGTCAGCTTCGCCTCAAAGTGAGCACTCTCACCCTCCCGCAGTGAATCGATGTTCGAAAGCGGAGTGGTGAAGACTGGCGCACGTCCACCCTCGGTACGTTCGCGCTCGTCGCGCGTACGGATCAGCGAATCCTCCAGCGTCTGGATCTTCTCGAGTCCGCCCTCCATTCCACGGGGCAGCTGCGAGTCCAGAATGAGGTTAGCCTTGGAGATGCAGCGCAGCGTCGCCTTGGTGCTGTCCGAGCCGTACTTGTTCGTCGCGCGGCACTCAAACTCGCCCGAGTTCTCCTCGTAGCAGTACAGAATGTCTAGGATAACAATTCCGAAATCGTGGAACGTGCGGTAGCGATGGCCGTGCGGCAGCTTCTGTCCATTCCAGTACCACTCCACCACCAGCTCGGGGTCGTTGATGGGCGTCAGGCGCGCCTCAAAGTGAGCGCTCTGGCCCTCCACCAGCTTGGTGATGTCGCTGATCTTCGTGGTGAAGCGTGGTGCCTCGCCAACTGGCGATCCTGCCGCCGTCTGCTTTGCACCCGACTGACTCTCGAGCTCGCGAATGCGGGCCAGCGAATCGGGCTGCAGCGACTCCAGGTACACACCACCCTTGCCGAAGCACTTGAGCGTGGCACGGGTCGTATCCTCGCCGTACTTGTTCGACGCACGGCACACGTACTCGCCCGAATCGTGGCTCTGCACGTACGCAATGTCCAGCAGCACGTAGCCAAAGTCGGACACGGGCTTGATGCGGTTCGAGTGGCGCATCGGCTTGCCGTTGTGGAACCATTCCACCTTCAGATCCGGGTCGTTCACCGGCACCAGCGTGCACTCGAAGTGAGCGGATTGACCATCCTTCAGGCCCTCGAGCGACTGGAGCTGCGTGGTGAAGCGCGGCTTCTGTCCAGCCGACTTATCGACACACTCCAGGTCGACACTGATCTCGGCCGTGCCCCAGCGGTTCGTGGCGCGGCACGTGTAGCTTCCTGAGTCCTCGATCTTCGTGCCGAGGATCTCCAGCACCACCATACCGAAGGCGTACACCGTGCGGACGCGGTGACTTGCCTCCAGCTGCTTGCCATTGTACAGCCACTCGATGGTCATCGACTGATCGCCGGTCGGAATGAGCGTTGCATCGAAGTGAGCAATCTCACCCTCTCCGACATTCGTGAGCTTGACGAACTCGGACGTGAAGCGTGGCGCATGTCCAGCGTCGGATTCGGCCTCTCCACCTTCTGGGCGGCGCAGCGAGTCCTCCAGATCCTGGATCTTCTCCAGTCCCTCCGTACCCTTCGGATGCTGGGTACGCTCGATGAGGCTTTCCTTCGTCACGCAGTACACGGTCGAAGAGGTGAACGCTTCACCGGCCTGGTTGTATGCCTTGCACGTGTAGATGCCCTGGTCGCGCTCGTACACCTCCGTCAGGTCGAGCGTAACGAAACCGAAGTCGCTCGTCATCTTGAAGCGCGAACCATGCTCCAGCACCTTACCGTTGAAGTACCATTCGATCTTCAGGTTAGGATCGTCCTTTGGCTCCACCTGGCCCTCCAGATGCAGTGCTTCCGCCTCGTTCAGCCGGAACTCCGACTGCAGCTGTACCGTCCACTGTGGTTTCGGGAAGGCAGACTCCGGCTTGGACTCTTGGCGGCGGTATCGGTTGGCCAATGCCGCTTCCGTGTCCTGTACCGCCTCCAGTCCGGCCTTACCCTGCGGGTGCTGCGTGTCCAGATACATCGTGGTGGTGCTGGCGCAACGCAACGAACCCGAGGTCGATGCCGATCCCTTGCTGTTGGTGGCCTTGCACGTGTAGATACCCGAATCCTCGGCATACGCGCCAGTCAGATCCAGCGAGACAAAGCCAAAGTCGTAGGTAGTCTTGAAGCGAGCGCCAGTCGGCAACGGCTTTCCATTGACGAACCACTCGATCTGCATCGTCGGATCCTTGGACGGTTCGACGCGGCACTCGAAGTGAGCGTTTTCGCCCTCCTTGATCTCCACGTTGTTCAGATGGTCGACAAAGACGGGCGACTCGAACTGATCCTCCGGCACGTCGCGCAGGTTCATGCGCGGTGCCTCCAGATCCTGGATCTTCTGCACCGACGAAGGGTGCATCGTGTCTCCGAGCAGCCAGTGGCTGGCGTCAATCTTGAGCGTAGCGGTAGACACAGCTTCGCCCAGATTGTTCGTAGCCTTGCAGGTGTAGATGGCAGAGTCATCCGCGCGCAGACCGTTGATCGACAGCGTCACAAGTCCAAAGTCGAACGTGCTGCGTATACGCGCTCCGGTCGTGATGGCGATACCGTTCTTGAACCATTCGATGCGCAGGTTCGGATCGGCACGTGGCTCCACCTGAGCTTCCAGATAGACGTGCTGGCCTTCCTGCAGCTTGTCGTGGCTTTCCAGATGCGTGGTGAAGACTGGCGCCTGCTGGGGCGTCGTGTCGACGAACATGTCCGGCACACGGTTCATGGCGGCTTCCTTCAGCTGGATCTTCTCCCAAGCTTCCGGCAGCAGCGGTTCGCCCGCAATCGATGCCTTCGACTTGATCTTCATTGTGGTCGATGAGACGGCCTCTCCAGCGCGGTTAATAGCCTTGCACATGTACACACCCGAGTCTTCCGCGACGACCGAGTTGATGTCCAGCGTGACAAATCCGAAGTCGTTCGTAGTGCGGAAGCGTGAGCCCATCTTCAGCTCGACGCCGTTCACGTACCATTCGTACTTCATGCTAGTGTCACCGACCGGCACCACACGCGCCTCGAAGTGGGCGTGCTGACCTTCCCACAGCTCCGACGGTCCAGTCAGCAGCTGCGTAAAGATGGGCTTCTCGAATGCTGCCTCCTGGTCCTCCGACCGCTGCTGGTGCGGCTGCTCCAGCGCGATGATCTTCTTCATGCCCTCCGGGTGCTGCGAATCCATCTGGATGCTTGCCTTGGTGCGCACCCGCATCGAGGCGGTCGTGACGGCCTCACCGAGCGGGTTGATCGCACGGCACATGTACACGCCCTCGTCTTCCTCGCGCACGTGCTGCAGATCCATCGACACGAATCCGAAATCGTGCTGCTTCGTGATGCGCGAACTATCCTCGAGCGGCTGCTCGTTGCGGAACCATTCGACGCGCAGGTTTGGATCGCCAACCGGGATCAGACGGCACTCGAAGTGTGCCGTCTGGCCCTCCGCAACGTAGTCGATGTTTTGCAGTGGTTGCGTAAACACCGGGCGCTGCTTCGTGACCGCATCCTGCACCTCCGGGCGACGGAATGGACTGGCGCCCTCGAGCTGCTTGATCTTGTCCAGACCCTCCGGATGCTGCGTGTCGGAGATGATCGCTCCCTTCGCCGTCACCTGCATCTTGATCGACGACTTGCACTGGCCCTTCGCGTTGATGGCCTTGACCGTGTACTCGCCCGCGTCCTCCGCCACAACGTGCTGGATGTCGAGCGCGACGTATCCAAAGTCGAACGTGATGTGGAACCGGGAAGCCGACTGCAGTGGCTTTCCATTGTGGTAGAACTCGATGCGCAGGTTCGGATCGTGGATCGGCTCAACCTGCGCCTCGAAGTGAGCCGTCTGGCCCTCGTGAATTTCGGTCGTGCCGCGCAGCTCCGTTACGAAGCGCGGTGCCGTCACTTCCGGCTCGTCCAGCTCGAGACGGTTGGGGCGCGAGTGCGCCTCCAGCTTCTGGATCTTTTCCAGCCCGTCCGGATGCTGCGAGTCGAAGATGATGTTGCGCTTGTTGGTGACGCGAATGTTGCACGTGCTGACCGCCTCACCGACCTGGTTGGTGGCCTTGCACATGTACGTGCCGCTGTCCTCGCCATACACGTACAGGATGTCGAGCGCGACGTAGCCGAAATCGTGCGTCGTGCGGAAGCGATGTCCTGCACGGATCGCCTTGCCGTTGATGAACCACTCAATCTTGAGGTTCGGATCGTTGATCGGTTCGACGCGACACTCCAGGTGGGCGTAGTCGCCTTCCTTCAGATTCTCCAGGCTCGTCAGCGGAGTGAGGAAGACTGGCTTCTGCTTGGCCGGTTCAACTTCCTGCGTTTGTGGTTTCTGGTAGCTCTCCAGTTCCTTAATCTTTTGCAGCCGCTGTTCATCAAGCGTCTCCAAATATAGTCCGGCATTTGCTGAAGAAGGGGAAGGAGAAAGGAACAATGTAGTAAAGAAATTGAAAGTCTTTGAGACCGCAAGACCGCTTACCTGTGACTTTTACAGCGCATGTCGTAACAGCCTCTCCAATTGCATTCTTAGCCTTACACATGTAAGTACCCGTGTCCTCAGCGTGCGCATAAAGGATGTCGAGAGCTACGAAACCAAAGTCGTACGTCGTCTTGAACCGGTGGCCCTGCTGAATCGGGCGCCCGTTGCAGTACCATTCCACCTTCATCGTCGGATCGTTCACCGGCGTCAGTGTCGCCTCTAGATGCACCGGCAGGCCCTCGCCGACGCTGGCATTCTTGAGCGGTCGGCCAAAAGCTGGCTTCTCCGCTACGTACATCTCGTCCTCGCCCTTGCGACCGAACCGTGCGTCGCACTCCAGGTACTGGATCTTCTCCAGGGCTCCCTCGTGCTGCGTCTCGCGCACAATGCCCGCCTTCGGGGTAACGTTCAGCGCGATCGAGGACGTTTCCGAGCCCAGATGGTTCGTGGCGCGGCACGTGTACTCACCCGAGTCTTCGGCGTACACCGTCAGCACATCCAACGCGGCAAAGCCAAAGTCGTACGTCGTGCGGAACCGATGGCCGGTCGTGAGCGGTTGTCCGTTGTGGAACCATTCCACCTTCAGGGTCGAGTCCGGATACGGCTCGATGCGGCACTCGTAGTGAGCGCTCTGGCCCTCCACCAGATTGGTCGGACCGTGCAGCTTCGTCGTGAACTTTGGCGGCACCGTAACGGCGACATCTTCCTCCTCGCGGCGCTGGAATCGGATCGCGTCCTCGAGCTGGTGGATCTTCTCCAGTGCGCTCTCGTTCTGCGTTTCCAGATCCAGCGAAGCCTTCGACTGGACGACCAGCTTCGCCGAGGTGACCGCCTGGCCAAGCTCGTTCGTCGCACGGCACGTGTACGTGCCCGAGTCCTCCGGGTTGACGTACTTCATGTTCAGCGCAACGTAACCAAAGTCGTGCATGGTCGTGGTGCGGTTGGACGCCTCAATTGGGACTCCATTGCGCAGCCACTCGACGCGCATCTTCGGATCACCGACCGGCACAAGACGTGCCTCAAAGTGTACGGCCTGGTTCTCGGCCACCTTCACGTCCTTGACCGGCAGCGTAAAGACTGGTGCCTGCGTAATCACCTCATCCACCTCCGTGTCACGCTGGTAGCGCGAATTGTCCTCCAGATAGCGCAAACTCGTCAGCGCATGCTCATGCTGCGACTCCGAGTAGATGCTCTTGCGCGTGTGCACCACGCAGGTAGCCGACGTGACGGCTTCACCCAGCGCGTTCACCGCACGACAAGTGTAGGTGCCGGAATCATCGGCCAGGCAGCCCATAATGTCCAGCGCGACAAAGCCAAAGTTGTTCGTTTCGGTAAAGCGCGAACCCGTCTTGACGGGCGCTTCGTTGTGGTACCACTCGACACGCAGCGTCGGGTCGGAAACAGGGATCAAACGACACTCAAAGTGAGCGCGCTGACCCTCCTTGATCTCGATGTGCTTCAGCGAGGTCGTAAAGGTTGGTGCCTGCGTCGTCATCTCGTCCAGATAGTCCGAGCGCTGCTGGCGCGTCTTCTCCTCCAGATACTGGATCTGCTCCAGTCCCATCTCGTTCTGGGTGTTGGTGAGGATCTGCTGCGATCCGCGGCACGACAACTGCACGGCAATCTCGTCCACACCGACCAAGTTCACGGCCCGACACATGTAAGTGCCGGTATCCTCCGCGATCAGATCAATGATGTCGAGCGCCACATATCCAAAGTCGTGGATCGGACGGAATCGATGACCGACGGTGATCGGCATACCGTTCTTGTACCATTCCACCTTCAGGTTCGGATCCGTGACCGGTTCCAGCTTGCACTCAAAGTGCGCATGACCACCCTCCTGCGCCCGGTCGATGTTCTTCGGCTTGGTCAGGAAGCGCGGCTTCACGTTCACGATTTCGTCCACGTACTCGGTCTTGCGGTATCGGGCAATGTCTTCCAGATACTGCAGCTTCTCCAGACCGGCCGGGTACTGCGACTCCAGGATCAGGTCCTTCTTCGCCATGATGCGCACCGAGCAGGAGGTAACTGCTTCGCCGAGCGAGTTACGCGCCTGGCACGTGTACACGCCCGAGTCGGCCGCATACACACCGAGCAGATCGAGCGCAACGTAGTCGAACTCGTACGCCGGCCGGAAGCGATGCCCAATCTTGACAGGCATTCCGTTCACGAACCATTCCACGCGCATCGACGGATCACCGACGGGCTGCAGACGGCACTCCAGATGAATGTTGGTGCCCTCGAACGTTTCCACGTTGTGCAGTGAGCGGGCAAACTGGGGCGGCGACATCACGGTAATGTCCTCGAGCACATCGCGTCTCATGCGCGACGCATCCTCCAGATACTGCATCTGCTCGACGGACATTTCACTCTGCGCCTCGGTAATGATGTCCGAGCGCGTGATGACGCGCACACAGGCCGACGTGTGGGCCGAACCGAGCTGGTTCGTGGCGCGCACCGTGTACTCGCCAGAATCGGCCGCCGTCGAGTGCAGAATGTCCAGCGCTACGAAGCCAAAGTCGTAGTACGTCTTGAAGCGCGAGCCGACCGTGATCGGGCGCCCGTTCTGGTACCATTCGACGCGCATCGTCGGATCACCGAGCGGTTCCAGCTTGCACTCCAGATGGATGTTGCGTCCCTCGCCGACCGGCTGGGGATCGGACAGTGGCTGCGTGAAGATCGGCTTCGACTTGCACAGCTCCTCCACCTGGTACTGCGGCTCCACGAACTGTTTTTCTACCTTCTGCTGCGAACGTTCCACAACGTGGTGCATGCTGGTCGTATCGATAGCGGCACGAGCTGGGGAAGGAGGCAAGAAAAATGGATTAACATCAATTCATCCATTGAAGGAGGGACATTTAAAACTTACTTTCCACCACCATGGTGGCTTCAACCTGCGCTTGACCGGCCGCGTTCGCTGCTACCAGCGTGTAGGTGCCCGAGTCTTCCGCACGAACGTCCAAAATGTCCAGCGCAACGTAGCCAAAGTCGTGGTACGTCTGGATGCGATTAGCGCTCATCAGCGGACGACCATTGTGGTACCACTCAACACGCATCGTGAGGTCCGATTGCGGTTCCAGACGTGCCTCAAAGTGAGCACGCTGTCCCTCGACAATGCGGTTCGTACCCTTAAGCGGCCCCAAGAAGCGTGGCTGCGGCTGTACCACCTGCTCAACCTGTTCCTGAGTGGTACGCATGTACTTGGACGAATCCTCCAGATACTGGATCTTCTCCATGCCCATGTGGCTCGTCTGCGAGTCGACAATGATGTCCTGGCGCGTCAGCACCGTCAACTTAGCCGAAACGTGCGCCTCACCCAGCGAGTTGTACGCACGGCACGTGTAAGTGCCGACATCGTGCACCGTAACCTGCTTGATCGTCAGCGCCACGTATCCAAAGTTACAGAACGACGTGATGCGCGAGCTCGCCTCCACCGGATGACCGTCCTTGAGCCACTCGACGCGCAGCGTTGCATCACCGACCGGCTCCAGACGCGCCTCAAAGTGCGCAAAGCCACCCTCCCGCACATTCAACTGATCCGAGATGGGGCTCTTGAACTCCGGGCGCTGCGTGCTCTCCGGCGTCTCCTCGTAGAACTTCATGTTCTGGTACTTCTGGTACTGTTCCAGCTCCTCAATCTTCTGGATGTAGTTGCGCTGCTCCTGGATACCCAAGTCCCCGGTAACCGGCGCCTTGCTGACGACGGAAATCTTCGACGTGCTGATCGCTTCGCCAATGCGGTTGACCGCCCGCACCGTGTACGTGCCGGCGTCTTCCGCCCGCAGATGCATGATGTTGAGCGAAACGTAGCCAAAGTTGAAGATGGCCGTGATGCGCGAACTGGCCGTGATCGGGCGTCCATCCTTGTACCACTCGACGCGCATCGTCGGATCGCTGACCGGCGTGATCTGCGCCTCAAAGTGCGCATTGCGACCCTCCTCCAGCTCGCCCAAGTCCTGCAGCGGACGCGTGAAGCCTGGTCTCTGGTTGACGACCTCCTCGATGCTCTCGGTACGCACGTACTTAGAGTAGTCCTCGAGATGTTGGATCTGATCCAGCGACGATGGGTGCTGCGTTTGCTGCTCGATCGGTGGGCGCGGCTGCACGCTCAGCATGGCGCGCGACTCCGCCACACCGGTCGAGCTGGACAGACGGCACAGATACTCGCCGCTGTCCTCCATCACGATCGTCAGCAGATCCAGCGCTACGAAACCAAACTGGAAGGTCGTGTTTGCACGCGAACCTGGAGAGGCAATGACATTCGTTGAAAATGGCTGTCCTTCATTCTACTCTTCAATGTGTTACTTACTTGCTTGGATCAGATTGCCATTCAGGAACCACTGTACACGCATCGAAGGATCGGAGACGGGCTCAATGCGCGCCTCGAAGTGCACCTTGCCACCCTCAACCTGTGCAACGTCGCTCAGCGGCACGATGAACTTCGGTGGCGGATATGTGCGTTCCTCCTCCTTCGGTGGCGCATGCGGAGCAGCTCGCTCCACATGACGCAAGTAGATAATTTCCGGTTCCGGAACAGCCCTGTAATTGTAAGATGACCGTGAGACGACGAACCCTTACACGGTAACGCTCGGCATGGAAATTGGATACTTACTCCGGCTGAATGACCTTCGTTGGGCGTGGCAGATTGAGACGCTTCTGCTCCGGCTCCGGTCCCTTCGGAGCTTCGACAAACAGCCGAGCGCGGGTTGCCGTCGTACCGGCCACGTTCTGTGCCGTGCACTGGTACCACGCCGCATCGGACGCCTTCGCCCGCGGGATATCCACGGTCGTGCAGCCGTTCTCGTCGTTGCAGATCTGCACCTCCGGTCCCGGGACGAGCGGAATGCCATCCTTCTGCCAGGTGATGCGCGGCAGCGGCGTACCAATGGCACGCGCAAACAGTCGCACCGGTTCGCCCTCCTTCACGTTGACCGTGGTGAAGCGCTCGACGAACTTCGGCGCCACGACCTGCTCGCGCTCGCACACGACCAGCTTGGCCTGGGCCGCCACCTCACCGCTCTTGTTGCGCGCCACGCACGTCACGATGCCATGGTCGAAGCGGTTCGTGCTCGTAATCATCAGCGAATGATTGCCAGCCTCGTTCACGAGGATCTTGTGCGTCGCATCGTCCGTCACGAGGTTGCCGTTAATGTACCAAGCCACCTCCGGATACGGACGGCCGGTCACGCGGCAATCGAAGCGTACCATCTTGCCCTCGGTCGTCTCCGCGTCCTGGATCAACGTCATGAACGACGGCGACAGCGCTTTCGTAGCCTCGGTCGAAGTCTCAATGACCTGGTGCTGCTGGAACTGTTGATGCTGCTGCTGTTCCGAGAAGGAAGTAGCACGCTCCACAGCCACCTGCTCCTGGGCCGGCTCGACCGCCAGCACGGCCGACGACACCTGACATCCCTGCGGATTTTCGGCCAGCAGCGTGTAATGGCCCGAATCGCGCGCGTTCACATTCTTGATGCGCAGCATGGCCTGCTGGTTCGAGTAGCTAACCTCGTACTTGTCCGCAGACGGGATGATGCGCTGTCCATCCTTAAACCAGGACAGACGCGGACGCGGATTAGCCAGCACACGCGTGCTGAACACCGCATCGGAACCCTCCGAAAGCTTCGAGTTGCGCGGCTTCTGACCGATCTGAGGGGCCGTGGCCGGTCCCAGCGCACGATCGACCGTCGTGATGAGCTGCGCGTCCGTTTCGCCGGCGTACCGCCGCGTGATCGACTCCCTGTAGGACGTTTCGCGCAGCAGACGATACTCGAACGTGTCCACCTTGAACTCTTCCTCCACGTGCGAGTACCCGTTGGTGTACTGCTGCTGCTGTTTAACGACGGTCTGCTGCTGTTCGCGGCGTACCTGTTGGAACTGCGGCGTCGCCATGCCCTCCGGCTGAATGAACACGGAGCAGATCGCCTCGCCGACCGCATTGCGCGCCTTGCACGTGTACTCGCCCTCGTCGCCCGGTCCGATCTGGTTGATCATCAGCGAGACGGCCCCGGTGCCCGGGTTGTAGCTCAGCCGGTGCTTCGCGGAGTCGAGAAGGGGTGCGCCTTTTCGAGTCCACGAAACCTCCGGCCGGGGATTACCCTTCAGCTTGCCCTCGAACAGCGCGTTGCCGCCCTGGGCGAAGCGCGAGTTCTTGAAGATCTGTTCGAAGACCGGCGGCGAGTAGTCGCCGGTAGAGGCGCCGGCTGGGACGGGCGTTGGGGCCGCCATGCCGTACGTTGGCTGCGGCTGCAGCGGCACTTGCTGCTGCGGCTGCTGCTGCTGTTGCTGGAACGGAGCACCTCCAGTTGGTGTCTGCAGACCGGGCGTGATCGATGCCAGCGGTGTAGCGCTCTGCTGAATGAAGCCACCATGCTGCTGTTGCACTGTTGCACGAAGAGAAAGAAGGAAAAGGAGGAGTTTGTTAGTAAAGAAGCTTCAAGTAGTGTTCACCCAGTTTCCTCTGTCATCAACAACATAACCGACAACAACAACCACTGTCAATTGCGTATATTTTTAGTGGCATACTGCAGGCGTACTACGAGAACAAGCGTACCACAGCAAGGTGTGCCAACTGGGTCGTTCAAGTTCACGTGCACACCTGAGCGTTCAGCAACCTAGCATGAATGAAGGGAAGATAGTTGTGGGACCACTCACGGCGTGCTAAACTGTCACCGGTTTTGTGGGTCAAGGTCACACCACCTGAAGATCAGTTTAATGTACATTTAATTATTAATTCTTATCACTATTTTGCATCTCCATGTGATCTGTCTTGCTTTCCTTCTGGTCTTATGTTACCTTCACGAGTCTCTTGAACCCGGACGAGTGGACGTCTCAACAAAGCAGCTCGAGAACAGCTGCACCGCGGATCGTTTTCACATAAATTATCCGCCCAACAAACCCCAGGACCCGAGACCCCGTGAATCTGCGTGATGTAATTTTAGGCAAAGAAGAGGCAGTCGGGAAATTGTTGAATTACGCAACTAGCGCGGACGGTCTGTGTCTGTGTGGCCGCGGCTGACTATTTTTAACCTGCAGCAGCAGCAACAGCGACCCTTTTTTACCGCGGCCAGAGAGCGCGTACGAGCGCGCGCCGAACGGTGCGCCAAACGACGAACCCCGGGTTGATGGTGCGTTCGTATTGGTACAGCTCTTTGTGTAGCTTGGGCGGAATTATTTACATTAGAACAAGGAAAGCGGTTTTGCTGCTTTGCAACCGGAAGAGAACATTTACTTAAAGATTTCGCTTCGGGTGAAATTGTACGCCTTATCCACTGAACGTTGGCTGAAACTAGTTGCAAAATACATTCAAATCACACCTTTGTGCTTCTATACACAGGTTACACAATTGTTGCTACTTATTCACAAAGCCCTTGGTGTTCCGCTTTTGCTGTCCGCTCTTCTTATCGCGATAAGCTAATTTCTTGCACCGGGTGGCGAGAGAATGCGCAAATATTATTCCGATTATCTGCCCACATGTTGAAGATAAGTGTGCGTGTGTGTGTGTGTGTTTGTCTACATGACAGAACGGAACAACTGGTCGGATAGCATCCGATCCCCGTTCTGCTGCTGCTGCTAATGACCGATTAGACCTCGCATCAGCTCCCGATACGTTTGCTCGAAGACGCGTTAGCGTGGTCGCCGCCACAGTTACTGATCTTTATGGCACGATGCGCAGTGCAGCGTAAAATCAGCTATTCCAGAAGAAATCAGTAAGGAGCTTACCCGGGGCGGGAGAGCTCAAGAAGAAAAAAAAACAACAACCTAAGTAAATAATCTCCATCGTAATGCATCAGCAAATTCCGCAATCAGCAACACGCAGAAGGGCTGGCTGATGCGCATCAGCGTAAGTCTCTGTGCGCACACACGTCTACGACTCTACCACCTTTCTTTCCAATCGCCTCGGCTCGAACCGTGTTCTAGTAAGCTGCATAGTATATTTGTTTATCTCTCTCTTTTTTCTTCCATTTCCGGACAGTGCACATTGGCAACCCTTCGAGGCCATTGGGAGCTCCCGTCGTGGCGGCGTACGGTAAGGCACTCGTGCGTCACTTTCAACGCGTGCCGTCACGAATGGACGTCACTAAATGGGAATCATCATCCGTACTGCACACGGTCAGTAGTGCACACACACACACAGAACACAGAAACTCCATTAAAAATGAAGCCCTCAAGTTGTGGAACAAAAAACTCGATCTCTGGTAAGTCAGAATGATTCTAAAAAGGATGAACCAAATACGGACACAGCTGGCTAATCTGTCGACGTTGCTCGATCGACAAACAAGGGTACTGGTGACAAGTTGTCCCGCATTTTGCAGCTGATGTGTAGTAGTCACAGCCGGATAGGGTAGTGGAAAATTTGTTCAGTCAGACGAATGCAATGCGTTTGCTGCCCCCTTTGGACAAAAGTAATTGTAAATAGGATGAAAGGTTTTCTTTTTGCATTTAAATGTATAATTGTGCTCAGTGAGGTGTAAACAACAACATTTTCGTGTGCCATCGGGTCGATTAAAGGCACGATGCACTGCGGCAGCGCAACAGATATTATCATAACACGTCACGTGCACACGGGTGCGCTTATTTTATCGCCGCTTTTGCCCACAATCACATCAAATCGATCAATTATTTCCACCCGAATGATAAATCAACAACCTTTTCTCAAGGGTCCCGCGTCGGCATAATCCACGGCTTATGAAATTTGGATTTTCATTTTCATTTAGCTACCAGTGCACCTTGCATCATCATCAGCGCTTCTCCTTCTGCTTCCGCTCCCGTGCTGCAAGCGGATTAATTTAATGTATTCCACAAGGTGCATATTAGTGTTCGCTGGAGCGTATGGCGTTTGGTGTGGCCGACGGATATCCGTACGGGGCCTTTTTTTTTCACCGCCCTATTCCGGGATGGAAAAAGGGCAAGAACCTGCTGAGGTCAGTCGGGCGGAAGGGTAGCGATTCGGTCGCGCAAATACGCACTAACGCACGCAGGCCACAAGAAACCTCAACACCTTTCACTTTATACGAGCGCAACTCATACTGTACCGCGTGCGCTCTTGTTTGTGTGAATGTGATGAGGTTTTTGCATCAAAATGCGAGGAAAAGACTGAAACACAAGGGTGCATTAATTTTCTGCTCGCATGGATGGGTCGCTGGACGGCTCCCTTTTGCCCTTTTGGTTTGGGCTCATTATTGCCTTGCTTTTATCCGTCGTTTCTTGTGGCTTCTTCTACAATCGATCAGCGGGAGCGCAAGTGGGTTCATTCACTGCATGACTGATAACCACAAAAACCGGCACGTTGATTGCGTGAGATTGCCGGAGGGCTTTATTGGAGGAAACATTCTTCTTGGGATCAAGCTTGAAATCAAGTGTATCGTGTGAAGAGGAGAGAGATCTTACAACATTCCATCAAAATAAATAGATTGAAGTTAAGAAACAGGGCGAAAAGTGAGATACTTCGGGAAGATGTGAGCTGATGCAACCTTCACCACTGCCCAGAAACCCTGTCCTCGATCAAACAAATTGACGTCTCGCGCATACACAATCAACAACATGCGTCCGTAACCTCCACAACCTCTGACCATCAGTCCGCTGCTTCACAAATCAATTCAGTGTGAACAGATTACTGCATGACATATGTGTAGTAGCAGTCGATACCAAATAAACGCCATTACAACATGCCACCGTGTTCAGCACAATGCGCCCGCATTTTTCTCCCTGACCATTTGGGGCGGTTTTATAGTCTTCCCAAATGACATACTCGAGACCGCAGTCACCCGGAAAGTCACCAAAGGGGGAGCAATTAAAGCATTCGTCTGACGGCCGCACGATCGATCGCGAACGATCTCTAATCAACGCGTTCTAGTGCGCGCTCAAAATCGAGGGCGCGCGCACTGGACGCCCTATGGAACGGGTGGCACCTTTTTTCTGACGACTGCCAAATATGGACGAACCGGTCGAGGGCAACCACGAGCGCCCGCCGTATGCGTTGGAAATTTGAACCAGCCACGGATGGGCAAAAGTGAAACCGGCTCCCTCCCCCCTCTGCCATCCAGCCGAGACGGCGCTATGACCTAGAACAAGGGAGGAAAAAGGCATGGACATCCGTGTGTGCCAAGGGTTTGCTGCCGTCGTCGCCATCTCAATGATAGACGATCGCGTTTGACGATCGCAGGGGGGAGGGGGGGATTTTGTGTTTCATGCGGCAAGCGATTGGTTAATGTGAGCAGCATTATCAGCTAAACGGGGCATCCAATTTCCTTACGTCGTTCGGATAAGCAATGGTCGATAATTGGAGTCTAATGATACACCACGTGTTGGGCATTCCAACCTGAAGGTAAAGCGCACAAGAAGAAGTTGACGATTCTATTAAGACACTTGCACCGTCCAAAACGGCGCTTGACAGATGGGGCACACGAAATAGAATGACGCACTGAGACGCAGAGAATCGGCTGTTGGCATTGTTACAATTCTAATTCTAACTCTGCTGGCCGTTGGTGCGGCGAGGAGAGGGTCCTGTGTCTATTCATAAACATGGCGTCATCTGTCAAGTGTCCACAGTGGCGTCTGCCGACATTCAACCGGTGTCCATGCGATTCAAAGCTGCACAATTGACTGTTATTTTGGCTCAAGAAGTGTAGCTGGCGTGCTCCAAAACTTGTCAAATTAAAGCATTTTTGGATTCCTTCCTTTCCTCTACGTGCCGCGACATGAGGGCTGCTCAGTATGCATGCGAAATAAATGAACCATTCTGACAGCTAGCGATGGGGAAAGCATTCCAACACGCGATGGGCAGGAGGGTGGTGGATAGCGAATTTTTCCGCCTGTCCTAAAATAATTTTGAATTTTCTTCCCACCACCATCGCAGTGGAAAGTGCTATAGGCGAATGATTTTCTTATTGGCCTTTTGCAATTCTTTTCATTCGCTGCCATCCAACCTGCCTGCCTCCGTCCAGCCGATCTTGCCTCTATTACAACCACGCAACACCCACGCACACTTGCATCCAACATAACGTTGGGCGAGAAAAAAGACAGTGAGAAGGGGAGGGAAAAAGAAAAGAAAAACACACTCGGAGTGGTGGTGGGTGATCGGACAGGACGCAGCGGGAAATTCCTGATCCTGCGCGTACGTGCGGACGATCGTGCGGACCCGTCCGATCGAGCGTGAGCGGCGTTTGTGTGTGTGTGTTTGGTCGTACTCGTGCACTAAAAATAACGTTTTTCAGCGGAGGCGTATTTTTAGCACTTTCGCGGCCGTGCAGAAGACCGTGTTCGCAGTCTCACTGTCACAGCGGCCGCGCACCGAAGGCGCAATGGCGAAACGAGCTGTGCTCGTAGCTGTGGGTTGGTGTAAAGAGTGCGAGAACGTAAGCGGGGGAAACGGCGACGGATGAGGTTGTTCTAGATTTTCTCATCCGTTGCGTTCATTCCAACCGATAGCTTCCACCGGAGGAAGTGGCCAACTAACTCCAAAAGAATGTCAGAATAATGGTTGACATGGTAGGCGAGGAGTAGTCGCCGGGCCCACGAACCCCACGACACACACTACGTGATCCCTTTCTGCTGTGACAGCAATAAATCACACTGCAGCTCTCACAAACACGTCCGTAACGTTACATAATTCCTCTATAAGGGAGCGTTCTACACGAGGCTCGTTCACTCCTCCAGTCCAGTGTCCAGTGTGGTTGGGCAAACTAACCTCGCTGCTGCATCACTTGATGGCTTTGCTGCTGCACGGACTGTTGCTCCGTGCGGCTGCTGCTGATGCGCTGCTGCGAGCTGCTGAACTGCTGCTGCTGCGAGAACTCCTGCCGCTGCACAAACTGCTGCTGCTGCTGGCGCACCGTCGTCGATGATTGTTGCATCATCATCGACGACTGCTGGTGCATCTGCTGCTGATGCTGCTGCATCAGCTGCTGCTGCTGCTGCTGCTGCTGCTGCTGCGGTTGCAGCTGGAACGGTGGCTGATTCGGATTAGGTCGTTGCATCCTTCAGTCGGAGAATGCACACGTCGCGGCGGCACACGTCGAGAGGGTTTGTTTTTTCTTTTTTTCTTTTTACAAAACACACACAAACAAACACTCACACAGTCACACAGAAAATAAGCGAAACTCAAACTTAACGAAACTCAAAACTTTGGTTGCAAATCAAAATCCAGCAGAAGGATTTTGGTTGTTTTTTTTTCCTTAAACTGCTCCCGTCGCCCACACCCGCTTTTGTGTTGCCGTTTGCTTGCTCCTTTTGGCGTTCACCAATGACCAACTTTTCACTGTAGCACTATTCCACAAAACTTCCTTTTTTTTCGATTGAAGAGTGCCTTAAAGGCGCACCTTCTCTTGGCGTTGGTTGGGCTTTAGATTGCTTCTTTTTTTTTTCTCAAACAAAATAGGGGGCGAGGGAGAGTAAGGTCGGAGGCTTTACTAGGTATGCTATTAATCACTAAATTTCGCTTGCCTCCCTTTTCATAGACGATCGAGACGTGCTCTTGCTGATCAGACTCAAGTTATAAGTCCGCTGAATTCCACTGACTTAAACTGCTGTGAAAAACCAGAACGAAATGGGGAAAAAACCAATACACATTTAAATTAAATTCACAAAACTCATGATCACTGAAAAAAAAAACATCACCAAAATTTGCACTGGAACTCCACAAAAAGAGCTTCCGTTGCATACAAAACTTGTCACTTGATCTTGCAATCCGGTTCGAAGGACCAGAATGTATTTTCTTAAAAATCACAAACTTCCAATAAAATCTGTTTTTTAATCTCACAGTTTGGTACATTCATTCACAAACTTCCATCACAATTGAGCTAAACTGCTCTCTATTTCCTTGTGCCTTTCACATTGAAACTCCAAAACTCTGTCACTCGAGCCGTCACACCAAAGGCCGATGCGAAAATTTCTCTAACACCCGTTAGCAAAGGGGACTTAGAAGAATTTTCACACTCGGGTCCACTTTACACACAGAGGAGCGGGCGCGCGCGCGCACAAACACCCAAACCGAGGGCACCGGGGCTCGAGGGGGGGGGGGGGGTGTACGTACGATTTTTCTTTCCCGCACACACTTTTCCACACAGGCGCAGAACCGAGTTTGTTGGAAAGGAAAAACGGTTCAAGTCATCCCCGAGACGAATAACTGAAGACGTCGGTCGTTTTTGAAGAGCGAGCGAAGAGTGAACCTCTGGGCTGGCAAAGTCGTCGCCACAACCCGGGCATCGGCAGGACTGCGCACCACGGGCACGAGCTTTTCCGGTGGCCAGTTTGCGCATGTCCCCTTGGGTCCCGAACCGTACCCGATTCGGTTTGCGCCTGCGCGCACTGGCCACATCACACAAACACACACTCAGAAGTACACAAACGTGGGTTGGATCGATGCCAAAAATAATGACACTTTTTCACGGATGTTTTTGTTTTTCCTTTTCTTGTTGGTGTCTCAGTTGCAACATTAGCGGGGCGAATTTCCACCAAACGGCGGGGTGTTGTTGGATTTGTTGGAAAACCTGTCCGGCCAGGAATGCCATACTAGCCACACACACAAACACACATACACACAGATCTATCTCCCGGCCGGTTAGATTTTCCACAACACGGTGATGATGTTTTCGTTACCCAGTTTTCCAACTCGTCCAACTTTCGTCCCCATCCGAACGGAGGCGGGGGTAGAAGTCGATGTTTCGAATTGGGCGGGCGGGTAGAGAGCCGACGCACGGAAGGAGGAAGGATGTGTGTGTGTAGAGAAAGAAGTGTTCTATGTGCGCCACACGCCACACCTCAGCGCGCTCGAACGTCGAGCATGGGAATGATGCTGGCTGACTGGCGGCGATCGTACCGAGCTACGCAGGCGCATTACGCTCCAGCTCCAGAGCGCCCCAGAGAAGAGAGCGAGAGAGTGCAAAAGTGAGCGTGAGGCTGAGATGGGTATGAGATGGAGCAAACTGGCCCGGAGAAAAACGCTCCATGAGTGAGAAGCGACTGGTGAAAATTCCTTCCCACACACTTGCACTCGCCCTCCCTCTCTTGAATAAGGCGATCGCTTTCCCGGAGAATTCACAAAAAATGGGGGGTAGTTTGTTGTTTTTTTTGTTCACCCTCTTTAGGAAGGAGGTTTGAATAATTCATCGCACACTTACGCGTGCGTGTCCGCCTGGGATGTATCCGTGCATCGTTAAACTAAAACGCATCGTGCAAATGGAAACAAAAAATACAAAATCACACACACACGCGCGCTCTCGTGCGATCGGAGGCAAAAAAAGTATTTATCCTAAAAGGCGGCACACACAAGATGGCTCTTTTTTTCTTTGTTTTGCTCGAATCGTTTGTCCAGCAACCAGCAAGTGTAAGGCCAACCACCCGACAACGGCTTGAAAGTGGGGGATAGTGGGGAGTGGGGGGGAATTGGTGGTCATTTTTTAACACCTCCCAGCGCACGGACACGGTCAATTGATAATGATCTGCCGCTAGTGGGCTGTAAAATGGGGGGATGGTGGTATGCATTTAAAGTCGGAATCATTGTTGCGCACCGATTGATATTCTGCGCCGTGTTTGTAGGTGGCGTGGCGCGAGGAGTTGTGGAAAATGTGTCCCCGCAAAAAAGAAAAGAAAACCGATATGCTGATCTCTAGGGGGGAAATGAGCACATCAGAAACGATCGCGAATTTCACAACATTGTTGAGGAGAGTTAGAAAATAGGAACGGTTTAATGTGTTTAAGGATTTGCACAGGATCTTCTAATGGGAGAGTGTTTTGCGATCGACTTGAGCATATTTTTAAGCAAATAATTTCATGATACACATATATTAAATATACTTTAGCTCTTAAATAGTTGTATAAAGAACTCTTTAACTTTTAAGTCCAATTCAGGCGAGAAAATGATCCTCCCCAACCTTACTATCCACCCTTTTGGACAAACTGTACTCTCTCATTCGCAATACTAACAATATTTCATGTTATTAATAAACGTGACACGACCTCGACGCGATCTGCAAACATTTTTCATTTACTACTTTTTGCAAAGATGAGCCCCAACGTTTGCAAAAAAAAAGAAAAAAAAACATTAGCAGACCAGGCGTGGAAATATTTGGAAGCAGCCAAACCCATCCACCTCCATCATCATCGTCATCAGAATTAGGATGGAAGATTTATTTCATTTCGTGGAGAGGTAGGAAGCATTCCTTTTGCATCACCTTGAAGGTGTACTGCAAAGAAGATACCTGTTGGTGTCTTGTGTGTGTGTGTGTGTGTTTATGGTGAAATATTTCCCTCAACCACTCCCGCAAGGAAAAATTACCAACACACACAACTACAGACAAGAATAACACTCCAAACAAGCACACAGCGTGCCGTTGCGCGCGAATCTTCTTGTGAAGAACAGGTGAAAATCATCGTGATCGTTGTTGTTGTTGTTGTTGTTCTGCTGATGATGATGCTTTCCTTGATGGCGAGTGCATTCCTGCGAGATGACTTCAGCCACAACATCGCACCGCACACCAAAACTCGAGCACAAGTGTGAGTCACAAGGTGCGCGCGTGTGTAAGGAGCCGAATCGCATGAATCGCCAACCTGTCAAAACACGGGTGTCAACGGGTGCCTAGAAGACAGCGCGGCTTAGTCAGGCCGGCCGAAAAGATGAACGCTGATGCTTGTGGAATATTTTTAGCCAGGTTGCATGTCATACCCGAACCTCTTTGGCCACCGTACAGCATGACATCCATGAATGCCTTGTACGACGGTAAAACCATCAGCTCTACACAACCAACAACCTGTGGGTATCGGGGTTTCCACCTACGAAGACATTTCCATCTTATTTCGAATGAAGAAGGAAGGAAATGGGATTGGATCTGTGTCGGTGAGCTGACTCAACCGGGTCGGAACCTTTGCTCTGGTGTTGAGTGCTTGCACACAGGGAAATACACTCATCCAAATTAGCCAAATTAGCAATGGGGAGAGAATGCTGTTTCAGCTTCATTAAATGTGGAATCCTTGGGAATAATTTGTATGTTTGTTTGTTGGCAGAAGAGTTCTTGGTAAATGTCAAGTCAAGGAATATCATTTTGTTAACCTCAAAAGGATGATCTCGTTTGCTTCAAACAACTTTTCAAACAAATTATCTTTCAATTTCACAAACTCAGGCAGAAGATCTTTCGATTCGCCTCTCAACTAGACATTGAAACGCAGAACAGACTACAGAAATATGATTCGCAACGTATAAACAACAATCGTGTTTGGCTCTTGTCCACGAGAGCTGCTCTTTCAAGGTCCTGCGCTCCATCATTCTGGGCGGTGGGCGGACAGTTGTACTAGCCATCCCCACACACACACGTACAAAACACACAGGGCGGCCGAATTTCACAATCGTTGTTATTTGGAGATCGGTCGCAGTGTGTTCTTCTCCAAAATTCGCCCCTTTGCACATAATTTTCGGGCGCCCGTAAGTCGCGTACACTTACAATGCAGGCAGTGGTTTTGTTTGTGTGCATGTTGATGATTTCATTTCCCAAACAGTCGTAGGGGGGAAATATTTGTGGTGAAATGTTACCATTTGCCATGCTACATCCACCGACACTGTGCGCTGCGCGATCTTGCGCGAGCGTGTTTGCGATCGTTTTGCACCGCACGCAAAGGGGCACGCGCCGTTGAAGATATGCCATTTGCCGCAGTTTAAGCACACTTATGGATGTTCCCTGTTTGCTTCGCTTCAGCCCCTTTCGACACTTTAGTCTCGAGAGAGTGTATACGTACGTATGTGTTGCAAAACAGTATCATTTCAGCACACATCGCACCTACTTGATAGCTCACGATCGGTCGGGATAATGCAATTGCAGCGAAATGAACCGTTGGCTGGGCGAAATTTATATCATTCGCTGACACCTTGTGTATGGCACACGGGTTCGGGAATCTCGAAGGTAGTAGATGTTATGGGCGTGCATGCCATCGGGGCATCGATCATATCGTCTCGCCGGCATCGTCGTGTGCGGGAAGTTGTCATGTTCGGGATGTCTGAGCGAGTGCCGTTTGAATGATCATTAGTGCGGGTTTTACACCATATTTGTTGGGCGGTGAGGGAAATTGATGTGCCCAACAGTTCCATATCACACCTTTCCAGCCGGTCGGAACGGTAACAAGCGTTTGGAGTGATGTGCTACACGATGCTACAATCTTCCAGCACAGCAACGGTACTGGGGAGTTGATTTAACCATGTTGACCTAATGTCAGGCTGTCAGATGAGGGAGATGTTTGAGCAACGGATACCTGCTCGGAACAGGTGTTTTCCACCTGACGGTTGTATTTCAAATGGATTGTAAATAGATCGAGTTATCGTCAGTGAAAATGTATAATGAATCATATAAAGGAGAAAAGAGGAGGATATGTGCTTGAGCTACGAAGAATGTTTGCTGGGAAAATGTCGAGCAATCCACCACGCCTTCAAGCGAATCACATGAATCATCTGAGCGATATTCTCGCGATGGTGACTAACCGCTATAATGACACGCTGCCAATGTACGATCCTTTTAATTGTTGTTTAGAGCGAAGAAGGAAACTCATCATTCTTTTTTATTCTTCTTCTTATGATGACAACAACAACCGTGTAATCGCTCCAATATTATAATTTTATCCTTTGTGAATCACTCTCAGCCGGATAGTCTGCTCTCGTTTGAGGACTTATTTCATATTGGACTTGAACCCAGGACGGGCATGATGTTAAGTCGGGCATTTGACAGCTGTATCACTTGGCTAATCTATAAGACTCAGTGATCTTATTGATCGTATTCAAACCAAGCTTATCACAGCAAAGATTAACTATATAAAGCAGACATTTGTTGGGCTAACTGTAGTAACATGAGTCTTCTCAATAACATTTCTCAGACAATACATCTTACCTGTTACATTTCTCGATTGTTCGAGAGTATGTTTTCAAACAACAATCACTTATAATAAACCTGCAATAAATCGACAGTTTCTTCCTTTACAACTCAATGTAATTAAAAGCAGAGTAAGGCTGTAAAAATTTACAGCCTGCGGCATCAAATTCCCGCTTGACCCGCTGGATGTTCGGCAAAACTGTGGCCATAAAGCTGCATTCCCTTCCTTCCCCCAGCAGAGTTTTGATATCAGTGGCTCGCTTACTTTCTTTCAAGCCGCGAGAAAGCAAGTGTGATTTAAAAAAATAAAGGTAACAACAACTCGCGTGACACAGTTTCGTGCCACAGGAGGGCGGTCGCGGAAAACGCCCGTGCCCGTTCCCGATGGCTCACACACGCCAGAAAATCAACCGGCCGATACGTACGTAGTGCGATATAAATATTTAACAGGCGCGCGAAATAAAATAACAGGCAGAGAAAGGTTTGGCCGCGTTGCCTGATGCCTGTTGCAGGTCCCTCAACAAAAGTGCCACAAAAGTTGGGTGGTGAGGTGAGTTGGTTCAAAGGGGTTAAGGTCTACTTGCTGCCAGGCCACTTAACACACCCCACGGAAGGAAGATGCATTTCGCGGTCGGCGTACTGATCCGGAGAGGAACTGAACAGGTGAAAACTACTTTGGGGCCTAATTTATGGCGACACGTTACGGGGCGCTGGGTTTTTTGGTGGCTGCGCGTGTGGAAATTGGGCTTGTAAAGGGAGTGCTACCGGAGGGACTGGTAGAAGGGTTGGCTGTCTAAAGTCATCTACCGAAGAAAGAACGAGGTGCAAGGGGAAGCGAACATCTACGTGTTGATCGTTTATTATCATCTGGCTTATTGTGCGCTACAGGCGTGTACGCGTGGATCTGTACAAGTTTGCTACAGTTTGTGGAAAGTGATACGATTGGTTCCACCATTTGTCACTGCAATGAGACGTTGAAGAGAGAGAAAACATTCGGTGGTTGATTTTTTGACGGGAATTTCTGGGTTGCTTTAGAGACGTGATGGGGATGAAAGCTCTAAACCAGAATGAAAAGAATAGATTCAAGCGTTCCAGAACATGCAAAAGACGCGCAAGGAGGGTACCATGCACACCATGCAAGACAGATTTTGGCACACCAGACAGCCTAAAGACACACAAACTACAATGATGATGATGGAAATACATGATGGAAACCGTTCGGCAAGCAAAGTGACAGGACAGAAAACACAGACAGAGTGCAGAGTGTGAAAAACATGTAGATAGAACATCAATTTGGAAGATCTCGTTGAAGGTCCCGGTGATGAAATTTGCAATGCCAGAGCGCCCCATTTTCTCCCAACCACCCTCCCTTTTTGGCCGGTCATGGATGGAAATGGATGATTCGCTTTGATATGCCGACCAACCGTTCCCCCGTTCAGACACTTCAAAATGCATTAGTTGCTCCAATGCAAAATGTCAATGCCGGTTGGCCCGGCCCAGGAGCCGTTAGGTTTTTGGCAGGTTAGCTTGTATGCCTTCGAAAGATTAGCAACTTGAATGTGAAATGTGGTTTGCTGGTTCCTTTTTTCGATGTGAAATTCATTAAAATTCCATTCTGATCAGACACCTACCTTCGCATGTTTGTATGAGGCAAATGGATCGGTACGTCTTCTCGATCGTGTCCGTTTCCTCCAGCACCGTGCGGACGACGTTCGTTCCATTCGTGCCGTCGTGGGTTGACGTTGCTGCTGGCTGTCTGTTCGGTTTTAGCTCCTTGTAGCAGTGGAATGATGCTTCTACAACAGGAAAAATGAGGAAGAAAACAGGAAAAATGGTTAGAAAGATTAGAGCAGCAAAAGCAGACCGCACACGTACACCAAAACGCGCGGCGCGCCTGCTGCGATCTCGTGGGGGGAAATTTCGCAACTTCACGAAAACTCTCATCGCGAAGACACTTTTACATATGATGATCGTGGATGAGGTGGGGGGGGGGGTGATGGTGGCGTTTGAAGAGGGATGAAGGGAAAGATCGTTAAATTCTTTTTTCTATTGTAAAAGACACCTCGGTGGACGATTTTTCCACTCCCGAGTGGGTTAGTGGAAAAGTAACGTAGGATTTAAGAGTGGAAATTAGTTTAGTAAATATTTCTGCCATTTAAATTGTAGTTTACAAAACATTTTTCACTTTTTGTCACGACCATGGAAACAATTCTTACTACAAAATGTGTTTTAACATTAAAAAGCACACAAAAGACCCTTCAATGCAAACACTTCCTCTTCTCAAAGTGTAATTTACAGACCCAAGAATATTGTAATCAACATTTACTGTTGCTGTTTGATGCCACTTTTCTACTAACCCACTTAGTAAGCGCCCTCGCAATCCGAAAACAATTTTATTTCAACCACTTTCATGCGCCGTTCGTGTTTCGGGGCATTTTCCTCCCATCTCCACCCCATTGCGCGCACACACACATAAAGTGTCAATTTATGGCTCCCTTTACACGTTCTTTCGCCGTGCCGGGAACGGAAAAACTTAACCCATCCCATCCCCTCCAAATCTCCCGCTACTTCTCTCCGAAAAGCGAAAACATCATCACCACAGACAGTAACACCCAAGCAACGGATGATGCGGTGTTGGAAAACCCGTCACCAGGAGAAGCGAACCGCACGAGCTATAATTAGAACCGTGTCGTGGCTGTTGTGTTTTCTCTCGTGCTTGCGCTTTTCCTGCCCGATGGTGGTGATTTGATGGTGGTGAAAATTTGCGTTTGACGACACGGTGGGTGACGTGTGCGCGCGTAGTGGTGTGATGTTGCACGCGTTTACACCCCGCCTCCTCTGGTGTGCGTGCCAGTTCGCTTGGGGTGAGGAAATGTCGTGTTGTTTGCAGCAGCAGTCCCCATGAAAACGCGTTCATCGTGTGTTGTGTTGCGTGCAGTTTTGCAGTAGCTTAAGACGGCTAGTAGTAGTAGTAGTATTAGTAGTATTCAAGAATGATTTTCTAGCTAGCAAACGAAGACGACCACGACGACGACAACCGGTGGAAATAAAAATAGAAAAGCCATACTCTCTCCATCTCTCGTGATTCGCAGCCTGTGTAGCCTTTTTCTGTTTCTTCAGCACGCTGTTTGCGTACAGCAGCACCACAGCGATCAAGCCGATCGTTATTATGTTGTGGTCGCGCTACAGCATTCGATTGGGGCCGGTGCGGGATGGGGCGCTGTCACGAGACGGGGACGACGCACCAATGAACTAATTAAGAGCAATTCCTCCGCATCGCAAGCATGCGTGATCGAGTTACGCTTAACAATGTTATGAAATAACCATTTATCAAGTAAAGGTCGATGATTGGGGCTCGCATCGGGGGGACACAAACAGCAACAGAAACGGAAAGCATTAGCTGCCAATCGGTGTACTAATGGTTATTTTATTGGCGACAACTCCTTTTTCACAATCAAATTAAGCGCAAATGTCTTCTTGCAGCAAAGTGGAAAGTGGAAGAAGCGGAAAGAGGCTGTCCTTCATTAGCCGTAACTTGAACGGAAACATTAACAGGTGGATTGCTAGAGCATTAGTAGCCTTTTAGTGGGTTTTATCTAATTGTTTTCGAAATTCGTCAGCTAGGAATAGTTTTTCAATTTGCATAAGACCTTGAGCTGTATAATTTTAACATTGTCTTCTCTTTCGGGTTTCGAATTCTTTCCCAGCACCTTTGTTTTGTCATTTTATGTTGTCCGTCAAAAAGTTAAGATAAGAACTGTCGTAGATCATTCTCATCATTATGGTGACATCAGCGCAACACATTAAAGAACAATCCGGAAGTCTCGAGAGCAAACGTCAGCATAAGCTAACGTCAATTGGCCCTTTTTTAAGGTGAAGTGAAGCGTCAGTGGGTATTCCGCTTTTTTTGCAATACTTCCTCTCATCGATCAGCCAACTCTGACTTTGCGCGGTTGGTGACGATCCTCTTGGTGCCAGCAATTTGTCAACACGGGTACCACATGCCACAGAATCGACACTTGCTAACGGATCGACAATCAACGACCAGCAGCAGCAGCAGCGAAACGGTTGGCCACACCAAAAAGCCACCCATCTCCTCCTCCCTAGGGGATGCTCGCAAAAGGGGAAGGGAAATGTAGCCGCTGCTGTAACAAATTCCTTCCCAACAAACGACATTTCCTATTGCTCTAGCCTGCGTGTGATAATTGCCACCGTGACATAATCGTTCTTTCCGCGCGTTGCGTGTGTGTGTGCGACGCGATTTTCATGATCGAGTGTAATTTGAGCTGCCATCGCACTGCTGTGAGCCGCATCAAGTAGGTGATCGTCACATTTTTTGTTCTGCTCTTGTTGTATGTTCACCCCATTCGAAGCAGACATTACTTTATTTATACGCTTCCCCATGGGCTGGCAGATTTAGGGAAGCACAAAAACACAAAGCAAGCAACCAAGAAATCGACAGCGACAGTGCCACAGGCGGTTCATTGATGTTCAGACACCCGTAAGACCCGTTTTATCGCGTTTTATCGGTGGATAGATGGTGGTGTTGCAGCTTTTCTTCTGCCTTTGCCGCTGCCTGGGGCCGAGGAAGGGTTAGATTGGTGTAACTGCTAGCTAGAAACGACATGCGAATAATTAATTCACGCAACAGCCCAGAGAAGATTGCGAACGGCTGTGTGTGTGTGTGTGTGTGTGTTGTTTCCTGCTTTCCCTAATGCTAATCGAGCATCTGGTTCGTTTTGGGGTGGAAGATAAGGTTGAACTAAATCATTTTGTGATTATTTTACGATCGCCATCCGAGAGGATCGAGATGTGACGAAAAAGAATGTAGCCTGCCGAAAAACACACAGAGCCGATTTGTTTTTTTGTTTTTACTATGTTTTTCACAGGAGAGTTTAGAAAGATTTATTGGTGGGAAAAGAAACTTCTCGTGAGGAAATAAGCTGGCTAGGTTTCTCTGCACAACCAGAGAAAAAATATCAGCTTCCTATGATCACCGGCTAGAGGGCGCCACCTTACGGTGGATCTCTACAATGTCCGACTGAAGATAGTGCTCACGCACACTGCTACTACCACGAAGAGCACAAAAGGTGGCCAATATTTTTAAAAATAACCCCTCCTCGTCGCTTCATCCTCTCGTACGCCGCTCCCTTTTAATCGCCTTCTTCTGCCTGTCAAAGATCACCGACAAGGCGGAGTCGCATACAGCCGAACCATCACCCACGCGCCTTTTAATCGTCCCTGCCAAGCGATCGGTATTTGTCAACTTGCCAAATCGAAACGGCGAAGCGAAAAGAAAAGAAGCAAATGGTGGTGGCTGTGTTTAATTGATGCGTTTGCGTTTGTCTTTTTTCTTTGCCGTTGTTTGTTCTACTGCCCTGACCTCCAGACCCCCGAAGAGGTTTCGACATTCGGTCCATTTTTCATAATTAACCATCCCGAGCGCCGAGCCATCGTGAGGAGTCTGGTTTCGCACTTTGCTTAATTGAACCGCAACTCAATTTACGCCTTTTCCGTGGGATAAGTGCACAGCGCATGATGGGGTGAAATATGTTGTTAGCTGTGAGAATCCTCCACCAGTGACAACATTCCGACTCTGACAACGGCTTGACAGTTTGTTGTCACAAACTGTATGAGTGTCCAATGTATTGACCTCAAATTGGTTCATCGCTCCTCCGCCTTTTGCTTCGGGGCGGAAGAATAAGGAATACTACGGCAGGGATGGTGAGCACCCCTCGTCGACGTTTTGAGCCGCACAAACATGAATGAGCTATGGCGCCGGTGCAATCCACCCCCGGGATTACGGTAATCATTGTAAGATGTCAAGGTAAAGGAAATCGCACACATGGGGACGTAGCAGCGCTGTGCTGAGACGCGGCGGGGGAAAGGTAAACAACGGCCCCTGGGAGGAACCAAGCGAGGAAGGGGAGGCTGCGAAGCGATCAAACGATTGCGCAGACGCTAGCGAAGTAGATACGAACGTTCTCGAACCTCCCGACGAATTCGCTCTCTCGCTTCGGAGTGATCTTCTCGTGTGCGAAGTCTAGCCGAACCTTCTCGCCAACCATCTGATCGTATCTGCGACCGACGGTAAAACAACTTGTTATTGTTGTCATCTTGAATGTAAACAAACATGGCCGATATTCGCCGGTAAGGCCGGAGATCGTGTCGCGTTGTTTGTATACAAAAGAAGGGACCTTCCACCGGCTTGAGATTGGAGACGCATGCGTCACACGCGAGCTGACAGGATAGATGAACCCGAGTCGGCGCAGTAGGAACTCGCAAGCGCTCTTACACACATTGCCATAGACCGAGCCTCTTCTCAGACACTAAACAGCTGATGCTGTGATGATATTCTGACGTTCCGGACGGTTTGACTGCTCTCCTCTGTTTTGTACACAGTAGGGAGAGCCGATGACTAACGCTGCATGGTGTTCTCTAGCAGCATCAACACACTCTGCTGGGTGTGGATTCCTTTTGCATTTTCCCAGAGCATCGTCGGTGTTGGTTGTTGGTTGTTTTTTGCGTACGTTTTCACTTGTCCCACTGCCAAAAATAGCTCTAATGTAGCTTGGAGAACGCATCCGGTTCGCGTTTTCTGCACGACCTAAGAGCGCTTATGGAAACGTATGGGACGTGTCTAGAAGCATCTGACTCATCGGCAAGGAATGCGAGCTCTAGAGAGTCTGGAGAAGTGTGAAGAACAAAGTTCATTTTTCATCAAATAAATGAATGCTTGGAAAATATCCCTTGCGCACCGAAAAATTTCTCCTACAACAAATCAATTATCGTCTGTAAGGCTGATGAGTTGCTTAGCCATACTTATCACGCTCATCAATCCGGAGGCATACGTTTAAGTGGCTACCCGGCTTACCCTCGCCCATCCGGAGCTGCCGGATTGACACGCACTGCATTACATTTTCCGCACTCTAATGATACGCATGTTTATTCGCGAGTGCAAAATGTAAATCTATGCAACGTATTTTTTTTCATTGCTTCTCCCTATTAATTAGAGCGGCTTATCGGTAGGCGGACATTGTAAGCGCTGGATAAGAAATTGCACACTACTGTGGGGTGTGTGTGTGTCTGCGAGAGAGATGGAAAAGCGCATCGGAATTGCATATGCTTTTCTTTCCCGTCTTGGCCACTGCTTCAATGTACGTCATAAATCAATCACACGGATGATTCACCATGCAGGCTTAGCATAGCTAGAAGGCATAATGTGATGACTTCCTTTAGTAGTAATGGCGCTTTTTTATTACCTACGTACCGAAACGGCATAATGATGATGATCGTGCTCGGAACGAAGTGTTAAGTTGATTATTCCAATCGGGAAAAGTTGATTTCTTTGAAGATTGTTTTTCTTTCTGTGTTTGTGGCTAAAGAAAGATCGAGAAATCAATTTCACCGGGAGACGTCCTTGCGAAAATGTAGGTTCCGTGAGTCATAAACATGGTGGAATTAGACAGATCACCTTAGCAATTGGTCATCTTTGGGCGTGCTACCCAGTCACAGTGTGCTATTTCCAATTCTGCTCATCAAGTTCGTCGTAAATAGTTGATGAATCAAAGGATCAAAGATCTCGTCATGCGCCAACTACTGTCCTCTAGGCAGTCACTCCCCACTGTTGTGATCAAAATTGTTGTGTGAATCATGATTGAATATCAATCACATTGCCACGGAGACTTTGTCTTATTTGCTCTAAATAAATACATTTTATGTATATTATCAGAGCATCTAAAAAGTATTAATATGTTTGAGAACAAAAAGGAGATTTAATCAGAAAATGAACGCTTCCAACCGTTTTTCTAAACAATACGAATATCAGCCCATGGTGTTCGTTTCCGAAGACAACGGCGCCTCTAGCGGACAGTAGCGAAAGCAACATAGCGCTTTTCCGATCGTACAGTGGCGCACAGATAAACTTGTACACTGTTTTTTTGGATGGTTGTTGAAGTAATTTGCAGAAATGAGAGAAATAGTACATGGAGTAATTTCCAGTCTGTTGAGGCAATTTTAATCCCATATATCGGACACGATAAGAGGGGAATAACAGAAGCTTTGATGTCTCGTTGAATGCACTAAGTTCAGATGAGTTGGTGCTTTGTCGTACAGATGTCGCTGGCAGGTTTAAAGAGAAGTATCACCTCTGCCACTGTTTATGTATTGAATGTGGTTGTTAGAAAGACTGATCTCGGGGTCCATAAATCATAAAACGATCATATTTCACAACACTGGTGGTCTGGTTTGTATCAATCAATTGTTTCAACAGTGTTTATCGACATCTGATCGACAAATTTGACCTTCCCTCTTGCATCAACAATACACACCCTTGTTTTTTGTTTCAAATTCATTGTTTATTTCTTGTTCATTTCGTACATTTTGCATTTAATTGCGTTGTGTTTTACATCATAATTAGCAGAAAAAATCTCAGAACAACTCGTATGCACTTTTCACTTCGTTACAGTTTATAGATTCTCAATATATAGGGCTCAAAATCATTTAGCGATGCACAGTAGTACACACTGTAGTACACTGGGAGATGAGAATGGGATGGATGGCAGGTATAGCGGGAGACGGGATTTGAGAAACGGGTCATGGGGTGATTCGGGCGGGGTTCGAGTTAAATACAGTTCAGCAACATAAACATCAAACACGATTTCTCGATTGCTCAAAGAACAAAACCTGGTACATATGTAACACCAAATGGGCATCCAATCGAAACGGTGTTTCGACAATTCGTAATTGTGAAATTATTTGCTTTCTTCACTTGTTCTGCCAACGGGCTATAAGGATGCCTGGCAGCGGTTCGAGGGTTGTAGGGTTTTTTGGGTTTTCAAACATTACTCTATACTTCTTTCAATCTGTCGCCTTCCGATGAGAGGCACAGTGCAAGTGACTAAAACATAAACAGCACAGAGCTACACGCGATCTCTCAGAACACTTATTTGGCTTTCGATGTGACGGGTTCGACGTAAGGTTTGGCAAACGAAAGCGCGTCATTAGAGACCCGTGAACAGTATAGCAGAAAGAAAGAAAGGAAACCCCTATACAGATATAGATATAGCAAACAAATGATAGAGAGATGATCAATAAAAGCAACACAGAGCGTTTACAACTACATGAAAATTAACGAAAAAACTCTATCAACTTCTTATCATTGAAGCATTATCATTCGCTCCTTCCCGTGGTCGAGATTGTACGGGACAGTCGAGATAATAGGACCAACGCCTGCACTGTATGTATTCCTGCGGGAGCGCACCGTCGGCTGATTGGGCATCGGCGTTCATTACTGGTTCGCTCTCCAGTCGCTGTTTGCCACCGTTAGCTCGGCACAGGTCGCTGCATACCCGAGATGGTTCTCGGCCAGACAGCAGTACCGGCCTGCGTCACCTGTGTATGGGGGGAGGAAGGCAGGGAAATCATTCGATCAATATCTTCTGGATTCTTCAAACGCTTTGTTGGCGGTTCATTCCCACCTTCATAGGCCACCGGTAGCGATAGGCGGCAGACGCCGTTGCGATACTCCGGCACAAACTTGTACCCCTCCTCGATCGGTGCCTCGTCCTTCGTCCAGCGAATCGATGGTGCTGCATCGCATGCTACGATGCACTCGAAACGCGCCGGTTGTCCACTGACAACTGCGATGTCTTTCAGCGGCTAAAAACAGCAGAGAGGACGGTCAAAGATCATTCCATGTGGGCGAGTTGATCAGCACGATCAAAGTGACCAGTAAATACTCACAGCGACGAACAAGGGCGTTTTGGTGGGAACACCTTCTTCCTGATGCTTCACGTTCGGTGTGCTCGTCGTGGATCGATTAAAGCCCTGAGCTGTTGGATCTGGATGCACGCAAAAGTGTGGAGGTACTCGGAATTAGCTCAGATTGCAGATTTGGAGTGGCCAGGGTGAGCGATCGTTTTACAGAGCGTACTACATATACACACGCACTCACACACACACTCGCACACGCATGAACGCACACGTACGAAAGACACTCATGGGTTAACAGGTGGCAGTATGAAAGCAACATGATCATGCGCAATAGCTTGGAAGCTCATATGGGGGTGGGTCATTGTACAGCCTATTCCAGAAGAACTTGTATTCTAGGCAGTTGATATTTTACTCTAAATATGATATGCTCAGAGTACGAATCGTTTGGATAGTTTGCTGTACAATTTGACAGTTATGTCTGACTTTGACAGTTAAAAGCATAGCCACTTACCTTAAGATCTGTGTTGGTTCCTTGGAATTACGTCCATTGCAAGCTTCACACAAACACACAGCATTATTGCGAACATAAATATAAAGATAATGGGCATGCAAAGTCTTCCCTACCGAAGATGAATGAACATCATCCCCAAGGTACTACAACCCTGGGCGATCCCCTCTCGTTGATGAGTTCGCGGAAGAGATCCATCATTCTCCGCCTCACAAGAAGTATCGCCGTCTAGCGGCCGTTCGTCTTGCGTGTGGTGTGGTCTCGAGGACTCGAGAAATTGTTCACCAGTGTTCAGAACAATAAACTGAAATCCCGAGCCAGCACAGCACCAGCGCATCAGAGCGAACGGACCAGCCGTGGGCCATGTGTAGTTCAAGCGGAAAATGCTCATGTCCCAACAATTGTGCCAATAAATTATCAACATTTCCCTGGGCCCGGGTTCCGCCCTGAAGGGTGTGGAGGGTGGAAAAGTTGATCATGTTGTCGCACCGGTTAACACACAGTCACAGTGCGCTAGCAGAACGTCTGTTCCCATTTCTTGCTCGACTTCAACGAAACCGGGCGCAAGACGCACGGACACACACTCACACACAAACTCTCACGGACGGACGGGTGCGATTAGATTGCTGAAAATACTTTCCGACACGATTTTGGTTCGACCCCAGGCCAGCTAACTGCAGGGGGAGAGGAGTTTTACGCTAGAGACTGTTAGTGTGGCTGGTGTTTGTGGCCGTTTCCTCATTGCTTAATGTGCACCGTGCCATCGTCGTATCATGTTTCTATTACCAGCTAGTCAGTTCGACAAATAGGAAAAATATAAACGGGTGGCGCTGGCCCTGGGTTGTGCACACGTATTGGAAACGAGACAGAACACGGGAAAGAGCGGGAAGAAAACACGGAATTTTAAATCTACCCTCCCCGTTTTACAAGCGCAATCTTGAGATATTCCCCGTAAAAAAACTCCTTTTAATTGTCGTTATGTAACCTATACGCTCACAGTGAGTGAGGAAGGGGAGGTCATCAGGGCGGCGTCCGTTAGTCCGTACGTCACACAATTTGCGACACCGACGGCGAAGCATCTGGCGACGATGGCCCGCCCGCCCGATGTGACAATTTGGTCGATTTTCGGCGCCCGTCAGCAAGCTGATTTACGCAAAAGCAGATCTCCCCGCTTTTGTGCGCTATTGTTATGCTGTGCCCTCTTCCAACCTTCCCCCACCCCGCAACCGGATCCTTCAACCGGCCTGTCGACAGTGTGATTAGTTAAGAGCGCATACTTGACAGCCTGAACGCGGGGGGGTGGCCACAAAGATAACCCAAGAAAGTGGCTGCGGTCGAAAGAGTTGAATGATCTGCAGGAATTCTAATTTGCAACCCATTTTTTGTTTGTTTGCCAGTCGAAAGGTGAAGCCAATGCACACAGATACAGTTGCTAGGGGCGTGAAACAATCCTGTGTCAGGAGTTGGACAAGTGTAAGGTATTAGTGGTACGACATTGAACATGCTCACAGAAGCGTTTTGGGGGGAGAGAACGCAAACGCTTGCGCTTTCTCCAGACATCGATTTCCCAAGCAGCACTTTGCTCATTGCGGTAGTAACCTCTGAACTCTGAGGTGCGACATTCAAAGCGCTACATATGTATGTCACGCTGTTATAAGGATCCGGCATTGCAGCTTTAGCCAACCGTGCAACAGTTGTGTGCTGTTATAAGGCTTCCCCCCGCAGCAAACGGAATCCTTGCAGTAGCGTGCTGCACAACAACATCAACAATAACATCGACAACAAAGCTCTATGGGGGTCTCTCTCTCTACCTGGTGTGGCGCAATAGCTGTTCCGATTGCTATAGCCCCGCGACGGTGTAGACCGACCACTGCCAATTCCTCCCTGGAACGCTGTCGGGTCGGGTGCAGCAAACGGGACGGGATGCGGCCCATACCGAGCGCTGGCGTGCATTTGTGTCGCCGGAACTGAAGCCGACCGTACACCGTAGGGCGTAGGTCCTGCAGTGGGAACGCTGCTACGACCGGTACGCTCGTGCTGTACCGGCACCTCGATGTCACCTGCCGCGAACTGGGCCGTGTTTTGGTAGCGCGGATGCTTCCTACCATTGCTACCGCCGCCGGCACGGCCGGCCACGATACGGTGGCCCTCTCCCGGAAATATGATGCCGAACTCGTACCCGAAATCGTACTTGAAGTAAATGATTCCGGTGTCCGGGTCGACGTGCTTCGTGCCTGATTTCGTACGGGTCGTGTAGAAGAAACACAATAACAGAGTGAAAACGTCAAACATGTCCCACATTCCAGTGGCAGTGGAGGTGGTCCAGAAATATGAAGTACGGGTTAGATACCAGACGGGGTAGAAAAATAAAAGCCAATCACTAACCTAGTGGTTATGCAACTTAAGTAGCATCGCCGCAAGAGAGATAAAGTGTGAAAGAGTGAAATGATAAACAAAACAACATAATCGTAAAACAAGAACGCACACACAAAAATAAAACTGTAAAACCAAAAACTCTAAAAACGTTAAAAGGGGGATAAAAAACCGAAAAACCAGCTTCTAAAACTAATCAATGTAGATGGGCAAACGATAGCAAAAAAAAAAACAACTGAACGAAAAAACAGAAGAAAAAACACGCAAGCTGAACGAACGAAAATAAAAACAACCACAATCACTCTGAAAACGAGTGATGCTGATGATCATCGAAGCAGTAGCGCAACCCGCTAGATAAGGCCTAGTAGTGAGGGGTCGGTAAGGTGCAATAGTAGTAGGTAGTAGTGGTAATGGGCAGCAAAGACAACAAAATTGAGCGGCGGAGCACTCTGATGTAATGGCTAATGGGGGATGGTGGCGAGAAGAAGGCTGCTAAGAAGGCAGAATTATAGAGCAGGCAGGCAAAGGACATCACACCGATGCGGATGGATGGACCCTCCATCGTCACAACACTGGTGCGGTGTGTGCGAGCGAGAACGCAACGGGGGAAATATGATTTTTCTCGCCCGCGACAGCGGGTAGAGCATGTTAAAAATAGACGCTACCGACACTCTCTGCGTATACACCCAGCTGCTCTCAGGCCCTGCTAAAAACCTCTGTTTAGGAGGAGAGTGGTACAGAGCAGTGGAGTGGCGGAGGAATTCGATTCGGAGCTTTACTGCTGCCCGTGTTCGTGTTCGAGAGGCGGACTGCAGGAAAAGAAGGTACAGCAAAACAACAACCCTGCACTGCCGTACACCCCGTGATCTAGAGCGTACCAGCAGCAGCAGCAGCAGTAGAATGAGATGATGATCTTCTTCCCATCCCATCGCTGTCGATGTGGGGTGACAACAACAGCAAGAGGAGAGAGCAAACAAGAAAACAACGGAACGACCTGTCTTTCCGACGGCACAACACACAATCCTGCCGTCTGCCACGGTAACCCGTCAACCTCGATTACGCGCCGTTGTTCGGCAGGCATTGCGCCATCGCGGTCGTCCACACGGAAGATGCGCGAGAAGAGATTTCATTATTTTAGGTTGACTATTTGCCCCTGCTTCTGCTTTTTCTATCAGTTCTTCAACCTGCTCCGTTCGGGATCATTTCATGCAAGTTGAGGAAATGATGTACTGACAGTTTGCAAAGACCCATCTAGCCCCGAATCGAACCCTCACTCAGCCTCTTTATAACTCTCATCATCCTCCTCGACATAGAGACAGCTGCAAACGGCAGACTGCAGCAGTCAGGTGTAGCGGAGTATTTAGGTTGCTGACCTGTCGCTGCACAGGTCGGGAACAATGGAAGACGCTCGGGAATGAGGTGAAGGAGAAAGGTAGTGAACATGCAGGGCAGTGTGGCGGTACTCACCATATTGCGATACTCGTGACTCTTCCCGGTAGACCTGCGGTGGGACAGCCGACCCTTGCTGCTGCTGCAGCTGCTGTGGCGGTGCCATCTGTTGCTGCTGTGGCATCGGGGCACCGTACGCGTTCTTCAGGATCGGTTTGATCGGCGTCTTCTTGATGTCCGTCATGACCTCGTTGTTGAAATGGTACGCCTTCGTCTTGAACGACTGGGCCATACCGTCCGCCTGCTTCTGGATGTAGTTGATGGGCGCGACCCGGTGCGCCTTGACCGCCATGTCGTCGCGCGAGTTCGACACCGGAGCCGTCGCCATCCGCTTCGACGCGTACCGGTCCAGCGTTTGCGTCTTGAGCGTTTCCGTCGTCATCGTAGTGGTCGTCTGGATCTCGGTGCTCTGGCGCGACAGCGAACTGCTGCGCTGGTGGCTCGACTCCACCCCGCCCGCCGACAGCTCGATCTTGGTCGGCATCTGCACCGGCAGCGTGTCGAACTCCATCGGCGTCTGGATGCGCTCGTACTGGCGCGGCAGGCTCGTCGAGCGCGGCTGCTGGAAGTTCGGCCGCACGCTGCGATAGTGCGGCTCATCGCTGTCGGACGGGTTCGGCGTCCAGAGGGGACGGATGCGGTTGCCATCGCTGTCGTACCCATCGCTGTCGCGATATTCGCCCGGCGTGAAGCGTCCCGGTCGCTGCAAGTAGGCAGTTTGCTTCGTTTGCTGCATGTTCAGCACCCGGTTGCTGCTCTCGGTCATCTCCTTCATCTGCAGCGAGTTGGTGGTCTCGATCGTGTTGGTGACGGGCTGGCCGGTGACCGAGGTGTAGTACTGGGCCGGCATCGACTGCACCGCCGGCGGGAACGACTGCTGCACTGGCGGCTGCACCGACTGGTACGATTGCTGCTGATAGGTCTGCTGCTGCTGGAAGGATGAGGTCTGCTGTTGCTGGTACGACTGATATTGCTGCTGCTGCTGTTGCTGCTGCTGCACGTAGCTGATTGGTTTTGGCTTCTCGATCTTTGGTGCGTCCGCTGGGGCGCTGATTTGGCTCGCTTGAATCTTGTCGATAGGGTCGAATACTGACGGTGGCGGTGCAGCCGAACCCGTGGCGAACTCCTGCTTCGGCGGCGCGAACACCGGATGGACCGGCTTGTAGCCCGCCAGCGACGGAGCCGCGGCATCACTCTCGTAGTCCGACAGGAACGGCTGGGCCGGGCTGGGCGTCGGATAGCCGTTCTGCTGCACCGGAGTCGCAGCGATCGGTTCGGGTTGTGGTTGTTGCGGCAATGGTTGCTGCAGCTGCTGCGGTACTGGTTCCACCGGGGTCGGCTCGGACGCTGGGGCCGGCTCTGGGACGGGCTGTACGGCGGCCGGAACAGGCACATGCTTGAGCGTTGGCAGTGGCTCCTCCGTTGGCAGCACCTTCACCGGCTGCAAGTCCTCCGGCAGATCGTTGTTGACCAGGAAGTTGCTCTTGCTCTCCTCAACCGTTTCCTACACGAGCAGGTCGGAAAAGATAGTCCGGATTCAACGTTACAAACAACGTCGAGGATAGAGAGATTGGGCAAGACACACAACGATACAAAGTAGCAAGTAAGACAGACAGAGAGAGACAGAACAGGTGACAGGGAAGTAAAAGTGGTAGAACAAAAAAGGAGGGAAACAAAAGAGAAAAAAAAGAAAAAAGACACATATTAGTACAACAAACAGGCAGTGTGGTTGGATGGTGGCGCGTTTGCTGTAGAGAGACAACAAGCCAATTAAAATAACACGCTACACGACAGAGAAAGAGCTCCTCGGCACGAAAGGAATTTCACATTGACACACAAATTTCGCACATTTCGTCGGCCGTGGGTCGCGCGCGGGCCACGCCACCGCCACCACCGACGCCATGTTGCGTTGTAGGTTTTTTGTTGTTTTTTTTTAAAGGTTTGGCGAAAGGAAGAAGCTTCTTCTGTGGATCGCGTCGACTACTCTCGCACTTGACGGGGTCGCAGCTCGTGAGCATCGAAGAACAGAACAACAAAAAACAAGAAATAACACGCTAAAATAAACATTGACATAGATCGATTAGCTCGTAGTTACTACACACACACATACAGACACACACGAGTAACACACACGCAACGACATCGAGAGATGATGCGATCTACAGATCTACTGGGCTGGTCTGATGGTCACGGTCCTTCCTCTGTTGAAGGAGACGCGTGCGATGCTTTGAGGGACAAATCGACGGTCCGTCCTAGATTAGCGATTAAAGATTAAGCGGAATGACACTCACACGCACACACAAACACATCAAGGCGCACACACAGCTAGTGGAACAATGGTAAATCAGTTAACGAACGGCAGAGTGGGTAATGCCGTCAGGTAGAGGCGGCCTCTGTGTTAAGGAGTGAGCGACTGGTCAACAAGAAGCAGAAGGAATGGAATGCGTCAACATACTCATAATCACAGTAGAGTGCTTTCACACACATATAGAAATACACACACACACACACACACTAACACAACATGCGTTTTGCGAACCTTCTGGACGGTTTCCGACGACGAGATGATCACTTCCTCGGACTGCTGCGCTGGTTGCTGCGGCTCCTGTGGCTGCTGTACCTGTTCTTCTGACGTCACCTGCTGCTGTTGCTGCTCTTGAACCTGTTCCACCTTCTGCTCAACCTGTTCGACGACCTGCTGCTGCTGCTGCTGCTGCACAACCTCACTGACGACCGACGAGTGTGACTCAACCTTGCTGGAGCTGCTGAAGCTCTCAACCGTCTGCACCGTCTGCTGCTGCTGCTGTTCGAAGGAGACAGCTGCCGTCTTCTGCACGACCTCCTCCGTGTCGGCCAGGTAGCCGTTCTGGCGGCGGGCACCAGTCACTCCGTCCATGTCGCTCTCGTACTCGCTCTCGGTGGCGGTGAACGGGCTCTTGGTCATGGCACCCTGCTGGCCCTGCTGCGGCTCTGCGGGCTGCTCGAGTGGGGCAGGCACTCCCCCTGCAGTGTCAGATTGTCCCGCCGGCGCTGCCGGTTTAGACTTCTTGCGCGGGCTGGGCGGGATAATCTTGACACCGCCGGCCGGGACACGTTCCGGCTCCTTGTCCATGCTCTCCAGCAGGGACTGCTCGATCTGCTCCCGGTAGTAGGAGCTCTTGCGCTCACTCGAGGCCTTCGGAGCGTAGCCCATCGTCGGCTGGGGCCCTGGCTCGAGACCCAGCTCCGCGATCGCACCGTACCCAAAGTCGGCGGGCAGTGGGGCCGCCGCCGCAACCGGCAGACGGACGCCCTGGACCATGCGCGGTGCCTTCAGCTCGCCGTACGCGGCCTGCTGCTGCAGCAGCGACTCTTCGAACAGCTTCTTCGTTTCCTTGACGGACTTTTTCTTGTACACCTCCTCGTCCTGCTGCTCCATGTAGTACTGCTGCTGTGATTGTTGCTGCTGCTGGTACACTTGTTGCTGCTGGTGTTGTTGGTACACCTGTTGCTGCTGCTGGTACACCTGTTGCTGCTGGTACACCTGCTGCTGCTGATACATCTGCTGCTGCTGCTGCTGTTGCTGCTGAACCTGCTGCTGTTGGTACTGTACCTGCTGTGGTGGCTGAGGCTGAGGTGGTTGTTGATAACCTCCCAGCTGACCAGGATACAGTGGCTCCACCGCCGGTTTCGACGAGAAGGACAGCGGCTCCTGATACGGTGGCAGCGAGACCGGCCCAGTAGGCTCGGCAAAGGCTTGCGGTTGGGGCTGTGGCTGCGGTGCAGCATACGCTGGCTTGCTGACGGTTGGCAGCGGTGCTGCTGCAGCAGCAGCAACAGAAGGCTGGGCAGTGCTACCAAACGAGCTGGGTGTAATCGCGGGCGGTGGCAGCGGCTTGAACGGCTGTGGCGTCTGGTTGTACGACGGCCCAGCCACAAAGGCCGGAGTAGCGCCAGCGATCGGCGTCAAGGTGCAGGTCGGTGCTGGAGCCGACGTGCCAACGTTCAGCGGCTGCTGGGTAGCAGCTGGCACGAACATTGGCGCCGGGGCAGCAGCAACGACCGGTGCAGCAGGAGCCGGCGCCGGCTTGAAGGGAGTGATCTTCGGCGGGAAGCTCTGGGGCGGTGGAGCAGCGGCCGCCGCCGGCACAAAGGTCGGCATGGGAGCGGGAGAAGGCGCCCGCACCGGGGCCTCCACCGCCAGGGACGGCTTGAACGGTTGGTACTGCATCGAGGACTGTGAGTACTGCTGCTGCGACAGCGTCGAGGACGCTTGGAACTGCTGCGTCGAGGAGAAGGACGAGTACATCTGGGTCGGGGCGGGTGCGTTGACCACTGGCTGCGGCTGCGGCTGGGGGGGCTGCTGGTAGATCGGCTGAAAATCGGATCGAATCGAATCGGAATGAGCTTTAGCGGCGTTGTGCTCTTGGTGCGGTTTCGTTTGCTTGCGTGCGAACGGAAGTGTCGAATAGTTGTGTTGTTGTGGTGGTGGTGGTGGTGGTGGTTGTTGCTGTTGCTGAGTGGTAGTAGTAGTAATATGCTTGGTGAAAGTGGATGAAGATGAGGAGACGGTCGGCGGCGGTCGGTACGATCGGTACACCTGGCACACCGGCGGCTCGTCGGCCGCCCTCGCACCGAACGACCCGAACGCCTTCGGGGTCGACCACAGCCGCTCCATGGCGATGGCGTCGGCCGACGGACGGGGCGAGGTGCTGCGGGCCCGCGTCACCTCCGACATGCTGGCCGGTCTCGGCTTCCGCACGCTGCTGCTTCCCGGCGGGGCCGGCGGGAACTTGGGCGCTTCGGTCGCCACCGATTGGAACAGCGTTCCGATCGGGGGCGTCGGGATCGTTTCCGGCTGGGGCTTCAAAAGGGAGAGCGGCCGCGGCTCCGAACCTACCAACAGTGGTGCCGAGGTCAGTTCACCGACGTCGGCCGGCTGCTGCAACAGTGGCTCGAATGACGAATTCGGTCGTTCACGCACAACGGTGCTGGTGACGCTGTTGCTGCTGCTGCTGATGCTGCTACTCTCCCGTTTCGATTCGGACTGAGCTGGGAGCCGAACGCTCGGTGCCGTCGGCACGTCGACCGTCATCGTCGTCGGCGCTGTCTGCGTTGCGTCCGAGCGGGTCGCGATCGGGTCGGTATTGGTGCCCGCGCACTGCTGCTGCTGCTGTTGCTGCCCGGCCGATGGCGGGTCAGCCGCGCTCATCGGACTCGTGCCCTCGGTCACCGTCGGCACGGTGGGCGTTTGCGTGCGCTGCGACATGCGCAACGGGGGCAGCTCGGGGAAGCTGATCTTGTGCTCCATGCGCATCGTCGCCTCGGTCGTGCGGCGCGTCTCGGTGACAATCGTCGACTCCGTCGTCGGCCCGTGCAGCTTCGCCTCGCTCGCGTACTCCTGCCGGGCACTGAACCCACCGCCCTCGCCCTCGAGTGCCTCCTCCGAGCGGGGCTGCCCGGGGGTGGGAGGATGCGCGAACGAACGAGAAATGTATGTGTGTACATGTGTGCGCCGACACCGAACGTGCGCGAGGGTGACATTTTGCGCGATTGCGAAGTGCGTGTTTTATTATTTTTGGGGTCCCCCATTTGCAAGCCCCCCAACGTGTGTTCATTTGTCGAGGATGATGGTAGTGGTGGTAGTATGGCGTGAGATAACGATGAGATTGAGTACCGAGTATGAGCATCAGAATAGAACAGAGACGAAGAAGAAAGAGAGAGAGAATAACATGTAGATGATCGATTATGCAAAGGATTCAACCACTCCGACTGCACGCTGCTGCTGCAGCTGGAGGATTTGCGGCGGAGAACTGTGTGATGAAGTGGCGGACAAGTACTACTGGGCAGGCGAGGAAGGCGAAGGTACGATCCTTCAGGATACCGTGATCTAAAGCAAAGCTCACACACGCACACGCTACTACTGCACTAGAAAGCACACACACAGAGAAAACTCTCACACACAGGCGCGTGTGTCTCTTATTTACCTGCTGCTGCTGTACCATGTCCACGAACGAGACATGCTTCTGGGGCGCGGGCTGGGGCGCCGGCTGGGCCGCACTTTCACACTGCAGCACGGCAATGTCGGCCGTGCTTTGCGCCTCGCCGCCCGCGTTCGTTGCTAGCACCATGTACGTGCCCGTGCCGTTTAGCGACACCTGCTCGAAGATCAGCTTGAAGCAGGGCCCGACCTGCTGCAGGGCGTAGCTGCCGGGAGCGAACGCTTCCTGCACCGGCCGCCCGTCCTTGAACCAGGCGACGGACGGTTCGGGCGTGCCGGACACTTCCACGTCCAGCACGACCCGGTCGCCGTTGCGCACGGTTTGGGCCTGCAGCCGTCTGCCAAACACTGGCGGAAAGATGGACTCTGATGGCGGGGGTTCGAGGGGTAGAACGCGAAATGTACACCACAGGGGGTGGGGGGAACAGGCAAGATACAGGACACACGAAATGGGAAGAAGCACATGGAACCAAAGAAAAACGGGAAAACATGTGATGAGAATAGGGCAAATGGAGGACTTTCTGCACTACTAGAGAGCTTAACGGAGGCGCCTGATAAGGTTCCTGTGTTGGTGTTCTGAGCTTAATTTTGGAAAGATTTGAGTATTCAAAGGTCCTTGTATTACGAGGAATTCTTTGAAGGTAACAGATGACATCGAAGACATCAGAAAGAATTTTGGCCCAAAGGTCCAATTATGAAGAGTTCTTTGAAGACCACAGATGACTTCAAAGACATCAGAAAGGATTTAGAAACAACAGGAATCCTGACAACTGAAGACATTTTTTCGCTGTTTGAGAGCAAACAGAAGCGCCTGATAAGCTTCATGATTTGGTGAGGTTAACCCAATTTACAAGTTGATTTGAATTTCCAAAGGACATCATATTATAAAGAGTTCTTTGGAAGTGACATCAAAGACCTTCTGATATCTTCAGAATTCAGAACACCTATCAGTTGAGAACGTTTTGCGCTGTTTGAGAGCAAACAGAGCCCGATAAGCTTTCTGTGTTGATGATCTGAACTCAATTTTGGAATTGGATGGAATATCCTAGGTTCCTTCTATTTTGAGGAACTCTTTGGAGGTAACCTCAAAGACATCAGAATAATAATTCAGAACAACAGGAGCCCCATCAGCTGCTCTAGTACTTTGAAGGCCAAACGGAACTAGGCAAAGCTTACTTTTAACCACCAAATCGGCAGTGCTGGTCGAAGCACCGGCCGCATTCGAAGCCGTCGCCGTGTATCGGCCCGCATCAGCCGGCGACACATTCCTCAGCTCGACCACGATCTTGTTCAGCGAGTAGGACACCTTGACGCGCTCCCCATCCGGCTGCAGCTCCACGTCATTCTTCGTCACGCGCACGTCCGGCGTTGGATAACCGTCCACAATTCCCTCGATGATAACGTCAGCGCCCTGGTCGACGATCTTCCCATTGAACGGCGTCACAAAGCGTGGCGCCATGTTGCGCCGCGCCGGCTTGCCCGTGCTGATCTGGCCCGAGTTGGCAATGATCGTCTCGTGGCTCGGCGCCACCCCGACGTACGAAGACGCCTCGTGCTGGACAGTCGCGGGCAGATCATTCACCTTGTCGTAGCGCTGATGTTCGGCCGCTTCGGCAACCTGCGCCGGCTGATCGCCCACCTGGTGGAAGGAACGGTCCAGCTTCGCCGACTCGGCGTGCACTTCCGCGTGCGACTGGGCGACTCCGTTCTGCTGGACCATCGATGAGGAGGAGAAGGAGGAGCTCGTCGTTGAGCTGGTCGTGACGTGCTTCTGCAGCGTCACGCAGGACGAACCAGTCGTATCGATCTGCTGCGAGGATTCGGTTGTAGCCGCCGGCAGGGTGGCCATCGGGGCCGGTCCGACCGAGCCGAGCTGCTCGAGCAGCTGCACGATCGCGACGCACTGCGCATTGCCGGCCTCGTTCTCGGCGTAACACGTGATCTTGCCCGTCAGCTCCGGGCGTACCTCGGGGATGGTCAGCACCTGTCGATCGCCGCTGGTAGACACCAAGAAGTCATGCCCCTGCACGGGCTGATCGTTGAAGAACCAGCGTATCTTCGGCTGCGGCTTGCCAATCACAATGCACTCGAACTTTGACGGCTCGTGCTGGCGCACCACGCGATCGGCAAACAGCTCGCGGAACGTCGGGCACACCAGGCTCTCGGTGAGGAAGGCCGGCACCGTCTCGAACTCGGGCGCATTGATCGTCTTCACGATCAGGTTGGAGAAGCACTTTGCCTCGCCGGACGCGTTGGCGGCCTTCACCGTGTACACGCCCTTGTCGTCGGGCAGGGCGCGCTCAATGATCAGCTTCACCACGCCATCGTCCCGCACGACACAGTGCACGCGCGGCGACACGGCCACATCGGTCGGGATCTCGCGGTTGTTCACGTACCAGCGGATCGACGGGCGCGGATCACCGCTGACCGCACACTCAAACTGCACCCGCTCGCCCTCGTCCGCGAGAATGTCGCTGAGCAGACGCTCGAAGCGCGGCGGAGCACCGACCGCCGGCAGCACCCGCTCGACCGGCTGCCGGACCGCCGGCTCGGCCGTATTGAGCGGTGTCACCAGCACCGCACACTGGCTCGACGCCTCGCCCGCGCTATTAATAGCCACTACCCGGTACTCGCCCGCATCCTCGAGGAACGCCTCGCGGATCACGAGCGAGCAACGGTCGCCCTGGAAGAGCAGCTGAAAGTCGTTCGATTCCTTCACGGGCCGCTCGCCATGATACCAGATCACTTCCGGCTCCGGCTGGCCCACAATCACACAGTCCAGCCGGACCGGTTTGCCCTCGAACACCGACACATCGCGCAGCGGCAGCTGGACCGCGGGCTTCACTGGCTCCATATCGCTTGCTAGTTCCGAGTCGCTGGTTTCGTTCGGCAGCCGACCCTTCACCACCACATTACACGAGCAGCACTGTTCACCGGCGATATTCTTGGCGGTCAGCGTGTAGACACCAGCATCCTTCAGGAATGCCTCGTCTATGACCAATTGCGCTCGGCCGTTTTCGTAGTAGAACTAAAATGAAGAACGGGACACATTCAGTCGCGAACTCTCGCGGGCGGTTGCGTGCGACCCCCCACTCACGGGGGCCTCGGGACTACTTCGGGCGTGTTGCGACAGTGTTGGTAGGTGGTAGTAGTAGTGGTAGTAGTGATAGGCAACTAGTGTCAGTGTAGTAGTAGTCAACACACACACACACGTCGTCTGTCGTCGTCTCGTTGGTGGTCGCTGTTTTCCTTCCCCATTTCAACGATCGCTATGGCCACACACACGCGCAAACATGCTTTTATATACAAACACAGATTTATGTGTCTCAACACATCGAAAAAAGAAAAATCTCCCCTTGGAGGTGATTTTCCCGACCCCCGCATAGCTGCAGTCAGACTGCACAGGGGAACGTGAGCGACAAGAGAAAAGGACGGATGATGGTATTTTCAAACCGTTTTTCAGGTTTTTTTTTTCTCCACCCATTCGTGGACACTTGTTTTCGTGTGTGCTCCAATGCCTGGACGGGCCTGGACGGAGACGGAGGTTCATTCAACCGATCCGGCTCGGTCTCGTTTTTCAACCTCCGCCTCCTCCTGCTGCTGCTGCGCTCAATTACACCTTCACGCCGAGCGAGAATGCGTTTTTATGTTCGTCATAATTTTCATTGGTGGAAAATTTACGACAAAAGGTGGGCCGCGTATTTTGCAAAGCGGGAGGAAGAAAACAAAATCAAGGACTTGCAAGTTCAAAGTACCTCCTGTGCAACCGCGTGGAGGAGAATCATTCCTAGCAATCAGCACAAATAACTGATCCCACGAAAGATCTGTTTTTATCGATCAGGTGTGTGTGCGTTGCCTTCACATTCATGCACAGCAAAAAAGGTACACAAAAACAAACCGTTCCTGCAGCTCCTTCTGGAAACGATCGCGTAACGGCTGCGCACAGCAAACACCACGGTGGCACCACATCAGTCGGTGTCATAATATACGGCCACAAGTCTGGCTGTGTTGGTGGATTTTCTTCTCGCCCCTTACGACAGTTTGTCACCGTGCATATCTCGTCTGCACTTCGGGGGTACCACGGAGCATGCGCAACACATACACGCACGCACACAAACGCGCACAACTGTCCGGTCCGGCACCTTCGCGGCTAGACCGAGAGGGAAAATTGTTTCTATTTTTAACTATTATAATTAAACTCTACAGAATTGGAACATATCGTTGGAGTAAATAACGATAACTGAACCCGACGAGCTGAAGTACTTGGCGCTGAACAACAACACGTTGGAGTAATGAGTTACCTTAAGCCCCCATTATCCAACGACAACGTCGGCAATAACTACAAATCATTACATCTACAGGGGGCTTTTGGGGTGAAAAATTGTGGAAAATCACATCACAAGGGAAGTTGGTAAAAGGAACAGCCAAATCAAGGGAGCAAAGTGTCAGCGAAGGAACACTTAGAGCTAGAAATTAATGCGATATGTACAGCTTGGAGTACCACACAAACGAAGGAAAACGCACACACACACGCAGGGGACACACTTCGGCAGAAGGGCAAGAGGGGGAAAAAGGGACTCGTAGCGGAAACTTGCAAACGCGCGGGAAATGTGTCGCGAATGCGCTAATTCATTTGACAACCCGCAACGATGTGGTGTCCCGCTGGATGACTTAATTGCGGCAAAGATTCGTACTAGCAAGGGGAATGGGTGTCCGACTTTGTGAGTATGTGTGTGTCATTAAAAATGCATTTCTATGTTTTTCCATTCCGTATGTTTGCCGTGTGTGTGTGTGTGATTGTATGTAATGTCTACAGCTCAACAAATAAAAAAAAGGTATTATGCGCCCGTTGGAAAACCTCAAATCGCTCCCTCCCCCTCAAATGCACCTAAAGAAACAGATTTATTTTGACATTTAATGATCCCTCCCGAACCCCCCCGGTGCCTCGGTTTCGGATACTTACTTTAACCTCGCGGTTGGTGAAGTGCTTGCCGTCGTGCGTCCACATAAGCTCCGGCTGCGGCGTACCGCTCACCTTCGCCTCCAGCCGTATCTTCTGGCCGACCCGGGCCATCACGTTGGACAGCGGTTCCGGGAAGTTGGGAAACTCGGTCGGCTCCAGCGCTGTGGGAGAAAATAAGTGGGATTAAGCGGCAGAAGCAGAAGAGCGAACGATCGCACCACCGACATCGACATTTCAAACTTCTGAGGCTTAGGTGCCAACAGGTGCGAGCAGCTGATCGTGCGGCAGATCATACCATACACTCGTATTTTGCTGTGCTGTCTATGTTTAACGCCTCGCGCCTCCTCCCCCTCTACTGAACACCAACACCTACAAAGCAAAGGAAAATGGTGCCTGTCTGTTTTTTAGCCGTACGGTGCGGTGGCGGAAAATACAACGGGCGAACGGGCGCGCTCACTTTCTCAGGTCCTTCAAAAATAGCTCCAAGTGTGTTCGCGTACCTTCTGTCTGTGGTGCTTAGAATTCGGTACAAATAATCCCGTTTCTACCGGGTGGGGATGGGGAAAACAGCAAATCTCAACCATTTTACACTCACTCCAACAACGCGATGTCTTCGCGTTATCGAATGAAAATCATATTCCCTGCCCTCCACACAAGGCAAACAATCACCGTTCACTGGGTGCATCATGCATCGTGCCAATCGTGGCAACAATGTAGCGCGCCTACTGCGACGAAAGTGCAGCCGAAAGAGCGCACGCGACGAACGTTCCCAAGCAACCGCAGCAGTAGCGGCAGCAGCAGCAACATCTAGCCAGATAGGAATGTGATCGAGCGTGTAATCTTAAATGAAACCGAGAGGTTTGAGTTTGGGCCTGTGTGTGCCGGACGCAAGCTCAAACGAGGTACAAACTAGCGCTACCACTTTCCACCCATTTAGCTCCATCTGTCTTCTTCAATTGAGTGCAGAGAATTATTGCAAAAGATTAACGCATGCATTAGCGGCGATGCGTGTAATTCGTGTGACGGAGAGCATCTCGCTAACGAGGCGGGTGGTACAGACGCTCCGTTTGCGGGGCTTGCGATGGATTTAGAGTTTAAGTGGATGAACTGAAACCTCCGAAAGTGCTCCAGGCTACTTCACTCTTTGAGACACTGCTTCTTAGTCACTTGAATTGGGGTGACTTCATCCTGCTTACAGGGGCCCATTTCCGGCTAATAAGTACGCTTTGAAGATCTTTTCAGTATAAGCTTGCTGCTAGAAACAGTCAATCGAATGTTATTTACGTAAACTGATCCAAAGTGAGTTCACTTAATGGAGTTCCATGGTCATTTGTACAAGCAACCAGGCGTCTCCATTGTCAAAAAAGAAAATCGCGCTTTTTTGCACTACCAATCGCAACAATGAAAAAAACAATGCAATGCCGAGGTAACGGTACACTTGACACACATACACACACACACACACGCACGTACTTGGTGAATCTTTCTTGCGCACTGTTCCGATACAACGCTTGATCGAAGCGAAGCACATGTTCACGCACCGTCAACTGCTGCAACCAAGTTGTTGTTGTCAGCCACCGAGCACGAAATGGTTCACGATTGCACCCCGAACGGTGAGTCAATCGGACCCCCCTTCGCCCTTAAATCGATACTTACGCTTGACCGTGAGGAACGCACTCGTTTCGTCCGAGCCGCAATCGTTCACCGCCCGGCAGGTGTAGTGCGTCTGGTCCTCGAGATAGACCTGCTCGATGCGCAGGGACGCAACGCCCGAAGCCGGCTCGTACGACTGCCGATAGTCGGGCGAACCGTCCACGCACTGCTCGCCCTTGTACCAGTGCACGGTCGGTGTCGGCTGGCCTGTTACCACACAATCGTACTGGAACGGTTGGCCCTCCTGGGCAACGCCACCCTCGAGCAGGCGCATCGTGAACGTCGGAGCCGTTCCGGCCGGTTTGGGCGGTGGTGGAGGCGCTTCCGTCACCAGCAGCCGAGCCGTAGTGTCGGCAATGCCGGCCTCGTTCGCGGCACGGCACAGAATGTCCGCACTGTCAGCGGTGACCGTTTCGTCGATCATGAGCGTACAAACGCCACTGGCCGGATCGAAGCTGGTGCGATAGTCCGGATTGCCCTGCACACTGATGCCGTTCTTGTACCACTCGATCATTGGGTCGGGAACGCCGGCCACTACACACTGCAGCCGGACCCGCTGACCCTCCTGGACGCACACGTCGGACAGCGGTTGCATGAAACGCAGACTCGCTTCCGGTTGGGCGGTGGACAGTGTCGACGTGGTGGTAACGACTTCGTGGATCTGCTCGTGCACCTGCTCCTCGACCGTTTGGATGACCAAAGGCACTTGCGGCTCCTGCAGGTACTGTTCCTCGTCGATCGTCTGCACGTCAAACGATTGCTGCTGGTGGGGCAAACCAGCGTGAGACGTTGTGGTGGTGATTTGGACATCCTCTACAATGGTTGCTTCTTGTTGCTGTTGCATTGCCAGCTCCTTCTCGCGCTGGAGCTGCTCTTGTTCTCGCTCTTGTTCTCGCTTCAACTGCTCCAGGCGCAGTTGTTCTTGCTCCTGTTCCTGCTTCAACTGCTCCAGGCGCTGCTGTTCCTGTTCCTGTTCGCGTTTCAACTGCTCCAGTCGCAGCTGCTCTTCCTCCTGCTCTCTTTTGAGTTGCTCCAAACGTTGCTGTTCTTGTTCCTGCTCCCGTTGGAGCTGTGCCAATCGCTCCTGCTCCTGTTCCTGTTCCCGTTGCATTTGCTCCAAACGTTGCTGCTCCTGTTCCTGTTCCCGCTGTAGCTGTGCCAAGCGTTGCTGTTCCTCCTGTTCGCGCTTCAGCTGCTCCTGTCGCTGCTGTTCTTCTTGTTCGCGCTTCAGCTGCTCCTGTCGCTGTTGTTCCTGTTCGCGCTGCAGCTGCTCCTGTCGCTGCTGCTCTTCCCGACGGGCCTGCTCCTCGCCGAGCTCCTTGGAGCGCTCGTACACCTCCGTCTTGATTTTGTAGAACGTTTGGAAGAGCTTCGTGTTTTCCGTGTACAGGGTGACAGTCTTGTCGCAGCCGTACAGCTGGGTCGATAGGTTGGCGATCTTCTTCAACGCGTCCAGCTGGCTCGTCTCGTGCGTGCGGATCGTGTTGTCGACCTGCGCGACCAGATCGTTCGCCACGTCGGCGTTGTTCAGTATGGTGAGCTTGTTGTTGGCGTTGATCAGTTCCGCGTTCAGTGTGCGATAATGTTCCTCAATCTGGAAAAGAACAGAAGATCTCGAATTAATCTCATGCGTTAGGGAAGCTGTGAAATAGCGACTTACAATGGTGATCAGCTCGAAGTACTCGATCGCAATGGTGTGAAGCTGGCGGTGCTCCTCGAGCTTGCGCATCAAGTCCGTCCACTCGTTGCGTATCTTGTGCGTTTCCGACTCGATGTAAGGGCTTGTCTCGGGGTACTGGCGTACGAGCTCCGCTCCAGAGCTAATAAATGCATCGATACGACGCTCAAGTTCCTGTTGCATTAGGGCAGAAGGTACAGAAAGGAAAGAAATATTACATTCGACGCTAAACGGAAGGCCTACTTCAGAAGATGTTCGTCCCTTTCGCCAAGAAACGATGCAACACGCGGCGCAAACCGATACATCATCCCTGCGATCACTTTGAAGTGATTAACGATCATCAAAATGTCCTCTCTACGTATGTTGGCAAGTGTTTTGCCAATTTCCTCCCACTCGTTGCTCTCGTGACTTCCACCTTCCACGCAAAAAAAGGTAGGCGTAGTGTAATTAAATGTCACGCATGATCACGCGACGCAGCGACGGGCAGCAGCGCACGTGGGACCGGCAACAGGTGCGCCGATCGCTAATTGTTAGTGACAGAGAAATGAGTGCCACTCGCGGTCGGACCCGGGGCGCGAACTCCGAGACGACTCATTCGTCATTCACAGATCGGACGGTCACGCTCCCTCTTTCTCCCCACCCCAGCAGAACGTTCAGCGCATGTTTCACCCAGGCCCCGATGGCTTAGAAGCCGAGGGTTGTCCCAGAACAAACAAATCTTTCGATTCTATAAATATTTACATAGCTCACGGGATATACACAGTGGAACAGACACACACACACACACACACATCGTCATCGTGGTGCGTTCGTGTTGCACCGCCTCTCGGTTGTTGATGAATTTTCGAATGAATGTCTGTGGCGGGAGCGTTGGATTTAATTTTGAAGCCTGAAAACCAAAACAATGTTGGATATGTGTTTGTCGTGCGCCGTTGTGCTGCGCCGATGTGTGTCTAAATAATACAACGTTTCTCCATCAACGCCGGTAGAGAAGATTGGATGGGGGAGTTTTCCATCAAACTCTGATCTCTGGTTGCTCCAATCTTCCAATATTGGACGCCCTAAGTGCCAACAAATGTTCGTCTACAGTACGCAAAGGGATAGCTCCAAAGATTGCTTCCCTAAACTATGATGAAAGACACAGGTCTGGCTATTGTAAACAGCTCCCCATGCATGCTTTGTACTTTGACCCAAGATGCAACCTCACCCTCAGTCCGGCGCAACGAAACAAAAACAAACCTTTGCGCAATGCGCACCGCACCGCAGCAACAATTATTATTGCATGTGCAGTGTGTGTCCTTGTCGAACCGGCGCACTATAGACCAAACATTTTGCATCATCTCATGCGCACGTGTGTGTGTGTGTGTGTGTGTTTAAATAAGCGCCAAATATCCCCGCCCGATCGTGTTCACTTTATTTGTGGGTGCTATCTTTAGCGGACCGTTTTGTTTGGTTTCGCTCGGCCTATTCACCCGCGAGCTATCGATTGCTTCATCGGGAATTTTATCTACTCTGCTGTCGTGGTATTAAAAATAGGCCTCCCGTACGGCACACACATAGGACCAGTGACAGAGCAAAAAAAAAATCCCCTCCCAGCACCGGGTGTGCCCATCAATAATTGGCCCAATCAACAGCTGTGCGTTGATCGGGACGACATCCTTCATCGGACGTGAGACCCTGCAGCGCTCCATCTATTTCTAACCCCTACACACAATCGCGCGCGTAGCCGTTTATTCACACCCACACACACACACATGCGGGGAGGTGGGAGGAGAAGGAGAGAAAAAAACAACAATTTATGACATCCAAAATGGTAAGCCGCCATCGCAAACACTCCGAAGCAACAGTGGGAAAACGAACGTTTGTTTTCTTTGCTTTGATTCCACACACATCTCTGGTGGAAAAATCAAAAACATAAAAACTTCTTGGTTGGAGAAGAAGAAGAAGAAGCAGAAGAAGAAAAACGACGAACTACAGCCGTTGGTCTTATTTTTCCTCCCTTCATCGTTCTCCCCTTTTTGGCTCACACTGCTGGCAATAAGTGTCAGCAGGGGCGCAATCCAAATGTGTATTTGCGGCTTGCCGAGATCAAACACAGTGGGCGAACGAAGATGGCGCCTAAGACCGTGGCGAAACATGAATTTGCACGATTAATCGACGCTCGGAGATGGCCTTGCTCTTGAAGGATCTTGCACCAACTTGATGCGAATGATAAATAAGAGTCGCTGTTACGCCACACGAGCTATTTGATGGTCTTCCAACACCTTCACTCACTCATTCACTCACTCACCTGCAGTATTGTTGCCCGCTCCTCGAAAGCAACCCGCACGGACTGAGCCTCGGCCACACTCTCCCCGTACTGTCCACGGGTCCGCTCCAACCGCTCAGCCTCCGCCCGAATCGCAGCCCGCACCTCCCCGAGCTCACGGTCGAACGCCAGCACACTGTGCTGCTTCTTCAGCTCGCAGTTCTCCGACTCGGTCTGCGACTCGAAGTACGTCCGCAGGTTCTCCAGCAGCGTGATGATCTTGTCCGTGTCGAGCTCGCGGGCTCCGGGCGGTTCCAGCGCCTTCACCCGCTCGATGATCTGCTCGCTCTGCTGCAGCAACCCGCGGAAGTACTCCATCGTGGCCTGCTTGAACTGCTCGTAGCCCTCCGCGATCGCTTCCACACTGCCCGGACCGGTTACGGTTTGCTTGGTGCCGAAGTACTCCCGGATGCTGTCCCGGCACTGCAGGATCGAGCGCAGGAAGTGTTCGGTCGCGTCCGACAGCTCGCCAAAGTCGGCCCCGAGCGTGTGGAGCTTGGTCTTGATTGAGTTCAGGTTGTTCTTCACCGCCACCATGTCCTGTTCCGTGCCGGGGTCGGCACCGGCCGCCTCCAGCTGTGCGATCGTGTCGAAGCGCTGGGTCAGATCGGCTTCAGCGACCTGCACATCCTGCTGCAGCTGGGTACGTTTGCGGCCGATAAACTCGATCAGATCGGCTGGATTGTCCAGGGCGGTGCTGAAGAGCGGATACAGCTGCTCCTCCAGCTTGGATGCTACGGCCAATGTCTATCGGAAGGCAAGTGAAGAAGGAAGAATGCATCCACCCACATGACAAGGAATTGTCTTCACACCAGCAGAAAACCTTACCTCCATGTTGGCAGCCATGATTTGCTTCAGTGTTGTCTCCGTGCGTCGTCGACTGTTCCAGCTTTCCCACTCATTACTGACGGCCGACTGGCGGTCGGCGAATTCGGCGAGTGTCCGCTCGACGCACTGCGCTGCGCGAGTTTTCTGCAAGTATGCGTCCCCGATCTATGCGGAGATCGTGCGCGCGCGAGGGAGAGAGAGAGAAAGAGATAAACCGTTAGTGTAACCGCACCGCGCGCAGTGTCTGTGTGTGATGGAGCGTGAGTGGGAAAGGCACAACAAAACGGCCGGGAATAAACGAAATATTATATTCGCTTTCTCTCGTGCTCGAGCGTGTGTTGCGGCGGCCGTGTTGGAAATATAGTGTGTGTTTGCGCGGGTGGCCAATGACGACCGGCCGGAATGATAGACCGTCGAGCAAATGGTGGCCGATAGTAGTGCGAAACAGTTCGCAGAAGAAAACCTTCACAAGCACACACGTACAGACAGTTCCGGCAAACGGAAAAAGGGTGTCCGGGACACACATTTCTGGACCAAATCGACGGACCCGCAAGCAGCGCAACAATGATCTGCGGAAATGTGAGGATCATCGATTTTCATTAATATTTGATAAGGGTATCGCTGGTCGGGGACTGACACTAATTAGGTTGGCCTGGTATTTCCGCGACACCGATCGAGCGCTAAATTAATATTAATTTACGGAATTTTCGAACCGTTCGAGCTCGCTCGAGAGTTAATTGATATCGCTGCACCCGACAGGGACAGATCGTTTAGCACTCGGCTTTTCCTGCCCAGAATCTAATGGCAAAGTTCGTGCCAAGAAAGAAAGAAAAAAAAACACATTCGCCACGCAGATACACGAGATTTTGTATGTACTAGCAGTTCCCGAAACATGAAACTATCCTCCTAACACCATCCCCCCTTTCCCTACGTCTAAAGGCGATCAAATTACAAGCGCGAAAAGCGCCAAACTGCATGCAAAGAAGCAAAAACACACATACACAACACACACACCGCTCTTGCCATACCTCCCGACAGCTCTCCTTCTCTCTGTATGCGCACACATCAGCGCACCATCGGGGCCGATGAGAAGGAAAGCATTTAATTTATTTTTACTAACTCGGTTCTCGGTCCGTGATATTTTCCACGAGCTTTGGCCGCGCCCGCGGCTCATTATTCAACGGCAGTCATCCGTTAAAACCGCTCGACCACCATGACCGTCCAAAACCACACACACTCACACACAAACACATGCACATCTATGCTCACTAGAAACGGCAAACTTCTCCAAGCATTCCTCCACCAAACCACGAAACGTCCACACAAAACACACAAGCAGTAAAGTTGGCAATGGTCCAACCTCGTGCAAACGTTATTTAGTAACGTTTTGTCGTCATTATTTTTCCACCCCTTTAGTGACAGGTGTGGACTTTTTGGGGTGTGTGATCGAGCACCGCAATGAACCCTTCCTACCTGGTGCAGCTGATCGAGACACTGGCCACCGAGCGGGCGCAGGCTCTCCAGCGTCTGGCGGATGTTGGCGATCGCGGCCAGGATGAGCCCGTGGTCCGCCGGGTTGTCCTTGAACGTGGCGAACTGGATCGCGTGCGCATCGAACTGGTTGCACAACGTTTCCGCCTCCTGGTGGAAGCGGATGTACAGCTTCAGCAGGTCGACCCGCTCGATGACGCAGTTCTTCAGCGCGATCCAGTGCTGACGGATGAGGTCGATCTGCCGCTGCACGTCATCGCGCTGCTCGTCGGCAAGATGCTCCAGGCTGGGCGTCAGCCGGACGAGCAGGTTATTAATAGCGTTGCCTTTGATCTGGAAGGAGAGTGAAGCGCGACGGTACAGGTACGTCAGGATTAATGAACAGTTGTCAAGCTGTTTGGTGCGTTTGTTGTTGTGCGGAGGAAAATTCACGGAAAAGTCGTATAATTTGTAATCCAAAATGAGAAAACATCTGTTTCATGATGATTGATAGTGTCATAAAGCGGTGCCCGGTTGGCAATTCTACTTCCGATTGTGAGACAAACACCCATAAATTAAATGAAACATCTGGGCAGTGAAACACTCAAGATGGCTCTCAGTAAGAACGGGAATAGAAGAATACGTTGAAAACTCTCTCAGATGATATCTAGCAACAGATCTAGTTATGAAATCGTCTCAAAATCAACGATCTTCAGATTTTCAAACATCGATTGCATCGTTCGCTTGCAATCAGTTGCATGCATCCTGCAGCTTGTATGCAACTTGTATCCGTTAGCGTTTGAACTCACCTCAAGATCATTCAGCAGCTGATGATGAAGCAGCAGACAGTCTTTGGCCTCGGGCAGGTTCTCGCCCATCCGGTGTATCGCATCGCCACGCACCAACCTTTGCTCGCGTGCCTCTTCCAACCACGCAAACAGTTGACCATACCGCTCCAGGAACTCGTTCAGTGCCTGCGCCGTGCGGACATTGCGCTCACTCTCCTCATTGCAGTAACGCTCAAAGTGTAACTTCCTCTGCTCGATCCGCTCAATCATCGCCTGCACACCCGCAACCTCCGGCTTGGTGCGGCCCACATCATCCACCAGCGAGTAGCCCATCTGCAGCACTTCCCCGATCGTTTCCCGAATGTCCTGCAGCAGCTTCTGGTGCGCCGGCAGATCGTTCGGTGACGCAGGTCTCAACGGCGTCCCGGCGACCTGCTGCTCGAGTTGGTCTAGTCGCTTCAGAACGGCCGCCGCTCGGGTGAAGAAATCACGCGACTGCCCCAGCAGCGACTCCCGCTGATCGATCTCTTCCAGATGCTCCGAGCAAGCGCTCAGCACCGCGTACGCCTTGGCGCAGGCCTCGTCGCCGGCGAAGCATCCGCTCGTAAGCAACTCCTCGGTCGTTTTGGTTATCTTGAGCGATTTGTCTCGCAGCAGGGCCGCTTCCGGTTTGAGGTTTTGGTACGTTTCTAGCAGCTCGGCGGCTTGTTCCGCCGACTCGCCCAGTGTAAACGAACTGAGCGTTTGGCCGCGCACACGCGCGAGGCACTGTTCGATCTCGTCCAGCTGCTTCGCAAGTATCGCCAGCGTGAGACACTGTTCGAGCTGGGTTTTGCGTGAAATCCACGCCTGTTCGAGTTGGTTCCGACGGTTGGAAAGATCCTCCAGCCAGGACTCGACCTGCCCGATCGCCTGAACCGCATCCAGCTTGATGTGGTTGGGGCGGGAATCGAGCGTCCCGATCTCGGAAAGGACACGCAACCGGTCCAGCATCTGCTGGCCGGCCTTGAGGGTGGCCGCAACAGCCGCCAGCATGTCGCCGCGCAGATCTCGGAACGAATCGAGGAACTCCCGCACAGCGTCGATCTCGATTGGAATCATCGTGTCGTTGCAGGCGACCTCGAGCGAGGACATTTTCCCGTACGCTTCGCCCAACCGCTCGAAGAAGGCTACGTTCAGCAGGACGATGTCGCGCCGTTCGGCCAGCATCTGCTTGATGTCGTGCCAGACGGCATTGAGCGAGGCGGCCATCTCCTCGATCAGCGTTGGGTTGGGCCTTTCGTTCGATGCAATCTTTTCCTGTATCTTTCGATAGAACTCTTCCAATGGCGTTGGCATGTTCTAAAAGGGTTGCAGAAGATAGAGATTGATTAGAAAAAGGATTGATCAAAGGGTGCTTCGTTACGTACCTGTATTTGCCGCAACAATTCATCGTGTTCATTCTGAAGCTTCAGGGCATCATCCAAGCTGGGTCCAAGAAATGTGAACTTTGGCAGCAGATCCGCCACCTTTATGTACAATTTTTCTCCACTCTGCAAAGATAAGAAAAGATAGCCGAGAAGTGAGTGGGAGCTGTTGGATAATATTCATATCAATTAACCTGTCCCTGACCATCAATGAAGCGATGGCCAAGATCCCGTGATGTGTGATTGACGTCGCTTTGGCGTTCTTCCTCCGCAAAAAACACAGCAAAAAAGGTTAATTAATGAATGCATAGCCTGCTGCTGTTGCATTGCCTCCGGAATGCTGCTGCTGCTGCTTGACATTGGGTAAGCCAAGCAACCCATGCCATGAAGGTGGTGGGTGACGCTGTTACGCAACGACACGCAGAAACGTGAGGCATTTTGACGCGCAAAAACGCTCATTTCAAGAAGGAGAGAGGCTAGTTGCAGTTTTCGCAAACGACATCCGACCGGCTGCAAGCGTGTAATCGGATCCCGGATTAGATCTCCCCTGCGGATCTCCTACGACACACATCTTCTTGACCACACCAGCCCTGCGTGTGTGTTTCTGTTTGGCCGAGGCGCCCGTAGAGCGGATGTCCCCTCGGATAAGGTTGCTTCGTTGCGTTTGGCAGCAATTTGTTTGTCACTTGCAGCGTTAGTGGGGGGTGATGGGGGCCACACTGACACATGATCGCTCTCCGGGCGGATCGTATTGCGGAGCACCTGAACAGAGCGCCAAGAACATCCGATCGGTGAGAAGGTGAGAAGCCTAAACCGATTCAATCACCCTGGAGCTAGGGCGCAATGACATTTTTCCTTCAGTAAGTGTTCTACTGGCATTCATAACGCGAAATACAAATATTCAAAAATTCAAAATTATTAGCTGGCGAAAGGTGGAGCGAAATTAATTGCCCATGTTTCAGATAACCACAGGGACCCTGCCAAGCTCCCTATGTCCAGAAGGAAAAGGTAGACTGCCGGTTTGGGCATCCCCCATTTCGATCATCTGATTTGTCTCTCTCTCTCTCTCTCTTTCTCTTTGTCCCTTCTCTCGTCGATCAATTTTGCGAGGTTCCATTTCACCGATTCGCACCGGTCGATTTCCCGCCACGTCCCCGGAGCAGAGCCCGGCTCGGAGACTTGCTGTGCGACTCTTTTCCGTTCCGGAACGACGGTCACGCTCAATCAGGGCACAAACTAATACGCGCTTCAAACTCAAAAAACGGTGACCAATAATTTGACACAAATGTTTCTATGCCCGAGTGAATGAAGCGGAAGATGGGGGGGGGGGGGGGGTGAGATTTGTGGAAGAAAGTGTGCCTGAGTTGTGAAAGCCGGCTCCAGCTCCGAAGGGGGAACGGTTATTGTGATCGTTTTCTCCACGCAGGCGACAGGAAGGCTTACCTTCCATGGCTCGTCGAAGGTTATGATCTCGTAAAACATGCCTGTCGTCGTCGTCGTTGATGGTCGTTATGCATGGTTTAATAATACCGAAAAGTCATAAGAAAATGTCGTACAACACCCAAGACGTGCATTGGAGAGAAAGAAGAGCAAGAAAAGCTACCTTAACTAATCTACCGCTCGGAATGAACTCCATGTGTCTCCGGTTTAAACAACAACATCAGCTTAATAACAACAAACCCCACACACATACACACGGGCAAACGGGGCAACAACTGCATATGTTTGTAATTATCGGCCTTTCAACCCTTCACCCTTTCACCGCGTAATGCACCGTGGCCGTTCATTCACAAAGAAGAGAAAGATAAGTCCACAGCCACAGAACGCTCATCACTCTTCTTCCGTTGCATTCTTCATCGATTGCTTTGCATCAAACTTCCTTTCTAAACACCACGCTGATGACCTCCCTGGATGGCGATGCTTGTCGGGAAAAGGGTCTATAGGAAAGGTCTGTGTATAGAATGCATGTTTCGATGAAAAGATACACACAAACAATACTCCCCTTTTGGTACGTCACAATTGAAAGTCTTTTATCGTCCCTCCTTCTGCTCACTTTCTAAACATACAACCCATCCTACCGCAATCGCACAACGATCAAAGGCGGATCGCACCCACCCAAGACGCTGCTCAATCAATCTCGCCGAATCGCGAGACAAAATACAAATTCCCATCGCCCAACGCCACAAAATGCCGCGCTGGATTGGTAGGAATTATGCAAACCACGTCCGGCACTCGGTTCTGTTTTCATTTCCAACTCGAAACGGTATTTCTTCGGTGCGTCTTCTGCTTCGAACTCCCTCTTCAACCCCCGTTCGATTGCACGTTTGATCGCCCAGCGCCCAGCGGAGGCCCACGGTCACGGTTGATCCCGCTATCCAAACCGGTGGAACTCCGGCGGAACCCCACTGGCCAGCGGGCCTGCTGATAAGGTGTAATGGGGCATGGACAAGACGCTGTTTGCTTTGCAGGTTTTGCTGCTTTTATTTTGCGCCCAAGCTCCATCGTAATGTCTTTGCCGTTACCCTGTGTCTATGCCTGTTGGGTGCCGTCTTTAGCAACAAAATATGTTTCCAGACCATCGACCTCGAAACAAATAAATACACACACACACACATGCACAGACATACATGGCGTCAAAACAAGAAAAAGTGAGACTAAATTGCGCAATTACAAAGCAGTCCAGCGGCTTTGCTGTGCGAAGGAGGATTTTGATTTCGAAGCATTTAGCCAGCCGGTGAAGCTTTTATAATTGAACCATCTCGTTAACGAATCAATTGCTCGTTCAATTTACCCGTGTTCGTGATCTCTTTTACATGGTCGTTTGGTTCCGGTGAAGGAAAAAAGTAGTCGCGGTGGAAGATTAATCTTCAGCAGAACTGTAATTGAAGTTCAGGAAAACATCGTTCCTAAAATAATTTCTTCTGCGCGATCAGCACTCGACGATCGTTGAAGCGAAGGGAAAGGACATCCGAGCAGCAGCAGCAGCAGCAAGATCGCTTCGTTTAATGAAACCAACTCCATAAAATCTCCTCCCTCTCTCTCTCGGGATGTGTATCACAACGTGCAAAATTATCTGGAATCTAGTACCACTTCTTGCCTTCTCCTGTCCTTCTTCCGAGGGTGAAAGAATCGGACACATACGGACATATTTATTGCCCCGATTACATTCCGGATAGGTATTAATGGGATAATTACGGCCTGTACGGGATTAATGGAAAGCTCCCTCTTTAGGTGAACGCTGCTCCGAGCTATCGGAGCCTCGTTGAGAAGGTCAGGACACCTCCCCGAGGTGGATCAAATGCCCCGAACCCTCAGGAAAAGGTCGCGCTTGTGAAATTCACTGCGAGAAAAAAAGCAACGAATTTAGAGTTGTTTGCCGAATACCAACCAACGCCACCCAAGGAATCTCTCGCTGGCATGGTGCGAAAAGTCAGGGCAAGAATTCTCTCGGCGGTTTGCATTGGCTTGCCTGTGCGCGCGTGATTGTCTCGCGCGAGTCAAATACCACCCTTGGGCGTGATCCCTTGGCATCTCCCTACCCTTGATTTTCCCAATTAAACCCGTTAAACCGTGGTTCCTGCCGCGCTGCGTACTCTAGCGACCGGTTTTCACGTACATCCGATCAGTGTTTGCAGTGTGCGAGATGAATTAAAATTAGATCCACTAAATGAAGCAACAAATGGGAAAGGGCACCGAAGGAACGGATCTTGTAACGGAGGGAGGCGAGAGCATCAGCACGAGATCACTCGAGAAGCTAATCCAACCGATGCGCGGGACGTCATTCTTATGCTGAGCGAGAGATGCTCTATCGGAATGACACTCTCTCTCTCTCTCTTTTCTCGCTCTCTCCAATAGAGAAGAAAGTAGTGGAGCTGGTGGATCGGAAGAATGAAGTTTATTTTTACGCTCCGTATGGTTCGCATTATGATGATGGTGCAGCAAAGGGAACGGAGGAGGAGACGAGTGATGATGAAAAATTACAAACATGAAGCAAACACCCACCCCTCTCGGAGGGTGCAAATAGGCATTTTCCAGCATTGGAAATGAAATTCTAGTGTTTTTTTACTTTTCTCCCTACAAGAGCTCGATGTTTTCACTTCAAGATGATCTCACTGTGTGGGGTATTGCAGCTTTAATAGGGCAAGGTCGCACGGACCCTTGTGAAGCGCCCTGTGCAACGAGGCGCTGTGATTGCAATCGTTGTGTTTGGGGTTTAGACGAGTGGGACCGATTTTTCCCATCGATGATGTAACACCATCGCCGTGATGATGAGATAGCGTCATTGGTTTGGAAATAATTTTACCCTTCTGCCCAAGCAACATTTCACTCCGATGGAGGATCGTGTGATCCTCCGTGTGCTGATTGGAAAACCGGCAGCAAAATATCACTCCAAACAAGGTAGGGACACCATAGAAAGATCTGCAAAGGCGCTGTGTGCATTGATTATGATTTGAAGGCGCCCGGGCCGTCAGACTTGCCAAAAGCGCGCCCAAAGCGGGTTTTGCGCTGAAACACAGGCGCCCGATCTCCCGATCTCTCCCGAGGAGACGGTTGAAGGTGTTTGATGGCGACGAAAGCAACACGGTTGATGATTCGTGATGGCGGGGTCAGCTCACGGTGCTACACGCCAAATCCATCAAGTTGTGGCGCTGTTTTTTTCGTCCGTCAACAGCTGCACGTTTTGTTTTGGGGCAGGGAGCAGTGAGCAGGGAGAGCGTGAACATTAAAAGTAAGAAACGGCACACGAAGCAACCGCGGCCGGCATATGTTTTTTCGCTTTCGGTACTACTAAAACACACGCTGCCCGAGGCGAGAATTGTTTTCCTATGCTAAAATGTTGTGAAATAGGGAAGGTTTGTGGCTTTTGTGCTCGTTTTTTGTTGCTCACGAGCTCCATCTGTTTTTATTTCTGGGGGGAGCCAGAAGGGAGGAGATGGAAGAAGAAAATGCAACCACAGACGGTAGCAATGTCCTATAATGTTTCTGATGCTCTCGCCTCTCGCCCATAATTCATTACGAGTACTTCCATTTGGCTCTCGCGGGCGTCCCAACAAACTGTTGCCCTTTTCCTGTTTTCCGACCCGCTTTACATACGGCTGTACGCCACAGATGTAAGCATTAACAACAATTCCCCAGCTTGAATCTGCTTCCGATCAGTAACAGGCCGCTCGACCTCTCGTGTGTGTGTATGAGCAACCGACGGAGAAGCAAAGATTAATTTTAGAACATTGCAACATTCGAGCGAAAGGCACCACCACCACCACCATCATGACGTCATTTTGCGTGTGAGGATTTCGTGTTGATCTACGAAGAAATGGTCCACCGAATGCATGCACGCGCTCACAAGTGTTTTCTTCATTTTGGAGCACATCGCAAAGTGACTTTTGGAGTCCAGAAGCAACTCCAAACGGGTTTTTAAATACATCGCCGCCTTAAACAAACAAAACTCCGGCATTAAATCGGTGTACGCGAGGCCACTCTTAGGGTAGCACGCTCCAGAAAAACTGGGACAGTTGGTCCAGCGTGAACCTTCACAATCAACGCTTTGCATACAGTTTCAAGCGCACAAACACACACCACTTGGAGGCTCAAGATCAGCCTTCCTCACACAGACACACGAATTGGCCTCCCGCTAAAGCCAGCTGGAGCCGCTGTGCACATGAAATTGCCGCGCCAAATATGGCCAAACGCCATTGGGGGAAGGCAAACAAACAAAAAACCCAAAAAACCACGACCTCGGTCGCACCTCGGCGTGTTGTGGTGAGGGCATGAATGAATATGCACACGATGGTAGGGTGGGAGAAGTTGTCCGCATCCCAAGCGATCTCAGGTATCATGTCAAGGCGTCTCAAGCATGAAAACCACCATCACCACCACCACCTGTAAACTCGGTCGCCTCTACTAACACACAATCGCGCACACGGTAGAGTGAAAGGGCTCGAAGGAAACAGGTTCGAAGTTCCGATAACCGACGACGCTTGTTTACAAACACACACACACACACACACACACACGCAGCTTTATTGGTATCTCAGTCAATGTTTCAGCGTGCGCTCAGTTCAAATGTCAGATCCGACGCGTCAGATGCACGCCATCTGTGACTCGGTGTGACTCAGGCTTTCATGCTTTCGGTCCGAAAAGAGACCCTTGATTAATGGACACTCTCTTGCAGCAAGACGACACTGCTTCGATCGATTGCAGTAGCATTTCGTAGTCGATCGATGTACCATCATTTCCATATCTCTTGTTCGAAGAATGTACATGCAAAAATCCATTTCTTGCTAGTTACATTCGGCGTAGTTTGGAGTTCTTTTCCCTCCCCGGATCGAATGTTTTCGTAGGGCCTCTTTGGAAGAGTATGCTCTGTTGTTGGAAGCCTAAAGTGTCAGATAGGGGCCTAGGTGAGGGACTAACACGACCGATCGGTGTGGACGGTGGACTTAACGAGATGCCATCCTCCAAGTCTGCGTCCAGGGTGACGACGACGACGAATGGTCGCGGGTGGTGTGAATTAATGCGCAATTCATGTGTGCAAGACACGCCGGAGCGCAAATGAACCCTGAGTATTGTTGTTGTAGCTCGTGTACTTCTTCGTTTCCCTCCTGTCATGCCATGTTTGCCCTGGGGCCGTCGTACATCGCGGCATTATTTATGAGCTACACGCATATTGTGCCCTGGGTCTTGCCGTGTCGATTATTTATACCCCTGGTGCAACACCGCGCCGGGAATGACCGGAACCTAGCGCACAACGACGATGTACTTTTGCTGCCAAACGGCTGCCATATTTATGCATTGGGGCACGCAAACACCACCAACACTGCGTTGCGTTTATTAAATAAAAGTCTGGCAAAAGAAGCGTTAATTGACATTCTATTAGCAACGGGATGATAACCAAACCAACCAAACCAACCAACCAGCCAGGTCTTGTCCGCATTTGCACCAAGCAGTAGCAACATTGCCCACTCGCCGAAACGAACGAACCATTTAAAGCCATTGCACAACGATTGACCTATTGAGCAGGCTTAAAATAACAAACAACGATCGATGATCAATTAAACCCGAGCGCATCGGTTTTCGTGGGGCTTAAGCTTCCGAAACAAGATACAAATCCACGCAGCCAACACACTTGCTTCCAGTAGAATTTACATCACGCCTCCTCCGTAAATTCGGCTTCCGAATTGCAATTCGTTCCGAACGAGCATTGGAAACCCGTTGCACGCCACGAACTTGGGAGTTGGGAAGCAAGAAAAACGGTACATACTCGGTACTACTACTCTCGGTCATAATTATGAGTCCAGTGAGGCTTGCGTACGATCGAGTCCGGGATTGAGCACAGCCCGACGAAAAACAGCCCAGCAGCCGCCCCTTCGTGCCCCGAAAACTATTGGAGCACAGAAGAATGCGCGCACTGCTGCTGCTGCTGCTCTCGCTGCCCCGTTACGGCTATTGGCGCTGGTCGATCAGCCGTCAGCGTGATCATGAATTTGGGACATGGAAAACTGCTGCACTTCCTTCCCCGAAAGTGGCACCCGGAATTACCAGAACGCGGTGTAGGAGGAGGTGAAGGAACGTTTCAACAACGTCGAGGTGAATGTAGGCGTTTGCCATCGATCAACTGTCGATCGCCCGGAGGTACTGGCATGGTACAACGAAAATTTCCCTGCTGCCGGAGTGAATTTCTGGCCAGACCGCAATGGTACTGTCAAATTGGATTTGTTTTTGTTTAGTTCCGTCCGCTCGGAACACAAAATAAACACATTTAGTGCGTCAAAAGGCCTGGTCACGGGCGCCTGTGGATCTAATTTCAACCCCTTTTTCTAAACCGGGCAGAACTGGGGACACGAAATTCGGGTTTCGCAGGGGTTTTGTGGGATGTGAAAACTAACCCCATTTCCTTTCCCTTTACGCTTTACGCGAGTTTTTATTGTGTTCAAGTTGCAGCACCAAACCGAAAGGACAGTATGGCTTTATTCCCGTTGCAATTTACGACGATCTCTGTTTATGTTACCCCACTGGCTTGTACAATTGGCACAACTTAGGTGGTACAATTTATTGTGCGGACATAAAGCAACATTTTCTGCACCATGTTTTGGCACTGGAACTGTGACGATGGACACGATCGTTCTGCTTTTCGATCGCCGTCTTCAAGCAGACGTGCAGCGGGCAATAAACAGGCGGCCGACCACCCCAGGTCTTGTGGGCTGTGTCGTACCGTGGGGACATGGAACCGGGACTTTGAGGTGATTTTATTTTCGGAAAAAGTCGATCGCAAAACCAACCACCAACCAACCAGCACAGACGGTGTAGCTGTAGCGTGACATCAGCATCGTTTGGGGAGTTGTTGGTGAAAAAATAGCACGATGCTCTTGAGATTCCAGTTTCTTTCCCCCCGCGATGCAGGTTCTTTGAAGGTAGAGGAAAATTATGGTTCTATGGATTTATGAAAATCCCCCACCTGCAAGAACCGTTAAAGCAACAGTGTGATAAAGCAATTAGCAAATGTTCTTAGCGAACCATCTCCATCAACGCCGAAAACCCCGGTAGGCAACAACCAAGCCAAAAACCAGTTATGCGTATTCCATTTTTTTGTGCGAATTTTCAAACCTTCTTCTCCCACGAAACACTGTAGATCATAAAAAACACCGTCCGCTATGGAAAATACATGGCAAATGTGGAGGTGGGAAGAAAATTAGCAAAAACATTCGCGCAGCACACGCACCAGAAGCGGTCGGCAGCGACTTCCCTGTGTTTGAAAATGGAAAACTGAAGATTGATCTTGAGTCGGGTTTGGTGCTGGCGGTAGCTGGGGGGGTGGTCGGGCGAATATCTTCGCCTGCCATTAATAACAAATAATACAAAACACCCTCCGGTTGCTAGGCTTACTTTGTTTACGCATCTGCTGTTCTGCGCGGCCTACGCGCGCAATACGCCATACGCCGAGAAGCGCGCCAACTCGTGTCAAACGCGTTCGACAGAAGAAAGGTCCAAGAAGAAAAGGAAAATGGAAAATTTATCGCCACACATCTGGGCGACAATCCTGTACGACGGGGGTTTTCCGCAAATGCATTTGGAATGTGAGCGCGTGGTTGCGCTGTGTTCACACACAAAAAAATATATAAATTCAACGAAACCACATTCTTTGGAGGAAATGGTTTTCTCCATATGATACAGCATGACGAGATAGATAGATAGCTATTGTTGGTTTTTTGGACAATCCAATTTCGACCCATAATTAGTTTGCTTTCTCAAGCAGAAACGTGACAATGGTAGCTGGGTAACAGGAATTTTGTGTTTTAATTAATTTGTAACAAACTATCAGCACTTCACGCGAAAGAGATACGTTTGAACCGGTTCGATGATTCGAGCTTTTGTTTGAGCAAAGGGGCAAGCAAACCTCAAACAGTGAAAAGATCATTGAAAAGATCACATTTTCCACTTCCTCGTGTGCATGTTTTCACTGAATTTAGTTTAAATTAAAGATGGAAAATAATACAATACTATGATATGGATGCGATGTTGGTGAGTGATTACAAGGTCTCTTTTTAATATTAATCTGTTTCAATTGACTGTTTCGGAAGCAAATGACTCATCAAACTCATTTGATGCCATACATTAATGCTTTCTTCGTCATTTTATGAGAGCATTCAGCCATCGTAGGTTCGTTTTTAAACACACTTTTTTCCAAACTGCACCCAAACGCAAATAGGGAAATAAGGAAAGTGATCAATCATTTCGATTTCGACCGACCAATAATCGCCGCGTAAGCGCAACTATTAACGATTTCTATTTGATAATTCCACACACACTGTGCCGTACTCAAACATCAAAAACAAACTCTTTGCCCGCTTGATCGGACATCCCTTCCGCGATGACGTCAAACCAACCAAACCACTGTACTGTGGGCACCGTATCGGAAGTCGGCGGCTGGGCGACCTGATTTTTGCATTCCTCCAAAAACTTTACCCTTCGCTGGCGATAATTCCAATCAACGCTCTAGGCTGGCATGCACACACGTACGCAAGGGGCAAGTAGAGATCGCACTCTTCTTTCGCCACTATCTCTCTCTCGTGTGTCTGTAGCTGTGTGTATACTTTCGACCTCGGCTTTGTGATGGCCAGCAGAAGCATCGAACGAAACGAAATCTGCACAGGAACACGAATAAAACCACACGAAACGGGCTTACAACACACACACACGCAGTCGTTATTAGGGCCTGGCCTGTGGTGAGTGTGGCAACATTGTTTACATTCTCTTTCTTCACAGTTCCCTACTATTCACCCCCTAGTGCCGGCAGCAGTTCATCTTTTGCAACGGGCAGGGAGTGTGCGCAAGAAAAGTGGATTGCAAATCGAACACGAGCTAGTTCTGCTGCTGCTGCTGCTGCTGCTGCTGGTCCAGACAGACAACATGACCATAAATTATGCCCAGACCGCATGGTCGTTTGGGGGAGGATGTGTGCGCACACACACACAATTTCATTCGCGAATCTGGTCCCTCTTTCCTTGTGTTCCACGGACTTTGTGTCTGCAGTTGGAGTGAGGATGATCGAGCAGATGAAGAAGCTAAAGCAGTTGGTGCAAATATGACTCCCAACGACCCTTAAAGAAGATCGCGTTTGAAGTCATCCCCGTTTATCGTTCGTTTTTGCACAGATTTTTGGTGCCAAATGTTGTTTGCCCCGAAGGAGATTCGCCCCATTCGCCAATGCGGTCTCGAAAAAACAACCCTCATCGCAAGAGGATGGTTTGTTGTGGTTTTTTTTTTTTTTGTCCAATACCAAACCAGCAACATTCTTCCACAAAAGGGCTTTAAAACTGACGGGGTATTGCTCATCCTCCGGGGCAATATTCAGCTCTTCAGTTTCTCTTCACATTAAAATAATAATAACACTGCTGCGGAACAAAAACCGGCTTCTAGGGAAGCACACAACCACTCACACACGCACGCGCAGCAAGGCAATCTAGGGACCCTATCCCTTGAATGTGGATTGATTCCGATTTCGCGATCTCTTGTCTGTGTGGCTGTATGCATGCACATTCGCGATTAAGACCAACAACACAACCCTAAATAAAAAATAAAGAGCGAACCCATTTCGGAACGAGTTCCCAGTTTTCGCTAGTGCCGCTGGGCTTTTAGCGATAAATGGTTGTGTTCGCCCTGTCCATCGTTCTATCCTTCCCTTGGAAGAGGCATGATCTTGAACCTGGATGTGTAATAAACGAACGTTGAGTGTTCAGTTCGATCATTCCAATCACACCATCACCTCTCCCTAGGTAGGGCCTGCTTTAGAGTGATTAAAGATCAGTTAATAAACCAAAGAAGCGCTAACTCCAGTTCGAAATCAAACTTTTACATTAATTGCGTCGTAAAATTATAATTTGTCCAACTCCGGGCGCTCCTCCAGACGTGTGAGGATCGCTTCTAATTAGCCGGAAATGGTTCAATGCACCGGTTTATTACACGGAGAGAGCCCGGACAGTCCGTTAGACGGTAGAATTGAGGTCCCTTTCAGGTCACAGCATAACTTGCGCCCGGACTGCGCTTATCATAAAACATCACTCGCACTCATGTCCGGTCGATGGCGCTCGTCTATCGGGGTGGCGGGGAGCTAATCACGATCTTCACCCTTTTCCCGTTTTTAACAAATAAAACGACCATTATCGACACCCCGGGTAGGTTGCTCTCTTCCCCTGAAAATCAAACCATGATCACGCTTCTTGTCAGCTTTGCAGCGTGATAAATCTAAAAAAAAAGTTCTTGCTCTAATTTTAATTATGTTGTATATTTTGTTTTACGACCACAGTTTAATTGCACGCTTTCTGAGAACATCGTTTCTAAGCAGATGAACGAACCTCTTTTCAGTGCAGTGCTACGGTTTGATCAACGACTGTGATGCGTAATCTATTAGTCGTTAATTATTTTTTTATACATCTTCGTTCAATGTCCACCGTGTTAGCGCCCTGTGCATGCTTCTTGTACCATTTTTGATTTTAGAGACGCCGGCGCCGTTGATTTTTACATACACACACACACACTCGTACACACTCGTGCCCGTTTCAAGTTGCAATTAGAACGGTCCGCTTTAATAGTCGTCAGATCCGCGCGATCGCCAAAGATCCAGCGAGAAGACGACGACGACGGAGGACGGCAAGCGCGAGCACATTAGTATGCAGCGTAACGCGTGTCATCCCCCCTCCGCACACCGCGACACCCCGTGCTTCTTACAACGCACGATTTAATAACTCGTTCGCAAGCAACCAACCGGTCGCGTCATCCGTGCTTTTCCGCGAATGTGGGCCAGAAAGGGCCTCGATTAATCGGCAAAACGGCGTAATGCGAGACGAATTTTATGTGTATTCTGGTGGTGTGGTGTTGTTGTTCAAATGCGTCGACGAGTGTGTTTGGTCAAACAATGTTCAACGCGTTGGAGTGCAAACAATGAGACATATTTCATGTTTGTGTGTTCCGCTGAAATCGGATAATAAAATTGAATTATCCATTGGTTTGTCAGTGGGGAAGGTATAATGCCCCACGACTTGAGGTGAGAAATCAACCGACGGATATTGAAATTGCTTCAGGAAGTTGGAATCTTGGAATCTCCCCGATTGTCCGGTGTCATTTCGAGTTACATTCCCATCACAAGATCTCCCGAAGATCACGATCATTTCACTTCACAGCACTTCATCACGAATGCAACCTGCACACACTCCTTCTTCGGTGAGGCATTTGCACTTTCCAACACATTAACATGCGGCATCGTCCATCACCTGCCACAAAGCACCAAGGAAAGCCGAATCTCGTTTGTCAAATCCGGTCATTTCATCCGCCATCAACTCGTCGGGGAAGCGTGGTTGGAATTCAAATTCATTCCCCCCAAAAAGCGTTGACGACCTTGACGACGGTGCGTTTCATTAGCATACACCGTGCATGGGTGTTTGTATAGGTACAAGATGTTCGTTATACAATGTCTTCTCATAGGGTAAACCGAGCAGACCCACTGTTCAATCCCGATCTTACGTTGCATGATGCGAAAGCATTACACTTTTCCTACATCACACGCTCGAGCGATTGTGCACGGGTGCGAAACCGTTTACTTACTTCATCAAAGCAACCCATCGCCCATCAGCCAACAACAACAGCGGAAGAACATACAAGAAGCCAATTATCGACGAAAGAATTAATAAATGAGCTGGTGGTTCTTAGCCTCATCTTCTTTCACCATAGATCACTAATTGATTGTAGCACGTTGGAGCGGAATTGCACCCCAATCCATCGTTGAAATCTGATGAGCAATCTGCCGCGATGTTCTGCATCTTAAGGTGTGCGGCACGCGATGCATATACGCAAAACGTGAGTCTTCATTCTAATCCAGAGAACGAGTCTTTTTTGCTGTATGCCAACTCAACCACATCGGCAGGTGTTTGTGTAGTGTCGAGGAAAGGGGGAATTTACGGGACCCATGCCGACCTCGTGCTTCAACGATCAAGAACCGTAGTAAGCACCGACCACCACCCCCTGTCAATGATTGATGATGGACGATTCAACTGTGATCTTCGATCTTGGAGCTTAACGTAGTTCTGGTGCATTGGATGTGATCTTTGATTCCCCCCGCTTCATTTCTATCCGTTCTTGGCGATCTTAGCAGAGATGTATACAAAGACCTACCTTTAGAATCGCCACAACCAGCTGCAGTGGACCACCCTGAAGCACGACGGTGCTGATGGTGGTCGCGATCGTTGCACTCGCTCCAGACGATGCTGCTCCGGCGGCCGACGCCGTGGCCATGTGCTGCTGAGGTGAAGTCATCGGGCCGAGCGTTTGGGCGAAATCTTCGTTCAGCTGCCGCTGCAGCTCATCGAGCGAGGAGTACTGTCCGTCTCCACCCGGTGGCGTTTGCTCCATCGCTTCGTTATCTGCTTTTCGGTGTAGCTTTTAAAATACGACGCTGTACGTGTGAGGACCCTCCAGAAATGTTTAAACACTGAACAAAATCAGAACTTTCGGTTTCGTTCTAATGCTCTTCGCTGCTGCTGCTGATGATGATGATCACTCTGGCTGCTGCTGCTTCGTTTTCTTTCCTTTCACACAGATTTTCGCACACTCACATCGCACACACAGAAACACATAAAACACACGAAATACACACAAGCACGGTTATAGTAGTTGATGTAATGCGTCGACTGAGAACAGAAATACGGTCCACTAAAAACTAAATCGAAGTTGTCGAAAAACTTAAATTACTCAAATGCAACTCTGTAAAAAACAAACAGCAAGAAAAACCATAAGCAAGATGAAATATTACACACTGAAAAATTGGTTCGCTCGGGAAAATTGAAGGCACAAATTGGACAGCGGGTGGGGGGAGGGTTTTCTTTTTTTAATGGTCGCTGTGCTGTGCGGTGTAACACTCATTTCTAGCTTCGAACGCACGCACCAACACTTAAGGATCTCGTGACACGGGACGGGGCGGGATGCGCGCACGCGCATGTTAACGCTCCGTCAGATCACACCTCGTCGGAGATCCCGGGCGCGGCTTGGCGGATTCGGTTTCGCTTTTTTTCGGGGGGGTTTCTTCCTGGCCCCCTTTCCATTGTGACCATTCGAACCATACGCCTGTGATGAGTTGAAAAGTGAGCAAAGCTAATCTCTGTACAACAAAACCGGCATGAAAGATGTCGACGACGCCACCGGGGCGCTTCCACGTTTCATTCACACATAGCCGCCGCGCCCGTCTCTGTTTTCGGTCTTTGGTTTTACACCGGCTGCCAGCAGCTTGCTTGGGGGCAGTCTTCTATTTCTTTCCCCAATTTCTTTTTGATAACTATGACGATCGAGTTTAAACCAAGCACGAACGGCATGACATAAACTTGAAGCGTCCACACCGCGAATCGAACGGAACCGGGCGACGGTCACTTGACGCACATCATACAAACACACACGCCTCGGGGGCCAACATACACAACCGCACTGGCACACAAACACGGCTCGTTCCCGCGCGCACGATACCGGTTTTCACGTTAAAACTTTCGGGTTCGGTCTGCGGGTTATTTATCTTCTCCTTCCGAAACACGCGCCTCGATCGTGCGGGACAGCCCAAGAACTTCCACTTTCACTCGTTTCCGTGCCCTTTTACCTGAATGCTGTTGTTGTTGTTGATGATAATCTTAGCTTGATCTTGTTTCGTGGAGCTAAGGGCGATCCGCACTGGTCGGTTGCATCTGAGAGACTGCGAGAGCTGCGCCGGAGCGTGTCTTGATTTGGGGCGGCAGTGTTGTGATTCTTTCCTTTCTCTCTCCTCCCCTTCCTGTTCGTCTTGCGCGAAGAGACTAACTTGGACGCAAGCTGGCGGCCAGGTTGGGTCAGCAGGTTTATTGGTGATGGGGAATAGCTGGTTACTGGAAAATTGGGAGTTTTAAATGTATTACTGCTTAATCCTTTGCCATCGATAGAGAAGAAGGCGCTTTTTAAACATACTAACACTCTCTTACATGTCTTACAGCCTGTTCAAAGTTCAAGAAATGAATGAAAAAGGATTCATTTTCGGCTCGTTGCTTCCCCTAGAAAGAATTGTTGCTTCAAGGGTTAATTAAAACATGCTTGCATTACATGCTGTTTGCAAGTTGCGTTACAACTTGTAACGCAGTTACCTCAGATGGCGTTACTTTTGTGTGATTTGTTTGAAAAACGCACTCCATGCATACTTTTAGGCGCATCACTGCAAACCGTTTGATAATCATAGCTTCACACACACACCAACTTGAGGTATGTTTTATAGATTTTTAAAACTCTCAAGCAAAACAAAAACGTAAAAACAAAATCAAAAACACACAAAAACACACGACACACACAGAAGCATTATTTTACGACACACTTTTATTTCACGGCCAAAAAAACAGAACAAAATCAACATGCTTAACAGAGCCAGAATTGTAAAACTGCGCTATACTTACACCTAGCTTCATTGAAAACATACACTCGAAAGCATGCGGACACACACAAACACGAAAAACACGGCCATGCAAGCTAAGAGCGATGCTACTACACCTTCCCTTCTTCCTTCCAACCTAAACATCTAACGTCCCTCTCGTAGGAATCACCTATCAAGCTACCTAATTCTTGGTTCGTTGCCATCGGGGCACTCTCTGGATCTCTTCTCTGGCAAGCAAATGGAATGGCGTTTTAAAGACACAAAAAAAACAGATAGTTTCCTCCTTCTCCTCCTCATCTTGTCACTTCAGAGACAACTCTTCACCGTATGCTTGGTGATGATGTTCTGATAGTAGTACGTCAGCCCAGAAATGTCCCCCGGGCCCTTGACCGGCTCGAACCGGGCCGGGTCCTCCGCGTCCAGCTTAACGCTACTCGTACTCACGTTCCCGCTGTCCTCGCTGGTCGGCGTCACCTGCGTGCTCTGGAGCTCCTGGACCTTGCCCACCAGCTCCACCGTGCCGTCGCTGCCGACCGACGCGAGCAGATTGTTGTTCCGTATGTCATTCTCGATCTGCTCCAGCTCTTCCGGCGTCAGCGAGAGGGCCAAATTTTCCCGCCGATTGATCGAGTTCAGGGCGGAACTGGAGGCGGAGCTCGTCCCGATCGCACTCGTAGGCGAGCACACCGTCGGCACGGTATCGTCCGAATCCACGCTGGCCGAACCGTGCGAAATGGCCGGCGTTGGGAAGCTGTGCTCCGACTCGTCGAACGAAAGGTTCGCACTCGAAGTCATCACCACGCCCGACAGCAGCTTGATCGAGGGGAACGCTTCCGGGTCGGGATCTTCGGCGGAATCGTTCTCGAGCGAACTTTGCCGCTCGATCGACTCCACGCCCCACCACGGCGAGGCACGACACTCCGAGGCGGTATGGTACGACGAGGACCGTGACTGGGGCGTACAGATGCAGTCCGAAGCCGTCACAAACGATCCATCATCCGTTGACTTTACACTCGAGCTCCAGTCCTGTTGGTTTTTTGGGGGAAAAAGGGCACGAAATGAAATAAATCTTCTCTCACGAAACCCCGGGGGGCAACACACTCACATCACTTTGATTTCCACTGTCACTGCGTTTGCCGGCGGCCACCTCCTGTCCAGCATCGGCACTGGTCAGCTCTTCCACCTCGTCGTCAAAGCCGCCCTGCACATCGCTCAGCACACTGTCCAGGGCTTCCGCAACCTGGGCCACCTCCGCCAGCCGGGTCGAGATCGCTTCGCACGCCATTATGTTATCACTTTCGGTAATGATATTCTCCGGACTGGCCATCCTGGTGTTGCGGGGAAGAAACAAATGCACGCCGGTGTCGGTGTTAGACATATCTTTGTTGCAATCTAAATATACACACACTTTGTGAGACAAATTGCCGGGCTAACTAACTTTAAACTAGCAACTAGGAAGACGACTTTGGGCGAGTTCGGTGAAGTAGCGAGACGAACAACAACTGAGCGAGACACGGCCACCCAAAACATGTGCCCCGGTAAGAGATGCTCACCGGCAAAGATGCTGGGTTACATAAAATACGAACCATGGAAGAATGCACGAGCAAAACTGGCTAAAATTACGACATTTTATGGCGTTGTGTTAGGAGACGAACCCCAACATCAGCTCAATGTAGCTAGAACAGTTAGAGCTACCTCTCTTAAAACAATCATGAAGAATCTGGTCTCTCCCAAGTAATCTCCGCCAACTTTTAAGCCACTCTTCCCATGCGTCCATGCCCACTATCACCAGCTCATTAGCCGTGGAGCGCATCCCTTCTTCAACAGTATGTTATTAATAAATCACGCGTCCCCCTCGCACTCAAACACTCACGCATCGAGCCGGTCGTCCAGGAGAAACGGTTCCTTCAGCCGCGTCTTGAGCAGCCGGCCGAGCCGCACCATGCGGCCCACCTCGAGCAGCAGCCGCTCGCGCGTCGCCAGATACTTGCGCAGCCGGACCCGTCGGCGGCCCTGCTCCGCGATCTCCCCGATCCGCAGCACGCACTCGTGCAGCTCGCGCAGCTTCACGCACTGCTCCTCGACGCTCCGGTGAAAGACGGCCGAGACGCGCAGCCGCGTCATCTGCTCCTGCGCCACCGCCTGGAAGGATCGCCAGGTGCGCTGCAGCGCTTTGGTCATGGCAATGTTTTGGGCCGTCTCGAGCTTGCACGACTGGCGCAGGGCGAGCGACGCGTTCAGCAGCTGGCAGCCATAGTTGTACGTGCCCTTGGCCGTCTCCTGCAGTGTCTGGTGTTCATCCTTTTGCGATTGGATCTCCCGAACCGTTGCACCGACGTGGGCGTGCGAACGCAGCATCACCTGGTGCAGATCGCTCATCCACTTGACCGCGGTCCGGGCGTCCTGCTCGTACTTGAAGATGTGCGTGATTTGATCGAGCGTCAGCTTCTGCAGCTCGACACTGTCGGCGAAGATGCGCGACCGGGACCGGGTCGCATCAAGAATGTCGCGCACGTTGCTAATGTCTTCGCTGTAGTCTACATCGATGTCACGCCCGACCGCATCCTTCACCGGCATGAGTAACACATCGCTCAGCTTTTCGCCCTCCTTGATGATCTCCTTCTCCATCATTTCTACAAGCGAAGAAAAGAATTGGAAATTTATGACTGTCTCCATTTGATCCTACCATGGAAGTACATACCAAGCATTCGTTGGTTTTCATTCAGCTTCTGCAGATTGGCACTGGCCAGTGCGTAGTCCTCCACCCGCTCACCCATAATCAGCGACTGAAACACCTCGCTCGTGCGATCGAAGTACTCAGCCACCAGGCGGAAGAACCGCACCGACGTGATCAGCACATTCCGCCGACGCTCCAGCCGCTGGGCGAAGCTGCGACACACAAAGTCCATCCACTCGCGCTGCGACTGCAAATCCCGATAAGCCGGCGTATCCTTGCGTCGCGGAAAGTGGTCGATCTTGTGCAGCAGCTCCGCATAACACCCGTACGTCTGCCAGCACTGCAGCTCCAGAATCTCGTGCTCCAGCCGCAACTGATCAGCCGTACCGACATCATGTCCGACCCGAAGTTGTGCATTCAGCATCGATTCGGCCGTCGTCAGTATCCAGCTGGTCACGTGCGAAACGCCCTCCTCCAGGGTGGCCAACTCCTGCAGCACCTCCACCGTGCGCTCCAGCTCCGTCCAGGCCTGGTTGGTGGCGGTCTGCTTGCGATCGAGTGCGTTCAGCAACCGATCGACTTGCGTCTTGCCATCAGTTAGATCCTGCGGTACAGCCGACTTGGCACTGTGCAGATCGGTCAAGTGGGCCAGCAGCTTTTTGCCTACGCAAGAGCCACGTGTTTGTGTGGGTGGACCGATCGGAAATGGAGGGAAAAAATGGAAAGCGGTTTTAGTATGAACTCGTCCAGCAGAAGCTTTAATTTCCCTTCCCCAAATTGTAGCATGTGGCTCACCATTTATAGATCTCTATGCGTTATAAATCTCAGGTCGGAGTTATTTTCCCTCACAATAAAACCGACAGTACAATTAAAAGGCACCCACTGTTGCCTCTCTCCAAGAGAGTGTATGTGTGTGTGTTTGTGTGTGTATATAATTATACAATTTATAACTTTATCAGCCACTTTAAACCGTATTGCTATGCATTCAATTAACGTTTCCTCCCTCGCTCGCGCTTACTTTTAAACTGTTCCGCGTCTGATGGAGGGTGCGATTTATTACAAGCATTGTCTAAATTGCAACCAAAAAACAAAAGAGAGAAACCATTTCAAGGGGGATTTGGGGTGTGTGTTTTTCTACACTTGAACATGAACAGTAAAGCAGAGTGGAGGCATCGGTACGATCAGTGGACAACATTGAAATTAGTCTAGATACTAAAACCCACTGTTATCACAATATCAAGCTCTTTAATTGAATGAAACAATGTGTTATCTTTCATTTGAATTAATTTCTATGCAACAATTTGATAAAAAGAATTACAGACCACGCCTCAAAGACAGTACAACTAGCTTAACTCAACTGTCCAAAGAAAGACCCATTGTTTGTTCAAGCCTCGCATGTCCCTGCATTAGACTACGTTCCCAGCGTGAAACTGGCTAGCCTGGAACTCTGGTGGCTGCCCTCATACACAGGGTCAGGTTGACCATTAGCGTTTGCTGCTGCACCCCTTTCGGTTATGGAAATCCACCTCATGGGCCAGCGCCACACGCGAGACTGACCCAGTTCGTGGCGGTTGTGTAAACGCACTCCCGACCGTTTGCTAAGTGGACGGTTTTTTTTATATATATTTGATAGGGAAAGCAGAATTTCATGCACAGCTCAACTACCCTTTATGGCGCAAGCATTTATTGGAGCTTTTGAAACTGGGTCCCAACAGTAGCCCCGCCGCTGTGGGCACAGGTGTCAGGTTCTCGGTTGTTTTTCGGTCGCAAAGGAGAAAAAGAAACCCGCAACTACTGCTGCCTGCTACTACCACAGTGATTAAGCAACCAATCGCGCATTAACGATGTGCCAGCAACGATGTGTCCAACACTACACTGCACGCTGTGGTGGCACTCCTTGCGCGGAAGGAAACGATCGCTACAAACTGTGACACCCGGCTGGACCTGAACCCCGCTAATGAGATGAGGCTGCCAGCCGCTCCGCTGGCAAGGGCGGAAATGATAGATCAGACGATCGAACGATCGCTGCTTTCGCGGCACAGCGGCACACTTCCGGTGGGATCGACCCAACCCCGCTGTCATCGTGAAAAGCGCGAATGGAAGAGAGAGACGAATGAAGCCTTCATCGACGCATCGGCGTATCGATTGTTCAATTAACCAAACATGGCCACACGGTGCCTCAAGTCTTCCTCCACAAATCAATCACCAAAGGGAGAAACTTATGAATATGTGTGCCCATTTGTCCCTTGATCCCTGTCTCTCTTTCACACTCCCTGTGGGAGCCACCTCCCTGAAAAGCTGCTCAGTCACGCTTGCCACTTCAAACCGGTGATTCCGGTGCGATGGAGAAGCGAAAACACAGCAGGATTCCCCCACAGACCCACAGTCACGTTACTTACCGCCGTCCATCACTAGGGAGAGAAATTTTTGCACATCCCCGTACAGCTGCTGGCAAGATTTGAGGGCCGCGGTCGACTCGCTGGCCCGCACCGTCCGGTTGTCCAGCAGGATGAGGTGCAGGTTTTCTAGGTCGCCCATCGCTTTGTCGTAGGATTTTCGAAATTCTTCGATGCGCTGCTCGTTGAGTGGGCGGTCAAAGGCAGCAGCGTCCGGGGAAGCCAAGCGTTCGAGCATGATGACCCAATGGTTTTGGAGAAGAAAGTGGAGGGATAGAAAGATAGAAAGACAGCAAAACAAAACAACAACAAGAGTGTACATTAGTTAAACCGCATGACAAGAACGATCAAGCTGGCACGGTCAAGTGGATGGCCCAAACGAACGAACACGCACACGCAGACGAATAGAGTGAGAAGATTTTTTACGATCCTCCCGATTCGAAGCCGGATTGAAAATGGGAATTTTATCACCCTGGCATCGGGTCATGAGGGAGGATAAACGCGAGGGAGACAGAGAGCAACAAGAAGCGACAGTTAGTAGAAAGTTCTGCGTCCAAGTGAAGATGCGGTAAGGCGACGACAACATCCCTAATCTGCCCAAGAATCTTACTCAATTAGCATTGGAATGGTTATATTAAGGGTGGAACGAGTTTTCGTTTAAAGCAGCGCTATTGGGCTATCTAATTACTTGGAAAACGGATGCGCTTGCTGCGAGAACTGTTTAAATGCTTACAGAAAAGGGGTTTCTTAAAAAGATAAAGATATTTTATAACAATATTGGAAAGGAATCTTATGGGTGATTGGCTGTCTATAATCTTGGCATTTACGATCTCCTCATTCAATCAACAGTTAAAGTACTTTACGAAATCCGTTCTCTTATGCCCTCACTCACTCGCTCTCACTCTTTTCTGAATCGAAGCGTAATTTAGCAATCATGTAGCGATTATTTATGACTTTTGACACGTTGCGTTGAAAAGGGAACGATCATCTACGACAGGCTTTCGATCATCAAGGTGTGTTTGTGCCGTACTTACCTCGCGGGATTGTATCCACTGCTCATGATTATAAGCGATGATGCCGCCAAGCTCCTCCGGTAGCTCGCTCGTGTCAAAGTACTTGCCCAACCGGGACTTTGAGATGATGGTTGGCTGGTACAAAAGAAATGAGAGAAAAGAGAGAAAGATAGATAAAAAAACAATTGCAATTTAATTAAGACCGCTTTGTATAACAAAAACTAACAAAACAAAATCAGATTACAATACTTTTGTTAATTAGTAAAACAAAAAGGTAAACAAAAAGGTTAAGATGACGAAGAAACAATCACTCACACATCAAAATAAGAGGAGATAGTAAGTAAAAGCACACTCTCATCAATCAATTCAAACAGGTTGTGTTGGTGTGTACATGGTACAAAGCAAACCAATTGTCTCTCTTTTAATTGAGAGAATGTTCTCTACCTTCTCTCTCACCATATTCTTTTTTACCCCAGATGGGACTCGAACCCACAATCCCCGGCTTAGGAGGCCGGTGCCTTCTCCATTAGGCCACTGGGGCATCACGAAGGTCGACCGTTTAGGTTACATCGAGTACTGCACCAGCACCAATCCATTAGCAATCCAATAAACGCACCAGAACGGTACCACAAGGATGATCGCCACGACCCGCGGTGTGGAGTAATTTCGATTTCGCATTGCACACCTCCTCAATGGCGCCGATTAGCAACACACACACACACATTAAAATTATCCACTTTTCTACTCAAAAAGCCACCACGTGCCTAATGGCGTTTCGGGGCACAAATTACCCCCAATCGTTTGGCGCGCTTTGAAGAATCGCTAATTTCTCACCCCTCCTACCTCCGGAATCGAATGGGGAGGGGTGCAATTATTTCCAACCGCTTTGCTGTGTTTGTGTTCGCATCGTAGATGAAAAACGCAAAATCGATTACGAAATTTGCTACAAACGGCAATGTGCCTTTGGAAGAAAAACGTTCCACTGACAAACACTTTCCGTTTCTGCTTAGGCGCCTATTTAGCATGCAATGTTTGCATGCCGAAGCCCACCCTCCCCTCCCCGTGTCAATGCTTTCTCCGTGCATTTGTTTGTTGTTTCTCCGCGAGGCAAAAGTATCTACAAACCCTTCCAAAATCGGAAAGCTCATTCAGACAGCTAAACAGTCCCGCAGTTTATTGATTGGTCGGCTTCCTCCAAAACCCCAGCGACTACGTGAGGGTGTAGGGGACGAAATTGTGCACGGTGCACACTAAACCCCAACCACTATCAATTTCCCCCCTCTCTCTGTGTGCCAAAGAGCAGGCAAAACACGAAACACCGCTCAAGAGTCCCGCTGGAATTTGTTTTTGCTTTCCCGGACCAAGCCACCTTTTGTGCATAGAACGGGGAGAAAGTGCAACGGATTTTGAGGGGTTCCAGTGGGTTTTTTTCTTACTGGCTGCCGTCATATGTGCAATTTTATACGCAGTTGCTGCAACCGGTAGGGGGTCGAGGCCAAGGTATGGATGGGGTGAACATTCCGTCTTACCGGAACCAATCTCTTGGGCGGCGGGAAAGCTCCCGGGAAGCTTTCTGCAACAATCGCTCACACAAGCGTAATTGGACTCGTGTGGATAATAATGGCCATTGAAAGAACAACACCAATGTTCAGACAATAGGCGATTGACAGCTGAAGCAGCGGGCTGGATGGAGAGCGCTGCAGCAATTCCGAAAGTTATTATTTAAACAACAGGTGTAAAAGGGGGTTTAGGTCTTTTTGTGTTAATATGGTTCCATTAAAAACAATAAATATTTTCCGCTGCTGGTTGCAAGTAACAGTAACATTCCGTCAAAAACATCAACACAGAGTGGCTGCTTTTGTAGAGAAATCTAAAGTCGTGACCTTAGATGTAAATTAGATGAGCAGCGGCTTAAATCACGCTGACCTGGATCAGTCAAAACTGTACCCCACCCGTTTAGGAAAGAAATCCCCAATAAGAATGTGTGTTTGCAAAGCATCACCATTAATTTATTCACCCTGTCAATCATTAAAGCATGAGAGACAGCATAGTTTAAGCCACTGTTTTGCGCCACATGATGCCCCACATGCTCGGTGGTTCTGAAATCCCATCGTTAACCTGCAAGGTTAGTCATCTCTGTCTCAGCGCTCTGAGCAAGGCTGATTAGTAAAAACAGAGCGCAAAAAACACACATGCGTGACATGCCACTGTGCGGAAACAAAAACAAAAAACATACGCCGTGAGCAGTTCACGCATTAGCCACTGTATGTAAATGTTGAAATGGAAATGCTATGCAATTATTATGCGACACTTAACGAAGGCAGGAATGGTGGGTGCGTCATACGAGTAGAATCTCCCCTCCGGACAAACAAAACACAATCCAACAACAATCTCAGTCTCCGTCCGACGTGTGTGTAAGTGCAATTTGAGTTGCCTTAGCAACGGCAAAGCACTGCAAAAGGAAAGCAAAGGGCTCTTGCTATACGAAGAAGAAAAGGGAAAACCCACCGTGCTATCGTCACGTACCAATAGCTCCACTTCGTACTCCTCCCTAGGGTCAGTATGTATGTGTGAACAGCGTGAAAGGTAAAAAAACAGTGGCCACAACTCCCCCCCCGCAAGGCAGGGAAATGGAAATTATCTTTCACTCCCCATGCCGCCGTGTACGTGTGAGCGCCTTTGCGTCAATTGCCCCAACCCTAATGGTAGCCTAATTGGACTTGCGTCTTGCCACTTTTCGATGCAATTCACCCCACCGCTCATGGGATAATGGGTCCCACACTGTGGGACACCGTGGGTAAAGAGATATCCAGAAAACGGAAAACCGAACTGTCTGCATCGCCTGAAATGATCTTCTTCGACTCTTTTCATACCATAAATGCAGCTGGGCGCAGTATGTGTTGGCCCTCTTATCAAAAGGTGCATTGCGTCCTTGGATTTGGGTTGGGAACAGAAGCAACAATGCACGTGTTCCAACCGCTCTACTGCTAAGCCAATCGGGCAAATAACAATCACAAAAAGTCCGCTCCAAATCCAGTAGCAGCCCCCGGTAGCGTCAAAACCCCCCTTCGGAGCGATAAGATATCCGGAGTAATAGGACGAGCGATAACAGAGAACCCGATCGTAAAACCGGTGCAATAATCTGCCCAATCTGAGCCACCGATTAATTACGTGTACGCAAGATGAGGGGCATTGTTGGCGTATTACCGCACTTGCGCTGCAGTAATGGCAAGAGTGCGACGCGTTCTGTAAGAAGACGCAGAGACCCGAACTCTCTAGAACAGTTGTATCGAGCTTCGGTAATTGCGTGTTTGCTAACCCACAGGTCACAGCGAACGACCGATAAGGGCAGATCTTGTACCGCGATGATCGTGTCCAAACGATCGAAACATGGCGCTCGACGCTATCACTTGCTTTCAATCGCTCAAACAAACAAACCGCTCGGACCGACCCCCAGCTCGTCCAGGCTAGTCCCACAAACGTTATATCATAACATGAACACACACCCGCGGGGCCACCAAATGATCCACACACCACACACACGCCCCGGGCCTAACCTTGGGACCACCGGACACACCCCAATTTTAGACAACACGCTCAGAAGAAGCAGAGCAAGACAACTCCCTCCTACAAGCTTTCAAGCGAATGCACAAGAGTTCAATGTCACCCGTAGGGTCAGGGGGGAAGCCACATTGGCGGAAGCAACCCCCTGAAGCTTGTACCAGCATGGGGCTTGATAACACTATCTCTGACACGACGACAATTGGCAAAAGATCGCACACGCCTTGGCCGTTGGTTTGACAACTCGACACGTCGCAAAATGGTTTTATAATTGCCGATGCGGGTTTAAGATCTCGCTGCTCGAATGCGCGTGCAATCAATCACACGCACCTGATCGATCTTCCTCCTTTCTGCGATGTTCAAACAATCTATCGTTGATGCTACCTACCTCACCCTTGCGATGCTGGCGGGCACAGTTCTCCACCCGATTCTTGTCCCAGAACGCATCGGGCCGGATCACGAGAAAGCTGTTCATCTGCTCACAGCTCAACAGCTGCTGGACGTGCCGTATGTACTGGCGGGTGGAGCGCCACGAACACTTTTGCGCATCGAGAATGACGGCGAGTCCACTGCTGACCGTTTCGGGACTGCGGATGAGAAGAATTGGGACACAATTAGTCAGCTTTGAGGCTCCCCAACTCCACGTGACACAGCTTACCTTAAGCTTGCCAACAGGTACTTGACCGTCGTCTCGAGGAATCCCTTCATCCAGGGCAGATTGTCGTAGAACGGGACCGGTATGACCACGAGCGGATGTCCGTCCCGATCCCGACCGCCCGGCATGTACGCCGTTTGTGTGTTGAGCGCGTTCAGTACGTCCGCCTCCATGGTGCTGGTGCTGCTGCTGACCACTTGCTTGCTTCAAGAGCGCCGTCAAGCGTTGGCCGCTTTCACCGGCAACTACAACAGCCACAACACAACCTGAATACTCACAATCCCCAACTAATACTTCCAACGGCCACAAAGCACTGTCACTTTCGAACCAGCACCGCAGCTGCACACTGCTCACGGTGTGGCTTAATGGTGGGCCACGATCACTGCCAACACTGCCGCCGCTCGTCGTCGCCACCAGCGGCGTGTAACATGATCGTGCTGCGTTTCTCTTGCATTCTTCAAACTACACATTCCACTCGGTTCTCCTACGCAGCAAACGGCACACTACGATCACGTTCACGTTCGTTCTCCAGGAGACCCGCGGCCCGTTCGTCGCCTACTGCACGGCCAAGGGTCGCACCATAGCGAGATATGGCGAGACAGAGAGCGCGAGAGATCCGTTATGTTGCAAATCACTGACACGCCAATGCTGCCATCCGTTTTTGTGGTCGGTATGCAGATGATTTCACTGTGCCTTTGTGTGTTGTGGCGTTGCTTTTGCTCCTCCACATCCACTTTACCTGTCACCACAAGCGGAACAATTCACACTATTGTTGGGTTAGTCGCTTGTTGCACACTTCTCTCTGGTTTGTCACCGCACAGGCAAAACGCAGCTATGTCAACACACTGAAACAAACGAACCACAACGTGTGAGTTATGCTCTGCATAGCATAAACGAACGACCCCATAGACCACAACAACAACAACCTGACCGACCAGAAGCGACACTCAAAACCACTACCAACACTCAATAAACCGACCGACGTTCCCTTCTCCTTCGTGACAAACCTGCTCGTTCGAATTTTGATTCGAACAGTCGGCGCAAACCCTCCCCGTTTGTGATCGATCGTCAATTTCCTGAGGGATCGCATTCGCAGCATTCGTTCTTTTTCAGCTCTTGTGCCTTGTGGATTTCTTTTTTGTTTTGCTTTTTCCCTTTTCGCTTGTCCCACTCAATACTCGGGTTTTCGCTCGGGCTTCCCTTGCTGGTTTTTAGGTCATGCATGCATGCATGAAAACATTCTGCTTGATTGCTCGGTTGCTGGTTGGTTGACTCCCGTTGTCGAATTTCCCACCGCGTTTGCAAAAAAAAAGACCTGAACATTAAACCTCCCCCCGAGCGAAAGGAACGCAGACAGCCGAGACACATACACACACATGTGTGTGCGTCGTAAAATCGGCCCGTTGTCATGGTAACCTGGTGAGAGGGGGCGAGTGACTCGAGGAGGCATTTAATTATAGCCAAATGTGAAAATTCTACCCCCAATCTGCTGATGAAGGTGGATTGTGGATGTAATTGAGACTTCGGTGAGTATGTCGGCCGCTCGAAAACAGTACACTTTCTCTTTCAACATCCGTGGTGATTATTTTAAACTGTTGGTACTTATTATCAGTTGTTCAAAATAGCCTCAAAAACCTCTTCCCTCAGGTCAGGTCCTTCTAGTGGATTTGCTTCATCTTCGCTAGCCATCGACTCCTTTGGGAGACAGTTGATAGAATATTTATATTTAATTTATTCCAACCATAAAGTATAACCTTCCCATAGCAAAAACCCGTTATGCCCGGATGCCACGGATGATGCCGATTTCCTTCCACAGACCCTCATTGGACCAACTTCCCCCCACATGGGAATGGGCAGACAAAACCGCTTTTTTGCGTATTGCCAGCCAGTAACAAGCAGCAGCGGCAACACCAACGAAACGCGGTCACTTCCATTGCATGTTCCGCGCAGGAAGAACCGTTCGCCGGACGCCATCAGTTCTCAGTGCTGCTCCTGCCTCCCTCCCCCAGTTTGCCATCGACATCAACATCCGCGCGGCAAGTGCAATCGCATCGTGGAACTTATTACTCGAGACCCACGCCAGCTACACCTGCCCTTGTGTCAAGCCCCTTCTTAATATCAAGAATTGCATTGTACACACAGGCGCTGACCAAGTAAAAGGGCGCTGAGAAAGCGAGAGAAGAGAAGGGACATTATTCAGCTATTTCTTCTTTCACCCAACGCGGGGGAAAAGTGTGTCAGTAATCGTGCGCGACTTGTTACGTAGGGTTAGCCCCCCCTCTCTGACAACTTGTCGAGAATTCATAAATCAATTGAATTTCCATGAAAAGATAAAGGAAGTGCAAAATCAGCTCTCCAAAGCTGTGGCATCCCTAGTGTGTGTGTGCTGTGGTTTGATATTGGCAGCAAAACAGGAGTGGAATGTCCTCAATATGCCACTTATGGTAAAAAGGGAAACCTCCAAAAACTCACCCCTTGTCTGAATGTTTTAATTTAAAATATATAATTTTGGAAGAAAAAAAAATCGACAAGCAAAGGTGTCCTTCCAACGCCACCACCGCACCCATGAGATGTCTTCGCTTGGATGCAGCGTTGACTAGCCCCTTTTTGGGGTGCATAAAAGAAATCTTGAAAGTTCATCTCCTCGACCCGGTTCGGAGGAGCGTCTGCGATGAACGGAAGAGTGCCAACCGAGGAATGCTCGGTGACACCATCCTCATCATCACCATCACCATCGAAAACCCTTAATAAAACATTCCAATAACGACGATGCGCTTCACATTCCTTTCGCAATTGTGCACGGGAAAGGGTGTCCCATAAATGCAAATCTTTCAATTCAAGGCAACTTCGGTATAGGTCTTCCCCGAAAAAGAAAAAAGGCACAATCCCAAAAAGGTCATACTCATGTCATGACGTTGAAATGATGAACATCGATTTGTTTGCTTCTTCTTCATGATCATCATGATTTCTGGCAATAACCGTACCGTACCCGTTACATTCATCTCGAACTTGAGTCATGTCCCAGGCATAGATTCTGTTGCATTTTATGTAAATGAGCGAGCCTGCATCCAAGCATCCCAAGAACGCATCTCGTATGTTTGCTTTCGAAATTGACACCAGCATACGAAACATAGGGCTCTTCGCACCCTTAAGTGCTCAATGAGTGCTTGCCCTAACCAGAGACTAATGCGACCAGAGAGGCGTGCGGGCGCATTTCAGTGTCAGATTACGCGACAAAGTGTCTGCTTCAAGAGCAGAGACGGAAGTGAAGTGGCTACGGCCTAGGCGGAATTCTACTCCCAATCACCACAACCTGTACCCTGATCGCCTGTCACCTGAACGATCGTTTCCCACTCTACACGTAGGCTGTTAAACGATTCCGATACAGACAGTGGTTCACTTTGTGCGGGGATTAGTTCCTGCCTAAGAAAGCATTTTACAACAAAACGTTAAGCTTTTTAGAATGAAAGAACAGTGTCTTTTGATATCTTTTCAAGTCACCATTCAGACAAATGGTCTCTCTTTGTTCGGCGATGCGTCCAAACGGGTGTTATCATAACGGGCGTTTCGTTTCAACAACAACAACCGTGAGTGTGAAGCACGTTCTGTGTGTTTGCTTACTTGCTTGCTGGCTTGCGTTTTATCGCTCTGTTTTACAACCACATTTAGACAAGCGACAGACAAAACGAATTTCAACACCATTTTTCCTCTTTGCTGCGCTGCGTTTTTATCGTGTACCTAACGATGGTTCACGCGCTATCTCGTGCTTTCCTCACCTTGCCAAGGTAGCAGCCCTGTTCTGTTAGAGAGCTTTGTTTAGGTTAATTGTGACGATAGAGATGGGAAAGAGGTTACGCGCGATGGAAAGCAACGTAGACAATCGATCGCTTGTTTTCCTTCCCCACAGAAGCTTTGTAGAGCGATCGACTCCCGACCATTACGCCCAATCAGCTTATCCGCTCAAGCGCTCGTCCTTAGTGGTGATGATTTATGGAGTTTTTTTTTTTATAATCTGCTTACGTCGTTTGTCGTCTGCATCCTCTAGATGGGTTCCCAAAATACCTCAACAACCCGGTAGGAGACTACGAAAGAAGGGGGACAAATCCACTATCAAAATGAAGCCATCTAACTCGAACGCCCTCTCTCTCGCGTCTCTATGGGCCACAGTTGGTATCACTGTGAAGATATCACCCTGCCGGGCGATCCTCTCTCGAGATCTCGCGATCTCTATACACCTGTGGTCAGTTGGTAATGTGATGACGAGAACTAGACCACATTTCATTATATGCTTCATTCATTATCTTCGTGTTCGTTTTTCGCGCAAACGCTTTTGTGCGCTCTTTCGATTCCTGTTTTTTGGCGTCAAACGTCAAATGGAGCGACTCACCGAGAGCCTGTTGGTCTGTTCCACATTAAAGAATGGGTTTGGACGCGTCGGAAACAGGTTAAACAACCCCACCACCCCTTGGTTTCCTGGTTATGCGGCATGTTATCTCAATGCTCGGGACCGGTGACGATGCCGCTGCTGATGACGCTCCACTTTGATCGTAATAACTGTAAAAACCTGTACAAACTTCTAGAGGACGCTAGCACACACCACCGGGACCAACAACACGCGGGGCGCGTCCAACAAGGTATCGTCAAAGGCAGAAGCAACAATGCTGAAAGAGGCACGTCCAGCGCCGTGCATTGTTGCCAACGGCCAGGGAACAGTAATTAATTCCTCATCGCGTATTTCGGTGTAAGTGTGGCAATGCACGCGAGATCGTGTGAGCGATAGGAGGTAGTGTGTGGAGTGGATCCGATGTCCCAAGACTAGGATCTCCAATAGGGGCCTACTGCTTGCCGGCGTAATTGTGCTGTCTGCTGCGGTTTGGGCTGTGCTTTGAAGGGTTTCCTCAAACGATCGGGTAACACACACACCACAGGCCACAGGAAATCAGACGTTTTAGCGAATTATGCGAAAATTCAATCCATCTCAACCACCACCAAACTCCACTCCAAAGGGAGAGATGATCGATGGGAAAATCGTGTCTGCACCGTCTACACGCCATCTCACGGCCGACGGGAAGATAATTTTATGCTAAATCATAACCAATTCCCTTCCAAAGCTTCTTACGACGCTTCTTTCTCGACGCTCTTTTTGCTATACCAGCAGTTGCACTACCTCACCTTCTTCCCCTTTGGGGATTAGCAGAACTCGCCCTCATTCTCGCCCTCAGCTCTCTCGAACGCATTAATTGTAGAAAGTTTGCGTTCGGTTTCCTGCATCGCCAACCCCAGCTGCGTGACCTCAAACACACACACAGACACAGTCCCGGGCTCGAACTCTAACGAGATCGAATTTGCATTCCTGATTCAAGACGTTGAGGTTGGGGTAGTGGTGTGGTGATGTGGATCGACGACGATGGTGACGATGACGACGACCTAACGGTCAATGATCGGGCCCCGCGCACCACGATAAGGCTCCGGCACTCTTTCCTCCGCAACCGGTTTATCAAATTAGCCACGCCTGTCACTGCAAACACACCCCACTTCCTGTCTCCCCGTTCTGCGATCTCATTTTACGATCAAGCGTCGGGAATGCAAAACCATTAAGCGAAGCTAAAAGCGCGACAAACGGCAATGCCAACACTGAATGGGGGGGTTGGAGAAGGGATCAAACTGCAACCGATTCTGAAGTGGAGCAATCTAAGACACACCCGGTCTTTTTTTCTGCGGATCAGATCACACACTACACACACACACACACAGACACACAAGATCAGCACAGTTGACACGCATCGATCACTTACAGTATGCCACAGTCGCACACGGGGCACTCCCTAAAGCGCAAAGGAATTCCTCTTGGATCAAAGTTGAACTGGCGCACCGAGAGTTGGAGGTACAAGTCCTCGAGTTTGACGCTCAATTTGGCTATGCAAACACACACACACACTCATCGACACACATACACATTGCGTGCGTGCGATCGAGAGTCAAGAAACCGCGATCATCACGAGACACACCGCGTCACGCGACCGTCGGAGATCACTGTTGCCGAGCTTTTGTTTTGAGCGGCACACTGCATGCGCAAGCGAAGGGTCGCTCGATCTCCAGCTGAAAGGCTCCCCACCACAGCTGCGACGGCTAGTGGTCTCGCTTGCACTGCCAGTGCCAGTACGATCGCTTTCCCTTGTGAGAGCCACTGTGTCGTGGAGCTGCTCTCAGAGCCGTGAGTGCCTAGCACACCCTTAAGCTGAGCCTAATTTCTCCCAAAACCTGTTCTTGGTGCAGCCAGTTCACGCTTTGTACTTTGATATGTTGTAGCGTAAGCGAGCGAAGGCACGACCTTGCGGACAGCAAGGATGTCCAGCAGATGGCACAAGAGAATGGGAATGTAATGCTACGTTGGTCACGATCGTGCGCCGCACCTGCCCTCAAGGACGTTAACGGTTTTCCTGGATGCAACCTGGCGCCTCCGCCAATTTCCGGCGCAAGGTGCAGGATAATATCAGAGTACGAAAGAACGACACACCTTTCCATTTTGGGGGGTTTGATCACATAACAATTTTGCGTTTATTTAACAGGACGACACTTTAGTTCCAGCCGAAGAAGTTGCGGAAGCGGGTGATGATCTGGTCGACATCGACGCCGAAAGCGCGCAGCTGGGCGGAGAAACGGGTGACATCCGGGTGCTCAATGACGCGGGTGAAGCCAGCGCGACGGGCCTGGGTCATGCGGTACAGCTCACCGAACTCGCTGGCCGGGTTGGCGATGAAGGTGCGGGCCAGAGCCTCGGCGCCCTCCAGGTTGGTGACGGCACGGATCTCGTCCATCATCGCGTTCCAGGAGCGGGAAGCCGGCGAGCGAGCGTTGACCGAGCGGGTGATCGGGGTCAGACCGAGCATGGCGGCGATGCCGTTCAGGTAGTCGCGGATGCTCACGCCACGGACCTCGGTCCAGGCGCTGATCTCCTGCAGCTCCGGGGTGGCGATCAGCACACGCCAGGCCGCATCGGTCTCCTCCGACTGCAGGAAGCTCCAGATCTCGCCGACCTGGGCGTCGGTCTGCACGTAGCGCTCGTAGATCGTGCGCACCTCATCCATGTTCAGGAAGGGCAGCAGCTGATCGACCTCAGCGCGCAGGTTCTGCCCGAAGGCAGCACCGAACAGGGCCAGCAGGATGAGGAATTTCTGCAAACAAGATCATTGGGAATGACGGTTAGCTTGAAGAATCCTTGGATTGATCCACTTGTTTTTACTGCTCCTGTGCTTACCATTTTGATAGACGGTTGAGTCGAAGGACTACTCTGAATGCAAGCGCAATAGAAAGGTGACTCTAGAAGCAGTCAATCGACCCTTTTATACCCAAAACCAGCTGTCCGAGCGAATCTCGTTGCCAGCCAAAGTGACGCTCGCGTGATAAGCGAAGACCGGGGCCTACAGGGAACGCTACCGTATTGCAACAAAACCGGCGATAACATCTTGTTCACGATAACCGACGACAGCGGGAGGGCTCGGTTCGGGGCCAAAAATAAAACTAAAAGTCGTACAAACTGCAATCGGGCAATAAAACAAGAAAAATCCATTCGATTCTGGATGATTGCTTGTCTGCAGCACCTTTTGCTGTGGCTTCAGTGCTGACGATCCTCGTGTTGTTTGCTCGGTATTGAAAGGCAATTGGAGATGAAGTTATGAAGCTATAGATCGAAGGCAATAGGGCGTTTAAAGTAACTCTTAAATAATGCCACTAGCACATTAAATAATTGGTTAAAACAATCGATCGATATTTGGAACGGGTCATGTTGGATATCTAGTAAATTCTTGGAAACAAAATATGCGACACAACTCAAATAAATCTATTTACGATCGCATTTGACGGTTATGACATCCAAGCAGTCAATGAAAAGGTGTTAACAGAGTATAGATGCATCATGTATTAGTAACTCTCGGAGAATGTGGACAAAGAATTCAAAACTGTTGTGATAATTGGCGAAAGCGTCGAGTTCTATCGGTGAACCATCTAATTATATATTCCCTTTAATTGCAAGCAACCCGGACGCACTTGACCTGCTCCTCCGCCACAAGGGTAGCGTGGCCGAGCGGTCTAAGGCGCTGGTTTAAGGCACCAGTCACTTCGGTGGCGTGGGTTCGAATCCCACCGCTGCCAACAGATGTTTTTTTATTGTAGTTTAGTGGCATAGAAAAAAAAAATACATTGACGTGTGTGTTTTTAGGCATGTAAAAGAAACGTGTTTTGGTCGCTAGCTTACTTGCCTTACCTACCCATAGAAATTGACTGAATGGAAATATTTGAAGCATTAAAATATGATTTTACAACATCGATTTCTGAGGCTTTTTCTAAAGCCTTGCACCTAACATCAAACATTCATTTTAGCACCAAGTATCAGTTCACATGTCCCAGCTGACCTTGGACTTTACCGGTGCACTCGCCGGCTTGACGTGGATGCTATTTGAGTAATCTAATAACCCCAAAAGGATTATTCCACGAACCGATTAAAGACCTCCCCGAAGATGTCGTCAAAGCTGCAATCTTGCTGCGGCAATAGCTAGGAGTTGCCAACGCTCCCCACCGATAGCGCGCACGATATGATTGATGGGCTCCGCAGCTGGCCTACACCTTTCCTCCGCCATCCATCCGTTCCAGCTGCAGCATCTACGATGTTTGTGCCACAAAAAAGCGCCCTGTGATATCGAACCTTATCATCCGTTGCAATCTTGTCGTTCCGCTTATCGACCACCGTCCGAAAGGTACTATATAAGCCGGCCGGCGTCCTGAAGAGAACCAGATTCAGTTGACCACCCGAGTGCTACCTGAGACTGTACGCGACAATGAAGTTCATCATCCTGCTGGCCCTGTTCGGTGCTGCCTTCGGGCAGAACCTGCGCGCTGAGGTCGATCAGCTGCTGCCCTTCCTGAACATGGATGAGGTGCGCACGATCTACGAGCGCTACGTGCAGACCGACGCCCAGGTCGGCGAGATCTGGAGCTTCCTGCAGTCGGAGGAGACCGATGCTGCCTGGCGTGTGCTGATCGCCACCCCGGAGCTGCAGGAGATCAGCGCCTGGACCGAGGTCCGTGGCGTGAGCATCCGCGACTACCTGAACGGCATCGCCGCCATGCTCGGTCTGACCCCGATCACCCGCTCGGTCAACGCTCGCTCGCCGGCTTCCCGCTCCTGGAACGCGATGATGGACGAGATCCGTGCCGCCACCAACCTGGAGGGCGCCGAGGCTCTGGCCCGCACCTTCATTGCCGACCCGACCAGCGAGTTCGGTGAGCTGTACCGCATGACCCAGGCCCGTCGCGCTGGCTTCACCCGCGTCATTGAGCACCCGGATGTCACCCGTTTCTCCGCCCAGCTGCGCGCTTTCGGCGTCGATGTCGACCAGATCATCACCCGCTTCCGCAACTTCTTCGGCTGGAACTAAGGCTTACGTACCACGGACAACTGCTTGGATGAAATAAAAGGAATGTTAATTTGATACAAAAACAGTTTGCTTTGGTTTCAATCTTTTGTCTTCAATGTGCCCGTCTCTTGGACCAATTCCCGTATGTAAACAAACCAATCGTTTTGACAACTGGCCGTCGTCGTCGTCGTTGCCTGGTCGAAGCGAAGGTGGTCGTTCTCGGCTCATATTGACAGATGCGCAGAATCCGTGGCGCATTCCTAGGGCGCAGCGTATATTTAGAGTCCCCCCAAATCCCCTCTCTTTCCCTCCTCCTCGCACTCTGCCAACTGAATCACTTTTGGTCGGGCACGATCGAGAACGAACCTAGTTCTCGGGCGCAGTTTACGACCAGCTTGCGCTCCGGCGGTATCGAGCGTGGATCCGCGATCAACTCCACCTTGGTGTGCGTGTGTGTGTGTGTGTGCGTGTGTGATAGGGAGCGCAACCCCTCCGTCACGGTTGCGTACGAGACAGCGACGAACGAAAATGTGTCCGACCTGCATGCTCTGACGCTCTTGCGAACAAAGTGAAAATTCGATAACCCTCTTCCGATTTTGATATCGAGCACATAGTTTTTGGCCTAAACGTGTGAAAATCCCGACAACCCTCAACAAGTGCTCCTCTCGATACGCAGCTTCACTAAAATCAATGCAAATATCATCAATCGATCACGCCCGAGGATCGTTTGTGTGCGTGTTAGTGGCCGCTTTGTGAGATCATTTCTCTTCACCATCCCCCCAAAACAACCTCCCCCGAAAAAGTGTGTGTGTGTTTAGTATTGGTAGCTCTCACTATGGGCAATCAGCACAGCATAGCAATTAAGCATGGCAGTACCGCGGGCAAACCGAAGAAAGCCGTACACTGGAAATCCGCAGGTAGGTTGTCGTCTTATCTATTGGTGAGAGATTGTCCCCCTCTGTTCGCTTGATAGAAGCTCTGCCTCGAACATATAACCGAACCTGACGCGGGTTTGGATTTTCACAGTTTGGGCCCGTCTATTTTTAGCCCGGGCCCTGTTCTTCGAGCAACCAGATACGCCGCCGCCGTTACAACCGACTCATCTGTCTGTGTCTTCTATCTCACGCTCTCTGCTCCGTGTGTACCATTGACCCGACCAGAACGTGTAATTCAAATAATTTGCCTCAATTCTCGCTCTTTCTCCTTCTCTCTCTTGCTCTCTTCTTTGCTAAATCATTCTTTCGTACGTTTGATAACCCTTTTCTTGTTTTGTGTCTCCTTCTAGAACCACCTGGCCCACCGGGTAAACCGGCCCTCGTGCCAGGCTCACCGTCCTCCGCACCGGATGTGGTAACGATCCGCTGGAGCCGTCCGACCACTGATGGAGGCTCGCCGATACTCGGGTACGTGGTGGAACAGCGAAGAACCGGCTCACCGCACTGGGTTCGTGCCTGTCCGTCGCTCGTCCAGCAGACGGAGCTGTCGCTGAGCGGCCTAGAGCCCGGCTGGCGCTATCAGTTCCGTATTATGGCCGAAAACATTGTCGGACGATCGGAGAGCAGTGAACTCTCGGACCCACTCACGGTGACACTGCAAAGGAATGCCATCTCAGCGCCACGCTTTGTGCACGAACTGTTCGATGCGACTGCCGTGGAGAACGAGAAGGTCGAGTTTCGGGTGCATGTGGCAGGGACACCTGCACCACAGATCAGCTGGTTTAAGGATGGGTTCGAGATCTACAGCAGTCGGCGGGCGCGCATCATCACCGAGGCGGATGTTAGTGTGCTCGTGATCCATCAGACCGCACTGACGGATGAGGGTGAGATTAAGTGTGCGGCAACGAACCGGGCAGGGCATACGGTGACGCGCTGTCATCTGACGATCGACGCCTATCCGAAGATACGACTTCCACGCCAGTACGAGGACGGATTGATCATAGAGGCTGAGGAGGTGGTGCGCATGAAGGTGGGCCTGGCTGGACGGCCACCACCAGCAGTAGAGTGGGCACACAACGGTGAACCGCTGACGAACGATGGTCGGCACGAGATCGTCACGACGGACAAGAACTCAACGCTCAAGATCGTGAGCACTAATCGAGCGGATCGGGGCGAGTATCACATCCGTGCGCTGAACAAGCTTGGTGAGGACAATGCATCCTTCTTGGTGACGGTCACAGCACGTCCGGAGCCACCAGGGCGCGTGACGGTGGCAATCTCGTACGGCAAAACGGCCACACTTAGCTGGCCCGCACCGGACGATGATGGTGGATGCAAGATCGGCAACTACATCGTGGAATACAACCGAGTCGGGTGGGATGTGTGGCTAAAAGCGGCCACCGTCCGTCAGCTAACTGCGACGCTGAGCGATCTTATCGAAGGTTCACAGTATCGGTTCCGCGTGAAGGCTGAAAATCCATACGGAGTGAGTGATCCGAGTGAAGAATCGGAGGTCCTATTTGTGCCCGATCCAAAGCGAGGTATTACAGACGCATCCAAAATGCAACCACAGCAACCCTCCACTCTACCCCGCAAACGACGTGATCTGTCCCAATCACCAATGCGCGAGTCACTGCCCAAGAAAGCGTTCACGCCCGAACCGTACGGACGGGTGGACGTAATGCGCGAGATGTCCTACGGAACGCCGCTAGATCGTAGCATTGGGCAGGGCTACACAAATACCGTCGCCCCGGTGCCAGCCCTCGTCGTCACAGAACCAGCTCCACTAGCAGAGCCCGAGTCGGAGTCGGAATCGATCGGTCCTGTCAGTAATGTGCGCGGAATGGCGCCATCTTCCCTCAAAGCGATGCAAAAGTTCTCCAAAGAACCGAGCCCACTGAAGATGTCCGATCGCGAGCTTTCATCCACCGGGAACAGTTCGGATCAGATGGGATCGGGCTCGGAAAATGAGTCCAACCAGCAGCAGCCCAGCTCAAAGGCAGCCATCCACAACAGCTCCGAGTTTATGTTGGTCCTGTACAACGAGCAAGAAGCGAAGAAATCGACACGTAAGTGAGAACTCACAGGGGCAAACGGTTGTTTATTGGTTTTTGAGAGTTTGTGTTTTGGCCATTACGGATGATTCCTATCGCGATCGAATCAAAGAAACGATCGAGCTGGAATGTTTATTACGTTACAGTAGATATCTTGTTTTGAATTCCCTTTTTAAGACGTTAGGGAATGATCAAACAGATCGGAACAGGTTGCTCGTTGTGAGTGATCGTACAAAATGACAGCAACGGACAACCTTCAAACACTTCAAACACCGTACCAAATCTCTCACGCGCACTGTTTGGCGGCCGCATTAGACGAAAACGAAAACAATAGCAACAGTTTTCGGTTTCGTTTCGTGTTAGACCGAGCCGCCCAATGACTTATGTTGGTGCGAAATACAGTTAATATTTATTGCCCATTCTACAGCGAAACTTACAAAACACCACTCATTTTGTCACTGCTGCAAGCTATGTTAATTTGATTGTTGTAAATGTGGGAAAAATGCCACCCAACAATGGCAGTCGGATTTTAGGTGTCGAATTTGGAGACTGTATTTCCTTTATTGAATCGAAGTTATTTCCATGAAAAGCCCATCAACGTCGACACCTGACTGAATGGTTTTTTGGTCATTTTTTTGTCACCGTTTTTTTGTGTCTTGTTTTTGTCATGCCCTGTACACCCGTACATCCCCAAGTGTGTCAAGTGCTTTCCAAGTTGCCTGGTTGTAGTATACAGTACATCTATTTGTTACAGCAAGCAGCAAACCCGATGGATTAGACCGTCTTGCCATCCCGCTGCAATCACCTTGGTATCGGTGGAAGTTTCAGAAGGACAGATTCTTCCTCGAACGTCTGCTTGCTAGGCAAGGTGTTGGATCACACTCTGGGAAGCCTCCCGGAGTTCCTGTTGATCGTCAAGGAGTCTTCAGAATACTGCTAGGTGGTAGCACTACATATCTCGAACGGAGCACGTTGCATGGATCCATCCATTGTCTTTCGCGAGTGTTTCGCGCCTCCTGTCGGAATGAATTCACAACTGTCTGTTAGATTGAGTCCTTAGATCACGCAATACAATAGAAAGTTCCATTTAGTCCGCAATCTAATCTTCTTACTCCAATGAGTCAGTTTGCAGCACACTCCTCACGCACTTGATTAACCGTACTTAACGCAATGTGTGTCGTTTCTCAGAATTGTATCAGAATCTAACGTTGTTGCTTTTTTGGCAGGTAATTCTACCTTCGACTTTGAGCTGGATGAGCTGGTGGCACCTCCGCCGCCTCTATCACTCTCCGCACCGGAGCTTAACGTGGAACCACCTCCTGCACCGACGATGCGTGTTGGCGTAAGCTCGACGGAACTGCTCTACGAACGAGCAATGGCACGTTTCTATCAGGCCGTCGCCTATGAAGAATCGGAGAACCAGCGCAAGGAAGCCGAACAGGAACAGGCCGTTCGTCGTCGACAGGCAGCGGCATCGGCACAGGAACCCTCGCAGGACGACAAGACAGGCGCTCCGGTCACGACCACAACCGTCAGCAATCGACTGGCCGACCGACGAAGCAGCCTGCGCAAGCGTCTGTCCGGCGATAAGGACTCGATCGTGAAGCAGTCCAGCTTCGAGCAGGACCAGCCGATCGTGCCACCGTCTCAGCAGCAGCAACAGCTTTCACATTCCACACTGGCCGAGGAAACGATCGTCGAAGAACCGTCGCACGGTGTGGAGCAGGAGCAGCAGCTCGAATCCTTCACCTCCCTCCCGATTGGCTACTCGGAGGGCGAAGAGTCCGTCTCCTCCTCGATGAACTCCATGATCGAGGAGTTGAAGAGGCGCGAGCAGCAGCAGAAGCTGCTCGAACAGCAGGTACTCATCCTGCCCAAGCGTCGTGGCTTCATGGATGACGATGAAACGGACGAAGAACCGTACCATCCAGGTGGTGAACGTATGCGCTCTCCTTACCGCAATCCCGACCCGAGCCAAGCGATCGAAGTGCTCACCAAGCCGATGCCGCTGCCCGATCCTAACTTTGTGCCAAAACCCATCCTCAAACGTCCATCGACGGAGGTATTGTCGAAGGGCGAACAACCTGTCGTCAGCAAGCAATCGAGCAGTAATCTACAGCTCAGTCCCCCACAACCACCAAAGCAACCTACTCCCGAGCGGGAGAAATCCCCCGTCAAAGTGCCGACTCCTCCAACGAAGAAGGAAGAACCTCCGGAGCAACAAATGCCCCTGTCCGAGAAGCAACCTCCGAAGGGACAAGAAATCGAGCGTGCGATCGTGTCAGAAGCATCCCGCCAACGGCGTCTCGAATCACGCCAGAACTCTATCGAGGAGTCGCGTGCTGTGGCCGACTTCTACAGCGATATGGTGCAGCAGATTGAAAGCTCGAAAAAGCCACGCAAACTCCCGCTGTACATGAGTCCGGACGAAGTGCGTCGGTTGAATGAGCGTGAGTACTCGCGCAACTCTTCGCGAGCAGGCTCACGATCACCACTGTCGGTAGAGGATCCTTATCTGATGCGGGGTCGTACATCTCGATCACCTTCGCTTGCCTCAGATCATCCGATCGTTGTGCAGCGTGGCACTAAACCGGCACGGGAAAGCAAGATCTTGAGGCAGCGGTCCGCTTCGATCGAGAGTGAGACAACTTCCAGGCCACCGTCTGTTGTGGGGGATAGAATCGGCAGTCCGGTTCAAGCTAGAGACGACGAACCCGACGGACGCATTAGTCGCCCGTTGGACAAAAAACGCGGCACAGGACGAGCTGGTTCGGGCGTACGGAACCGATCACGATCGAATTCTGCTGCTAGGACAGCGGGTATGCAAGGTAACACCGCAGTAGCTCCGAAAGTGGCTCCAGTAGCAGTAGCACCACCTCAAGTTACTGCTGTTCCGCCTACTGCACGCGTCATCTCAAACAAACAACCTACGCCGGAACCTCCAGCACGCTCCAAACCTGTGCCGGAAACACCGATCGAACCGGAGCCGATGCCACCGGTCGTACCGGACGCGACCGAGCTGAAGCCGACCATCTCCTACCTGACGGATGTGGCACTGTTTGTGATCGCTTGCTGGTTGTATCTGTTCAAAAATCCCAAGCTAGCTATTCCCGTCATCCTGCTGATCATGTACCGGCACATCCGGGAAGCAGTGAAGGACAAACTGCCGGCCTGGATGAGGCGAAAGGAAGTCCCGCTCACTAGCTGAGCAACAATCTGATCAGGGACCACACATCTCTCTATAAAGACATTGTTTTGCATTGCCCCGCATTGAAGAAGGATGTAGATTGAGGGGCAAAAGGGGATTTTATTTCTAAATATTGTCGTTGTTCCGTAGTCAGCCACAGCTTTTGGGAACCAGCCAAGACATCGTGGCCGATGCCGGTTCCGTGTTCCGCACCGTGTTCGCGTTCAGCACTCTTCGGTGTTCACATACATTTACTCTACTTACTCGTGCACTAGCACTTTCTCAGCTGCACGTTAATGCACGAAACTCACGCGGACGGCGGATAAGGAATCTCTCGGTCGAAGTTATTCAACCTCGCCACACAGAAACCAAAAAAAAATCGCTTAAATTAATATACCACCACGACACATTAAAACGACGTTATTCTACTTGTGATCACTCACGCACGAACTCTCTCACGACGTTAATTACGAGTGCATCAAGGGATGGAAAGGAAACAGGGAGGAAACAGGCTGACAAGAATCGTGTTATTCCCGGATGCAACCAGATCACTTTAATGTGGCGATGCTGCGTCGTATGTATCGTTTGTATGTATGCTGCACACACAGAAACACACACTCAATACGATTATTTTTGTTACCTCTCGACCACCAATTGTTGCTGCACATATATTTGCACATTGGCTCGCTTTCATTGTACGCAGGCGGCACCATGGCATACCGTTGCTTGTGTTTTATCTTACTTTGTCACACTAAATCGCCATTTGTTGGGTGGGGCTGTAGAGAGCCGCCGCCATTATCATCAGCGTCTCATCCTCATCGCGATCTTAGCTCGACCGCTATGGTTACCGTATTTGTATTTGTGTACCGTGTTTTTTTACACCACAGCATAAATGTGTATGTATATATGTTTTTTTTTTCTTGCAAAAAGCGAATCGTGAAAAATAAAACGTTTAAAGTGTACCCACATTCACACCGAACGCAGATTGATCGTGGTTTTACTGGAACACAACACAGTGATTAATCACACCGCCACAATGACATGCAAAAATGTATCGATTATATTCGTTGTAAGCTGAAACCAGAGTAAAAAACGAAAAAGAATCCTTCCCATACCGGGAATCGAACCCGGGCCTTCTGGGTGAAAGCCAGATATCCTAGCCACTAGACCATATGGGATGTGTGAGAGAGGGCTGCTACGTTTCAAAAACAATACGTTTCTGTACGCATCAAAACACATTCCACTATCAAATATGTATTGCGCAGGACCTGCAGAAGCGCATTTATTAAAAATGCACATAAATGCACCCTGCACCCCTTCACCCAGCCAGCTGTGCTTGCTTCAGTGGCTCCGTACAGTTTCCAATCACAAAGGAAAGTTTACGCCTAAATGTAGGCAATGCATATAAGGAAACCTTGAAAGCTTTCGAATGGCTTAGAAGAAAGCTTTTACGAAAGCTTTCTAACGTTCCTATCCAACCAGAGCGAGAGAGCGTTGAATTAAACCAATTTCTTTGCTTTATTTCATATAATCAGAAAAGAACAACAAATTGTAATTATGTTTGTAATACAACCTTTATTGTTCGTTGTAAAATGTAATTGCCTTTCCCTGACACCATCTGCGTGTTAAAAAAAAGCACAAATCGCACTTAACCACTAACCAGGTGCAACTTTTGTAACTCACTAAGAACAATTTTGCGCGCTCGCGCTCTCCCCCTATTGGTTTGTAGTTTGTGTGTGTGTGTTTTGTTGCTTCTACGTCTGCTGTTGCGTGCGCAAACATCACATTTAACTAAGCTTTAATACATTACATTTGCTTCTCTAGTAATTCGGTGCGTATCGTATCGTAGCGCGCTAAAGCTGGGTTTGCCATTTTATCACAACCCTTCTTTACCTTATCAGTATCAGCGTGAATCAGAGCTTCTATTTACACAATTCAACTGGACCTTATTATTACACCATGTTGAGGCGGGATTTTGCTCGGTTAGTACGTGTTGGACAGCTCTATCTATCTTACGGGCTAGCGTTTGTAAAAATTGTTTTGGAGAAAAAATGTCCCTAACACTTTCGTAGACTCCGTTTTGTTTCACACCACTTTCTCACTCTTTCTGCTAGGGACAGCTATCACAATTGTGGTGTGCTTGGGTAGGGAGGGAACCTCCTTCCAAGCGATTCACATGCTTTTCACAACACTCTTCACTCACATACACACACACTGTTCCCCACTGCGCACAATGACATAGTGGGTGTGTGTGTGGGGGGTGGGAATATTCAAGACCAATGCTCAAGCCGATCCGATCAGGAACCAGGGCAGCACTACCGTAACGGCAATGGCCGCGACACACGTCACACAAACGACGATCATGTTTGAGACGGCACCGGCCTGCTGCTGTTGCTGTTTCGCCCTGCTCAGCTCACTGTCCGTGATGAGCAGCTGATCCTCGTACGGGTCTTTGGTGAACTCGAGCACCTCCACATCGTAGCGGAACTTCACCTTGGAGGACTCCCGGCGCCAGAACAGATGGCCCGAGTCCCGCCGGTCCAAACACCAGACGGGCTCTGGGGGTGGGATTGCTGCAAAGAACAGTTTTGCGTTAGTTTTGAGCTCACAGTGATCGGTTGTAGATCGTTGTGTGGCTTCTTACCTGAAATAGTCATGGTGTCCAGTGCAACCGCTTGGATCTCTCTGCGACGCGTTAGAAACTCGCCTACGCGCACAAACTCGCTGAAACAAGCGCGATAGCACGAGCGCGATGTTATCGATTCCGGCGATTCCAGACTAATGACGGTGGTCCCGCGGCGGCCGAGCGGATTCTACCCCTACAAATGGGGGTGTTCGACCTTTGCACGCGGTTTTACGCGAACAACGAAAAAAAAACCCACTCTCACACACCCACCGCCCGCACGTCAAATCACTTCAAACGAGTGTCTGTCCGTTGGAATTGTGATTCGTGGATTTCCTGCCACTTGAGGGGTGAGTTCGTACTAAGGGGTGGTAACCGTCTATTTTGACCGATAAATCTAAAATCCGTGTTGAAAGGGGGGGGGGGGGGGGGGGGTGCTTGATTTTCGACAACACAAATTGCAATTTGCTGATAGTGGCGATAGTGAAGCGTGTGGCACGAGAAGTTTGATTTTTTTTTGTTCGGTCGATCGAGGTCACTTGTGTCCTCGCCGGGGTCCAGGACGTATGAAACGACTTTCAGCTACAGCGGGTACGGTGGTCCGGTAGAGTGTCTGGAAAGGGAAGGGGAATGAAATGACATTGCAAAAGAAAGAAAGTATACATTAATATGCGCCGTACTCGCTCTCTCCCTCTCTCTTCCTCGTTCTCTCCGATAGTACATACACAACACAGTTGTTTTTATCTATTTTTGAGCCCCCCCGTGAATTGCCGGTTTTTTTTAGCAAAAGGTATTTACGCCCCAGTGAGAGTTGTTTGCTTTTAACCCGAAAATGCATGTCAATGCTGTCTGTTGTTTATCGCGCGAGTTTCTTATGCGAGTTCGAAAGCAGTTCACCATGGAACCCAACGGCCGCTGTTCGGGGGAATGCTTCTGTTTTATGTCCCTCTGTCTGCTCAAATTCTGCTGCATGCTACTGGAAAATGAAAACTGAGCTGTAAACAAACACTTGAGAAGAGGTGGGTTTTGAAAATGGAGTTCTTGCTCCCAAGCTTCCCCCTCAACTGGTTTGATTGATGAGTCTGCTGCCGGAGACTGTAACTCAAGCACAGCGTGTGCACACTTGGTAGCTATTTTATTACATTTTAATTATGTGTTGATGCTGCAAAAGCTATATTTTCTTCCTCTGGAAGGGGAGAATAGGCGATATACAGCAACCATCTCTATTTTGCTATCGGTCCAAAGCGATAGACAGCTGAACAAATAACGCTTTATGTTTGTGTGCTTCCGGTATGCCCGGCGCCCCGTAGACTCGTGCGTAGAAAGTGTTTTTGCAGCGTATGCCGCAACAGTCTCCTCCAAGGCATTAATACACTGCGCAGTAAAACACTCTGCTGAAAAGACGCAATTGATGACCCTCCCCCGAATCTGCCCTCTTAGACACACACACCCCACCATAGGATGGGGGGATGAAGTTCTTCTTCTTCTTTCTCATGTCATGTCAAAGATCGGCGGAACAAGTCGGACAGGTTTTGTAGTTATCGTTATCGAGTGTGAGCTAAATATAGAGAAGGCGGGATATTATTGGCGCTTACCGCCTGGGGGGCCGGTAGGGAGATGGATGTGTGTGTTTTTCTAACAGTGGAATTTCATTTTTGGGATGTTTGAAGCGTTTGAAAAGGTATTTTCGAGTAGTTTTTGTTGCAAAAAATAGCAAAATAGTACAAACCAATGAAGAGCAAATCTGATCTAATGCAGCTGATCGTTAGATGCATCTCCCGTATTGTCTAGTGGTTAGGATATCCGGCTCTCACCCGGAAGGCCCGGGTTCGATTCCCGGTACGGGAAAGAGACTATTGAGGTCTACTATTATATCCCTTTTTGTTGTTGGATCAAATATCAAACAATGCACCTTTGTGTGGTGGTGGTGGTCTCGCTTTAATCACAAACAGATCTTTGTGAGAAACTGTTTCCATTTGCGATCGAGGTCAGTTAGAAACAAACAAGAAATGTGCCACAAATAGCAACGCTTTCAAGTGGATTACGTTATTTTCTACCCGCACAGGCACACACTCACACAGAAACACTCATACATACACAGTGTATCGATAGAAGAATGCACCGAGCTGCAATTATTGCCATTTTCATTGTCACGACTTATCGCATCGCGTCCATATTGATAACAACGGGGAGGGCTTGCTTGATTGTGTCGTTTTTTGTGAGTGAGATAGAGCAAACCAATACACACACAGAAGCTAAAAAGGCTTGTTATTAAGGTTTTGAAGAAAGAAACATGATACGTTGTGCTTCTTCTTGACGGTTTAGAAAGGGGTTTGCTTTCTTTTGTGGGGCTGCCTTAGAGGGTCGTGTCGTGTACGATAAACGCTTTCCTGCTTGTGCCAGGTCAGGGTTAACCAACCCGCACGGCTTATCCATTGGATTATTGACCACGTGTAGAGGGCTCTACCGTGCTCGAAAATTCGAAACCGGCATGAAATCACCCGATCCCCGGGTCAAGTGAAGTCATTGAACGCGTCGCTACTCCCCACCGGTAGAACCACCAGTCCGGTTCCGTCCAGTGGCCAGGTCAGCATGCTGGAAATTCGCTTCGCTCGGCGTAATTGAGCACAATTGGTTCGATGGCCGAACGTGGGCACGTTTGCACCCGCGTGCCCTTCGGGTGGTTGTGGTCCGGCCGGCGCTCGACCGATCGTGGCTGCTTCCGATTAGCATTAAGCGGTGCGCTGCGCCATCACTGACCCAGATCGGTAGGGGGACGGTAGCTGCTGAGGTAAGCAACCAGTGGCCAGGAAAGGGTGACTTTGTTTCATACGCAACTTCGTTGTCCAGCAAACAACTCATGGCATTGCCAGCGAGTGGCAGATTTCCAAAACACCCTTTACAACGTGCGATCAACGGCGATCAACCCCTTTGCGCTCTAACAAAGATGCGTGACGCTGCGAGCACGGAAGAAAGCATCCAACGGCGGGCAGGATGGTGGATGGAGGCATGTGATTTATACACGACCGTATCTCTTCCACGGGCAGCTGTTTATTTAACACCCCCCCTGGCCGGTCCAGTGGTCAACGAGATCACTCACACAATCTCCGCGCGAATGACGGCCGAGCGTGGTGGTGCGTTATGCGCGAACCAATGGCGCGGGAGACGATTTGTGTGTAATTACGAATTGCAAACGCGTGCGAGTGTGGGGGGTTGATAAAAAATGTATGTATGCACATACTCGGACACCTCTCTTACATAAACATCCACACACACACACACACAAAGACCAGACAGCTGGGGTGAGATGTGATAAGGGGGTTATATCGCAACCCCTCCCGCCGTGTATGGAGCCCGCAGTAGGATCCGTTTAATTGCCTCAGACCACACTCAGATGTGTGTGTGTGTGTGTGGTTGTGTGGAACTAGTTTTATCACTTAAGTAGCTGAAGGTCGCTCCAGCGCAAACACTGGAGTATCCGCATTCTAACGCGCATTTGTGTCACACAGCTCAAGCTCGTTGCCAACGCAAATCCGCCACATAAAGTTAGAGCCTACGTGGACCGACACCTATCCTATCCATATAGTGAACTAGATCGCGATTCCCCAGCACGTCAACACGTCAACACTGTGTATTACTTACATTCGATCAGTGCGCCACAGAGAGGAAGTTGATCTTCTCCAGCTTGCTTCACCGTTAGATCATTCGATCGCAACAACACAACACGCTGGCGTTCGTCTCTAGGCACGCAATTCTGCCGATATTTTATGAATGATGTATAGGAAACACAAACACACATCTGGATATTGCACTAGCGAAAAGACACAGCCGCAACGAACGACGCGTCGCACAGTTTTGCGCGACCGGGCGCGGTTGCTCGCGAACGGGTTGGCGCGCACACACGGGTTCGCGCTTACGTCACGCACTCCGGTCGTCTGTTGCGTGTTGGAAGGGAGGGAGAGAGACAACGAGAGCGCACTCGAGACAGTTTGTGTGTGCGTGTTTGATTCGTTTTGTTTGTTTGTTGCGTCTTTTTTTGTGAGTGGTTTTTAGTTTGTTTTCGCTTCCTAATGGCTGCAGTACGTCTGCCCGAGATTGACACACTGGATCCCCGTACGAGCTGGGGGGAGTCGACACTACTGCCAGAAAAGGGCTCGAAAGGGCTGTCTCTGGGGTGGCTGAAAAAACCGGTTTCCGCTCTCCCCCAAAACCCCCTAACCCTCCGCCACTCAACAATCCCACCGAAAGGCTTTTCTTGTTTTTGCACGAGTTGGCACAACACAAACGACACTGCTGCTGCTGCGGTCACGCTGTCAAGCCTCGTGCGCCTTTTACCGCGTTACTGTGGCGTTGGTTGTAGAAAACAAAAAAACACCAGGCGCCTCTCACTGTAAATTTGCATTTGCAGACACGCACTTGCACTTGCACTGGATGGATTTCAATAGGTCACAACGGCACACCACAGGTCTTGGTCTGCTATTACTTTCATCACGGGTCACCGGTAGTTTAAAAATCGATTAGCAAATGCCAAACCACACCTTTGACCCCTTCTCCTTTTTCCCTTTCCCTTAGGGTGACACACACAGCAGTAGCACAACTGTAAAATTTTGAATCTCAAATCACCTCAGGTTACGCCACCTCGGGAGCACGCGTGGACGACCGCAACGGCCTCACAAACCGAAATGCTTGCCTTGTTTCTTCTCGATTCCGTTTCGACTGACTGGCTCGGCCCCGACTCGAGCATGGTGTGTGTCACTTGTGCGCTTGTGTGCGTGTTTTTGCGCGCTCCGTCTAACGCAAAACAAACACAACCTCGTGCGGCTCTACCACCAATACCACCACCACCAGCAGTACCATTAGATGGGTAGTGATCGCGGTATTGATCGATCGATCGATTCGGGAACACACAAAGGGCCCCGAATGGTCGCGAATCGCAGCTGCACATGAAGGGCACACGCTCTCGCGCGCATCTGGTACGCGAAGGGCAAAGCACATGATCGCGCACTGCACGGATCGCGGATTTGGCATGCGGGGTAGATCACGGTTATCACGCCGGATCGATGTATCTATTGGGATATATGGTCAGACAGACGAACCGGTACAGACGCGTTGCTTAGCCACTTTGTAATTCAAATGTTGGCAACACTGCACCACGGGTTGATTGACGAAGCTTGAGTGGAATTTTACTGCAATCGGCAGTGGACAGTGGTGGACATAAATGTCCGATCATGTACTGCACGAGCGCTTATTTGGTATCATGTGCACATTTGTACTGATTAGATCGTTTGTTATTATCAGTCGCTCAAAAATTAATGATAATTTTAGGCAAACAGTTACTTCCGAGGATTCGTTTTGGACTGGTTGTCTGTCCACCCTCAGTTAGCAGTCATGTGCGAATTAAAGGCACACTCTTGGGGGTAGAGAAGATGACAACAAGGTTTTCGATCGTGCTAATTCCCCCTGTGGGTTTGTACCCGCTCGCTTCCTCCAGGCTCGTGGTCTATTGTTACTCCACAATCTAGCAAAATCAGCACTCCACAGTGTGACAATTGCAAAACCGGTATCAATCGGTAAAATCTACCCTTCCTGCTGCGCCACCGATGAGTCGTCCACCAAGTATACGCGTACATCAGGGCCACACGTGAGCACACGCGTCTTGCATAATGGGACCTGCTCGGGTTGCGTCGGCTTTCAATGCCAACGGTAGTAGTGAACAACCGAATGGATGCACCCGACGTGCATGGCGAATGCACATCATGTGCCCTTTCTTGTTAAAAATAGCGACTTCCCTGGAACTTCCCCGAACCTCCGGCTAACTGCGCCGTACTCGCACCCAGCACGTGACCAAAACCCCCCTTCAATCTCACCTGTGGATCGATGAGGCCAGGGCACTTCGGGATGTTCCCTTCGCGGGACACGGGGCCACTTCGAGCAGAGCGTGGATTCGATTACACCACCAAGGTGACCAGTGCGATGAAATATCAGATGCCAGATGAGCGACGACTGCTGCACACAAACTCAAAGCACAATCAGCAACAGCCGATTGACGTCATTTACAATCAAGAACTTTCTTAGCCAGAGCTCCCAACTGCTCCCCGCCACGGGACATTGACCGGTGACCACAAAACGCTCTCTAACACACACAGACACTACCAGCTCCAAGCATTGGCAGCTAGACTAGAGCCCTATCTAGACCAACGACAAGGGGTCACGCTACGTGATCGTTCTCAAAACAATCTTCCTAATAATGCGAACAGTTTGGCGTTGTTTATGTTTTTGCTGTAATCGTGCACAAAGCATTCGTATAATGCTTTGAGGTCAATTGTTTATTACAAAAAAAATGGAAGCACACCTTGCAACACTAGCCACCTTCCGTGCCTCGTGTAGGGAAGGTAATTACGAATTTCCCTGTGACTGTGTGGCACCGTTGCGACGCTTTCGGGGTTTCTTCTGTGCGGTGCTGGACACCTTCGTCGAAGCTGCTGGTGACTGCTTAGAGGTTGATGTTACCGTCGAGGTCGTCGTTGGCGTTGTCTTAACCGTTGCTGTTGCTGTTACGGATGGTGTTGTGGTTAGAGCATCGGCCCCACTTGGCAGCAGTACCGGCTGCTGACGACGCCCTACCGTCTCGAAGATGTTGTACGGTCCCTGGTTAAGGTTGTAGCTGTGCTTGAAGCTTTTCGCCTGCGTACGCTGGGCGGCGGTCACTTCTGCGTCGTCCAGGTAGCGCAACTGCGGTAGAATACTGATCACGAACAGCCGGTAGTCGTTGTGTTCGAGCGTGGAGTTGCCGTTGAAGGAGGAGGTCGCACCCGGGTTACCCATCAGCGATAGGTACTTGAGCGAGGGGCAGCATTCGCGGATGCGATAGATCCAGTTCTGCAGGTTGATGATATCACAGTGGTTGAGCCAGAGCAGCTCCAGGTTGGGAAGGGTCGGTAGCGTTCGCTCGTCCGGCTGTACGTTCTTGTCCAGGATGAGTGTGTTCAGCTGCCGGAAGTGTGTCAGGAAGGAGAGGTCTCTGCAGGAAGACACAAGGACAAATGAGTTCCAGTGGAAAAAGATCCTTTACATTGATCTCGCTCTCTCTTACTTGATTTCATTGTAGCTCAAATCGAGGATCGTCGTCGTGCGGGAGAACTTCTCGGCGATTTTGCGCGGGATCTGTGACAATCGTTCGTACGCCAACGAGAGCCGCTCGCCGTTCTGGTCAATGTCATCCGATTTGCTTGAGTCACTGGGAGAGACAGAAATGCGAACAAACAATTTTGTAAGACCTATTTAACTTCCTTTCTTCCCTGTTTTTTCCACAAAAACTCACCTTCCGGCACTTTTAATCGACATCGCGTCCGATGACCAGTCGTAGCTCAGATACAGCTCATCGTCCTCGTCCATGGTAGAGTAATTGTCGACGAAAAATCTGGAATCAGAAACCCAAACAAACGGAATGTATTCTTCATTTCATCAGTATGTGCAATGGGACGGAACGGGATGGAATGAATGGAAGTAGCCGGGACAATTTGTTTTCTGATAACAGAACATTCGTGTACCGCACCGAAATTTGACGGTTCAATGCGCCATTAGACAAGCGAGCGAGCGAGAGAACGAGGTTAGTCAAATAGGACACAATCGAATCAACACAACAGCATCAACACAAAAGAGGTTGAGAGATGAACGATCGGGACAACGATCACTGTGCTTTTGGATGAGTAATGATGATGCGTGTGCTTGTTTCTATTTACATCATTGTTTCGAGTCTTCTAATGGCCCTTTTCTTCGCTATTTTGTCCACACTCCGACACACTTTCTCTTAAAACTTCAGCCGCAGAGTCTCGGTCCCGGTTCGCAGCTCCAATGCGACTGAAGAACTACACCATGCAGCACGCTTTTCAAGGCATTCTCTCGCTCTCTGTGAGGCCCTAAAGAGATGTCACAAAACACAAGCCATAAAAAAACGAGAAAAGTGATCCTCTCTTGATGAAGATAACGTCCTACTTCGTCACCACACACACACGCACACTGCCCTGCCCCATCATTACCCGTGGGCTTAGATTGTGGTTAAGCCTGGGATTGTTGCATCCATCGAGTGGTTGAAATTGTCGGTAAGAGGGCAAAAAAGGCACATGTGAAAGTACTTGAACAAAAAGACACACGCTAGTGGCGCAAAATCTGAAACGCATTCGATTAGGGATGGAACGCTTCAGCGCCCACTCACAGAACGCTACGCAACGTGACGATCATCAAACGATGACGGTGTGATAAGAGACCGTGCCGTGACTGTGCCACTTTCTCTCACGGGTATTCTGCCGAGCTTATTATCAGCTCAGTATACGATAGCGTCGTGTTCCGGCAGCTCGTTTCGATGATGCAAAGAAGAACGTGATGTGAATTCGGTACTTGATCTTCTCCCTACGAACACTGATCATGCAACTACATCGCCACTACTGTGTGCTAATCTCTGTTGATGCTGCGCAATCGATGGACCTTTGAATTCTCGTAGCTACTCTTTCCTTTCCTTACACTCATCGTTGCAGTAATTAATTTCCCCCTGCGAGGTCATCTAGGCAGATTAAGGCAGTGTTAAGTGTGCCGATTGAATTATGCGTTCGATTGATACATTTTCCGTTGGCGCTCTAAACATGGCACCCATCCACCATTCCCCTTTTGCTATTACGCACTTTCACAAAATGACGGTCCCTCCCTATGGTTCTGGGACGCTCACTTACCGCTCATTGTAGCCGATGGCTTGCATAATTGATACTGATAAGGACGATGTTCTGGGACAATTTGTCAGAAAGCTGTACAATTGTGATCGTTTCACTTAAAAAAGCCTCTGCTTGTTCACCGTTTCTATTCACGATCTACAGAAAACGCACGCTGTCGTTCGATTAGTTTAGAAATACATTCAAACGATTGTTTCCCAAGATCGTGCTGGGTGCAGCAGCATAACGAAACACAACACTTCACACAGCACAACGAATGCTTAAAACCTGCAACGAATCGAATCCGTTGTGGCCGATTGTGTGCCCTTTTTAGTCCGAGTAGTTTTAGCCGCGATAAGCGCGCGCTTCCTGTCGCGTGCTACCACACACTTGCTTGCGTTGCTGCCACAGACCAAGTGACGCAGACCGTGCCGAGGGCTCCTTGGTACAGTGGTACAATCTTTGCATACAGAAAGAACTACACTCTGTGTGTGTGTGTCCGTGAGAGTGGACCAACCATTTCCTACTTTCCCCGAGAGCTCCCGAAGGAGCGGCACAGCACATCGATTCCCACGCGGGACACAGCCTAGCAGCAAGTTTATTAATTTGGACCACGTTTTCTGAGCATTTGTTTCTTTTAATAAACCGCAACCGCGGAATCCTTAGCAGTGCTCTGTTGGCTGCGGTTTTGCAATCCACTCCCGAAACGGGAGCGTGTTTATTTTGTACGCGTCAAGGCCATAGTTTAAAAACTCCATTCCAGTCTGCCCGGTAGCATCCAGGGCAGGGTGGATTGTGTTAATCGTATTCACTTTGAGCCCCACACCACTGAGCGTATTAGAATCTGTGTGATTGTGTAAGTGCCAATCAGTCATGAGCAATTGATTCGGAACGCATTGCAGCTAGCGACTAATCGGACGTTGGGTTGGGAGTAAAGTTCTGACTTTGAGGCTGATAAGAAGATGAACAAAAAGGCACAGTTAGTTAATACTTAACCGTTAGTTAAGAGCTCAAGCTCGAATGGTGATGAAACGAAGCTACTAACAACAGAAGCTTGCTAATATCCAAAGAAATCAGCAATTTTTATTTGACTATGGATTACTATTTAATAATATTTGGCAATCGAAACAATTTTCTGTTCTTAAAACAGTCTCAACGGTTTTTAACGGATGAAATAATATTCAAATTCTACCTTTCATATCCAAACCAATCTGTTTGGAGCGACCACTGTGCATGTTCCAATCGCATTTGCAGTAGTGAACTGTACCCCATAAACGCAACCCGGTGTAACTGTCATTTTTGCGCTTTTGACGTCTCGTGCGAGGGAATCGTTTGTTTACAAACAAATCTGTTCGCGACTAGCCGACTGTGCAAATTAATTAGAAAATTAGAAGATTTAATTTAATTTAAGTGTCTTTATGTTTGTTGAAGGGCTAGTTGTGTGTTAATCAGATAATTTTATCCAACCGTTACCAGTTACTACTCCAAACAATGAACGAATTCATCCGAGGAACTTGCGACGAGATGTGCCCAAAAGCGGAGATTGATTTGTTAGTCCGAACCTCTGCTACTTTCTTATTGCAATTTTCAGTATTATAATGCAATTTTCTTGTCTTTCCCAGACGGATCCGCGAACGGATGGTACACTTCTTCGAAACCGATCCCGACGCCGGTGCCGCGGGTGTGCCGGATCGCAGTCGGATGGTGAAAGAGTTTACCCGGTCGGCTGCCGACCGACGACAACCAAAGCCGTGGGAAATACGCACTCCAAGAATGCTGCTGGAAACGGTCCATTATCTCCTAACAATGTTTGTACAGCGACGGCCCAAACATCTTACTCGATATATACGCTCATTGTCTTTCCATTTCAGTGTGCTTCCCGACCCACGGCGCCCGTTCCATCAACGCTATGAATTCATTTTCGATCGTATGCGAGCAATCCGGCAGGAAATGGTCATACAGAACCTGTCCGTCGGTGAAGTGCTCCCCATCCTTGAGCCGATCGTACGCTTCCTCTGCTACAGCGCCTACCGGCTTTGTGAAGCACCGATCGCGGAGTTTGATCCGAAAATCTGTGCCCAACACCTGCAGGAGTGTTTGAAGAAAGTGCTCCGCTGCTACGAAGAGCTCGACGGAGACGATTTAAATCGGTTCGAAATGGAACGACTGTACCTTTCGTTCAATATCGGCAGCCCGGAAGCGACACAATCGGCGCTGGCACGATACGGTGCCTCGGAACCGGAGCTGCGGCTTCACATTACCACGCAGCTAGAGTGCCACCGGGGGAACTATTGCGCGGCGATACGAAACCTGCTCCGCTTTAGTCCGCTAGAGGCGGCCGTCGCCTCCCTGCAGCTGCCCCAGTTCCGGCGCCGGATGCTGCAGCAGTTCTCGATTGCGTACCAGAGCCGCGTGCAAACGGTACCGCTCGAATGGCTGGAAAGCGTACTCGGTTATGAGGGTCGCGAGCGCACGTGCCTGGCGAACGATTGTCGTCACTATAACCTTCAGCTGGTGGCGCGTACGGACGGGACGGACGCCGGGGAGGGCAACCGTAGCTGGGCGGTGAAATTCGAGAAGGCTCAGTTCGATGGTCAGCGATACGCGGTAAGTTTTTAATCACCATCCATCCATTCATCCAATCAATCGAGTTTGCCTCCGTTTGTTGATGCTCGTCGCGGAGACGGGCCCAAGCCGATAGTCGGTTGCGAGATAGCGATCAGTACCGTGTATCCGTTCGTTCGTTCGCATTTTTTCCTTCTAGCTTCAACCACGCAAAGTCCCCCGAATCGAGGATGTGTTAGATCGTTGCCGAAACATTTCAAGGATGTTACTGGGCGGGTTCTATGGATGATCAGTGCAGCGGAGGGGCAGCATCGACGTACACCGATCTCGTGTGTGATATTTAACAATAAAAAAGAGAGCAAATCAAACACTAATCCATTACTAGCTTGCGGTCCGATGACCATCGTTAAAAGGTAGGCAACATGTTCAAATACGTTTTAATTAGTTTATTTGATAATTTTCCTAAGCGATGCGCTCTATTCTAGAAATCTTACATGCGAGCTGTATCTGTTCTGTGTTTGTGTTTTGTTTGTGGCATTAAAATTGTGCTTAATTAGCGCTTCCTCTTGTTCGTATCTGCTCGTATCACGGTTCACTAGTAGCTCTCTCTCTCTCTCTCTCGCTCTCTGTCTCTCTGGTAACAATGTAACGCGTGTCGGTCGGAACTAACACCCTCGGGATTAACTATTACAACCCTAACGTGTGCTTCCCTACTACTCTATTCGCTATATTTACAACTGCAAAGGATCGGTTTTAGTTCTTTAGTATCGTTCCGAGCGAAGGAAAGCGGTCCATAGCAATGACAGCGCGACAACTGCCACCGACGACCACCGAGTTGCGATCGATGGTGTGCCAGCATTGCGCGGATGCTTTCTGCCGTTTGGATCGCTGGGTGCTTTTGGCGCTTCGTCCGACCGGCCCGTATCGAGCTGGTTGGTGTCAACGCCGGCTTCCGACGGCTCCTCCGGCTGCTCACCATCCAGATCGACCTGCTTGATAATCTCATCCGTGTTGTAGAGCACCACCCGATCGCCGAGCGGTTGCACCGGACGGAAGTTGTGTGTCAGTGGGTGTCCTTCCTCATTTTCTAGCGCTCGGAATGCTTGTACCTGGAATTGGAGTTGGAGAGCCATTAACAATATGGTCAATTTTTGGTCGCCATCAAACGCCATTTAATTGTTTTGTTGTAGGCTTGAAAAGCGATCGTGACCTGCTGAGAACGGTTTAAAAATAGGATCAGTGTTAATTGCGGCGTCACAATATATCGCCTTACATCGTCACCGATATCGCCCCCCATGCGAACGATCACCCAAGCAGTGGCACCTTGGATTAAATCTTTTTATAGATAATGGATTGGTTGATACGCGGGGTGTAATTTAATTAACAGTAAGGCACTAAGCAAACCACACTCCCCTTGCTTGCCGATCACCGCCACCACAGCACAGCCTGCGCTTACCTGTGCGTGCGATAGTAAGATCGGTTCCTTAAAATCGATCCATGTGACCACCTCGCTGCAGGGCGGTGTCGTCAGCGAACCATCGTACGTGTAGTAATGCAGCAAATCGTCCGCAATCAGGTCCTTGAGCGATGGCGGCGTATCGAACCGGGCGGAAAGGTGGCTACCGGTGACATTCCCCAGCAGCTCGATAAACTCCTGATACATGGGATTGTCGTCGGGTGCGATCTCGAAGAAAAACGCCAACACCGTCAACCCATCGGGATGGTTCAGGGCGGTGCGTGCGTTTTTGTACTCCTGCTTGAAGAACACCACGTGCAGCTCCATGGGAAAGCTGGAAAGATCACCGGTGAAGTAGCGCAACATCCGAAAGGCACGGTGTTCCTCCTCCCCCCCCCCCCTCTTACCGATGGTTATCGATCATGTCCTCGCTGCCAAACGTATCGTTATCGCCCCAGTGGAAGTGAAGCTGCGAGTACTCGTAAACGCCCGTAAGCGGCCCTCCAGACACGGTCGGCGTTACCTCGGACTCCATCGTGACGACCACTGTGAAGAGGAAATCGGCGAAATCGGTTGTACATTAGGGCGTGCTGGCGGGACGCGTGTTTGCAATGTTCGTAGGCGTAAGGGTGCTAATTTGAAGCACCTCACGTTAAGCGTGACCGTCATTCTGTTCACCCCGTGGCACGTGGCGGCGACGCGTTCGGAAGACGACGCCATCGGCGGTCGGTGAAGGATACGGGAGCGCGATCGTGGTTTGGCGAATTGATTAGCAAACTCAGGGTTGTCTCGCATTACTTCAATCGTACCGAACTGTCGAAGCAATCCTACCGATCGCACCGAACTAAAGGGGAGCGTTGTTGATACTTTCTTGTAATTACTATGTTACATTTTATCGTTTTCAGTAGCCAGTGGGGAGGGAGTGATCACCAACGACCAACCTTAAGTTGGCCAATTGACACGACACGACACGAGCGATGAGGTAGCGTACTAATTAACCTTCTGCGTGGAAGCTTCCTGAACACGAAAGACACGCCTTATCTAAACACCTTCGAAAACGACCCGTTTAAGGTGGGTTCTAATTAGTGTTGGAAGCAACAGCGAAGGTGACCGAACCGTTTCCGTGTGCAATCGAAGATTTTGTGGCCGTTTTGTTTGGTTTTCGGGAGAAATCTTTACCAACTGTTGTTGAGTTGCATTTTGCAATGTAAAAGCATATAACATAAGCCACTTACCGGTATGACCGTTGTTGGTGAGGTTCGTTTCGCGGGGTGAAACATCAAAGCCCTGAAACACTAGCGGTGGCAGATTGACCTTCTTCACGTCGAGCGAGTTGATGTTGATAGGGCTCTGGTGCTTGCCGGTGCAGGAATTGTACTGTTCACCCCAGTGGGAGGGTCCTACACGGAAAAGTGGGGAAGAAATATTGAAGAACTTTTGGTTAGAAACACTCGTACACGTGGGAAATAGTAAGCGCCGAACACGTGGCGCTTGTAACGTGCCATGTTCTAGTTATCATTAATCACTTTTTACATTCTTTGTAGCAATTTTGCCGACAATACATCACAATATACACAACAACCATCCCCCGCCCCCCGCCCGCCACTCCCTTGTCACTGTGATGCGCAAGAGTTAAGCAAACGATGGCCAGTTCTATGCCGAGACCGACGGCCGACCGACTCGAATCAATTATTCATAACTCGTACGCGACACAACATCGACAAGTGCACAATTTAATTATCCCACGCAAATGGAAGGGGAGCAGTGCGGGGGAGGGCGAGAGAAGGGGTCCGTCCCGATTGATCCGATTGTGAAAGCAGTGCAGTGCATGTGCGCCTCCCCAGGTGCATGACGATGCAGTTGGGAGGATCTGATGGTGTGGGCAATATTTGTTCTGCTTCCACAGTTACAGTCCACGTCATCGCGGTTCTTCCGGTGGAACGGATCGGATCCATTTATCTGATGATCAGTTCACGTGCGGTCTGTTGTGCATGGGGTGGGTGTGTGTGTGTGAGCCAGCTAATGGTTTGCCTTCGGTCAGTCCTTTGCGGGTGAAAGATGTTAGATGAAGGCTCCTCCCAGAGCGACTCACACAGTAGCACGAAGGGCGGTAATGGAAGCAAATTCCACCGGTATCCACCACAAAGCGTTACGCTTCGTTCTGTTAGACCAGCAGCACATGTCCACCGGTGTGTGTGTTTGTGTGTGTAGAGAGAATTGGATTTTAATGAAATAATTGTGCAGGCCATCGGAATTGCGCTTGCTGGGAATGCATTTTTCACGCTACCATCATGCTCGGGTGTGTCACGATGGAAAAATAGACTCCACGACGCACACATCGGTCGATGATTACGTTAGACGTTGGAGTCGTAAGGGACACAGTTTGTAGGCAAATTATCTCTTCCTGCCTCTGCACACTTACCTTTATCGCCATCGTATCCAAAATCCTGTGCGTGGCCATAATGGACTGTAAAAGGTAGGTAAGAGAAAAAGAGTAAAAGTTTAGAAAATTTAACCTCAATCGTTAAGATCACGAGATCTATGAGCTGTTGTGTGTGTGTGTTTGTCCACAGCAATTGTCCGTAAATCATGACGTCTGACTGGTAATGGGTTTCTGCATGATCGATGTTTTTACCAGTAGATTGCCCACCTTTATTGCCACCCAACATACAACAAAGAGAGCTGGTGTTCCAGCTGGTCATGGATTTACGGCCGCATGGCCGCATCCAATTTCGCCCCCAATAGCCATGGCGTCGTGTGGAGCGTTCAAAAACCACAACAACCACACAAAGCTCACTTGCAGAGTGTACTGCACAGAGCCACGCGTGGATGAACTGCATTGCTTCGGTTAAGAGCGTCAGAGGTCCATTCCATGGCCGTGCTAAGATGCGAAACATCCGCCCAAGCGGTGGTTGTCCCACAGAGAGACAACATATCCCATCATAATCTGGTGTTTCGAGCTCAATGTTGGCCTGGGGCTTGGGGTTGGGATTTGGAGACAACTATGTCTTGGCCAATTTAAAAACAAAGTTCCCGGTATTTTCCCCCTCCCCCCCTCTCTCCCTACCCATAATGCGGTCGGCTATTACGTCGGCATGGAGTGAAAATTGTGTTTGTCGGTCGGCTGGGCGCGCACGCTCACGCGGTATTGGAAAAATCAATTTGACTTCCTGATTCGTGCCGCTCCCGCCGTGTGTGTGTGTGTGTTTGTGTCGTGATCGACGCGCTCACATGCGCGCCCATCAAAACCTCCGTCGAATGTTTGTGGTAGCAATTTTCACGTTGCAAGCGCCGGCGGAGAGCGGGTTTTCTGCGCGGGCATGGATGATGATGAAATTGCCAACCCATGCGCGCGTGTGTTGTGTTTGGGAGTTTTGGAGTTCTGACGCGTGCATGAGCAGACTCGTGATCGCTGGCGTAAATCTCACGCCTGATTTGACCTCGCGGACACATTCTTTATTAACCCTGAACTTGCGTGATATGACCCCGCCTCGGTGAGTGGGTACTTCATGTTCTAGGGTCTCATAATAAAGCCATCCGGTACAATGATCTCCGTAGCGCGTTAGGGGTTAGCCGACACAAAGGGATCAATATCAACCCGCCGCTCTGCGAGTGCTCTGCTTGCAATGGTCTTTATTGATTTAATTGAAAGTAACCATGAGAAGACGTGTGCCTGCCTGGGACAACTTGATACTCCCAGCCGGCTTGGGACGAAATCCGAAAACGCCCTTCTAGCGAATTATATAGATCACACACACACACGAGCACACAGGAAGCTCGTGGACGACACACACGGCCATTTAATGTCACCCGCCAGGGTCTCCTTTCTCTGCCAGCTGGTGTGGTGTGCCCAGCAGCAAGATCAAGTGCAAGTGCATCAACAGCTCCTCACTGGGATGCAACAATCCCATCGGCACTAATTGACAGGGACCATGTCTGTGTGTGTGTGTGTGACAGCCCTTGTTTTATGGGTGTTTTATATGTTTTACTGCAACTGTAACCGTTTGATTCCATTTGCTCTCCATACACCGTTTAAGCGACACTTCTCTCTCTGACAGTCGAGACAAAGTCCGCACAAAGGAAACGATTGCGGCGTGGAGACTGCAACACCCTCGCTTCGCGCAATTGCTTCTAATGACGAATTATTAGCGCAATTGACACTCCATCGTTGGCTCATTGGCTTTCGGCTCGTTCGATGCGGGTTCGGGCCGTAATGTCCGCCGCTTACTTTCTTAACGTGGGCCTTTCCTTCCTGAAAGCCATAAATCAACAAGCTTTGTGTCAATCATGATGGGGACACGATCAGGCAGAGAGATGCGTGATGATGCGTTGCGCGATACCAATCTGTGTTGTCAACGCTAGTAGAACCTTTTCAGGTTTCGAAAACAATCTCGGTTTTTCGGGACGGATGTGAGCGCGTTTGTTTTGTTGTCGATCGTTAGGCGCTACTAATGCACTCCAGTCTTATCAACCGGTGCATCAATAATGCATCTATTGGGGGGACATATCCGGGAAGTGAGCCGGGGGTATTTGCGGATGTTGCATATTTTATTCAAACGATCACACCACCGCCGCCCCGTGTGTTTGAAGTGCACACTAATGTCGGTGTTGGTGCAGGTGCAATCAAGCGCTCGGCTGCAATTTGCTATGCAATCTGGTTGGAGGAGTCATCGGGCTGTGCATCCCTCCTGGACGGCCCCCTAAACGGCCTTCTTAATTGATTTTTCCTTCTGCTATCTTCTTGGTAGATAAAGCGATTCTAGGTAGAGGAAGTGGTGATTGAATGACTTCTAGTTGTACGATAATCAACTCAAGTAGCAGTATTCCTGTTTGCAAACGCCAAGTTCCGGTACTGTTCGTACTTGAGCGCTTGTTTGGATTGTGCACTTGAGAAACATTCGCCACTTGAAGATGTTTCATTTCGCAATATTATGTCATTATGGGTCGATTGTGGTCACCTTTGAGGAGTTCTTTTAACCTTGAGGGAGAACGTCTTCAGAGCATTGCAAATAATGCACCATTCGTTGATGCATCGTTTAAATGCAATCAAGACACTGCAGATTTGTTGATGAAGTTCTCAGCAAGTGTTGGAACGCATTCAGTCGCGCCCTGTATCACACATAAATTTTCCATACAACAACAAGTTTTTCCCAACCTCACCCCGAAGTGGTCCGAGAGTGTCGAAATCAGCTCAGGTGCTGGTTCGTATCAGAGATCAGGCATCAGACTTGCGAACGTCTTCCCCTTGAGGTGCCGCTGTAGTACTGTACACCAAACACAATGCCACCGGAATTGCCGACAAAACATGGAACATGACATGTGAGCGATGGCGACATGAGGGAAATAGGCAAATGATTTAATGTCTGGAAAACGTCGCTTGACCTTCCTCATCTCTCTCTCTCTCTCTCTCGCTCCCAGGTTCAATGTCAATCGGGCAATCGTTTAACCAGTAACATCGGTCATTGCAGTGGCTGAAGCCCGAGAAGATTACGTGCTTATGATAAATTGCAACAAAAAGCACCTCATCTCTTGGCTCACAACGCGACGATGCGCCACAATCCGGAAGTTGACCGCTCAAATCCGGATATCTAAGAAAACACATTCGCTTCCCCCCCAAACACACGGACCGTTTTGCAATTGATTGCCAGAGCATCGGGGTGGGAGGAAATTATCACGACCCTTTTTTGTGTGTTGCGAGTGTGTGGGAGTAGATGGGGAGGGACAGTAATCGTCGACAAATTTGCGTCATCAGTCAACATCTCATCGTAAGGGGGTTGAAATGCATTAATGTAGGCCCTGATTTGGTTATTTTGCCGTGTCTTGTTGGTTTGTTTGTTGAAGCGTCCTTTTGCATTAATCCACATCAAGCTCTCCTTGCAGAACAAAACCGGTAGCAACCGGTCGACGGAACTCATCCCACGTATGATGATGGACTTTTTAATTTACTTTCAATACTGTTTATCGTCTTTTTATCGCTCCATTTGAATATGGCTTTCTTATTGCTGCGTCATTCCACCTAGATTAGGTTTGTGGTGTTGTTGGCATTTTGTGGCTGCTCTGTCCAAGGTCAAGTTTAATGTTTGCTCTTGTGTCTGGGGTTTGTTTCCCTAATTTTGTTTTTCGCGAATGCCAGCAAGAACAGTATTATGTCACAGCGTTTTGTGCCAAAAAAAGACCCCTCGGCCTCCCATTTGGACACGAAAACAGGTGATCATGATCGCGCGCCACCAGCTGTTTCTGCTCTCGCGCCGTTTGGAGGTGCGCGCGCGGTTGCAGCAGCAGCAGCAGTAGGGTGCAGCTATTGTACGCGATGAATATTCACCATGCAGTCAACGACCATCGGCAGGAAATGAAATGTGTTCTGTGGTGTGGAATAATATGCAAAAACTATGCGGTGCTTTACACAATTCAAATGTGACGAGTGTGCGTTCAAGTTTTCGCGAGTATGCTGATCAGCTAGCGAACGATCATGTGCAAGAATCGTGATTTATATTTGCTGCTTGACGTACGGAAAGTTCCTTCGCTCGGTTTCTTCAATGGGCAAATCCCACGTAAACGCTAGCAAAAGCCAAACCAAACAGTCTAGCCCACCCTTTGGGGGAGTATAATTCTCAAGCTATCGTGAAAATTCACAGCCAACAGATCGAATTCTGATCCACAATAATGATGATATTTACGTGCCGGATTAATTCGGATCTAAAACTGTCGCACTCAAACACATCGAGGAAAATCCCTTCAGTTGTGAGTCAGCGTGGAAAGTTTCCCATTTTCAACGCGTGCGGTCCACGAAACAAATTGGACTTGAAAGCGAACAATGTTGTCTTACTTCCATTTGCTGTGAAGGTCTTACCAACGTTCTTCTTTTTTTTTTTTTTGGTGAAAAACAGCATTCCCAGTGGATGATTTTACTACGACGGGTTACGGGCGGCTCGTGTTTCGCATCATTATTTGTAAAACCCTGACCGTTGCGGACAAACAACCGTTGGCCTACCAAAGCACCCAAATACCAAACCGACCGTCAGACTTTGTGTGACACAGTGTCGCAGAAGCAAAAGAGAAGATAAAGAAAAACCCCCTCCCAGTACAATCCACCTGATTCTTAAGTGAGCGAGTGAGCTCTGCTCGGTACAAATTATTTTCGGTTGCCGTGGCGATCGCCCTCTACTACCACATGCAAGGCGGGCGCCTATTTATAGGCGTAAGTATCGTAAATAATTAAATGCTGTCAGCATTTCAACCACCATCACACACACACACAAACGCGATCACACCAGGTTGGGGTTTCGGTCGATCGCCGATGATCGTGATCGTGCCTGTCAGGATGTGATTATGTTTAATTGAGCGGGCTAGTATCAGCTGATCTGCGGGGAATGTGAGCTAAAGCGAGTGGAATTATGTAAAAAGCGACAAGAGAGCATCCATCCGCGCACACCTCGCCCACAGCAGACAATGGGGGCCAGATCTATGCTACGATCGTTGTCAAGAGCGCATGTGTGCGTGTGTGTGTGTAATCCTGATGCGTTTATTATCCCAATCGTATTATTTTGCAAACTTCCTTCCCGCCAAACCACTCACTCTCACGGCGGGGACAAAGTGAGTGGTCATGGTGTGGTGTGACCGAGTGCGTCTAACTAGCTTCAATTGAATGAAATTTTTGCAAGGCCTCCAAATCCGGCCCCACCGATGTCCGATGCCACCTCCCGGGGCCCTTGTAACACCTCCCTCCCTTGTTGAAACTATTTCGGTTTCGGCTCATTTGGAAGAGTGTTTTAAAGGCTTTTTCTTGCCTTGTAGGTTACTACTCCCTCACAATCGAAATTAGAAAAAAGTCATTAAACACACACACTCAGACATAATTCGAGTTCGTACAAACGCCTTTTTTAGGAAGCGATTTGTTTTGCATATGGACGACATTTTTCCGCTTCGTTTACCATTTCCTTCATTGTGCCGATGGTTCAGCCAATGTCCAGACAAAACAGCCTTTTATATATATTTATATGTCTGTATGGTCCCCCACCCCTCCCACCCGTCTCGTCTAACTTCTCGAAATAAAAATAAAATTTAAACCATCCCCCTCATCCCCACATCAACGCCCATCACATGTTGCGTTGCGCCTCGCTCAACACCCGGCTGTGGCAAAAGGGACGGAACCGGTCGGGGTGTGGAGTGTTAAATTGGAAAATTACCTGATAATACCAAAATTGATGCGATTAGCATAACACCACCGCCAACGCCACTGCTGCCCCGCCTTCGGTGGCTTCTACTACAATGGCTGACACGAGCCGCCATCGTCGTCGTCGTCGTCGCCGTAGTGGTAGTCGCTGCCATCATATGCTGGTTGGTGGTTTGGTGGTTGAAGCTATTCGGCGAAGCGTCTTAAATGGTAGTCAGCGCCGTCAACACCACCACCGTGTGTACGCGATCACACTTTGATGCACACGCAGCTCGATCACACTCTGCAACGATTGAACAGATAAACGGAAAGATCACAATCACTCACACACGCTCACGGCTTTTCACTTTCCCGCTTTTCCCTGCAAACCAACCGCGCGCGCGTTCCACCATCCCCAAACCAATCAATCGTCAATCCGTACGACGCTGACAACGTTTCGCAAAGCCCGACGAATCAATAAAATCAATTTACTTTAGCCAACACAACACCCACTGCCCCGTCCGGCGTTCTGCGGCGATTGACGGACCGTCTCCGTCTCCCCCCAGACAGTCGCAGCCGCAGACTGGTAGTCCAAGAGTCCTCATCCAACTGCCGGCGCACCTGATGCACAGACACCCACCCACCTAACAACAATGGGAAATGGAGTTTGTAGGAGAAGGGAGAATAGATTATAATCGCACGCACATCGACACTTTCACCCCGTTTCGGAAGTCGATTCGCTGCAATTCACCGTTACACACACTTACACACACATACACACACGCGCGTACGAAGAGTTACAGAAAGTGTTTGCACATATTGAAGCACGCACGAGGGTGTGTGTTCTGGCCTGAAGGAACGATCGTCTGCAAAAATGCACTAATGCTCACCACATGCTTCATTATGTATGCGCGCAACCTGCCAAAACCCTAAGCAACAAAACAAAAACCGATCGCATCCGCCTTTCGCCCTGGTTTATATGTTTCCCTTTAAAAACTCAACACTACTGCACTACTTCTACGAGTTGGAGTTGTTGGTGAAAAGAACAATTTTCGTGTTCTTACGATGCCCACCTGCAGGGGTAATGGCGATGCCGAGGAGAGACTGAACGCAAGCGAGGGCGCGCGCGCGCGTGATCAAGAACGGTTCCGGTTGGTGGTCCCTCCTAGCCCTGCGACGTCCAGCGAAGAACTGAGCCGCGTCTGGGTGGACACTGTCACTGATAAACCTTCCCGCCGCGGCACCAAACGGACACACACGCACGCGAGCAAGCTTTTCCAGGCGTTGCGATCTGATTTTACTCCGCCGAGATGGATCTCCCTAGCGCTCGCACGGTCGCTCTCTATCGAACAATACGCGGTTTATCGTCCGGATCGGATGAAGTTGTCATCGGTTTGTCGTCTTCTTCGGTTTGCCGCCGGCGGGGTGGGACGATCGTTGACCGAATGACGAGTGCGCTCTGGCCACAGACCGGCAAACGGCACGAACACGTTTTTGAGAAACACTGCAACGGTTCTTATCGCCCGTGTTTAGGAAGAAGCATTGTAATCCGGCACAGCAATGGGATAACTCATATATCAGCGTGGAATTGCTTACTTTTAGGGGCCCAGACAGTCGGAAACAGGTTCGTTATCGAACACATCCGCCTGCACCACGGTGGTCTTGGGACGTTGTTTGGAGGTAGAAGAGAATTTGGTCAGACAACTTCCGTTCGATTACACATTTCTGCCAAGCTTCTGACATCACTCACGCACCAACAGCACTGGACGAACAGTGCTAATTCGATTTGTTGGTTGTGGAAATTATCACCGTCGGACGTATTTTCGCACGTAACAAGAGCATAACGGTGGGACGGTTTTTTGACATGTGGGACTAAAATATCAAACAGTTCCTGTCAAGAGTTGTAAAAATCGTGCTCCATTAAAATAGCCCTTGAAGCCACTAATTAATGACTGTTTTGAGGCATGCCCACGTGTAGATGGATATAGATGACTTGTAAAATTGGGTTTGTTTTGATTGGAATGCTCTTTCTACCACCAAGCCACCCTGCCAACGACACATTGACTTTATCTCCTTACGTGCTAATTTCTATGTGGCAATCGTTATGTCCCTGGCAACATCGGGCAACACAGTAGGGGATCGATCAAGACGTACATTATGATATCTCAATACAGCCACAACACATCAAATCAACTGAAAATGCAAATAGCACAGCACAGTACCTCACAGGTGGATTTGTCGAGCTCTGCGGGTGTTACTACTGCTTTTACTCGCGGGCCTGGGTCAGCTGAGTGTTGCGTTCGCGTTTTCGTTGCGCATTGTTTTCGTTGCATCTCTTTCACCCGGCAACGCCCGGTCTTGTGGTCTCACCCACAACCCCCCCCCCCCCCCCCCCCCACAGTCCCTTTCGGGGTGGTTATGCCTGGGAAACTGACACAACTGATACCTCGGCTTCATAGGCGTCGTTCATCCTGTCCCCCTAGGGGGAGGGTCACTTGTGTTGTGTCCATCGGCACATTAACAATGTCACACAAGCGGCTAGGAAAGGGGGAATGGCATTTTTCCTTCCAAAAGGTAGGCGGGGAGCGATTAAAAATGCAACGCGCCTCTCTTGGGAACCACAGGCCGGCAATTGCAACGATGGGTGGGTGGTCTGTGTTTCCATTTTTTTGCTTGTAGTTGCACCGCGTGGACAGGTAAGCGTGCACGTGGAAATGCAAACACAGGATGACTTAAGGACAGTCGGACGTTCGAACAGGAGACCAATTTGAAGTGCAACTTCACTGGAAAATTGGATGGGATGGTCGTAAATGAATAAATGAAATCTATTCAATCCTTCTGCTTCGTTTGCGGCGCAATCGCTAAGGTCAAGGATGAACGGAATAACGTGGTTATAACGATGGCGGTGCACACGGCATTCTGATAGTTGTTAACGTTTGTAGAGTGATATCACTTTGCTTCCGTGTTTGTTCTCTCGTGCAAAGAGGGAAAGAGTAAAAGCGTCCATAAAGGGGAATGTTAATGAATAGTTTTACCGGCTTAAAATTGCTCCATTTACATGGCATTTTCCTGATCTTGACCCGGATATGAATGAACATGAGTCAGAATCGTGTATCGTTTTGTTCTTCAAAGGACATCTCCAGCTTTTTGTTCGTTTCTTTTGTTTTCTACTGATGAGATCCATTCTAATCTGCAAAGTTAATTTGAATGTAAACTCTCGTGGCAAATCCAAAGCTCGTGTATCTACATTTTCTTACTCCGTTGAACATGTCTTTAACTTTATAACAATAATGGCCTGATTTTTCTCCTTACAGGGTTTTCCAGGAGTTATTATAGCTGTGGGACACTTTATTGACTCTTTCAAACTTGAAATGAACTTTATGTAATGGGAATTTGACTCTATGGCATTCTTGTTGGACCTCTATGGAGGGTGCCATAGAGTCAAATTTCCAACACATGAAGTTTACTTCCCATAAGAAAGAGTCAAGGAAGTGTCCCACTCCTATGAGAACTCCTGGAAAATCCTGTAAATATTACATTTTACACACACTTGTGGAAGTATGGAATTATGTTTTATTACCTCTTTCATCTTTTCATCTTTCACACTTTTGTCCAATATTTTCCCACCGTGCCCTACCGGGCTGCTGTATGCCAGCTTGCGTACAACTCTTGTGTGCAAGAAAATTTCTTCAATCCAAGGCAGCAGCATGCAACGTTCCGTTTGGCGCAAATTTCCTTTCCCATGAAAACATTTGCCAACATAATTTGTACGATTTATCTCACACTGATTACAACCAAAATTTTCCCCTTAATAGCTTCTCCAAACATCCTTCTCCGTCCAAGAATATGATGCTTTTAAGTTTACACTGCCACATCTTCTTCCAGCAACCTGTTACATGTTATGATTTATTATGAAAACGTTTCCTCTTCAACCTTCAATTCTCCAGAAATATGGCTAATGTTTTCCGCAGAACCGGTCAATCACCCCAAATATAGCTTTGCATGAAACCGAGAACCTCGGCGTTTCCATAGTTCGTTCCATCATACTCCGGAGACGGACCTGTATAAACATCTTTAAATTTGCCCATCGAACCCATTCGGATGGGCACCGAGCGAAGTTTAGTCAGAGTTCTTTAAAATGTGTAACATTTAAACAGTTTGGTGCTGGGGCTTTGTAAGCTTCCTTGAATTTTCAGTTCTCACTAATGCAGAAGTGTGTATTTGTTAGCAAGTTCTTGGAAGAAATTGAAAGAAAGCCCGGCATCACCGGGCAATTCAATTCAAAAAGCGGCTTTGCTCATTAAAATCGGTCAGAACAAACAATTGAAAGTGAAGCTTCAGGGGAGCAGACTGGCAAGCGACGGTCTTTAAAGATCAAAACAGAAGCCAAATCAGAAGCTTCAAGCCGAGATTATATCAACAACAAGAAGGTAGAAAAAACATCATTTCCTTAAGCAACAACGGCACGCGATGGGGCACGCCGTCTTTTGTTTCATCTTAGTCCACTTAGTGTTCAGTGTGATCAGATTGTTTTTCTTCAATTTCTGGAAACAAATTAATTATCAATAGTGTTTGTCTTTTGGGCACAGGCCGCGTGCAGTTTGTTTTTCCAATTTGTTCTCCATATCATTAGCTGAAGGCCTCTCTCTCTCACTCTGTTCCTCTTCTCATGGGACACCTTCTTATCGCCCGTGTCTTCACATCCAATCATCATGATTCGATAACTTGATGTTTCGATTTGTGTGTTCGCCTGTGTGTGTGTCCAGGAATGACCAAAGGCAAAAAGATTCGATGCGTGCCTTTAAACGACATATCGGAATCGTTCAATGTCCTGATTGTATAGGGAAGGAGCTAACGCCGCCAACAATCACTGCCATGTCGTGTCCATTGCCCCAATGGGAGATGGAAATGATGCGCAACAGTGTGCTAGACCGGCCATAGGAAATCACCCATTTCCGACTATCCGAGTTGTGTCCATCGGTGTCCGAGAAGTTCCGTCGGTTTGCCCTTTTTTTTCGTTTCGTTGCCAGCTAATGTGATAAGCTTTCGGGTAGGTTATGTAAGGTGCTGTGTACATGCGGCGACAACCGGACACAGAGTAGCAGAAGTTATTTAGTGAATATCTCTCCGGAGAACGTTTATGAAGGCATGGAGGTAGGAAGCAAGGATCGGTAGCTTGGGAGACATTGCTTTGATTTACATCCAACCACAAATCATTCAAAGATGATCAAACTTAATGTGATTAGCAAGGGGAGGGGGGGTGTGCGGAGGAGCAGCAAAATTAACCGCAATGGAAATGCTTTCAATCAAGTTGCGAAGAATGCTTTAAAAAAGTGTCTTAAACTAGACTTTGGTTCCCAGCAGGTTAGTTTTCTGTTACCTCACCACATTCCTATCTATTTACTTGCCCAGTGTACGCAAGTGGGATTAATTTTTCATGAAGCTTTACACCAGAAGCATACTCACACACATGCTACTGCTTCGCGTTCCCTACCACAAGAGCACTAGACGCGAAACGGAAATGAAATTATCTCACTTTTCGCCATCAACTACGTACTTCTTGGCGTGATTTACTCTACCAAAAGTCCAACTTCGATCGAGAGTGGACGAAAAAGCTGTCGGGGAGACTAGTAGGATGCTGTGGGTGTGTTTGCGTATCCGCTTCGGTTAGCCGTTTGCGTAAAAAGCTTCCCGGTGCGGGTCCTTTCCCCGTTGCCAAGGAGATGGACGCGCCGCCGAACGGGTTGTTTTCTAAAATCTGATCGATTGGAAAGCGTTAACTTCGCACGGGAAAACTAACTTTTTTAACTCAACAAAAAACACACACGAGGTAAAACGAGCAAAAGTTACTTTACGAGAGTTTATTTGTTCGAAGTAAATTTGTTTCCAATTCCACCACCGGTCGTTTGTTGGGGATTTATTTGTGGATTTTCCCATTTTCCCCAAAGTGAAGTAGCTTCCCCATGTTCGCAATCCCTTCGATTCTTGCGCACTTTAATCTCCTTTCAATCCATCCCGTCGAACACGCGTTGGGTTGGCTTCATTCATTTACACATTTTGAGGTTCGTCTTCTCCTGCTGCTGCTGTTGCTCTCGTTATCGTCATTTGTATTGCCATCGCCAGCGCGCAATGATACGTGATTCCATTTTCTTATCTTTCGGACCTTCGCGGCCTTTTTGGCGGTTTATTCTTATTCGTTTTTTGTTGCTGTTTTGGCAGTGTTATTTATACATTGGATACTCTTGTTATCCTTTTTCTTGTACACTTGCAGCGCTATAATGTTTAAATGAATTAATTCCCTCCCTATTTGGGGAACCCTTTTTTTGGGGTGGATTATCCTAATCCAATTGAGGTTGAGTTTTCTCTCTCTTTCTCTCTTTGTGTCTCAAAATTCACATATTCTCTTGTCTATTCCTATCTGTTTCGAATACCATTTGTTGCTACACATTTGTATTCGTTTCCGTCTCATCCATCATAACGAATGGCTTCAAAGCCCTTGCCCTTTGTTTTTGGGTTCATTTCGTTACTCCACTCCACGATTGTGTCTTGTTTCGATTAAAACGCCCACTGCTTCGTATTAAGATGCGCTCGAGCTTTTCCTTGGCCACAGTCTCATTTGTTTTCCTTATTCCTTCTACCCGAGCCGCCGCTGCCGCCGCTTCTCGGTGTAGAAATGTGCTTCGCTTGCAACTTTGACTTTCCCCCAGGCTTTATTCTCCTTCACCACGCACTCTCGCGCCCTTTTCTGCTTTGATTTCCAGATCCCAGTATATTTACCTTCGAGTATGCTAATCACGCAAAGGAGAAAGACGTTAGCATCTTGCACCTTGTCTAAATGTGCTGCCGGTTCCAAGTGCCGCTACACGGTTCGTTTGCCATTTGCCTAACCCAAACGGGAGAGTGGCTGCCGACCGGCCCTCGGTACACACAAATCCGAGAATAAGAATAACCTTTTGCGATCGATTTTATTTCCGCATTAGAATAACAGGGTTGGGGAAGAAAAACATCCAATAACTTGGGCTTGGGAACGGAAACAGTTCAGCAAAGATAGCCCCCGAAGCTTCTTCTCCGCTCCCTCAAAACTCTGCCCTAGTCTGCAGAGGTTTTCCCAAGTAAAAGTCAAACATTCCTGCCCACTCGCAATGTGATCAATTGTTTGCACTTCTTACTGTGCTCTCTGTACCACTCGGGGGAGTTATCCCACTTCCGTCCAGCGAAGATCTGTCCCAACCTTACCAACCTCACGGCCAAGGGGCCAAGGGGAACAACAATGGCGGCAGGCTCATTGTGTATAGAAGGTAATGAAATTTGTGCTCAGCCAATGCCAATGTCAAATGGTGTTTTCATCATTGATACCGTGCTAAACGATTGATCTTAGCTTGCTGCTTCCGTTGCTTCCGTGTGTGTGTATGTGTGTGGTGCGCTCAGTATGACAGGGCATAAAATTCTTAAGGAGTTTCTGTCCCCGGAGATGCTTATTCAAATTGACATCCCAAAGCAGCGTGGATATAATACAAAAATGCGCTCGTCCGCGACAACGCAACCTGACAGCACGCCCGCCATCCCTCTTCTCTGGTAGGATGAAGGGAAGAGGGGAGCCTGGACAAAACTTTAACCGGCCACCACTGCCAGCTTGTTGCGTCTTAAGCGAACGAGCGAGCGTAGGTCACGGTCGAGTGTCGGGTAACGCGGAAGCTCTCCACAGCGCAAGAATCCTTCAGCATTGTCAGGATGCTGCAAAAAGCAGGAAACTCGATGGTCGTCAGGTTTGATGGGTGGTTTCCGAAGCGAGTGACCGGTTACTTCCGGCTACTGCAGCACCTTGCCCGTCCTGGCCGCGGGGTAAGTGTTTCCAGTGGAAGGTCCTTGCCGAACAAGTGTGTCTAGAACAAGGACGAGCACACACGAGCTGCTCCCGCCAACTGATAGCGCTGCTGTTATCACACGGTGAGAGCAAGAGAGCAAAACTACGCTACAGAGAGAGAGAGAGAGAGCCACTGAGATCCTGTTTGCCTGTGAGCGCAAATGAGATGGAGCAGCATCCTCACTCTCACTGCTGGCGGGCGTTTGGACGAAGAAGGATATGTCCTGCTGCTGGAGCAATTTTCTCTCGCTCCGATGCCGATGTCTCGCTTGCACACCCTTGCTAAACCGATCGGGGGCTCGGGCATTGGATAAGGCAGGAAAACCTCACCGACCCACCCGCCTTCCCCGCCATCCACTCGAAACGAAGCGGAAGGAAAGCCGGTTGGTGCGTGGGAAGTGGGAAGGCAAGGCAAGAGTGTCTGCAAATGCTTCACTCCGGGGCCCATTCGGGTGCTAGATATTCGCTGACGTTGGGCAAAGTTCAGTCAGTTCGCAGTCACGCTTTCGCGCGCAAGGATCGCAGGCGGCAGTGACACACACGCGTTTTTGGTCGTTCGCACACGCCGGAAAAAACGGATCGCCCTCTCTGTGGTGTAACGGTTGTGGTAACGCATGGTAACGGGGTTGCTGTTGGTGGAAAGCAATGTAAGGATTACAGGCATCCCCAAAAAAAGAGGGAAAAGGTACTTAACGCCAAGAGAAGAAAACGATTTAAAGCGATTTACCGAAACGTGACTCCTTTCTTAGTACGTAAGTGTATGTGTGTGTGTGTGTGTGTGTGTGTGTGTGAGTGTGAATTGTTAGTTAAGAGTTACATCCTGTGGCATCTTTTGCAAACAGTGTGAGGTCTTTAAGCGCCCAAAAAACCAACGAATCCCCAAAGGATGCGTAGCGAAGCGGAAATTAAAAATTCAAACTTCACATAATGGTTCAAACGTGTGTGCGTGGCAGTGGCAGGTGTGTGGACGTACTGCCTTCCCATTGATGGTGATAGGTGATAGGTGTTAGGTGCAAAGTGGCCTCAACCGCGGAAGGACGTGAGAGCTTTCTCCTGCCGCCACTTGGGGCTTCTCGGGTTCGTTCGTTGACTTAAACGCTTTCGCGCGTGGTGGCTTTAGTTCTTTCAGTGGAGCCCCTGCCCCGCCAATTCTTCTTTTCCCCGATAATGTGTGCGTGTGTGTGTCAAACTCCGATCGTGCTCGGCTGAAGAAGCAATTTCTTCGAGTGACACCAGCCAGAACCAACAAAAAACAGGGCAAAGGAAGCAAGGTGAGCAACGTGGCCTCCTGCCCTATAATTCCAATTCTTTTCGCTGACTAAGTACAGTTGAGGGTGGGAAGGGGGGAAGCTGCCACTGACCATGGTAGTTCCGTCGGACCAGGGACCCCTCTTAAGACACACTTTTCGCTGTGGCTGCAGAATTAAGTCCTGGGAGGGGTGTGGGGGCTCTCGGCTTCTTCATCCTTCACTCAAACAAGTGTCAACGGCTGTCCCGGAATTTGTTTGCCTTTTCGACGTGTCGGGAAGTGGGTTCCACTCCCGGTTCCCGATTTGTTCTTCGGATCCTTCCCATCTTTCTCTCTCTCTCTCTTCACTGCCTGCGTCTGGCACAGTGATGGATTTTGGGTCAGGGTGAAATGCTTTTACCGCTGAGCGCCGCCGCCCCCCGTACAAGGTGAAATTTGGCATGCACGAGAAGAACAAGAGCAATCCCCCAAATATGGAGCCGTTTTTCTCTGTGATTTCTTAGAAATGGATACATTTACCCCCTCCCTCCCCCCCCCTCCCCTCCACCTCCCTAGAGATCATCACATCTCTACCATACCAACAGCAGCGGGCAGCTGTAGTGGAGACGTAGTAGTACCGCACTTCACTTACATGAATGTGACATTATTGACAGATATTGGACGGACATTCGCTCAAAATACACATCCTCGTGCACACACGCACGTTGCCAGGGTCCGTTTTCCCAATGCGTGTGTGTGTGTGTGTGGCTTGGGGCATAACGAACTTCGAGTCAACGAACCAACAGCAGCAGCCCCCCTCGCATGGTGGCTGCCTTTCACATTCAATTTGTCAGCCTTCATGTGCGAAAAAGTTTCCAGCAGCTGCTGCTTGTTGCTCATGTTGCCCATTCCCCCAACCCCCCCTCCACTCCCCACCTCCTTGCCAATTGCCCGTTATGAAATACTTTGCCACTGTTTGCCACTGACAAATAGCCGGCCGTCCCGCATCGCAAGAGTCCCGTTCCCGGAAGCAAATGTGTCTTGCGTTGCGTTGCGTTGCGGTGGGCAGAATGCGGAAGTTCTGGTAACTGTTCTCGACATTCCGTTCCTTGGAAAGGGAAGGGGAGGGGAGGGGGGGGGCATTTTTCACAGGAAAATTTGAGCAGGCCTTTTTTATTGCTGTTGGACTTCCCTTTTTTGTTTGACGGACATCCGGGATCCATCTCTCTGCCGATCGATTTCCCTCAAACTGGTGTGGCAGTTGCAGCAGGAACAGCAGCTAATGCTCGATGATTTATGAAAATCCCTACGCACGGATATATTGCTGTTTAGATGGTTCTGCCAGGCCTTCTACACCCCCGTCAGCATCCGTAATCACCTCACCTCTATCAGCTGTCTCAGCCAGGGCGGGTGTAGTGACGGAGCACTATTAGGAGCATTGTTTGCACCGAGGCAGTGGAGTAGAACTCAGCATAGAGAGCCGCACTGGCGGGACCAATAAATTGTCCAACCTGCTGCTAAATATTGGCAGCAGGAATAAATAAATAATTCAATGAAAATCCAGGAATTATTAGCGCGTGGGAGATGATGCCGGCGGACGTTTAAATCTCGGCCAGCTTTAATGCTTAATCCTGAGGCGGCGCGGGTAGTATTCCGTTTCCGGGTTTTCTATTAGGCTCTAGCATGTTTTCTCACTTGCCTCCCCCCGAAAAAATACACGAGCTTTTCGGTACGCTTGTGCTTTATCCAATCAACAGGCTGCTGCTGCTGCTGCTGGCGAACATTGCGGCTCGACGCCTTTGGTGGGGATGGTGGGAAGGCTACTGGGATGTTGCCATGGGTGATGATCAGTTTAATTATTTTTCACATCTTATCGTCATCGATGCCGGTACCCGGTACCACGTTAGCGTTGTTTAAAGTGTTTCACTGTTCCTGGAGCATGTCTGTTTTCCCAGCAGCTCGTTAAACTTTCTCCCTGTGGACTCGTTGGAGCTCGTTAGGGCTGGTGTGATTTTTTTTTGGCGATACATCGTTTGAAGAAGCTGTCTCGGGCGTCTCGGGTTCGGGGTTTGATACAAATGAAATCAGCTTCCTTTCGAGCTCGTCAGCGTCGGTAGTGCCAATTTAAGCTTTTCCCCCAGCATCAGTGTTCAATAAGTTGTAGTTTCGTGCGAAAATGTCTGTCCTCCGTGGTGTGTTCTCTGTGATGTTTGGAGCAAAGTGCTGTGTATCCCTTTACAACTTTAAGTCCTTGTTGTTGTATTGTTGACGCACGCGAATGTTCGTCATGTTCGGTCGATTGTGTCAAGGGGAATTTAAAACACTTCAAAGCAACTCCTTTTTTGCATAGTTATACAGTGACAGTATCTTTGCAGTATCATATCAATCTCCATTGCTACAGTTGTGAAATCGAACAATTGGAAATCATATTTTAATGGATTTGCCAATATCTGAGGCACACAAAATGTACCCTTTCCCGAACAGTAACAAACAGGAAGTCAGGTCTGATCAGGTTTGGAATAACTTTCACACAGCAAATAGTGTTTTACTCACTGTGTACTACTCCACGAATTCTGTGCTTCTGTAATGTTCCAATCGTAGTACCATATCGCTCTGCAAACAATTCATATAAATCACTGCAATGCCAACATTCGTCCTCTCTCTCTCTCACTCTCTGCTTCCGCAAAAAAGGGACTCTGCAATCATAGAATTTTATTGCATCTAGTACACACACACACACACACACTATCAGGCAAATGTTCATAACATGAATCCTTAGTATTAAAAGTTGAGATTGCCTCCGGCCTATCGAGATAAATGGGGGTATGGAGAAACACGTGCACGCGGGGGTTGTTTTCATCTATCATGTAGTTTTTTTGTTTTTTGAAATTGGAAAACGATCCCCAGGAATGTACGCGAGTAGCTCATAATCCCACCCCATAGTTATCCCGCGGCGTTTGCGGAACTCGGTGCAATTTCACAAAAGCATCCCCATTGGTCCTTCCCTCACCGCACCAGGAGAGAGAGAGATGCTTTTTCCCAGAGGTTTTCCCATTTTCCCGTGGTTTCCATTTTTTTTGGTTTTTGCGTGGTGCTTAGGGTTTTAGAGCTGTTTTACTCATCCGCTTAAATGAACCACATTGCTTACATTTCTAATCCTCTGGACGCTGAATTCACACCCCACTACTGGCTGTTGGACACCCCCCCCCCTCCCCTTCCTCCGTTCGGGTGAATTCTCCATGTGGCCGTTTTAATTGTGTATGTGTCACTTTGTAAGAAAGTTGTGTTTTAAAATAAGACATTCTGCGCGCTGCGTGTACGGATCCTTTAGGGTCTCCCAAGTGGAAGGGCCAAATATCAAATTAAAAAAGTTTATTTCTTCCCCGTTTTCCCGGCTCTCCATTGCTAATGCGCTTTCACCTCATCTCACTCCTCCTCATATAAACAACGGCAAACAGCAGCACAACCATTTAGAAGAGAACCAGTTTGCGAATGTCCTTTTTCGCCCGTCGTCGTCTTCGTCGTCCCGGCTTAGCGTTTTGCGTGATCGAATCTATTTTTACGACTGTTTCTTGAGGTGAAGAGCAGGAAGCAAGCAAGCGCCACTTACTTTTTGTTCATTACAACCCCCATCCTCCCGCGACTGGAGAGAAAGGGTTTATGGAATTAATCTTTTTGCTCGTGCAGAACGACGATCTATCTGTCATTCTTGCTTGCTCTTGTCTTATTAAGTGTTTCGTTCGCGTTTTTATGGGTGTGTATTTCTCTGTGTGTGTGCTTAGTTCCTCTTCATATTCTACGCTCGCAAGAAGCTTACTCAGTAAGATTCTTGAGTGTTTTTTGTTATTTTTTTTTCCTTTCTCATGAGAACAATTGATTGTGTTGAAAATCGGGGTAGCACGGTACTTGCCTAGTCTGTCCACCCTTCACCACCATTAGTGTATTCCTTTTTTTGTTATTATTAAATGAAAAAAATGAAAATATCAAACAGTAAGTGCACAACTCCGGAACGAACCCCAATCGCCTTAGCATTTGCCATGGTAGATTTGATTCTGCGTCGATTGTTCGTTGTTGTGTCCAATTTTCGGGGGGAGGCCGGACCGAACGACCGAATTGTTGGCATGCTTTCGATGAAAATGAGGCCACATTATGTTTACCCACACACGCGAGCGATTTTTGTGTTTTCATCCTCCCGCAATGTTCTTTATTGCTTTTTGGCTCACAAGGAATCATAAGGGAGGGGAGGAGGACCGATTAAAGCGAGAAGCGCTCTGTGTGTGTGAGACGACTTTAAGTGTTTGGAGGCCACAAAGATGTCCTGTCTGGTGCGATGTCCTTTGGGGGATGTAAACAGCACGGCGACGGCTTTTTCAGGCTTTGCCGGCGTACTTGCCATGCCAAGTTTAAACCACCCACCAAGCAGTCGTACGTTCTATTCTGCTGCTCTGCCTAGGTTTTCGATCGAATGTCGTAACATAAATCATACTTTTTGCGATGGTTTCTACGAAATCCCTCTCCATCTCATATCTAACATTACCTAACGCCGTAACATTACGTCCTCGGAATTCTCACCACGCTTGATCGTAGAAAGAAAGCCAAGACTTTTCCTAGCTACAATTTCTTATGCACACGAAACTTGCTCCACGGAAGAGGGTGAAAGACACATTTTCCGGAAAAAAGAAACACCACACGCATTTTTCTTCCGCACTTTATGCCCGTACGTGGTTTTTCTGAGCTCTCGAGTAAAAGTAGGATTAATTTCCCTATATGCACTTGCTTTTACGCACCAACCAACCGTTTTGCCTCCTACGCGCACAGTACCACACGCACATACGAAAGCCAACGCTTGCTAGATGGATTTAAGTCTTCCGTCTGTACTGCAAGGGCAAAAGTACTGTGTGGTATTATACCTACAAGTTCTCTTTCTCCAGTGTCTGAAGCTTTAGTTTGGAAATTCATCAAAAATCATCTCAACTTAACCTTCATTCTCAAACAGGCGGTTGTCTGACAGATAGTGAAAAAAATTCTGACACTAGACCGCGCACACACACACACACACTGAGCTCTCAACATTTCGGATGAATAAATTATTCAATTACAATTCCACCACCTTCCTCCTTTCCGCCTCGGTGTGCCTTGCGTGACCTTTGCGTTGGAGGAGTTGGATCCGTTGAACAGCCGTTGATTCTTGATGAAAATTCAATCCACCCTTCCTGGAAGAAAGGCATACGCACACGTTAACCTCCCTCAAAAACAGGTGGGCGGTTATAAGTATTACTACTGATCGGTGTGCTTAGTAGCAGTAGTGGTTGTAGTATCATAGGCGATGTGCGTGAGAAATTGATCCTTTCACTCTTAGGAAGAGTCATCTTCGCAATCAAGTCTTAAATCGAACAGAAAAATGGATGCTTTTATGCCGATACTTGAAAGCTCACGCTCAATCCGCAGAGCTTTGGTGAAGCAACATGCATTAGCAACGCCTACTAAGCATTCTAGTTAACCGTTAAACGAAGCAGGGATTTTCAGTTGAATGCAATCAAAGTCGGGTTTCGAAGCAGCACGAATCAATCGACAGAACATCTATGTCGGTGCCGTGACCAGGATACTGCCAGGAAGAAATAATTATCAATTAATGAGCTTTCGTTCTGAAGAATACGTCGACCGCAGAACGTTCAGTTCGGGCGAATGAATCACATTTGCTACAAATTATTATAAACTGCCAGGAAATGGCCCACAGCAACGCATTGAACACTCCACTCTCTCCCTTTTGCAATCAATATAGTTTCATGGAATGATGAATGGTGAGGAAATTTCAGAATGATTTTTAAACAAACTCTCACACACAAACGCAACATTCCTGCATAATTATTTATGTCCGAAGTTGGAGGGAAAAAAGTTGAACCATAAAATGATTTCCAAACGAGAAACACGGAGGGAAACTTTTTCCATTTTTGTTGAGTTATTTTTTTGGCCATTTCGGCCAACGGCCGTGGTAACGTTAAGTGATTCTCAGTTTAATTTAATTGGTTCATAAAAGAGATACTTTTTTTGCTGGTTCTTGTTCCGCAGCGTGAAATGAGGCAAGAACCACAATCAGCTTGGGCACCATTAAATTTATTTGCTGACCACACACACACAAACACACACACACACAAACGCATTCATCGGCTATCAGGCCCTCAGAAATGCTCCAGGGATGTGCATCGTTACAGTGAGTTGGTAGGAGGATGTCATCATTTCATGTTTGAATAACTTTTAATATATAAATTAAATCGTATACCAATCATACCATGAAAACCCTCAAAAACGGTCCCTCATTCGACATCTCTAAGTGGAAAAGCGTATAAATAAGTGCACTCTGTGGTTGACTTTGTAGTCTTCGAAATGCAACGTCATCCCAGCGTGAAGTGGCGGTATCGACGGTGAATGTTTTGCTCGCGATCACTATTAAACTTTGCCCAAAACTTTGATTGGATTCGTGAGCATCATCGCGATGTTACTAATTGCTTCGCTTATACACACACACGGCAGTTGATATCTCGTTTACTACCAACTCTGTCGATCGTTGCATTAGCCTGCACCTAACGAGCGAATCATCATCCAGTGGAATCAAAAATTTAAATTAAAAAATGTTGTCCCGCGTATACCCAGCGCCACCACCGCAGAACGGCAATCGTTTCGTTACACACACACACCCATACAAATTCCTCACTGCATCCATACTTTTGGCTCAGGATGCGGAGTTGTACTTGAAAAGCGTCGAGGTCGGCAGTAAGGACCACGCTGCATAATGCGCATAAAGCGCACGCTTGCGGAAGCTGCCCTCGACGCGAATGCACCATTTGCGCTTCAAGGTCGCCGGCGAAGCTTTCACAAAATCTGCTGCCCTCGGCGCGCTTACATCGATTCGGCTGCCGGGTATAATTGAATAAGGTGGAGCAGAATCTCCTCATTTTTTTGTATCGCTGTTGTTGAGTTGAAAATTGGATTTTTCTGCTCCCTCTCTTCGCGTACTCGCGCAATGGTCCAGCGTGAGTTGTCGAGCCAGTAGCGGCAACGCGCAAGATTGGATTTGAAGGTAACAGCATAAAATGCCACCACCCACAACCTGGGAGGTGGGAGAACTGTGGCCATTTAGACGAAATGGATGAGACTCCTACGCCAAACCCGGTCGGTTGTCTGCGATTGATCCAACATGGCAAACGATAACAATCCATCTTGCGCTTGGGGAGAGTTGGCCAACAGAAACGTTCCCATATCACATAAAGGGGGAGGTTCACTATCTACACACTGCCCAGTAAATCGATGCTCTGACTAGTGGGGAGTCCTATGGGGGGGGGGGGGGGGGGCTACAATTTTCTTATTAAGGATTACTTTCAATCCGTCTCCGCGTGTGTGTGCAGGTGAAGCATCCTTTTGCTCTCAGTTCCCGGTGGAGTCCCGATAATGCCTTCCTGATTGCACCGACCGTGGGGGGGAAAGACATGATACATCTCAACATCTCTTTATCAGTCCCTCATCCCACCCTCCTAACTCGGTTCACTGAATTGTTCAATACAAACGATGCAACTCCACTTGGAGATGATTAACGATGAGTGGAAGAACTTTCGGTCCAACGAACTGCTCGCACCGACGAACATCCGTGGGCAACCAGCAATAAGAAGCAAACATTGTTCGCTGCATTCACAGCTTCTGATTAAATTCCCCCTCCCCCCACTCCTTCCATTGCCCTTGTGCTCCTTCTTTTCCACCCCACCCGCGGGGGTCATCTCATAGGGCATTGTCGTCGTTGCGTCGTTCCGTCGGCCTTCAATTCCCCTGGGGCGCTATATGTGGGGAATATTTATCTACGGTCCCTTTTTTGGAAAGTTTACTCCGCCCCGTGCGTCCCTGTTACCCTGTCCGTAACCCCCTTCCACCCACCCACCCAAACAATCGAAGAAGAGCATGTTTCGGATTCCTGACTCGTCCTCGGCGCGTAGTGAAGGTGGTACAACCGTGCCCTTAATCCTTAAATAGAGGAATGTATTTCACCAATGGCTAACCGCGGTCCCGATTGTGAGTGCGAGCGTTGCGTTCGATTGGGGCTCGAGGCGGAGATAAAGTTTTGGAGTTGGCCCTCCCTTCTCCACCCATCGGAAAGGAACAGATAAATAAGGATCGTTTCTGTGGGGGGAAGAATAGGGTACAGAAGGTCTTGGTAATGGTTTGTTTTTGGCTTCACACCCACGCGCGTTGTCACGCGAAAGTTTGGCGTCGGCGGGAGGATGAGGGCGAATGGGAGGGAAGATGAGGGCACCTTCTCTACTCCCCTTACAGCTCCAGCTCGCACTCGAGCTGGGCGGCATCGAACGCCAGGCTGGGTGGGACGCGCGGATCGCACACCGTGTTCTCGATCGCCTTCCGTGCGTCCGCCATCAGCACGCGGAAGTTCGTTTGCGTGTAGTCGAGCTTGTCGTACAGGAAGACGGGCAGCTTGTTGCTCATCACCCACAGCGACTGCTGCGGCTCGCGGTCCACCTTCAGATCGTTCGGGAACGTTAGCTTCTGTGCGTTCTTCTCCACCACGCCGAGATTGTTGCGATTGTACGGTTTGCCCAGATCCCAGCAGCCGACGCCCGACTGCTGCACGAGCGTGAAGAACTGCACGTTGTTCTTGCCCACGCCCGCCGTGGATGATTGTCCCATGCGGCCGCGCGTGCCCACCGGCTGGAATGCCTTCGCCGCCAGCCCAAACCCTTCCCAGACGGTTTCGTTGCGCAGGATGGAGGCCGGCACCTGGAACTCCATGAAGCTGGACATCGGGTGGAAGAGCAGCATCCGGTCGCCGGAGCGGTGGACGGGCGCGAGCGACATGCCGAACACACCGTCCGACCACTGGAAGTTCAGATCCTGGTAGTTGTAGTCGCTGGCCAGCGGGTTCGGGTTGTACAGATGGTTCGTCGTGCGCCAGCTCTTGAACTTGCGCATGTCGAACACGGTGATGCCGTTGCGCCACACGTCCGCTACGTACGCGAACGCATCCTCGCACTGGCCGTCGCGCACGTCCACCACGATGTTGGTGTGCAGCGAGTCCTCCTTCACCTGCTCCTCGGGCAGGACGTACGTGAACAGCAGCTCGTCGTTCTGCAGATCGAACGCCATAATCTTTGGCGGGCAGACCTGCTGCAGGTTGGTCAGCGTGTCGGTAACGCCCGCATCCAGCACCCAGAGGCGATCACACTCATCCACCTGGATGCGGTACACGGACATCATCTTGGAGCAGTCGGGATTGCGCGGGGACGTGTGGTAGCTCCAGTCGGGGTACGGCATCAACGGCTGGCTGCGGTCCTGGGCCGGCAGCGGCAGATAGGAAAGAGTGGCCGGCACACCCGGGTTCCAGCGGGGCGTCGTAATGAACAGTCGGTCTCGGAACCGATCCACACCGAGGGGCAGATTGTTTTCCGGGATGAATTCACTGTAACAAAATAGGGGAGAACATTAGTCACGTTTTGAGGTCAATGAAACGCATGCTCCAAAAGCCGTTACCGTGTGCGGATGGCGTTATTACGCAGCTGCAGCGAGGGGTACATGAAGTCCATCACCTTCCAGTGGTAAACGGTGTCAAACACATTCTTGCCGACGTCCTCCAGGAAGTCGTTGGCAGCCCGCTTACCGCCCGCCTCCAGCCCAACCAGCGGCCCCACGTACGGTGTCGCCAGCCGTTCCTGTTCGCGTTCCCGTTCGCGCTCCCGCTCCCGCTCGCGCACAGCTCCGCCATTAGCTGCCGCCGGTGAGCCAGTGCGAGTAAACGAACCGTGCTGCGGTCCCTTCTTGAACGGCGAATAGCTACCAACCGGGGCGGCAATCACCGCTAGCACTAGCAGCACCCCTGCCAGCACCATCCAGCTGCGTCTCCCGGACGTCATGGTGTCCCGTGAGCGGTGCTTCCTTTCCGCTGTGAAATATGGCACGAAGAGAAGAGAAAGAAGAAGGATGAGTGTGCGAAAGTGTAATTTGTGTTTGGACGAAAGATTTCAAAGGACGGCGAGAAGGTGAGAAAACTTTAACCTTCTTGCGCTCCCTCATGCTCTCATTAGTTGGAACGTGTCGTGACGTGGCATTGCTTGGCTGTGACGTATGCCATCGCCTACTGGTGTGTGTGTGTTAGCGACGCAATAACAGTCGTGGTTTTAGATAAATGACAAACCACCTTTTGCCCACCACGCAGGGCCTGCTTCGGATGCGGAACTTCCCAGGATGTGCTTGTTGTTTCAAGCGGGCGGGTTCCCACGGACACAGGTGGATATGGCTGCAATCAACCCGTTCGTTCGCTCGCTCGTTAGCACGTTCGGTACCGTACAGCATCTGTCACATTTAATTTAAAGTCAAAACATCCTTCATCTTGCTTTCAAGCTCAACCACTCTGCCCGTAGGATGCTCATCCGGAAGGTGTATCTGTTCGGATCAAGTTTTATGACATTTGCACTCTCTGCACACCAAGCCCCCCTGGATGGTGGTGATTGATTCTACCCAATTTTGGAGCAGATTTATTAAATTGAAAGATTTTAAATTTCCATCAGTTCGATCCGAATTTTTTCGACAAACCCTTGCGTAACGCCAGGCCAGGTGTCTACCGTTGATGGGTTGATAGCCATATAACCCCAAAATAAATAGAGAGGAAAAAAGGGATCTGTGTGTTGTTGCCCTCTGAAGGATGTGAGGACCTAACCCTTGAGCTGTTTCAAACCCCTTGAAGAAAAAAAAGGTAAACAAGAGTGGTTTGTGTGCGACCTGCCTGCCTGAGCACGTCTAATATGTTATGCACGTACGCACACACCTCCACACACCTCGTGTCGTCCCTTCTCCGGGTGATGTATATTGGCAATAACCTCTGCAAAAAGCGAAAGCGTGGGACTGCCGTGAAAGTATCATTTTCCTCTGCAAAGGATTTAATTTCCACCAAACAGAATCACCGAAGGGTTTACGACCTTTTCTGCAGCAGGCGGCCGGATTGCGCACTCATTGAGCTTTCATTCATCGGTTTTAGTGTCCCCCGCGTTTGCTACCAGAGGGGAGGGGGAGATGGGCATAAAAGCTAATTACCTTGCCAAAAATATGCGATGGCTCTTTTATCGTCTGCCAACTAACGCGGAACATTTCGTCAACATGAGGAGAGGGGGCACTTACTAATTCATTCACTCCGACCCACCGGGACCGGGTGGTGATTGTGGTTTTATGTTGCACCCGCGTTGGACCACGTTGCGATGAATTTCAGAAAATCATCCCGTAAAACGCTTTAACGCTTTTTGCCCGTTTTCCCCCCCTTGTCGTGGAAAACAAGGGACGAATCACTTTAACACTGAAAGTTGAATGTCCGCGAGAGGGGGCGAAGGTGGGGGCGAAGCTTTCATTTTAGAACAACCACCAACCCCTCCCGCTATCCCGTCCAGTTTGGCGTTGCTGATCGTCGGTCGAACTGAGGTTTAAAATTTAATAAACTGTCAACATTATGTTCGCTACAGCGAAAAAAGGGCGCGCTGCTCGGTTACATCAAGGGCAGAGGAGTAGCGAACGAACGTTGCCTTTGGAAGAGGAGCAGCAAAAGAGAGAGAAAAAAAAACATTTACGGGGGTGCTATGTAATTTAATAACCAAACGATGTCACGCTGTTACACTACCGAGAAACGCCGGGTTGCGTTGTTTTTGTTTTGTTAGTCCAAAACATCAGATCCAGAGGGTTCCGTGGGCACTAGTAGTGATTCAATTTTGATTAACAACTAGGCTTCGATATAATAACAATCTTTGCGAGCTATTTGGCGACATTTTGCGAGCGATCAGGCTTTTCCTTTCCCAACATTAGCATTGCTTCGACGTCCATTGGCTGTTGAACCTGTTCGGGTGTCATTAAACGTTTTCCCATTCTTGCACAGCTTATCGTGCGGAAGAAAAGCTTCACACGCTCTCTTAGTTCAATTCTGCCAGCAAAACTAGCACGAATTAAACGGAGCACGGTCGAACGAAGGTCCGGTTGCACGTCCATTTCAAAACAGGTCGAGTGAATTTGAATTATACGCTTCGTCACTACGCAAAAACCATGAAAATATGCACAACAAAACAGAGTAGAAGAACCACCAGCATGTTTATTCGGTTTTTTCCCCCCATTCTGCACTGTGTAGTTGCGGTCCAGTCCGACGGCGTGTCTCTCTTGAGTGCTTATTCTCAGTATAACAGCAGCGAATTGAAATGCTGCATTGCTGGTACTTGTCAACAGACCATGAGTGTGTTCTTTTTGGGTGGCGGGGGAGACGGATAAATCTAAGAAGCTGGAAGCTTAAACGATATTTTTGCTCTTTTTGCCGGCCTGCTTGCTCGGAGGAGTAGTGGTGTAGTAGCTGTGCCCAATGCCAAGGGCACACGCGGGGATATTCCGAAGGGAACTTTGTGGAACGAACGCAAGGCACTGTTGGGGTGCTGGCAAATGTTGATTCGGCCATGAGATGTTCAGCATACTGGAAAATTTCCGAAACATCCCACACTGCCGATGATCCCACGGTAAACACTATTACGACCATCGCTTCTACGTTCCCTATGGGGAGGGGGCGAGCAACTCCCATGGCGGGATACATCACCGAAAGCGCACTGATAGCGTATTTATCCAACGGAACATCGTGCTTTGCTTTGGGGAGGTCTCCGGGTAGGACCGGATACGATTTCTGCACCCCCATCTTTGAAATACCCATGGTCAGGCACTGTGAAACATCTCTCCCCAAAAGAATTCCTTATTCTGATTCTGATTAGAAGGATGCCATTTTTTTGGTAGGAAATGGAAACGCTTCCGGCGGTTGGAATTAAACATTGCGCCATTCCTTTGCCATAATGACACGGTCGCTTTGCTGGAGTTGCCACAGTGGCGCACTGGCACTGGCTATTTTGGCGCCCCAGAATTGCTGGTGTCGTTAAATTTGCGTTCATTAGTGAGAACAAAATGCGCGCGCGGGAGATCGTTACGCTGCTGCGCTTTCAGCCAGTCAGCCCTGCAGACACACATCAACGTCCAGCGGGGTTTAAGAAAAGTTTAATTTGAAAGTAAAATCTTTCCTTCACACCCGGGGGGTAATTATTAAATGCGTGTTTTTTGCTGCGTTTTGCTGCATATTTTACGCTCCCAAATTGCAGGGAACGTTTAATACCCTGCAGCTAGGTGTGTGCAATAATTCCCACAAATTACTGCAGAATAGTGGATAGTATGCGGTATTGTATTTTTTTAGATTTTTACGCTTTAACCTTGCCACGTGGACAACCACAGCCGATTTAGCGTTTTGGCCAGCTAAGAAGTAGAAGCAGCAGCAGCGGGAACTTGTAGAAGTAGAAGCGCGTACCACGCACGACCGAACTCGGTGGCCTTGCTTGCCGCACCGGCCGAGTTATTGGTGGCCGTCTTGGTTGTTGAGCTTTAGCGCACCGACCCAGATCCAACTCTTCGTTCCCACTCCCCCCTAGCAAGCTTCCAACAACCGAAAAAACGCCCTCGGCGAAGAAACAGGTACGCCGTCTACTCCAAAACAGCTTGAGTAAGGTCGTGACTCTAACGCACTCTCGGACACGGTGGTCTTGTTTGGGTGGTTCTAGCAGAAGTTTAATGCGTTCGAGTTTATGATTGTTTGCGCCAAACTAAATCAAGATCTTTTAAAACGCTTTCCAATCCAATTTGATCGTGCGCCTGTTACAAGTTCGTGCCGCTTTAACCGTGCTTTAAAGCGCCTGCAAGTGGTGGCGTTTGCCAATAAAACGATCGCCTTGCGTTGCTATACCACACATGAAATGTCTTCATGCAATGGCCAGTGACATAAGTGGTGACGGCGGAGTCATTTGTTGATAGAGCGGCGTCAAATCGGCTGGCTCACTGCGGACGAAGTGTGTTTCGGTCCAGTTAATTCTAGGGTGTCGTGTTGAGTAATTTCGGTTGACAATATGCCACACACACGCGTACATGTGATGCAAACTGCAATGGTTTTGTTTCGCACTGTCACGGGAAAATGCACCCGTGAGAATGCAGAACCGCAGCTGCTCCTCCGCTCCGGTTGCAGCAAACAGTGACTCGCCATGATGAAGCTGGTGCATTCTTTGATGGTGCATTGGTTGTTGTGTTGCTACATTTAAAATGAATGCTAAAACCCGCTGAGTCTCCTCCACATCGGATGACAGGTGACACTAGCAGGAGTAGCAGCAGCAGCAGCATGAAAAAACAAAAATGAAAGAGGATTTGCTTTTCACACTCCTCATGCTAAACCCTCGCCATGGGAAGGCACCCACTAATCTAACATAAACCCTTAAAAACAAGGAACTATTCAGCAAAAAAAAAACGACCGAGTCAACAGGTTCATACTGCTCAGGACTCCCACTTTTCTTCATCATCGTGCAGGTGTATTATTTTGTTTTCGTCTTTTCGCTCTCTGCAAAACCACCCCATGGTGGTGGGCATGAGTGCATTAATAATGCAGCTCCTTATTTTGCCTTCCTGCATATGCGGGATTTGGTGTTGCATGCAAACACACACGCCGAATGCTGCCTCCCTTTCTCCTCCTTTTATATCTCCTAAGCGCTCCAAACGAGGACTCCACAAGGTGAGGAAAGCAGTGAAAGCATATTATGTCACACCGAGACATGGGTACAAGCAAACTCCAAAGCAAGCACACAGCCAAGCCTGTGTGGGAGTCCTCCATCTCCGCTCCAATCCTCCAATTCCGCCTGCAAGACAGCAAGGCTGCTCCCCCTTAAAAAAAAACGAAACTTGACAGTGAAACTAGTGGTGAAACTGGTTTCTGCATACGTAATTTCTATTGCACTCTATCGCTGGCCCTCTCTCTCTCTCTCGATCGCGGGCTTTACTTTTCCATCTTTTCTCCCCAAAACCAGTCGGCGGAAGGCTTTTCTGCGCTATACTTCCTGCGTGATTTCCGCCACGAAATCGAAGATTTTAATACAACATTAAATATTCTAGCAGGATTTGTATTGAATCGGTAAAGAAAACAACACACACACACAAAGAGGCCACGCAGAACCGAAATTCCCTTCCAAGCAAAATGGTGTCTTTTGGTGGACGGGTTTTTTGTTGCAAAACACGGTTTTGATCCCATTCCGGTAGCACAGACAAACACACACAGAAATAAACGTTCTCACACAACTTACACAGGCAGTTCTTAGGTTGGTTGCACACACGAAAGTGAGAGCTTTTTCACACACACACACTGCACAAACACACGCACTTCAGTACACGCTCCTACAAGCGTTTGAGGGTCTGATCGCGTCCACAACGCACCACGAAATGATGCCGCCAGACGAGTTGGGCTTCGGTTTTAAGCTCGCTTGACCGAAACGAGTGTAGCCCTGCCTCTCTCTCTTCCCTCGTCTTCGTCCTCTTGCCAACCTTCCACTACACGCACTACACACACACACAACCACTGGGCCGGCTTATTATGACGCCATCGGACGCGATCTGTCTGCGCCGCGATCTGCTGCTGTCTACTAAAGTCAAAAAACGATCTGTCGCTGGGCGAACTCTCGTCGTACCTTTGGGACGGTATTAACTACAGTTGGTGGCGTTACTTTAAGCGTTACGCGTTGTCGATCGGGTGATGTGTAATTGTTGTGCAGAACGGCTACACTAAACGGGAGGTGTCATGTTTGTTTAAGCGTCCCTCCCGTCCCCTCAAAGATGTTGCGATATTGCTTAAGCAGCGCCGCAACGAATGGCCCGCAGAAAGGAAACGCAGACATAATTATTCTATCATCTTGCTTGTTTTTAAAGCTCTGCAGACATTTACCGCGTGTGTGCTTCAATTAACTCATTTACACACCGGTTGAAACTGTCCCATATGACCCAGCGGCAGTAATCTTGCTGTGCCGTGCCTGTCACAACAAACGGTTCTTCTTGTCCGCTTCGGGCAATAATCGGCAAGCCCGCAAACTCTAGGTCTTTACAACATTGTGAAACTATTCAGGTGTGGAGCCAAAAATCATAATTCCTCTTGCTAATCGGTGCGCCGGTCGTAAGACAAATCTCTCCCGGGGGCCACCCAATCACTTTAGGGAGTTTGGTTCATTTTTCATCCTCTCAGCCGTCCAGAGTACCAAGTCATCATCTATGGTTTGATCTACACTGTCTCGAACGTTCCTTTTGAGTTGGGGGCAGCAGAACGTGGAGACAAAATGGTGCAAAAGCAAAAAAAAATCATCAATCACCTCGAGCTACACACACACACACCCAGCGGTCGCTTGCGGTTTTGTCCCCTTTGGTCCATTGGACTCTATTACTCACCTAGCAAACTGTCTTGGGTGCGTTACTTACAAAGATTGTATTATCTTTCGACACGGCTCTCACCATCTCGTGCCAAACTTTTGACGGACAGACACACCAAGGGTTGGCAAAGGGTCATGAGGCTGACGTGGGCTAAAGAGCCGTCAAACTTCGTACACCACCAGCCAGACAAAGAGGGTTAATAAGACGCACGGGGTTGTCCAAAGCAACGCAGGTCACGAAAGAATTCTAACCGTGGTGAGGCAATGAAATATCGTTACCCCCTTCCGACGTCTGTCCGAAGGCCACCGAAGGGTAACAAGTAGAACACGGGTCGGTTAAATTAACTGTCCGGTAACAACCGGGCAGCCAGACAGACTAAACATCCGTTTCGATGTTATTTGTTCGTCTGCATAGCACGTGATTTTGCTGGCGATGTTTGTGTATCATAACTCGATAAAGAACACTTCCTATTAAACGGTTCTCTGTTTTAACACTGCTCTTGCACATCCACTGACGCGCCGCTGCCTTTTTCCTTTGGCCTTTTGCGACGTGGAGCAGATTTTAATGAGCAGATGGGTCTGCATCCGGAACGGAATTCCCCGGAACCACTCGTTTGTGGCCAACGCATTCGGGGTTCATTATACCACGCGGTGGAAAGTTTGCCCGGAAATCATACGGCACACGCATGTTAATATTGGGGCATCTCCACGGAGTGGACGGAGTGGTTCGGAAGTCTAGAAAGTTGGACCTGATGTGCAACTTCTCGCCTCAGGAAAATCAAGACACACAGACACGCACTCAGGCACCGAAAAAAAGACGGTTGTTCTGCAAATTACAGTTGCAGCAAACAACGTAACACATAATGAGGACGGCCAACACACGGTCAACAAGATCGTTCCAAACTACGCTTAACCACCGTGCCTTGGAGGTTGGATTATATGGGAACGAGAATGCGGAAAGAGCATGTAATATTAGTGGTGCACTTATTCCTCCCTTTCACTCGGTCGGTACTAGCTTTTTATGGCATTTCCCTTGCATTCAACGAATGTACAATGGATTAAACTGTAGCCTCATCCTCCCAAAAAACCAAAAAAAAAACTACCAGAAACTAAGGCATCAGGAGGTACATTGACCATGAGATGTAAAGTTTCAGAACGCTTTCAGAGCTGTTCCCATACAAAATACACAATTCAGTGCACTAGAGGCCAGGCAGGAACACACAAAAAAGAGAAGGAAAAGGAAAAATCAATTCTCTTATCGTTCTCCCAGGACTTGCATGTTAAACGTTCCAGTATGATTTAAATCTGGGCTTGATGTCGCTCAAACGGTGGCTGTCTGTCTGTCATGAGCGTTATCAGGGTGCTTCTGCCCTTATGCACAGCGAAGCTATTATCTGGTGATGTAGCGCTGTAGCTTCTGTTGCGATGGTCGGTCCACTGGGTCCGGTACGGCAGTAGCTCCATTATGCAAAATGTGTACTCCCTTCATGAAGTGAAAAGGATGAACCAGAAGGATCCTAACTACATTTTAATTGACTGAAAAGATGAATCTCCAAGAGAGAGAGAGAGGCGGTACTACTACTTCATGCAGCAAACTTAATTTGTATGCACCCTAAAAAACGCCATTAGGTTGTAAAGGAAGAAGGCGAGAATCACCGAATCATATACAATCATTTCACAAAATAATCTAATCTCATCTAACTGGTTTGAGGATTTTTCGGAGGATACTTTGGAGAAACTTCCCTGAAAATCCCGAAACCTGGCTTTAAATATGCAACAACTTCAAGCGAGGAAACCTTTCAAAGCTCATTCGCCAAACGCAGAACCTGTTGTGCAGCTTGTTGCTGTGTTGCCTCACAAGTCGTAAAACAATAGGAGCGATGCCTCCGTGTGATTCACTGAGCCGTAGGAGGATTGTGATACATAAATCCCCTCCCATCCTAATACTCCAAAGGCTCAGCAAAAAAGACCACCAAACCGCACACAAAAGTATCGCACAAAGTAGACAAAATAGGATGAGCCCCTCCCGATGGTGGCGAATGGTACCTTTGTTCTTTTGTACCATCCGTCCCATCCAATCCCATTGAATTCATTAAGAAGCGCCGGGGCAAAATGAATACTGCATGTGGAAGGATGTGGTAGACCTTTTCCCGCCTTCCTTCCACTAACCACGCTCTGTATTTATGGGAAACCTTGCTGCACGGCGGATTATATCCGTTACAAATTTGCTACTAATGGTGGTATGGCTCTCTACCCGGCTGCCGATTATCTTCTCCTTCAATGAAGTGCCTCGACCGCGAACAGCCACATACACACACACATGTGATGTAACTTTTCCCCCGCGTTCTTCCTTTCTTTTCAGCCGACTTAAACTCGCGCACATCCGGGGAGGAGCATCGTCGTGAGCATGGAACGTTCGCCGGCTGCCTGATCCTTCCATCATCGTGCACAGCGACGCAGCAGTGTATAGCGCTCACTTTGCGCGACCACACCAAATCGACACCGACACCTTCGACCACGTGATGATGATGTACGCGTAATTAAAACTGAAGCTACTGCGAAAGATTGCGCGCGTGCACTTGCGGAGAAATTTTAGCAAAACAGAGCCGTATCAAACAGCGCACACTACAAGGTCTGCGTATCGCGCGCGCATACCACGGACAATGTATAGCCAGCAACGACGGTACAGCATGACGATGGTCGTCTTCGTTCGCCGGGTGCTCCTGCTGCTGGCCACTGGAATTACGATTGCCAGTGGCAGTGCCAGCTACAGCATGGTGGATCCACAGCGTGTCCTCAGCAGCGTTGGCCTCAATGTTGGCGCCAGTTTCGGCACAGGAACGGCCACCGTCGGCGGGACGGGCAACGAGCTCGGTAAGCAAGAGAACGCCCCAGGACACTCATTCATCAGTCGTTTACAGTGTAGTCTTGTCTTTTTCTCTCTCTCTCTCTTCCTCCCGTTTTTCTGCAGCCGTGACCCTGCCAAAGGCTGCAACGGAACTGTTGCAGGCCACAGCTGCTGATGCCGTTGCCGCAGCTTCCGTAAGAGACAGCACTGACCTTACGTCAACGGCACCCTCGGTGTACAATGGCACCGGGAGTAACGCCACCGACAGCAACGACGCTTTATGGAGGTACGCTGACGAGCTGGACACAAACACAAACTGAGCAGACTGTGTGTGAAGGAAAAGGCATTCCGGCGATGGAGGAAAAGTTGGGAATTTCTTTACCTTTCCGTTAATTGTTCCACGATACCGGGAAGAGATTGCGTTTACATGATCTAATGTCTTCTTTTTTTCGGGCTTGGCAGCAATTTCAAGGACAAAGCGGTTTCTGAACTGCTTCGAGAATATCAAGTTCAGTACAAACGTTGCAACAGTTTGAGCCAACATCCGTTCGTTGTTGCATACGGAAAACCGCTGCGCGTTCAAAGTTATCTTTATTCCCGGAAAAGCCATAGAAAATGGTGCGTTTATTGGTTTAATTTGATGCCGCCCGTTGCCGCAAAATCGGCTACGGGGAACAACAACAAACAAAAAAACCTTTCCCTACTCCCTGTAAGACAAAAAAGGGAAACTTTGCGACCGATAATTTTCATCATTTTGTTCGGCTTCCGATACTTTTGTGTACCGAGCGTGAGCGGCACAAGTGCGCTGAACCAGATTCGGTGTAGCATTACAGTTTGATGTGGCGCTCTAAATTCCGGGAAACAATCCTCGGGGCGTAGTACATTGATAGCAATCGGATGGAGGGGGGAGTAAGGATCGAGGGATGTGGAACAAATTAACAACTCGTTGGATACTGGAGCTTACCCGCAACAACCCGCAACAACAACGACAACAACAAACGACGTATTCTTTTACCACAGGACAGCTTAATACTTGGAACGGGGAGTGGGCTTTGTTCGCCCTAGTAAGATAAAGGAAAGGACCGTTTTGGGAGGACGCAGCGCAATAACGATGTGAAGCGCTGCCAGCAGTGCGCGAAGGGACCCTGTTGTTGCGCATTTAATGTTTTATTGTTGAGACCTGGGACAACGCAAAACTGTGCAGACGGAACACCCTACTAAACACACCAAACCAAAGCAACCAAAAACGAAAAAAATCAAAGGGAATGGCCAACGGTTATTGCCGCATTTCCCAATGTGGTGTACCATTGCCCATTGCGCCCGGGCGGGGTATTTATTTTTAGAGATGGTGGCACTATCATTTTTGCCAAAGGTTGCGCGTTGTTACGTTTCGATTCCATTAACCCTCCACCACCCGACCGGTGGTCCTGAGTGTCCTTTCGAGCGGGCGAGCAGGCGCAAATCGGGCAATGCCAGCCGCCAGCAATGCCGTGAGCAAATCCTGCCCCAAACACCACAGCACAGCGCGCGACAATCGGATGTTGCGAATGGTTTTGCAATGTCTATAATTCGCCACACTATCATCTTTCCTTGCCCTGCTTTCGGTCGCTGGCTCTTTTTTCGCTGGGTGCTACGACCAAAAGGGCGTCTTACGGGCGAAAGGAGACGAGTTCTTCTTGCGAAACTCAATCAACACAACCGTTTCCAAATCAACGGTCGCAAACAGACACCGTGACACCGTGTAGTGCCGCATACTTCTTCCTCGGCTCATGATTGCCGTTCGCCCCCTGTGCGTTGTAATCAAAATTTATTCCTAAACCGTATCCCCAACCCACCCACCCTTGCCTCCCCCGTTGCAAATGGGACGCCAGGGGTCAGGAAATGCGGTACGGATTTCCCCCTCGTCGCGAAATCAGCCATATTTCTCATCAGCTCACCTCAGCTTTGTTGTCCCTTTTCCCGTCCACAGCAAATACGTCGTCCGGTCCGGATACGTGCTGCCGGTCGATCCACTGTTTGTGGCCAAAATCAATCCCTTCTGGCTGCGGTTCGATCCACCGTCGGCCGGCGAACACTACGGGCTGGCCGTATTCTACTTCCTGATGATGCTGTTCGGCGTTATCGGCAACGCGCTGGTCGTCTTTATGTTCTACAGGTAAGTGGCCATGTCCGTGGACAATGTAAACCAAACCAAGCTGTCGCATCTGTATCTCTTTATCTTTGTCGCAACGCAACGCTGGGCCCAACTTCTGGGCCTTTCGGTGACGTCCGTTTTATTGCAATGAAGACAAATTTACTACCGATTGGAACTGTTCCTTTTTTTGTTGCTGATGATGATGATTATGGTATGCGTTGCGATGGCGCTTCCGTTCCGGCGGGAGAGCGAAACCGGATACAGTATGCTGTGATGAATATTTATGTAATGGGCGTAGGATGCGCGATTCGGGTAAACAAAGCACATGGGAGCGGGAGTTGGGAGGAGGGGAGCAGCAGCAGCAGCAGCATCCTTCTGCGGCGGGCGAATGTATTGCATGTTTTCATTACAATCTATCTGCTCAGCCCCCACGGCGGCGGTGTCCAAAGTGCCCATCTGTTTTGTTTGTGCGTGCTCTGTTTATTTTAAATACGCTCCGATACTGTCGCCTACCAACGGGTGGAATGTTTGCAGCAGCCTTTAGGCCAAATAGAATATACAATCAGATTCAAACACACACACTTAACACCGCCAAAACCCCCACCCTCCATTGAACGCGGGGACATCATACTTTAAATGTTGCATAAAATATGTTACAAACGCTTTGAAGTATTTGCAGGTCAATGCTATGCATAACTCATCCGTTTTAACCTGTCCCGACACCACCACCACCAGCAGCAACAACCGTTGACATTGATACTTTTTATCGCTTCCAACCACCCTGCGGCTGGTCGAAATGTCAAAGCAGAGCACACCCTTAAAAGCTGTCACGCTAAAACGCCTGAAAGTATGCAATCGGGATGACGCGCTCGAGCAAACGCAAAGCTCTCTTGTAAAGGGAACGCGTTCTAACAAGAGCTTCGCAAGCATTAAATCAAGCGAAAGGAAAAAGGAAAAATAACACGCTTTTCCACAATCTTTCTTCTTCTTCTTTTTTTCGAGGAATTGAAAATGTTATCCCTTGTTTGCCAACTCTCTCATCGTTCTAATAATCTGTTGATCATATTAGTCCCTTGGATTAGGTTTCTTTTCATGTGGATGGGTATCGGGTGCGCCGGCAAACGGATTGAATTTCCCTCTTTTTTTTTTTGGTATCCTATATTCCCTCCGCTTCAAAGCGTAGCAACGAAACTTAGTCTAGGAAAATCATAAAGTTTAGAAAAATAAATCCATCACCACCTCCCACCGAGTGGAGAAGTAGCGATTGCAAAGCATGGAAAAGCCGCCACACAACCGGGGAGTGAATGAAAGGAGAAAACGGAACCGGACCGGGCGGGCGAGCGGGCAGCCAGCAGAGAATGAATGAACTGCTCAATGAAGTGTGGAGAATTTTTCATTTCTTTGTCTGGCGCTTTTTATAGACCCTCAATTTGCAAAAAACTTTAGCATAAGCCGCACGGCGAACGGAGTGAAAACAGCACACAAACACGTAAAACTTTCTTACCGAGCCACCATCGTCCATTGCTCTGGCTCTCTGCTCGCTCTCCCAATGAAAACAAACAACGCAACTCATATTTGTTCCCGGCACACACCGACCGATCTTGGGAGGGGGCAACCGGAAGGTAATCCTTTTTTTTTTACTTTTGCTCCGTTACTTTCATTCCTTTTTTGCCATTTGCCTTGCTGGCTTGCTGTGTTGCCCGCTCTTCAACCAAGTAACCAAGCACAATCAATCAACTTGATCGATTTTGAACTTTGCCTCGAAAAATGGAACTCCATCTCGAGCTTTTACCCTCGTCGTTGGTGGTGTGTAGGAATGCAAAATGAAACAAGATTTTCCGCCGGCTTTCGGATACAGATTACTTTTAATTTCTTTCCACTTGGTACGATCACAATGAAACTCGTATTGATTTTAGTGTTTTGACATGTTTTTTTTTTTGTTTTTTTTCTTCTTTTCTTTATTTGCCATCCTTTTCTTTTATTTGTGTTTTTTTGTTGTTGGCTTATACATGTACCATTTTCATTTTTATCTGTTTTTGGTGGATGGCTCGATTAGTAATAATAACCCATTAGTAATTACACCGGTGTAATGTTGAGATTATTGTGATGTAAGCATAGAATAGAATTTGCTGCACTGATCCTGTTCCTCACTCGATCAGTTCCGGTTCCGTCGTAGGATCTGTGGGCGACACTTGTTCCGGATGCTCGGGCGCTGTTGGTTCTTCCTCCGCCTGCTTGCGGTTCCGACGACAACGACCCTTCTTGCCACAGCGTTCCTCCTTGTTGCTCTCATCGTGATCGTGACGATGGTGGTGGTGATGATGACGTCCGGGGCCGTGTCGCTTGCCGAAAGGATATCTCTTTGCACGCTTGTCCATCTTGTTGCACTGCTTGCGGATTTTCTTCAGCTGCTTCTCAATCTTCTTATCATTCGGAACTTCCACTTCTGCGCCGGAAGATGAGCTGGATGAGCTTTTGCTGGAATCACTGCTGCTGCCGCTGCTACTGCTGCTGCTGCTGCTGCTGCTACTGCTTGAGGACGAGCTTCGGCGACGATGATGACATCCCTTTCCTCTCGCATGACGCCCAAACCGGTGCCCAAAGTGCTCCATCATTCCGGGATAGCCGCCGAACGGTCCACCACTACCCGGTCCAAAGTGATGGCGCCGTGTCATTGCACCGCCAAACGGATGAACGTTCATGGGGCCAGGGCCATAGGGAGGCCGGCCAAAGTGACGTCCCGGGTGCATTGGATGTCCATGATGTCCGTGGTGTCCATGATGCTTGTGGCCTGCCTCATGATCCGAAAGATGATGTGGATGCGGATGGTGGCCACCGTGTCGATGATGATGATGATGGCCATGCCGACCGTACTCCCGTCCAAATGCACGATGCTCGTGCTTTCCGTGCCGTCGATGGCGTCTACCGTGCCGCATCTCACCACCCTCGCCAATCGTCAGCCCTGCCAGCTCGTACGCTATCTCGTCACCGCCATGTTGCTGTTGCAGCAGTTCCGCCTCCTTGCCAGCGGCCAGCGAGACCGCCCTGTCGATGCTACGCAGCTGCTCCGGCTGCTCCTCGAACAGGCGGCTCTGTACCGGTCCCGGGGCCAAGCCCACCACAAACCGGTCTATCAGCAGGGGCTCCAGCAGGCCCCCATCAAACTGGCACTCCATCGACAAGGCCTTGAGTCGGGCGTACCACTCCTTCACACCTTCACCACGCTGCTGCTCCGCCCGATAGAACAGGGCCCGATGGCGAAAGATCGCAATCTCCGGAATGTACTGGCGGGCCAGCACAGCGCACAGCTCCTCGTACGGCATGTCCTTCGGTGCGGTCGGGTGGCACAGACTTCGCAGCGTCCCGTACGTCGCCTTGCCAATCACACTGATCAGCACCGGTACGCGATCATCCCCGGTGATACCGTTCGCCCGGTAGAACTCGTCCAGAATCTCCCGGTACACGTTCCAGTCGTCCGTTTCGCCGTGAAATTCCGGCAGAATTGTTGGTGTCGTTGGTACCTTTGCCATCGTGCTTCGCCGCTGCTGGCAAACTGCTCGCTTCTTTTGCTCGCTTTGACCCGTTGTTTCTCGAACTCTTCTCGGTTGTAGTTGACTCGCTAGTAGTTGTTGCTTCACGCACCGTTGTCGTTGTTAAACTGAGCCTGAGGGGTTGTCGTTTGTTGCAAACAATCGAATGTCAACGCTTCTCTGATGCAACGGTTGCCCTTCCAATGCGCTTATATACTCGCGACTGTGCTTCTACGCCGCTGTCCGCTATCTGTTACTGTTTTTGTTGCGTCTCCGAGGGTTGTTTGTGCCGGCAAAACGAACACCACCGTACGATCCCTTCATACCCCACCACCACCCCCACTGGACACACTGGAAAAGAGATACTTGATGAGTCATCGTGTCCAATTTCACCACAAACACGCACACACACGTGTACGAGCATGTGCGCATCAGTGTGTGTGTGTGTGTGTGTGTGTGTGTGTGTGTGTGTTAGTTAATCTAATTTCCTGGAAAATACTTCAAACCGAAGAGAAAATGGGGCTTGGCGTGGAGGGTAGGGAGATTGCGCATGCTTAGATAATAACCGGCTTTTAGTCTCATAATGAGGATCTTTTAGGGGTGGTAAGGGGAGGGGACTTAATTCAACCCCCAGTAACGCGCATGTCTGTGTGAGTGTGTGCGTATGCATGTTTTTAGAGGTCAAGGGGGTGATCGTAAACAAAGGAGGGTTGCAAATCAAAGCGCGACAAGATCTTTCACGTTTCCTTTTGCACAGGGCGTTGTATATAACAGATGGAAGTACATTATGGGTATGTGTGGTAATGGTGGCGATAGTGGTGGCCATGTTGTTTGCCTCACATTTCCAACGTCCAAAACCTGTCTCAACGCGTTCCAACTTGTCGGAAGCGAAAGTAATCATGCCCCGGTTGAGAATGGTCCACTAATCGCCATACTTGACGTCATGCACTGTTCCTATCGCTTGGACTATTATCAATGTTATTTTTTTCACAATAAACAAGAAATTCTTTCTCTATGACTCAGCATCATTGAAAATAATTGTGCGCATCACACACCACACACACACATGCACCACACAGGAATCAAAGTGTTTCCTCAACCGTGAACCAATGATACGGCAGTTTGCACACACATGATTTTCAACCATTTTCCAGCATTGAAATTTATGTTTTTTAAAGCTTTAAATCCACCGCAAATGGATGTCATCATCCATCATTACACACCCGACGCCGCTTTCACACCTGACTGCCATTTCCCTCTCATTTTCCACCCTCTTGTGTAAACCACGGGTAAGGTTCGTGAAATTACATTTTAAAGTGTGTTTTTGCGACATAAACTGTTGAATGTTGTAAATTAAATTAGCTCCTCATTTTACGTCCCCTCGTCCTCTTAATCAGGAACCGTGTTAGGATGGCGGGGGGTTGGAGGATTCGTCAATCAAACATACACACACACCAACACACACTTCAAACACATTCCTTCAGGATGAGGATGGAGTCACACACTTTTTTCCTCGGAACGAGTCGAGTCGTCCTCGTCGTTGTCACGTGTTTTCGTCATTTGATTACATACGCATACACCACGCAAAGCACGTGCGTAAATTTTCGAGATACGCTATTTGGGGGCGGGATTAAAGCGTCACTTGTCAATTCTTGGTGCTTCGAGAGCGAGTGGAAGCGAGTTCTTCCATCTTCAACGTCTTTTTCGATGACTTGCTGTTCATTAAATTTGTTCCACATGGTTTGCGGGTTGAAGCGACGGAAACAGAGAGGGAGAGGGCGTTGGCATACTAACACAGCTGGCGCAAGATTGTCAGGAATCAACCCGAACACACAAACCTTCTTCTTGAATCAACCACAACATAAGCATCATTTCTTTCCTTGTGTCCCAGAGGACGTGTTTCCACGCTCCAATTTGCTCCAACGGGAATTGAATAAGCAACACAAAGAACATTCGTTTAAATGAGGTCACTGTGATGCCAAACGATCGAACGCTCGCACGATCGTTGGCGTTTATTTACTCCAACTTATGTTTTACACTTATAGGAATTGGGAAGGGTGCTTTTAAAACTATTTTTCAAATGACTTGCGACCCAGTCACACATTTCCCATCACTTTGCATTCAAAAGATACATCTTACATTTTGATCAACGTAAGCGATCGCGTGGCTTTATATGCTTATGCTTATGGTACACTTAAATACATTTTAAACTTAATTTTTAAGCATCCTCCAGCCACTTCGACTCAGTCGCCACAGACTTCACAGAATCATCGCACAAATTCCCACCCCTCATCACTTAAGAACTATGGCCATTCGCTTATAGTAAATCTCTCTAGCATAATCCGGCTCCCGCACCGGCCACTTCACTCTTCAGCGCACACTCCTTGTTCACGGCCAGCTCCAGCGCGAGCTCCAACGTCAAACCCTCGTTCTCTTCACACAGCCGATCCATGATCATGCCACTGCGCAATCCCGTCACAAACTTGTCCAGCAGTATCGCCTCCAGGTTCTCCCCAAACCGACAATCCACCGACAGCTTCTTCAGCCGCCCGTACCACACCGTCACCGATTCACCCGGCTCTTGGCGCGCATTGTAGAAGACGGTACGCTCACGGAACACTGCGACCTGCGGACTGTATTGCTTGCGCAGCAGCTCACACAGCTCCTCGAAGGTGCGACTCTTGGGCAGCACGGGATGGCACAGGTCCCGCAGCGTCTTGTACGAATCCGTCCCAATGACCGAGATGAGCAGCGCGGTCCGCTTGCCCTCCGGGATGTCGTTCACCTCGAAGAACTGCTCCAGCCGCTCCTGGTACACGTTCCAGTCGTCGATGAAGCCGTTAAACTCCGGAATCGAACCGACCATCGCTTGACCGACCATTTTGCAAGCGAGCGAGTGAGTGTGTGGTGTGTGCGTTGAGTGTGAAACAGTACTGAGTCGCGAACGGTCGCGGGTCTGGCCGTGGCAACGACGTTTATAGCGCTGGCGATTGTGTGCCGTACACTGCAGTGCCGTCGTCCCCACCACCAAGGGCTTCACTGTGTTTGTGGCAGTGGCGCTGATGGCCAGTGTGAGTGAGTACACGGCTGAATGCGTGTAGAAACACGGATACGGTGCCGGATGACATCATCGTCGTTGAACTTGGCCCCGCAATCGATTGGCTGGCGCCGTCACGCACACCAATTGACCGAGTAGCCGGCCGGCGAAATAGATATTTCCGAGTGAAAATTCCAATGACTCACCGTGAAAACCATAAAAATGGTTGCATAAAGAGATTAAAATATCATTTTATCTTATCTAGGTTGAGTTGCCTTTATCACAGAGGGAGTAAAACTATGGTGTGTAGATAAGTGTCAAATTTAAACGCGATAAATGCAACACAACGCACACATGCTTGGTATAAAAACGTTAAAAAACGTTGATTGTTTCATGCTCTATTCATAGACTCGAACACTATGACCCGCATGACTCAATTCTGTCTCCTAATGACGCCTCCCAAATGATACATTATTAATGCATTAGGAACATGATTGCTTCCTATCACCATGAAAAGGCCATACTAAAGGCAAACACGGAAAGCTATAAACAGGAAAAAAGTCATCAAATACGAAGTGTTTCCAAAAATCTCGGAATTATGCTCTAAACCCCTGCTCTAAGCACCATTTGCTAGATATTACAATATTTGCCCATACTCAACCATCTTCCACAGAAGCGGGAATATTCATTTTTCCTTCGGGAAATGTGTAGTAGCATCTTTATTTTATTGGAATGTTTGTTCCCCAAAATTCCCCTATTCTTCCTCGTTTCAAAACAACTGCGCAATTTCCGCACAACAAGAGGTTAGTTTGCGTAAAACACGATACACACGCACGCTCTTCCCAACTGCATCGTTGCTACGGTGAAATGCACCCATACTTTGACAGCCGTCACGAGTCAGCAAACGTGTGTGAGAGTGAGAGACTGTTTTGCCGGGGGTTGTTTTCTTCGAATTCCTGTTTTTTCTTTCACTTGGAGGGTTTTTACGCGGAAATTTAATTGCAGAAAGTCAGCGTTTGTTGTGTTTAAAAATACTTTGCGCTTTGCATTTTATTAAATATTCTTTATCTCTCTCTCTCCTTTTCTCTTATATGTATTCGAACAGTAGAAGTGGACTTATATTGCTACCTTATTGCTAAACAATTGCTTGCTTACCCATTCCCCCCCTCAGTCTCCGGCCTGAGAACGATTGCCATCGTCATTGTTGCGTCGGCCAGCATTTCTTCGACGGTTTCGGTTCCTTCCGGCGCCACCCTTTGGCTTCGGCTGCTCCCCACAGTACGACCCATCCTCGCTCGGTGCCACAGCAGCTCCTCCACCACACATACATCGTCCACAGCCACCACCACCACCGTAGGGGGCTGCGGCCGGGTATTGGTATGCCGTTTCCTTCACCGCACACTCCTTGTTGACGGCAATGTCCAGGGCCTGCTCCAGCTTCAGCGTCTCGTTCTCCTCACACAGCCGATCCAGCACCTGACCCGGCCTCAATCCGGTAATGAACTTGTCCAGCAGTATCGCCTCCAAGTTCGAGCCAAACTTGCAGTCCACCGACAGCTTCTTCAGCCGCCCGTACCACTGCGTCACGTTCTCGCCCACACTCTGCGTGGCGTTGTAGAAGTGCGTCCGCTCGCGGAAGATGGCCACCTGGGGGCTGAACTGTTTCCGCAGCAGCTCACACAGCTCCTCGAACGGGCGATCCTTCGGCAGCGATGGATGGCACAGATCCCGCAGGCTCTTGTACGCCTGGCTGCCGATGCAGCTGATCAGAAAGGCGCTGCGCTTCTCCGGCACGATTTCGTTCACCTCGAAGAACTGCTCCAGCCGCTCGTAGTATACGTTCCAGTCGTCACAGTTCACGATAAACTCCGGTATCGTGCCAATCAACTGTCCCGCGGCCATGGTGAACGGATGGAGAAGATTTTGTGGTTGATTTGTTGCCCCGCTCAGAGTCCGGTCACTTTTGTCTGTTGCCGTGTTTGGATCGTGAGTGAGTGGGAATCGAACCGCCCGGCGCAAGTTATTCGATCTATCTATGTTCCCCGAGAGATTGTGTGTGCGTGAGGCGAACGATTGAACCTACACAATGGCGTTTGGGTTTTGCTATATACACCAACAAAGAAAGCCGGCAATAGATGTGTTGCGCCGCGAAACGACACAAACACACTCATGACATAGTGCCGGAAGAAGGGGTTGCATTACTCACGCCAGATGATGTCATCCGATGCAGTTCTATTTGTAGGTCACACGCACTCGCCAAAAAGGGGAAAAGTGGTTTGATTTTTAAAGGGGTAAAGAAGTGGGGTAGTTTCGATGCAACATTCATCAAATTCTGCAAAAATATTTCTGGTAAAACACGCTACTTTCCGCAGGACTTGTTTGAGGTATTTCTTTACATTTTATTGTTTATTTATTTGTGTTATACATAACCGGTGCGTTTATATAATTTTACAAATATTGTGAAGCACTTCTTCTTCCCTCTCTTCCCTTGATTTGAGGCAAAACCTTTCAGACGGAGTTGGGCTTAACTTGCCCACTAAAGGGAGGTCGTAAGACTTAACGATTGCACTTTGCACTTAACGGACATTGGACTTTGGAATTTGGACTAATTGACTAAAATTCCTGTTAGAATTTCATTAAATGTAAATACTTTATCGCACCTATATACTCCCTAATTAATCGTTGCCGGATTAATTTTCTCTTTAATTTTTTTTCCTTTTTCCGAATTTTCCTCGATCTTTTCCGAATATTCCGCCAATCCCTTATCAGTGAAGGATTAACACACATTTTCCAATTAATACATAACAAGAGATTAAAAACGCATTAAACACTCACATACAAGAAGGTTCTGACGAAATGTGCAGTGGGAGGAGTGAGTTGAGGGATTCGCAACCGAACCAGCCGCAAAGAGAGAGAGGGTGGTGTCATCTCGTGGCCCCACGCAACAATACAAAACGCATAGCGCCTGACCCGCCCCTAATCACGCGTTCAGCACCTGTGTAATCTCTATAATCACACCCCACTTTCCAGAGACAAAAAAAAATCTCAGAGATCACGCCACACATAAGACGACTTTATCTCCACTATCGGGGAAAAGTAGGGGAAGGGGAAGGGATTATTTTCACCAATTACAGACGCACCCCTCATTACTCGATAATCAAATAAGATCAGAGGGTGTGTTACACCCCCAGGTGGGCTCCACCCTCTCCTCCAGGTGTACATAAATACTCCTTTCTTTCTATTATGTGTTTACAATGTGACGCACTCGCGGCTGATTAGGGGTATGCTCTTGCGAAACGGCCAGTCCATATTGAGACATTGACAGGTGAAGATCGCTGCAGATCGGAAGTTAATCAAGTGCCAAGCCCCAGTGCCTATTGTTCGATGAAGATGGCTTACCCTAGAATTGTGATTGCCATTTGGCGTGTGGCACGTGCAAATGGGTTCAACGTTACGATACAGTTTGTGGCCACACTGGCTATCGCGATGGGGCTGGTGGAGTACCGGGAACCGGACAGGGGTATGGGTCGTCGTTAGCATTGCAGAGGTCGAGATTAAGATATGGACAAAATTATCGTTACGATTGCATCATCCCTATGACTCAATGTGACTTTTATTAACCGGTGAGTGTAATGTGAATTTTATGTGATTTTTGTATGCGACAGAGCAGAAAAAAGTGCCATTATCACCCTTTGCCATGGAATAAAACACGTTCATTCATGTTTGAAATCAGCACGAAAGAAGCAACAAAAACAAAAACAAAAACAACATTTCAGCGCTGCCGCACAAACACAAACACACACACACCTGGCAGCTGTGTGCGGTGGAATGCAAATGCTTTTCTAACTCTCTCACTCACACACTAACAGCCGGAGTGCAGGCGCGCGCGCGCATGTATGTGTGTGGTTTAGTGAACGCTCACGCTTACTACTAAAAACCGTTAAAGTATAAAACAGCCTGCTTGGCTGTCGTTAGGGTCAGTTTCATCGTTACAATTCCACTCGCTGTGTGGCAGAGAGTGTCTTTCCAGTGCGCGAAACCGGTTTTTCCCCAGCCAGGGGGCTGCAGACATGGGGGAGGAGAAGGGACACCACCACCAATAGCGGGGCTTCAGCTACTGCGTCCCTCCCTCCCCCCTGCAGAACCGGTGTTCCGATTGCGCTGTGATGTGCCCCCGCTTCGCTCCAGTGACGAACGTGAAACATCCGGTTGGAACCGTCATCTTCCCGTCGCATTAGGATCGCACCCGAGTGGCGCCTCACCTCACCGTGTGCCGCCGCCGTGCATCCGTTGACTGCCGTAGTTAACGCTCCCACGTTCCCCAGTGCCCCCTTCGCCCTGCCCGGTCGAGAATCCTCCCGGACGCCGGTTGTGGCTTGGGATGCCGTGGCGAGAAGAAGACACCTAGCTGTTACTGCCCCGTGATAGAGCGAGACGTGTGTGTGTGTTGGTGTGTGAAGAACGAGTTTTGGAGCCGCGAGAGTCGAGGCCAACGCGCATAAATTAGCCCCCCACTGCATTCTCTCGGTAACTCATTTCCCGCTCATCCCGCCGGTTGCTGCTCAAGATGGATGGATGGTACACGACCATTTGCTCCTGTGGAAAGGGAAAAGATGGACGCTGCTGCTACTGCAAACACCACTGCTACTACTACTACTACGACGTACCTTCATCGTCATCGTGCAACGGCTGTGGATGTGTGCGTGTATTAGAGCGATGGAACCGTCATTGTTCCTCCCGCACACCCCTTCTACACGTGCCCCTGGAATGCTGTCCCGGGTGATGCTGCTGCTGCGGAAAGGCCCTCCCGTGTGTTCTACACCCTGTCCCGCACCGCTACCCGTCGCATATCCTGCCAGCGAAGTGTCTTAGTTCCGGAACTGTGTCAGATGCGACGTTGGTTTAAACAGTGTATCTGTGCGTGTGTGTGCTTGCACACACACACACAACCACACGCCCTCACATCGGTTGCTGCTGAGTGCATCGCACTCGGCCAACTAACCTCGGCGTGCCCTGGGGGACACGCACTACAAAACTTCCCCCAACACTACTGAGCTCCTGCCACCGTGCGGAGCTCACACACCCCCTGCGGTCTCCGACCGAACCAGCTCGCCATCCGTCCTCCCCGGAGGCGGATGTGCAAAACGAAGAAGAAGAAGAAGAAGAAGAAGAAGCAGAAGAAGAAACCGCAAATGGCTCCACCGACGATCGGCAGAACGGTATTGGCTGAACAACAACATCTTCCCCCCTGACAGCCAGACAGTAGTGCAGCGCCTCCAATTCTCCTCCGTGCTGCCGTGTGCGTGACGGCCACGTGATGCCTGCGAAGCCTGGGACTGCTGCGCGGGTTCTACCGTCGTCGATGGCTGCCCAACTTGCGATGTCCGACCTACGGCGAATTCCGATCCGATGATACCTGCCTATCCACGGGATGCCTCTGTGTTTGTGTGTGTGTGTGTCCCTTCGTTTCCCCCTGTTCCCTCCCCTTTCGCGGGTTGAGCGGTACCCGGGGTTGAAGCAGGGACTGCGCCCCGACACCCCCCACCCCGAGGACTGGCCAGCTCCATGGCTCGCATAAACGAACGCAGGCTAAACCCGTTCACTTTGAGGAGATTAAACTAAACAACACCGTATAGAATGGTCACGAACACGGATGGGGCTGTGGAGCCAGCTGCTGTGTCACGCGATTGGACGTAGTGTCGTCTCCTCCAAGCCGACCATGAAATAAAAAACATACCGTTCCCTGGAGCTCCAAACTCCGGGAATGATGAGAGTTAGAAAATCGAGCAAATAAGTTGTTGAATGAGAAAATCACCTGCCTGCTGCTGTTGCTGCGCACCCCTGCTGACCAGACAACTCCGTGCGAGTCCTCCGATAGTCCATCCCGATCGGACCGCGCAACATGCCCACCAACGCGAGCGACCCCGAGTGGGTCGGGTGTAGTGTGTATTTGTTGACAATATTTGATTTCTTGCAGTGTGTATTTGAAGTGAAACTAGCGAAAGATAAAGACAATTGCGACAAGCGTCAATATCTCGGCATGGCGTTACCAAGACAGATATTAGATGCATTGGAAATAATGCAGGAGGAGCACAACATCATAAAAGACGAGTTTATTGAAGTGTTGAGGTGTATATTACGAGAGCTGATCCTTTTGCACTATACAGCTGAAAAGTAACATCCGGAGTAGCGACAGTGAGCTTACATTCTCTTCACAATAAAAATGTTCGTAAACAAAAAATACATCGCCTTATCAATCAGTTGATTGTTTGAGAAACTTTTGGCACGATTGTTCACTCTTGGGGTGTTTCGATTTTGATGGAATAACGTTTTGGGATTGATGGATTAAATTTCTCAGAATAAACGATCTCGGAAGCTTCTTGGAAATAGTGTTGCACATCCGTTTAACTCCGCCTTCGCCTGTTTTGCTTCGATTTGTCAGAATTGATTGTCTCACTCTCTCTTATCAATCACTTTTCATTCCTCCTCATTCCAGGTATCGGTCATTGCGTACTCCTGCCAACTATCTCGTCATCAACCTAGCGGTGGCTGACTTCATCATCATGATGGAAGCTCCAATGTTCATCTACAACAGTATCCACCAGGGTCCAGCACTTGGATCGATTGGTAAGTACCTTTTACAGTGTCACCAAACGCAAAAGATCGTTCCCCTTTTAATGCCTTCTCCGAACGTGCTCTTCCCCCCTTTCACAGGATGTACGGTGTATGCGCTGATGGGAGCCGTCGGTGGAACGGTCGCGATCGCTACCCTCACCGTCATCTCGATCGATCGCTACAATGTGGTAGTGTACCCGCTGAATCCGAACCGCTCCACCACCAAGCTAAAGTGCTACTTCCTGATCGCGTTCACCTGGGCGTACGGGCTGCTGTTTGCCAGCTTCCCGGCGCTCGAGATCGGGCTGAGCCGCTACACCGCCGAGGGCTACCTGACGGCCTGCAGCTTCGACTATCTCGACCGCACGTACAAGGCGCGCGTCTTCATGTTCGTGTACTTTGTGTTCGCCTGGCTGATCCCGTTCGCGATCATTAGCTACTGTTACGCCCGCATCCTGATCGCGGTCATCAACGCGAACGCCATCCAGTCGAGCAAGAGCAAGAACAAGACGGAGGTGAAGCTGGCCGGTGTGGTGGTCGGCATTATTGGGCTGTGGTTCGCCGCCTGGACGCCGTACGCGGTGGTCGCGATGATGGGCGTGTTCGGATACGAGCAGTACCTGACGCCGCTCAACTCGATGATACCGGCGGTGTTTGCGAAGATTGCGGCCTCGATCGATCCGTACTTTTACGCCATGAACCATCCGCGCTATCGGCAGATGCTGGAGCGCATGTTCTGCAACCGGGGTGCCGATCAGGGCAACTCGCAGTACCAGACGTCGCACTACACGCGCGGTGCATCGCGCGGTGGTGACTCGGAGGGTGGTGGTGGTGAAGAGTCCGGCGGCGGTGGTGGTGGTGGTGGTGGAGGTGTTGGTCGTGCTCCCGGCGGTGGTAATGCTGGCTTGGGACGCGGTGGCACTGTCCGTGGTGGTGGTGGTGGTGGTGGACGACTGATCGCGGGCAAGGGTGGTGGAGGAGCAAACGCGACCGGCAGCAACGGAGGCGGCGGTGTCAAGGCACTCAAGAAGCAGATCTCCAATGGCGACGAAACATCGCTCGAGGTATCGCTCGAGATGTAACAGTGCTGCCGGCGAGGAGTTCAGCTCCTTCGCGTGACGGACGACTACGAAAACAGTGCCTTCGTGTAGCGAAAGAGAGAGAAAAATAGAGGAAGAGAGTAACAGTGTAGTAGCAGAACACGGCGGCGAGTTAAAGGGTAAAGTTGGCTGGAGAACGAGAAGAGTCTGGCAATTACGGGCGGCGTTGACGAATCAAAGCGCGTTGGCGTGAGAAAGAAATTGCGCACCAATGGAGGTACGAATTAACGAGAGGAATCATTTTTCGCTTAAAACAGGCAAAACGGGGCTCGTGTGCTTCCTGGAAAAGATGTGTAGAAGGCGGAGGAAGGAAAATCCACAAAACGCTCGGACGAAAGTTGAGTGACGTGTAAGGGAGCCACAGAAAGGGGTAGAGAACTCAAGTCTGAGGGTGAAAAAACAGGCGCGTGGAATGATTTATAGGGCGGGTGTATTAGGAGAAATAAACCCCTGGAGTGAGGAAAGCCATACACACACACACACACACTTGAATATTGCGTATCACACACGCGCGTCTGATTGAATTGTTTTAACGCGCGAGGTTTTCCTTTATTGCGCACTCTTTGGTCCTTGGCTCGGTAATTGTCTACGGCCTACGCGAAAGCACCGGACGGTAAGCGATTGCTTCTCACCCACAGACACACACACCCCGTGTGATGGATTCTTTATGGTAAAATCACTAAACCGGTGTGTTCTGTGTTGTTCGCTCTTGCTCGAGATGGGTCGTAAAATAACACATTGTTTTCGCCACCATCGAACACTTGCTTGTTTTTTTGGGTGTGTGGCACAGCGTTTTCCTTCCTTTTTTTCCATGGAAAAACTTTTCCAGCTTACGCACAGATTGATTGTTAGTTGCTTTCCTTAGCCGGTACGGTGCGCCGTTAGCCTACGCGGACGTTGCGCTTTTTTATGCCCCTGTGTGATCTGGTCAATCCGGTTCGAAGGACCAAAAAGTGGCAGGAAGTGGTAAGAAAGGGAAAATAGCGCCACACAAGAATAGCAACAATAGTATTTTGGTGAATCTATTACGTGTTTTTTCCCCCAACCCTCCTCACGCTCTCCCTTCTACCGGGGTTTTTTTTCTTTTCTCGTCGTCGCGTACTCGCGCAATCTGTTATACCATCCGTTATTTATCGACGTGCGTACGATAACGAGGAAGAGAAGGCGAAGAGGCATACCAAGCGATCCTGAGTGAAAAACAAATGAAACAGTGTGTGAGTGAGTGAGTGAAAAAGGGAGAAAGAATATCCCCACAGACGTCCTTAGATAGGAAGGAAGTACACGCAGCAGGGAGGAAAAGCGGCCGGACAAAATGGTGACACACACACACACACACAGAAGCGTCACGGCGCGAAGAATCGGGGTGGCGCAAAACATGATTAAGTGGTTGTTTTCTTGCTCGCCCGGTGCAAAAGTTCGGACCGGAAGTTATCATGCTAAGTGAAAGTCGCGCAAGAAAGAAAAACGAAAGAACAAAAAAACACAATCCCCTTGACGTGGTAACAACACGGGCCACGCGATACTAACCTTTTCTTAACCGTCCGCGGTTAACAGTGGCAGAAAGTTCACTACCCACCCCTCCTCCCTTTCGTTTCCTTTGGGGGGGGGGGAGGGGGTGGTAGTTTCCCTCTATCATCCATATCTTGTCTCTCTCTTTTCCTCTCGTTCTCGTGTGTTGTGTTCTACGATTAAGCCATTGCAACATAACGTCGAAATGGTTCTGTTACTAACCGGAATAAAATGGCAACGTATGTACGCGGTGTGTGTGGTGTGTAGTGGTCGTAAATCTTACTGCCAGCAGACACTTCTAGCAGCAGTTGTGGGGGCACCATAAAGAGAGAAGCATTCTGGCAGCGGCACTTGTGACACCTACCACCACCACCACCACCAACGTGAACTGTTGTAAAGGGCCAACTGTTGGAATGAATATTCATTCCGGTGTAGTTCGTTTATCGATTGAAGGGCAGGACATGACAGGACAGGACAAGACAGGTCGGCCATGTGATGACACTCTCGCGGTTTTGGCGTCTCACGTGACGTCCTCGTTCATTCGTACATTGTAGGTTGTTATTTTTAAAACACAGCATCTAAGCTTTATATTTGTTAAACACTGTTAGCTCACCAACAACGAACAATTGAGAAACATACACAGACACCCACACAGGGCAACATAGATCTCGTATCGCATCGATGTTATATTTTCCCGCAAAGCTAGATCAATTACAAGTAGAGCAGTTGTTGCTATGGTTACTAAACACCCGTTTTTAAATGTTCAACGGACGAGGCAGACAAAGATGAAGAAAAAGGCGAGGAGGCAGATGAAGAAAAAGAAAAATAAGAAGAAGAAGAAGAGGAAGAAGAAGAAGAAAAATAAGAAGAAGAAGTAGACGAAGAAGAAGAAGAAGACTCACAAAACGTTATCATCTCCTCCGCGTTGTCTCTCTCTCTTTCTTCTCGCTGTGTTTGTAGTATTTCGCACTAAGCGCACGAAGAATTGTTGGGCGAAGGCGAAAGTGTTGGCGCGTCGCAGTTGGCGCTTGCCGCATAAGCTTTAAGCATCATTTAGTATGTAGTGAAGCTTTTCCGTTCGTTGAAGCTTTCTCCTGAACCGAAAGTTTGACAGAAAGCTTTCAGGAGGAGCGGGGTTCGGGAAAGTCGGCTGGTGATGGCAAAATGTGTGTTTTGCGTTTTTTTCTTGAAATGTTTCCTTCCAATGTTTCGCGGTCTGCTTTCCGCGACGAAGCGGGAAGTTTGTAAGCATCGAGGCATCGAACCACTTTGATATCTCGCAAGCAAGCATCTTTGACAATGGGATCGGGAGGCAAATTGTAGGTGAAGGATGGTAGGAGGGAAGGGAAATCGTTACTGAAAAAATTGTGCCTTAATTTTACCCAATTGGCTGAACCTTTTTAAACGCTAGGCTAGGAGGAGACCACACCCGGCGCAACGGTCGCAAAGGTTATTGTGCTGTGGGATGTGGTGGATGATACTTAAATGCAACGGCAGCGCGACCGACCGAACGAAGCGACAGTGGCAGTTAATGTTGTGTGTGTTGTTTTTCGTTTTATTATTACCACTACTAAAACAAACCATTCCCAATGCAAGATAATAGCAAGATAACAGTTCTCAATGACGCTCTGAGCGGAAAAAGAGATGGAAAGGAAGGGAAGAATCAAAGGGCAAAGCATGGACAAACGAGCTTAGAGGTGATGGGTGGGAAGCAGAAGCTGGAATCGAAAGTATAAAAAAGGCAGTCGAGAAACGGAAAGTACAAAAAGCGACGAGGTTTGTGTGAGGATGCATGTGCGTGTGCATTATTTTCGGAAGAATTTTGCATACATACAAGAAGTGGTATGAGGCTGGATCTGAAGGGCGTCATAGAAGAAATTCACATACACACACACGTATATAGAACCTACTTACTATAGATGGAGAACAAATGTACATGTATTTCTGTTGTTAGAAAGCAAAACAAACAAACAAACAAACAATTTCTTCCATATACAACACATCGATAAAACATAGCCAAGGCAAAGCAAAACTAAACCAACAAAACCAATATCGAACGAAAACAACGTTTACCTAATAGGAACAAAAAAGCAAAAACTAGTTTGTCGCAACCAACACAAAATACACACACACTCTGTTAAAGTAACCATCAATGTATTGTTAGTGTTTAGCGCAGTTAGACCCAAACAAAGTCAATGATATACATACATATATATTTTGGAAGCGTTAAAAGTGGTCACAAAGCACGAAGCAAAAAAACCGGCAACGTATGGATCTTTTACTGCTTGAAAGCCGAAATTATTTATCAGTTGATCGTTAGTTATTTGCTTTGATTTAATTTTATTTTATTCATGCACGTTTTGCCGCCATATTTTCAATGCTTCACCTTGTAAACAACATTTCCGAGGGCGTGGATAAGAATCTTAACCTGTTTGGCAGCATTTTCGCGTGAACGACCAAGCGCCTCCATTTGCGCCTGTTGCGCGCCACCGCACGAAGAAGAAATCGCCACCACGAAACCATAAGGCTGCGATGATAATCTTTCTGCAAAGGAATGCTGAAATATCGCTGTCAAAACATTCCATCTAATTATCCCCCCAATGTGCACACGCGACACAGCGAAACAACGAGCGAGCGAGCGAGCGCGCGCTCGCCTCCCCACTGCGGTCAGGTGCAATTTGTAAAGCAAAATTATCCACTTTACACCCCCGTCATTACCCCTTAAATTCCGTGACGACCTGCACACACACACACAGGCACAAAGATACCGGATTATAAGGAGTCAACTTGAGGCATGCAACAGCGTGGCGTGGTAGCTACCACACGCCACGCCACACGGGGGCCTAAGGCGCAACCGAAAGCGCAAACGTTTGACGACGCGCGGTCCGCAACACAAACAATGAAGAAATAAAACCAGCGCAAACACACTTCCACACACACATACCGAGTGCACACAAAATTAGCATGCGACTTGGCGGGGGAAGGGGTGGGGTATGGGATGGACCCAGCCGGATGGGCACAGCGTCAAGCCGTGACGTAGTGACGCAGGTCACAGACCGCGCGGGCAGTGGGTAAATTTCAAGCACCTACTCTGTCGGCCCTTTCATCTGTATGTGCGTGTGTTGGTGTGTAGATGGTGAGGTGTTTAGTTGTGCTTCACCGTCCACAGCTTGAGGTTTTTGACACGTAGGCACGCTCCCGGTGGGGCACAACCATCTGTTTTTCATTTTTCGCAAACGTGCTGCTCTCGAACACGTATCACCGGAAAAGTGGCGTGGAAAAGAGTGAAAAATTGCGCTCTCTCTCTCTCTCTCAACACCTGGAGACCCTGGTCCCATCCGCTCTCGTTGTGCCACAACTACCACCAGCAGCAGGATATATTTTGACAGTTCGGAAAATACGAACGCAATCCCACCGATGGGGATGTGCGTTTCTGTACGGATAAAACGTAAACAAACACCGTGTAGCTCTCACTGTCACTCTCCCTCTCTTTGTTGCGAGCTCTCTCGCCTCTCTCGGAGCGTCCGTGATACTAGCGAGCGCGCTCTTTGTGTGTGCTCTTAGTAGGCGTACTCCGCCAGCCAGCGCTACACTCTACGAACGTCGTGCGACCAAGCAGGACGCCAACTGCGCGTACAGAACAGGGCCAAACCTAGCGACAGTAGCTCAGTGACAGGTGAAAGAGATTTTCCCCCTGGCCTGACGCGACTGTGTGGGTGTGTGTGACGAGTTTTGGGTGGAATTGTTTGGTGCCGGAGTCAAGATATTACCGGACACCTGAGCTGTTGTAGCTGCTGGGAGTGTGCTTCAAGTGCTTCTCTGTGCGCCGGAGGGAACAACAACAACGTGCTTACTTGAGCACAGAAGCCTGAAGTGGGTTCTTCCTTCAGGCGTGTAGCTAGTGTGCGTGTGTGTATGTGTGTTACGAAATGCGAATGTGAGCAGAGAAGCCTCCCAAACGTCACACCTCACTTCCGTTATCACTAGCCCGCTCATTCACTCCCACCTCTATGCGTTTTATTCGTTCGTAGGAAAACCATTTCCATTTTATCATCTCCGAGCCAGGGTTCGTGCGCCATCACGAGTGCCAAAACACGTCCAATTGCTTCCCTCGTCCGAGGTGTGAGATATTGTGGAAAAGCCCTTGAAGGTGCGCGTGTGTGTGTGTTTTAGTAAAGTGCAAAATTCTTCCCTTCACCAGCGCTTTCATTCAGCGAGCCGTGTGAGATTCCCTTGCTCCCCAGTGCGCGCGTGTCATGTGAGAGGGTGTAAGATAGGAGCGTGTGCGTGTGTGTGTGTGTGTGCATTCGGAAAATGCAATCACAACGTCAAGCGTAACCGCATCCCTTCCGGGAAGGGGACGAGCAGCGAGCGGAGCATATGGAATGATGCTGCCAGCAGGAGCCATAGTAACGCGACGCCTGCCTGTTCGGCTACCAACTGACGGCGTCAAGGCAGCAGCGAGCCCGACCTGTCAAACTCGGAACGTTTAGTGTCGCCCTGGAAGCCTCCCCCCACACCGATCAAAGTGCAGCAGCAGCCCTCCAAAACATCGAATGATTGGCACCGCCGTTCTTGCACCGCCACTGTTTGCACGGAAACGGAATACTGCTGGACCATTGTGTAGTGTTTGGAGTCAACCGTAAGGAGGAACAGCACCATCAGCAGGTCAGTACACAAACACACACACCAACACGCTATTCTTCCCACAGACACACAGCATGCTGCCATCTGTGCCGTTTTGTTGTCGACAATAAATCTCAACCCATCGGTGACAGCCTCTCCTCCACAGCTGCCTTGAGTCCTTCCAGGCACCACCGCCTACTCCTGGTGTGGCCCATTGGATAGCTTAAAGTTTTAGAGCTTTGTTATAAAGGCAACGCAAAAACACGGACCTGCTGCCAGAACCTGCGGCCTGTTGGGGTGGCCCCAATCTTTTGCAAAAAAAGAAACATGCCGGCAGAAGACGATGCCGGCTTGTGGCTGGTGGTGACCTGTTTGCATTTCAATTAGGTGCCGTTTCTGTTGACGCCTCCGGAAGGCCAGTGCCAACAAGCGCGCCACATCAAGGCAGGGTGTGTGTGTGTGTGAGAGAGAGAGAGGAGATGAGTGAGCGCGAGTTAGACGGCCAAAAGACTTTCCGGCGTCTTTGGTGGGTGTGTTATTGTCCTTCAACTGCTTCCAACAGCAGAAAAACCAGAGCGAATTAGATATGTTTGTGTTATAACAAAGTGCCTTCTCGAGGTTAGATGGTGTGCCGATGTGCCGATTGTAAAATGCTCCTGTTTTTTTTTTGGCCTTTGAGAGCCAACATAAAAGGATGGGTAATCAAATTATTGCACCCTGTAATCGATTGTGGCGGGGGGAGTTTTTAGAATTATTGCTGCTAACTGAACAGAAACAACCAGAGATGGTAGGAACAACCGCTCATGCATATTTAAAATTTAATTTCAAACTAACAACACATGAAATCGCATTCACCCCACTCCTGCTCCTGCAAAGGCAGCAAGTTCCGAGGAGTGGCGAGCGTACATCCGGCACGTCCTGCCAAAAAAAACACGAAAAGCCGGACGAGGAAATTTTGACAGCGCCTGATTTGATTAGTTATGATCAATTTCCTTTCCTGATTGATTATGTGTGTGAGGTTTTTCCTTCCCAATTTTGTTTCGAAGGAAGAATACAGATTTCCCAGAAGACAGGCTCCAAACACCTGCTCTGTATTTCGGTTGTGTGTGTGTGTTTTTATTGGCCTTTTTTTGACCATCTTTTGCATCTTTTTTTGTCTTTAAATTCATCCACGTACGAGCCGAGCTCTCGTGTGATCAAACAGCTCCGCAAACCGCAAACACTGAAGCCAACAAACAAACGTGTGTTGGGATTATTTACAAAACAGGGCGATCTAAAGGCCGCGTTTTCAATTCCAAGACCACCCACCCCCACCCCCACTCCCAGTTTGGTGCTGGCGGATGATATTGCGAAGGCAATGAAGCAATCGTTTTCCACTGCTGCTGCTGCTTGGTTGGTTTGGTTGGTTTGGTTTACATTAGGAAACCGTCTCTAATCCCACCCATCCCCCCCGAAGGTATGGGCAAGGTGTTAGATAAATCTTCACTCCCACCTCCATTTGCTGATAAAAATAAACTCCAAAGCCCCCACCAACAGGCCAGCAGGCAAAACAGACGTTCCGTTCTAGCGCCAATTTCCCCCTTAAACCTCCCCACCCCCGTCCCGGGCACTGGCAAACTGTGGCAGACTGACCAGCCTTTAATCTATGGAGGTTTCCTTTTCAGTTGACTCTTTCCGTCGGTTTCCATTTGTCGGTTTTATTGCCTCGAACGCACACACACACAGCGCACGGGTGAGTTTTTAATATTCGATGCTGAAAAAGAAACCCCCTGGAGCATCCGCGCTCCCCCCCCCTTCTGGTGGGTGATCTGAATGATCGTGGGGTCGCTTCGGGACTGTGTGTGCAGCAGTTCGTCATAATTCATCATGCGCGTATAAACGTTTCATCGCGCAGCGGATATTAAGAGACTGATCTGTGGGTGTTGGTGTGTGTGTGTGTGAGGGATGACACGGGAAAGGAAATGGAAACAGTATCGGATGGACTTTCAACACTCTCTCTTTCTGTTTCATTTTTAATTAAACCCAATTGAATGAATGGTTCAATTTAAACCGATCGTTACACGGGTTGTTTCTTCTCACATTGCGACAGTGACCCTAAGCAACCTTTCCCACACACCCTTTTTGAGGCCAACTTGTTCGTTCTCTTACTGTTTGAGTAATTTCATTCAACCGCAACACAGAATATAGCTGGATGTGATTTATCTCACCTCCCCCTTTTTTTTGGGCGAATTTACTGCCAAATCCAATCTATTTCCATTCGAAGCCTTCCCTCCAAACTCTCTCTCTCTCTCTCTCCACTCCCCAGAAAAAACGCGCAACATTGTGGGTTGTTTGCATTTGGGGGGGGGGGGGGGGGGGGGGGGGGGGGGGGTAAGACTTTGTTGTTTAATCGATAGGTCGATGTCGAACCGAACGAGGGCGCGCACACTTTCGATTTGCGAACTGCCGGCGGCTGCTTTCTTTTGTTGCGTATATTCTTCGCACACCGTTGCGCAAAAAAAAAAACGATACGCACACAGGTGCAGCCAGCAGTGTGTGATCTCTTTGTCTCCTGACGCGCCTACTAAGGATGCACCTGCAACAACGCAACGCGCGTACGCAATGCAATCGTCATTGTCACATGCGTACGACTACGACAATCAGAGTAGGCACACAGCGGAGTGGAGATGGAGAAAGAACAGGAGCTTTCACTCTCCTTCTCTCTCTCTCTCTGTCTCTCTCTCTCGTTCTGTCCCTTCGAGGTGTGACGGATGAACGGATAGACACGGTTTTTGTGGGCTATAATTAGCCGCTGCCAAAATACCATGACCTATCCCATTCATCGGCAGCGGAGGGCCATTGGCGCTGTCGTTGGTTCGCTGGCATGGCGTGGCGTGGCGTGGCTGCTGCGTGTGACGTACTTTTACTCTACCTTTAGCCAGTGCGTCGGCACAACAAAGTTCAACGTTGGGGGGGAGGGGGGGGGGGGAGTGCATTGGGGAGCGGAAAAGGTTTCGAAAATAAATCCACTTTAAACCATTTGTCGTAATTAAGTGTCGCATACGTAAGCAAGCAGCAGGGAAAGGCGGGGGGGGGGGCGGGTATGGCGAATTATTTGCGCACCATTTGCGCACCTTCCCAGGAATGGAGGGAGAGAATCTAATGCCAAGGAGTTACATTTTTTTATGCTTTAAAGCCGGTTGCAATCAGGTGGGAAGCGGGTTTTCTTTTTGGAAGCGATTACTGTACAATCTTACAGCGAGAGATAGGAAGAGAGGGAAGGAATGGTTAAAGGGGGTTATTGCTGACGTGCATTCGACAAGCTGTCCCATCGATCACTGTCGCTAATGGTGTGCTGGGGAGACTTTAAATGTCAATTTTGGTGTTAAATTTGTTCCACTTTTCTAGAGCCTTGTTACGAAATAGACACTTTAATAGAGAGACAGAGAGAGTCGCAAAGAAGACTTCCAAAATGGGAAATTAATTTCGATCGATCGACAAAACGCCTAAAAGTATGCAATTTACACAACAAAGCTGTCATATTACGGGCCAAATCAATCGCCTCTCTGCTTTCATCAACTTTGCGTGGGAAAACCCCTTTTATACCTTAATTAATGTTTCGTCACACACCATTACTTCAAACTGATGTTTGAATACCAACAACACCCCCCCCCCCCCCATCCCCCGATAATATTATCCCCTTGTTGCTTTTCTCTTCCCCCGGTTTCCCCTTCAACTATTGAATGAAATTTAATTCATTAATGAATTATTCATGTCCCCCCCGTCGCTAAAACCGGCGCCTCGGCAGGTAAATCCATTTTTGGTAGGAAATCGAATTTTATGCCATTAAGCAGCACATCGACGACGCTTGCAAGGATGCCCTACCGCCCCTGTAGTGTCCCCTCCTTCGTTCTTAATTCAAACGCGATTAATGAAACTGTTCGGCATGTTTCGATCCAGCCAAAAAGAGGGGGCAAAATGCAGCTGCAATGTTTGCGCGAGCAGCGAGTATGGTGTGTGTGTGTGTTTGTGCTTAATGATTATTTTTGGCCAAGCCGTGTAAAAGCCAAACACACAGGGCACGGTTGAGTGCAGCACGCAGCACGCTCGCCTAAATTTGTTGTGGTTTTGCATTTGCACACTTTTTTGAACCACTGGCCACCGCCGCCACTGCCGCCGCCTGACGACTCCACCCAACACTTTGATGGAAGCACGGGAAGCGAACGGAACTATTTATAACTGCATTCCATCCGGTGGGTTTGGCGGATTTTTGCACTCCTCCCGGATGCCCTTATTACAACATTTGCCGTACACTTCCAGCCGGCAAGGGACTTATTTAGACTGCAGGAAAATGGGGAAAATTGCCATTACCGCTTCGTAGCTTCGTATTTTAAACTTAATTTATTGAGTTAAATTAAAGCTTTGTTAGTATGCAGCTCTGCGGCCGAAAAGGGAAGCGAGATTAAAGTAAATCTTTAAAAAGGGGCGCATAACATCAGTGGAGATAGCACCAGTTGCAGGCTGCACGTACCTCGTAGATCGAATAAATTGTGAGGCTTTTTTTGCTCTTTCTATCTCTCCCTCTCTCTCTCTTTCTCCCTTGCTCAATCTGCACAAACCGCCGCGCGTGTTGTGCATTCCGGGCACATCTGCGCATCGTGTGCATCGTCAGCGAATCGGGGGGTTTTACGTTCCATTGAATAATTTTCCCCACCCGTCCTATGAACCACCGACCAAATGATAACGTTCCCAAAAAGGAGGATGAGGAAGAGCGAAAAGCCCTCTCCTCGCTGGGCGCGCCTGTAAACGAGATGCAGTTGTGTGCAGACATTTGTTAAATTTATCACGAGCAAATCCTTTTTTTCTGTTTTTTCTGTTTTGTTTTTGTTGAATATTTTTATTCGATTCAGCAGCCACAAATTTGATTGCTTTTATATCGTCCTTTCAGTCTTCCAGAAAAGAATTAAATAACGCTCACCGCCAAGACGGCTGTGTCTCGGTAATTGCATAACTTTAGGCGCGCTGCACGTTCCCAATCAACTTCCCGCAGCAATCGCAGTAGCCGTTGCAGTAGCAGCAGCGCTCTGCACAGTCTTTAAAGATGCATAAAGGCGGGGAAACGGGTGGGGGGGAGTTACTCTCCAGTCACGTAGCGTCTCGTAAAGCTCTTCTGTAAATTTGATGACTTCCGACAAAACGCCTCGTTAGATGATTCGTCGCTGACGGGGGGGATCGTTGATGTGACTAATCTTTCTTTGGCAGACTTTACCGAAAAAGTAGTAACGACAGGATCACTAAAATTAATGCCTTTTTCTTCCCTTCTCGCGATAATTGTAGGTTTAACGTCTCGTAAGTGTAATCATCCTGCGGATTAGGAAAACAACCATTTTGCCAAAATGAGGATGGACGTGTTTCGGTGGCTTCCCGGGGCGTGTGGCAGCCTTGGCCCGGCGCTAATTCCACCGGCCCACATCGCGGTGCTGTGGTACTTCTGGCAAAACTATTCCCGGTTCGTGGACAAACGCTTCTGTTCCTGCTCCTGCTGGGATACCGTGTTCAAGGGTACTATATTTCTAATCTTCAATTCACTAGCCTCATATAGTGTTAACCCCACTGTTTCTCATCGATGTTTAGGAACGTACGAGTCGGGCATTGCGTCCTACAAGCACATGTACTTCAACGCAACGCAAAACACGATGAAGATGTGGCTGCTGATCGTGGTCGGTGTGATCGCGCTGTACGAGTGCACCAAGCATCTCGTCCAGCTGCTGCTCCAGTGCAAGGTGCGCTACACGATGATTGTGCTGTTTCTGCTGTCCATCTTCTCGCACTACTACGCTTGGTGGGCGTATCTGAACTACTACAACGACGAGTACTACCACCAGTGGAACCATCAGCTCTTCTTTACCGTAAGCTTGCCCCTTATTGTGAGGCCGATTGCATACCTTTAGGCTGCACAGGCTAATGCACTCCTCTGTTCCTCGCCCCACAGATTACCGAGCTCATATCAACCAGTGTCGTGCTGCATTTGGCGAATGTGGAGAATCAAGTGACCGCCCGCAAAACGCTTAGCATCGTCGGCATCGCCCTGCTGCACATTCTCGCGAGCGGTGTCGATCAGTTCATATCAAACGTGTTTCGCGGCGAAGGTTATCCCCATCAGGTAACACGGGTTTGAAGTGGTGTGCACCACTTCATCCAAGGAGAGCCCTTCGATTAATCGCTACATTGTCCACTTTGCTTGCTTGCAGGTCGTGCGGGATCTGGGCTTTATGATACCGGACGTGATGCATCTGTTGCTGCCGCTGTGGTTGCTGCGGCAAACGCGCCTGGAAAGCTTCAGCACCCGCCCCTTCTACCGGGATCGAAACCTGCGCCGCGATGTGGTGCTGATGTTCTTCTTCGTTACAGTATTATTCACCATCTGTTCGTTCCTCTAGAAGGAGGAGCGCGATGCACGGCGGGAGGTGTTGTAGACTGAGTGAGAGTTTCTTCCTCTCATCCCCATCCACCACCACCACCACCACCATCATTTCATCTCACCGTGAGCGTGCATCAGCTTGGAGACACACCCGGACAGATCGGACGTACGTACACAACACCTACTTATCAACGAACCACCGTCCTCGAGATAAGGAAACTTGAAGCCAAATCAAAAAGCAAACAGTAGTAATCAACCCTTCCCACTTTACTATTAATTTACCCTTTTTTGCTGTCGGTAAACTGCGCATCGATTGGAATCGATTTTCGAGGAACAAAGGGCAACGGCTTTCTACTCGGTTTTTTGCGATCACGCACGACAGCCAAGCTCAATCACATGCCGGGCTGCCCGTATTAGTAGGAGTAGTAGCAGTAGAAAGTGTATGAAATAGGGAAAAGGTTACAAACACACACAAAAAATGAGACAGTTTTAACGCAAAACCACGTAACAGGCTTCCAGCAGCAGCAGCAGCAGCAGCGCAAATAGATTACAAGGGAACATATCCAGCAAATTAAAGGCGAGCAGCAGCTACACACAACACACACACACACAAATCATCTAGATCAGAGGAAAAAATCGTATCAGCAACCGTACTGCTAGGAGAAGTAGGAAAAAAACGCTAAAACGAACGCAAATGGTGCAAGCATTTATCGGCTTCCCGTTTGCAGCAAAGTCTGATTTTTATCATCACTATACTGTTGGAGCTTTTTAAATTAACCTGTTGGTGGTGGTGTTGGTGGTGATGCTGTTGCCATATCAAAGAGTGTGTGTGTGTTTGTGTGTTTGCGTTTCAGCTCCATTTTGTCAGTTGCGTTTGAACGTCGCAAGCCACCAACAAGGCTGTTTTGTCGTGCGAATTGCATACTTTTAGGCGTGGTTTTGTCAATTCTGACTGTCTGACAGTGGCATTGTACGTTTTAGAACACAAACCTGCTCCGTTTGTTGCGTATCACGGACAGATCGTACCCCACACGATCAAGTGATCACAAGGGATAGCGGCGAAAGCATGCGTGTAGTGGAATAGGAAAGAAGGTGGCTAAAACAGTAGCATCGGACGGAGAGAATCGTACTTCTAGAATGTAGACAATAAAATACAAGATTTATAAGTATGTAAGCAAAAACCAAAAAAACAAGGGCAAACCCGTTAGGACAAAAACAAACAAACACACACAGTAACGCGCCTACATTTAATCGCAGTTAAAAAAAAGGAAGATAAAAATGGAAGGAAAAATAGGAAAAATAATTAAATAATATAACAAAAGAAGAAGGAAGGAAGGACGAGGAAAGTAAAACCAAACCCACTTAGAATAGCCCACGTGAACAAACAAACAAAAAACCCGTATTATACAAACAGTTGTATAAAAAGAAAGTCAGTATATATATATTAAACAAATATTATTTATACACACACACACACGCGCGGTTCATGGTGTTTAGCATAAGTTAAGTTAAGTTACGCGCAGTTATCGTAGTCATAGAGCGATTAAAACAAAAACCGGAAATACTTAAAAAGTAACGGAACGAAAAGGGAACGTGTATGTGTGTGTGGGTGTGTGTTATGAATTAGTAGTAGCGGTAGATTCAATCGTAAGAGAAATAAGACGTAAAAGAAGCGGGGTTAATAAGGGCGGGTTGGTTGGTGATGGAGAAGATACTTCCAAAATGACCACAAATCCCCGGACTCGACCAGGCCCCGCCCCAGAATGGTTTGTTAGGGATACCAGGCCCCCTAAACCCGAAGTGATCGTTAACGTACTTCCTTGCTAGCGCATAGTGCTGGTTCCCCCCCCCCCCCCCTCCCACAGTTTTTTAGTGTACCATAGAGTGCGTAGATTCATACATATTATATACAGCATACACATATAAAAGGCAGCATAAAAAGCGTTCGACACACACACACTTACCAGGGCCCTTTATTACTTGAAGAAAGTGAGGGAAAGAGAGAGAGACATGGGTATGAGCCGTTTGAGTAGTATGTAGGCAAGAAAAGTGAAGGGAGTGTGAGCGGGTGTGTGTAGTAGCTGTTTTTCCATTTGTTTTTTGTTGTTGGATAGCGGATAAGGGTATAGCGATAAGCAGACACGGTAGAAGTTGTTAAGGGGAGAAAACACGTTTGTGTGCGATTCGTCGGTAGGTTTAAATCTGTTTTATTTGGTGATTCCTGAACCTAACGACAAGCAAAACACGAACAAGTAACAAGCGCCACTAACTATTCAGTTTCATTCTAATCCAATCGCGGTAGTGAGAAAGTAGTTTGCGAACACACAAATAGAATGAATGAAAAAAAGCCGAACAGCCATTGTAGAGAGCAGGAATTTCCAGAGAATGAATGAAACCTTCCAAAACTTGAGTTTGTTCCACAACACACAATCTCAATCTCACACAATAAAGAAGGTTTTATTTTTGACTGAACAAAACGGCAGTTGAATGAAACGGACGTGTTTGAATTCTTTCACTTTCACTGCTCCTTTTTTTTCTGGGAAATGTTTCAGCAACGTCATACAGCGCGTCGCCGCCATGTTGGTTGTCAAGCAAGTCGAACAAGCAAGCGACGGCGTGCACCGCTTCTACCAGGCGAGCATGCATGCAGCGGAACGCGTCAACGCTGCTTCAACGCCCCTGACACGATCGAAGCCCGAACGCGAGGCGAACCCGAACGCTGCTCGGTCATCGTCGGGGTCGTTGTCGGTTTTGCTCAATTCTCAATTTGTTAAGGTTCTGGCCAGGGTGGCAGGAGTTTTGGGAGGTAGCTGCGATGAAACTGAAGCGATTCTGCGAACGAGACGGCGGCGCACCGCGATAACCCGGTGCACGCAGTGAGACAAAATTGTTAAGGTTGGTAACGGGGTCGCATGCGTTCGAGGAGGTAAAAGAGGATGACGCAGACACAGGCACTGGCTGTTCGGGAGCGAGACAGCGGAACAAAATGGCACACGGAACAAAAACGACCAGTGTGCGGGACAGCAGAGCAGGCGTGCGAGAAGGTGAGTTGAGCTTTATTTCGAATGTTTGCAAAAGGCATCGAACACACACACAGACAGACACACGCTTGTTGTTGGTTCGTTTCGCAGCATTTATTATTTTCTCACGCGCCCCTTCTACTCACTACTTTCTCCTCCTTGAAAATTGATACTGAAAATGAAACAATAATTTGTCTTTTTCTCCTTCTTCTCGATCACGTGCTTTTTCCCTCCTTCTTTTGCTTCACTCGATTGCAGGGATCGTGGATGCAAACTTTTCCGCAAAAACTAAACGCAAAACCTCTCCCTTTTCTTCCACTTTCAGCTTCTTTCACTTCACAATTGAGTTTGATTCTGGTTTTTTTTTTTTAATTCCTGATACAATTTGTTGGTTTTCTTTGTTTATTACCACTTTCTATCATTTTGTTGTTTCCACGCGATTCACAACTTCTTATCGTGCTTCGTCGCCGGAGCGCGTTGGTTGGTTGGTTATTCGCGCCTTTCGCGTTAAATAAAAAAAGAAAATATATTTAAAAAACAAAACTATCTCTTAAAGGACGGATTAATGTAACGAAAAGTTTAAACTTAAAACATCGACCTCCCCCGGTGTTGTTCTCGAGTGATTCCTTCTCCGTTGAGATTCATTCGTTCCCTACACATTCGTCAGAGCCTACTACTACCACCCCAAAACACACCGCGGAGTTCTTCGTTTCGATTGTTTCCGTTTGGACTACAGAAGGAAAAAAATGGCTCTACTAACTAAAATGCTTAAACTTAAGCACGAACAAAGAAACATCACCCATCTCTCTCCTATCTCTCTCTCTCTCCCCTGGGTGTGTTTCCTTGTCCGTGTTTTTTGCTTCGCACACATTCGCGCACGTTTACAAAAGTACTGTGAAAAAAGGACGGGGTCGTTCTCGTTTACGTGTTTTTTACTACGTTGAGAGAGTTTGGTTGGTCAAAAATATTATAAAACAGAAAACTCATTTTCGCTTACGGCAGTTTTAAAATTAAAATCACTTAAACATTAACTCGGCTTTTGCTTGCGACAAAAAAAACCCTTTCGAAGGCGAAATGCAAAAAAACCGTAATGCACCGACAACAACACGGAATGGCCTTTTTTTGCTTGGGGGTTGTTCGGTTCCCTTTGCTTTCCCCCCCTGCAACCGACAGAGCTCACGGGAAGATTGCGCGGTCTCGTGTTCCGGGGTACGCAATTTAACAGTATTTACACACAGGAGCAGACTGTCAGGCAGGTAGGCAGGCCCATGGCCAAGCATGAACTTGGGCAGGGTGGCGCCTTAGATGAAGAATTCCTTCCGCTTGGTCACCTGGTGGCCGGTGGTCGACTGCACCACTGCCTCGTCTGGGTCGAGGGCCGCCTCCGCACCCTTGTCTTCCTGCGTCAGATATTCGCCCTTGTGCCGGTTCATGTACCGACCGATCAGTATCGCCATCAGGATGATCAGCAGCAGTATGATCGCTAGCACACCTACAAAAGGGAAGCAAAAACCGCTCATTAAACAATGCCTGGACAAGGCTGAATCTCAACACCTACTTCCAAGGATGGCAGTATCGGGCCCGTAAGCGTCGCGCAGCTTATCCTCATCGATCAGTGGTGGCGGTCGTGTTTCGATCTCGATCGGTGGATGCGTCACCGGTTCCACACCGCAAAAGTCCTCCGTCAGTGGCGTACCGAGCGATCGGACGTTCGGTGGTGGATTCTCCTGGAACAGGAACTTCAGCGGATAGATATCGTCAAACTCGACGCGCGAAATGCAACCCACAAACCCGTCCTTCATCGATTCGTTTTTGCCAATATACATATACTCCACATTGTTGAACTGTGCGTCGGCCGAGCCTTTAATGTCGAAATGGTACTCCTGCGGTTCGTAATTGTCCACGGACAGCACGACCGTCGAGCCGGAGTTTTTGCGCGAAAAGCGCACATCGTGGTACTGGCCAAGGCCAAAGTGTTTCACGGGGTAGATCAGCTCCTGCCGCTCGAAGCCAAAGTCGAACACCACCTTCAGATGGCCCGAGTTGGACACCATGAGCGTGAGGTACTCTTGCGTGATGTTGGAGAATAGGCCGATCAGGAAGCCCTTCGGGTTGGTGGTGGTAAAGCCGACACGAATGCGCTCGGACAGTGTCGAACGGAAGGCACCTTGGAAGTCGTACTTGATCATGGACGATGATCGCATGTTTACACCGATTTCTAGAAAGAAAAGGAGACATAATTGGTGTTAAAAGGATGATCACTCTGTTCAGCAACTCGCAAATCAGCAGCTTACCATCAGCACAGATCGGTCCCTTGAAGGAGCTCCAGCGGCAATCGCACGTAAAGCCATCGTACCGCTCCGTACACGTGCCATTGTTCAGGCACGGGCTCGATTCACACCTTCCAACACACCCAACCGACACACCGTAAAGGCCCCGCTCGGCGTACGATCGCAAATCGACCGGTTCACCGTTCAACAGCAACGCCCGGATGCATCCAACGTATCCATCACGATAATCCAACCTCGCACCGATCGTTAGCGTCGAGTTCAGATGCAACGCACGCACCGGTCCCGGTGGTTCCCGCACTTCCGCCTTCGTGGAACCATCCACCACCAGCCGTGCCTCCTTGCGGTTGCGCTCCACGCTCACCGAATGCCACCGATCGTCGTTCAGCTTGTTGCTCATCTCCACGTACACCTTCTGCGTGCCCGTCCCGGCCTGATACTCGAACAGCAGCTTCGTCCCGCCGACAATGTCCAGCCGGATGAAGTCCGTCGGTCCGCGGGCGTGCAGCAGCACCGCATTTTCGATCGTCGTCTTAAACTCGAAGTAAATATCGCCCGAATGGCCCATATCGAACGGGGGCAGATCGATCGTGGCGTCCGCAATGCGGAACGTTACCTCGTTGTTGAACAGACTGTCCCCAGAGCACCGCAGCGGCCCGAGCGTGTACCGACCAAGTTTCTCATCCACCGGCGTCCCGGTGTCACCGAACCGTAACCCTCGCACCGGCAAATATTCCTTCTCCCGGATGTCTCCACCATCCTCCTGCCAGTCGAGACTGTTCGCATCGCAGTTGCACCACTTGGTCGGGTCAATGCAATCGCCCACCACACCGCACTGACATTTGCGCGAGCCGGGCAGCGCGCCGGCCCAATAGTCCATCGGTTGGTTGTGCCGCGACACCCACCACGCGTACGGTCGGAAGTTCTCCGGATCGGAGGGAGAGTTAAACAGCCTCGACGAGCGACACGCGTACGTTAGCGTTTGCCAACACTCCGTCGAACGGTTCAGCAGCGCTTCAATCTGCGGCAAATCCGCCTCATAGATGATGTTCTGCTCAAACGACCCCGGCTCCGCAAACCCGTCCACCCGCGTCGTATGCTCCGAGCTGTGGCTCAACACCGTCACCACCCGCCCGTCCGAGTAGAACTCACACGTCACCGGGAACGGTGCCAACGGTCCACTACCATCCACGTCGATCTCGATGCGCTGCCGCTGCTTCACGTCGTGCACGTTCTTGAACGCCTGACAGGACAGCGCGTTCATGGGCGTGTGACAGACCGCCCCTGCGTACCCCGTGCCCGCACAATCGCACGTAAACTCCATCGAGTTTTGCTTGCAGATGCCGCTGTGCTTGCAGGGGTTCGGATTGCACCGATCGACCATGTGGCAGGCGTCGAACAGGATCTCGCCCTTGCAGCAGTACTCTTCCTCCTTCCAGTCGGTCGGGATACGGTAGTTGCCATCGATCGCAAACGATCGCATACAGCCAACGAAGCCGTCCTTCGTTTTGCCACCTCCGATGTAGTAGAGAGTGCCGGTCGTAATGTCAATCAGTCTGGCAGGGGAGAGAGACAAAGAGAAACAATAAATTAGAACTCAAATGAAGACTATTTTTGTGCAAAAAAAAACAGAAGCTTCGCTAATTTCGTAAAACGCCGGAGGGCTCTTTTCCCCTTTTGCGTACAGCACGCACACACAAGCAGCTCAACTCACATGCCTGAAAGTTACCTGAAACTGTTAGCCGTACTGTTTGATTCGTGTTCGCCATAAGGCAACCTAAATGAAATAATAATGTTTCATTTCTTAAAGTGAACTAAACATCCTGCATTCTCATGCAATCAGACACGATGGCTTCTCTAATCGTTAATCTAACAAACTCGTAAACGATTCCCCTCCCTGCAACTCACTTGGTCGTCTCCATCGGTCGATCGTCGATGCTCAGCACCAAGCTGTTCTTCTTGATCGTCAGCATCATGTGGTGCCAGTTGCCATCGTTAAACTGCTCCTCGTAGTTGTCCAGTATCGTGCCCGGGTTGTGCTCGTAGTTGTCCTCCTTTAGGCGCACCTTCACCTTGCCCTCCTCCAGGAACACCTGCACCGAGCCCTGCAGGAAGTCGTGGTGCAGCATCAGCCCCTTCTCCTCGTACGTGCGGAACGCGAAGCTGACGTTGAACTGCTTCGAGCTGTAGTAACCCTTCAGCTTGGCGTGCGATCCGCGCGTCAGAAACGTGACCGGATTGATCGGCGGCTCGGGACAGTTGTACGTGACGTGCGTCATTTTGTACCGCAAATGTTCCCCATCGTAGAAGGCGTCCTTCATTTCGCGAATGAAGTTGGTCGCGTTAAAGTGCAAATTTTCAATACACCCGGTAAAGTTGTGCTGAATGACGAGCCCTTCCTGAAGGTTCGGTACACCACCGATGTAGAACTGAAAGAGACGGAAAGCGATAACATAATTAGTAAGGTGTCCATCATCTCTACCCCCCTATGCCTCCCTTACCTCCCGGTTAAGATTAAGCTTATCAAACTCGCCCTTAATGCGGCGCTGTACGATCACACGATCCACGCTGAAGATGATATCACGCCGATTGCGCGAAATCACCACATCGTGCCAGATGTTATCGTCCAGCAGGCTGCCAACGGACAGGGACGTCATGATTTTCGCCCCCAGATCCACATTCAACACCATCCGATTGTCCTTGATCTGGAGCGCAAAGTAATCGCCCTGCGTTCCACGCGAGTACAGCAGCACACCGTTCGGGTGGGCCGTTTTAAAGCGGAAGCGGATGGATTCACGCGTTGCAGCGATCGGATCGCGCAACAGATCGTACCGCACCAACCCCGTGCCGTTGAAGTAGATGCTTTCGGACTCTGCAAGTAAAGAGAATAGTTTGTTTTAGAGCTGATATCATGAAGGGACAATGAAAAGAACATGTTGCGCACTCACCATAACGACATCCGTACAGCTCCGCACGCAGCGAGATTCGGTTCTGCCAGCGCGTTGGATTGATGCGCACCCACTGCGCGATGATGGGCACCTCGAACGAGTTCATGCGCACGGAATCGCCATCTCGATTGCCCTTAAACAGCTGCAGCGCGTAAGAAAAATACAGATTAATAAATCGGTTCCTTCGTTCGAAAATGACATTCGGGAAGAACGAAGAACATTAAACGGTGATTTACGTCGGGGGATCGGACAGAAAGGCGATCCAACAACTCACTACACTACTTGGGGCTGTCTTAGAAAGCTGTTAAATTCATTGCCACAAATGTTAATGCCAATTTACTACTGTTAATCACAAAGAATCATTCATTCTACATTCGTTTCTCATGCTTACATTAGTGAAACGTTTGTTTAATGATTCTACACACATTCTTCTACGCGTTTTACGCCATTGCCGTACTGGTTAGTTACAATACACAGTTCAGGTTCTTGGAACTTTAATTCTATTTCAACACAACACATGCTGTCATCACAGTCTGCATCCGGCCAAACAGGAAAGTAAAGGGCGGACAGTCCTCGGGATGGATTGTAAATTGAATTTTACACAGGCTTTCGCAGACACACAAACATTACAGAGAGATACAGCAGCTTGGCAGGGGACATAACATCCGGAGTACTGCACTTTGAACAGACGGACAGACAGACAGTCACCCGGTCGCCGGTTGGGGGGTCTGTGGCACTCCTTTTCACTCAAACTTTACCTGCTCCTCTCCGCTACTGTCCGTGACGGATTTCCACAGCTCCCCGTCGTCCGAGTACTGGACGATGTACTCGGTGACGCATTCGCTCGTCGTCACCCGGCCCGCCGTCGCTATCTTGCGCACCATCTTCCGTTCGCCCATGTCGATCGTGAGGAAGTGGAAGTACGTATTCTCGACCGGTGTCCATGCCGATCGACCTGCACGGTTGGTGGCGGCGTTGATTAGTAGTGTAGGGAGTGGAGAAAAGCCAAACCATGTCCCCACCAATCGGGTTAGTACGAGCGTGTGTGTAGTGTGTGTACATCATGCCAACCCAGTTCAGAGTGGGCGTTTTTTTAGGTATTGCAAGAAGGGATTGTTTGTTGTTAATTGTGGCGCAGTGTCGAATGTCGATTGTCGATTGATGTTGAAACACACACACGCCACACATCCCAAATTTAGCGAGCAGCAGTGTAAGAGAATAGAAGAAAAATATTATCCAATTAGTTAGGTATGTGTGTGTTTTTGAGCGTCTTTCTTTTGGTACTAGCTGTAATAAGTAATAAAGTGTAAATTCTCTTATAAAGTCTTATATGCTAAACACAACAACCAAACACGCCGAAAGACAACAATCACCAAAAAAGCATAAAAGTAATGTGGTTAACGGCTCTTTAAAACCCAACACCAACCAGAAACCAAAAAGAAGGCTTTACACGAGGAGAAGAAGCAGCCGTTTAACAAAGTCCCGGAAATGACCAGTCCAGACAGAGAGAGAGAGAGAGAGAGAGAGAGAAAGAGAGATGCAGAGAGCGAAGAAGTGTTTAGAATTAGTTTAGAATAATGCTAATATGTAAATGGAACCCGATTCGTGCCGAAACGAAGCACACACCATACCAAAATGCAATACCATCCCCTGTCCGTGCCATTTGGTGTGAGACAAGCATTAGCGCATGGGATTAGTAAGATCGTTTCCCCCCAAAAAACAGATGCATACGATCGCGATCAAATGATCGTTTCTTCCGTCCTGTTCCGTCCGTTTGTTCTTCCGCGCCCTTGGTTACCTTGGTGTTACCACCCGGCTCCCGGTAGTCGATGTAGTCGAGCCCGTTGAAGCCGTAGCTGATACTGTACTCGGTCAGATACTCGTTGCTGTGCGGACGGCCCTGCGTTTCGATGCGCGTGATGTTGCGCACATCGCCCAGATCGATAATGAACTGCTGGTCAAAGTCGGACTGCTGGGCGGTCCAGGAGTAGCCACCTTTAAGGGGAGGGGAGGGGGATGGATTGGATTATATGGGACAAGACGAGAATGTAAGGCACGAGACAACAAGGCAATTTTAGTAGAAAACCGATGAAGAGCGAGCATGAATGGTTTGAGATAAAGACAAAGACAAAGACGATGACTGTGGTAAGCTCATGTGATGATGACGTGGCGAAAGATTAAGAACGGTTTATGTAGTCAACGGATGAGCCCTCCTGCAAGACGACCAATTTAGCAGATTAACTTTGTAAGAAGGTTTGCACGCTTTCTCACGCTTAAATGCTGTTTCCGCCGGTGAGCACCGGAATTTATTGAACCACAGACACGGTCGATGTGTGCAGAAGTGGTATTGAATTTCGTCCCCTCTGATTTATTCTTTCAAGGAAACTCCCTCCTTTTCTACTGCCGACGGAGACACCACAAGAAGGACCTTTCTTCCCTTACCTTTATGAACCTCAATAACAATAAACCATCCGTAATAAACCGACAACTGGGCTTTCCGCTGCTTATGCAACGCGCCGACAAACCGACCCCTCCGAATATCCCCTCGATGATCATACGACACACCCGATCGTACTAGGAAGGACGGCGGAAACCCCTTCCCTTCAAGGACCGACGATTGGCGACATGCGACAACTTTCTGCCGCACTGCTACTACTACTACGTCGTGCACTCCATTGTTTGAAGGGTTGTTTTTTGCCCCATATAATGAGAAGAAGAAGAAGAAAGCAAAACTGGGACGGCAATAAAATTTCGTCCATTATAAAGGAATGGGTATTGGTTCGAACCCTTCAACAACCTCATCATCTCCAGCCGGGTATCGATATCGAGTGTCGAAAAGAAGGGGTTGATGCTGCCTGTTGTGGTGTAAATTGAAACATAAGCGCACTCAACCGTGTTGCAGCGCCCAAACACATACAACACACTAAGCATGCCATGGAGACGAAACACGGGCAGGATAATTTGTGGCATTTGTGGCGTCAACAATTCGGAAGCTCCCTACAGAAATACTCAACCCCCTTCTTGTTTTGTGATTAGTTTCCTAGGCGTAAACCGTATCGGAAGGAAGAAGAAAAAAACAGAGCTCAATGATGATGAAAAGATCATTATTAAAAGTGCCACCAGAACTAGAAGCATAATTTATGTACATCGATAAACGTTGCTTGCAAAGGGAGCATACGCACCGGGTTTTTCCTCCTAATTTAAACCATTTTTGAATATGGATTGTTTCCGCCGTCTGCCCGTCACACCTCATTGAACCAACTCCAGGAGCCACTTATAGGTGTAGAGGACACTCCAGAGTTTGGATGTTTATAAAACGTTGATAAACTTCAACAGCAGCTGCACCACCATATTGAAGCCGCCATAAACACACACACACACAAACCTGGGCCTGGGAGAATAATCAATAGGCGCCAACGGTGACTCCAGGCGGTCGGAGATGTGTCGCTTCCGATGACCTCCGAGCGCGCCCAACGGGTGGCACACTGCCAGATGGTTCGGTTTTATTGCCATTTTCTCCACTCAGTCAAAAACGCCAACTGCGCGATGAGAGTCGATCAATATGAATGCGGAAAAATCATTCCCTTGTTTGTGTACTGTTCCTGGCCTCCTTTGATGACGCTGTTACATTCTCAGTGCAGTAAGGTACTCTAGAGGTAACTGCAACACGCGCCAACCACACCCGATCGTTCTCACCTGATAACAGCGCAACATTACACGCCCAACATTTTATACACGGTTTTCCCGCATTGAAATGCACATCAGGTGAACGGAGACCTCATTTTCCCAAGCACGGCGGGCGGAGGGCGTCGTAGGTTAAAATAAAAGATAATTATCTTGCCACCTGCCATTTACACACAGAAGGAGAGGAGAATTCTTTACACTCCAGTTTTGCGAAAACCCATCCCTCTGTGGGGCCAGTAATTTCCCCCGAAACATGATTTTGTTTTGTATAGAAAAGCAAACCGTATTGCGTGATGTATCGAATTAACTTCTAACATTAGTTTGCAGGGGGTTAACTTTAGACAAAACATTTAAATGGTATCATCCCTTTGTCCCTCCTGAAGCAATGTACGGTTTTTTTGGAGGAGTTGAAGCGTAACCACCAAACACCAGACAATGACGACTGCACGAACCACCCGACGACAGCATGTCATAAAGCCAGTTCGCCAACATGATTGAGTTTCGGGTGCGGTTTGTCATGCGAAAGGTTTGCCAACGCACACACACACACACCCATTCGGGTGCCTTCATTATGGATCCAACAAACGGGAATGGGGCAAACAACAAACAAATAAATAAAAAGAAACCGAACCACACACGTCCTTACGTGGACGGTGAGATAAGAGGCATCGCACTAAGGCACGGGCTGGGTGGTGTCCTGATGCGGCCTAAGGATTCAAATGCAATGCGGACAGGCTTCGTTTCCTTGCGTGCCTGTTAGTGACAGCCAACAACCAAGTCACGACTGGTGAAATTTATTGCCAGAATTCCATCCTGTCCTATCTTTCAGCAGCAAACATTTCTTTCTGGGTCAACCGTAGTCGTCGCCGTCGTCAAGGCAAGGAAGAAAGTTCGTTTACCTTTCGTTACTTACAGACTAAATTCGTGTATTTTTCTTATACCATCAAAAAAACAAATTGCCCTACATTAACCTAGCAGAGTAAATGGCCAGAAAATGTTTAACTTCGAGCTTATATCGGCAAAATACCTGTCTCTCTCCCTGTTCTACGTTACCCTGTGTTACCCATCACCGTTTGCTAATAAAAAACCTCCTCCTACCTAACCCTTTCTCTCACTTGGACTTCTTGTACTCCTTGCTAATAATACCCTCGCAATAGTTCTCATCGATCGCTAGCAGTGGTCTGTGATGCTCCACAAGCGTCCGGAAATCAATCACCTCAAAACAGTTGCCACTCAGATCCTGCTCCGCCGGCACGTTCTCCAGCGACACCGCCACGCAATGGTCCCGATCGATCAGCGACTCCTCGAAGCGCCAATTGCCCATCGATTCCGAGTTAACGCGCAGCGTCGTATCGCACACGACCCGGTCCCGGGCCAGCACCTCCGTCTGGATGCGGAAGCTAATCTTCCTCAGATCGACCGTAATGCCCACGCCCACGTTCTTCACGTAGCTCTCCTTCAGGCACCAGTTGCGCATGAACGCTTCCAGCTGCGCGCTGGCGTCATCGCGGCCGCGTATGTAGCGCCACTCGTCGTCGGAGAAGTTGCGCGTCATCAGGCGGAAAAACTCGTCCAGCGGTTTACCCCCGCCGTACTCGATCTTCATCACGTCCACGCCTATCTTGGGCGTCGGACTGGTGGTGGTGGTGGTGGTGGTAGCCTCCAGCCGCTTCGTAGCCATGCCGGCCAGCACCGCGTATCGGCCCTGGTGCGAAACGTTAAAGTCGACCGCCACACCCTCATTCTTCAGGAACGGTTTGCCTTTCGAATCGCGCTCAAACTTGATCTCGTCGTACGCCAGATCGGTGGCCAGCTGGACGAACCGGCGCATCATGAGCCGCCCGATGAGGGACGCATTGAAATCGTCCCGGAACACGAACCGCTGCAGGGTGAGCTTTTCCTCCGGCTGTATGCAGGACGTCGCTAGCAGCAGATCCGCCAAACTGGGTCGCCAGCCCGCGAGGTCAAATGCCCAGCGAACGTGACCCCCATTCCGCAGTGACATGGTTTGCGTGCGGAGCAGCGAGAGCAAGCAGCAGTGAACGTTTCACCAAACACACGCACTCACACACACAGAGAGACACCAATGGCCGGAGATTCTCGGTTGCACAACGCTGTTCACAGATTCTTACGCACAGCCTTCGCACAGCATCGCTTCGTCCGACTATTAATTTATCTGTTTACAGCTCATATTTTCTAACAACAATATGCTCGGTCTGGAACGTGCTGTGCTGTATTTGTTTATTTTTCTACCCATTTCTTTCGTTCAATCGGGTGGGCTGCTGACGGCTGACGTTTAGCTTCGTCAAAAAGGTTAACGAAACGCAACGATGACAGCAGCGATTTCGCCCCGAGTTCGCCGTGAGCTCGCCCGAGCCGTTGCGTTGAAGAGGGCAATTTCAAATTCAATAAAATGAAGAGATTTAATTATTCTAATGTGTTGCCAATCCATATTTATGAATTTCGAAGGCACTAAAACGATTGAACAATTGAAAATATCGATTTTTTTGCATGTGAAAATCTCAGCCGTGAACAATACAGTGCCTGCCAGATTTAAGCTCTCCAACAGTGCATCACAAACACAAAGGCATTTTAAAAGCCGATCGTGATTAGGCACACATTATTAACGTTCCTCGTGTATGTTTTTGGGTTGTTAATAATTTAAGCACATTTAATGCGCGTGGTCTGTGAAACCGTTAAAGTGCAGGCACGTGAACACCCATACGGATGTCTTGCCGGTATCGAAGTGAACAGTCCGAAATATTATCACCTCTTGACCCCTATTTGTGTTGCAGTTGGTCCCGTGTACTAGAGGTTAAATTCAAGTGACATCTTAAAGCCCTCCCAAAGCCAAAGGCCTGACCTTAATCTGATGAGAAGATTTAAGGATAGTAGTATGAGCCGGTCGCCTTTATTTTTGCTTTCTGTTCTCCCCCCTGCACCACATTACGGTGGATGTCTTTTGTTAATTAATTCACCTACTCGTCACTAGTAGACTCGCTTGTGTACACGCCATAGAAATAGATACACTTGACTAGGCCGCCGCAATCATGGCACAATACCGGCACGAGCGCGTTGGCGTATCATTTTCATCCAACCTCCAACCACTCCGACGCCGACCATTCAGCCGTAAAAATGGCCATTAAAGCAAGGAAAAGATATGTTTACCCAGGATACACACACACACAGGCGACCCATCCTCTTTCTAGCGTAGAGCGTACCCATCGATCGGAAAAACCTCCATAATTTCTGGAAGAGAGGCAGCACCACACCACACGTGCGTAGTTGTATCGACACACACAAAAAATGACTCACTGCTTGGTATCAGTTAAGCAAAAATTTACATAATAACCTGTCGTCCTACCGTACCGCCGGCTCCATAGAACCGTGTGCGCAATTTGCTGTTCATGCGGCGGAAAAGTGTGCTAATTTAAGGGCTAAACCACAGAAACGCATACACACACACACCACGAAACCGCCACCCACACGCGACAATGTTTTATCAATTGAAGCGCACACGCGCGCACTCCCCTTCCCCCTTGGGCGTAGTAAAATTCGGCCATTTCCTAAGGTTTCCTCCTTCCTTTTCGGCAAACGATCCGTGACGGTTTGGAAGAAAGCGCGGCTAATGTTACTTGTTTGAGAAGTGAGCCAGCAACCAGCAGCAGCAACGGCAATAGTAGGCCGTTCTATTTTTGTTTGCCGGTGTCACACGTCCCTTGATGTGTTCATACCGCGGACAGATAAACGACGGGTGCGTTTGAATGGATGTGTTACAACATAAACATTCTACCTCTTTTTCGGGATACATTTCTGAGCGAAAGTAATCTCAACAAGATCCTAATAGATCTCAAGATCAATGGCCTCTTTCGGCATAAATTAGCTTGTCGGATAAATTAAAGATGAACGTCCATGGAGCACCAAAGTGAACCCACTTAAGGCTACAATTTCATCTCTAGAACAGATCTTAACCCAACGCTCACAAACAAGATACACTTTCTTGCACTCTACGCTACGACCAAAGGCAATTAGATGATCTAATCAAGATCTGTCGAGTGAAACGTTTTCCAACTCTCCGCAGCACCGCACCGCACAGTAGACTGACGCGAGTCTCATTAGCATATGGATGAGAAATTTGGAACCGTACGTACGTATCATGCTACTACCATCGCCCCTATATCATCTTTGGCAAGCGCATCATCACCAACCTTTACGCCATGTTGAGTGACACGTCGCTGTTTTCCGCTGCAATGCCCTACAACCAGGCGTTGTGTGTGGAACATGCTTCCCCTAGCGCTCAGGGAAGTAGTTGTTGGATGCCCGTCCAACGCATCCTAGCAAGCAATGACGCGATGATGATAAACTACCGGTGACACATCCAATCATCGTTGACGTACAGGGACGTGCTGTGGTACTACCGCCAACGTTGCTATAGTTTCCAATAATTACAACCCAAAGGTTTCCACCCGGATTGTCACCGTTCGTGGTGGTCACTCCAGCGGAACTAAAAAGCGGATCACAAACAGACTGACTGGGGTGATGGTGCTGGTATGTAGTGACGTAGGCGCTAATGGGTTGCAGCATGGTGGTGTGCAATTGCAACTTGCAACTATTGCCACCCCACCGGGAATAAGTGTGCGTCCAGCTGTGTTGTGCTGCGCTGAAGTAGATGCAATTTTCAATCAACCAGACAGGAACGGGTAGGAAACGAACGAACAAAAAAACTGCACAACTGCAAAGGGAGTTGTGGTGCCATATGGTGAACACGCGACACTTTCCTCATTTTTCCGCATTTTTCTTTTGTTTATGCGTGGCTCAGCACAACGCCCTTTTAAAGTGCAAATAATTAACCCCCCCATCGCGCAAATGAAGGAGATGCACTCTGCAGTAGCAAAGCTTATTTATTTTTCCACAAATTTACACTCCCACCGATCCCCAACAATTCCGGATGGCCATATGGAATCGTATCGGGGGCCAAAACATTGGGTACGAGCGATGATGTGATTAATCGACGCAATGGCAATAAAAAGTCATTTTCCGTAAAGAGGAGGTCAAGTTTTGCGTAATAAACGGCGCAAAGGGGAAAGAGAGAAGACATCTAACATTTATCGCTCCATTTGAGATTGGTGTGGTTTTAAAAATAAAATTCATTAAAATGCAGAACCCACCACCCAACGCTGTACTAATGCACATCTTCTTAGTGCTTCCTTTGCTGCTGCTGCTGTATACAGTGCACGTCATGTAAATGATCCTAAACAAAAACAAAACACACCAGGGCGAGAAAGCACACCACACCGGAAGGAAGACGGACGTAGGAAGGAAGTGAGCAGAAATTTACAGTTAAATAAAACACTGACAATTGTAGACAAGAAACATACACACACATACACACGGGAGAAGAAAAACAAAACAAAACACACACATATGTGCACATGTAGGTACAGCAAAACACGCGTCGAGAACGCGCAGAAGAAGGAAAATATATGACCTCACACAAAAGCAAACAGGCACATAAATCATATGCTGCACGATAGAGAGATGGAGAGCGAAGGTGTTTTTGGAAAAGGGTGGAAGGAATGCGATAACAAACAGTGGAATAAATACACTAAGAAACACACTCGTTTTTATAGGGCGAGAGAAGATTGCGTGTGGTTCCGATTCCGGTGGTTTTGGTGGAGCATTTTCCTGTCCCAAAAGAGGAAGGAAATCTTTTTACGCAATTCCCAATTGAGTGCAAAATGATGAGTTAAGAATAATTCTTCTTGGTGTGAAAGTATGAAACATTGACGAAAGATTCGTTTTGTTGATGGATTGAGAACAACCAGAACAAGCGCGCAAACCCAGAGGAGGATCATTCCAACTGATCGATCGATTGATCAGAGGTTCCAACAAATTCCAGACATCTTTTCCAAAAAGAAGCTCAATCATCAACCGGATTCCAAACTTACCGTTTAGCCGTGCATTTTCCGGTCCTCGCTCACGCAGCTGGGAAGTTGCCGAAAGGACGGCGTGCTCTAGCAGCGGTTCGTTGCAGTCATACTCGGAGTAGGAGTCTTTTTGATAATATTCTGCAATGAAATAAGAAGAGACGGGTTTTTGAAAGAAAGGCAACAAGAAGAGTGATATGAAATTCAATATGAGGACACCATATAGAGGAAGGACCACACTGCGTCACACATTTGCTTACTTAACGCCATACTCTCCATTAGTAGCGAAACGTCCACGATTTGGCTATTGTAGTACTGTGTGCCCGCATTTTTTGCTCACCTTTCAACCCCCGTCACAGCTTCACACAACCGTAAAACAAATGCATTAACGCGCTTCTAACGCGAGCCTAATGGACAGACAAACACAGCATAATATTGCTTCTAAAAGCCACCTTCTTCCTTCCAACTAAGCACCAACTCAGCTTCCTTCCTTCGATAAACTGATTTCCGACATCCTTTGAATCGCTTCCGCAGTAGGCTGTGATGGCGCTGCTAGCGCACTGTCAAAAGGCTCAAGCTATCAAATGCGGTTCTTATGAAGGGAGCGGAAAATGTGACGCGTTTAGATCTTTTGCCATGGCGTACTTCGATTGGTTTCGTAATTAAAAACGAATTTTCCACCCGATCAGCACCGACATACGTGAAATTCAATCACCCGCTCGCTGTCCGGTCGATGCGATCGTAATCGTAAAGTAAGTTTATTAAACGTTGAAATGAAGCACCAGAAGAGATGATGATGGTGTGCAACGATAGTTCGTTTCTCTGTAGGTCATACATCCATAGGGAAGCGGTTTTGGGGTTGATAGATTCCACGCTTTTGTCTTCCCGTTTGCGTTAAGTGGGCTTTGATGGTTTCGATCTATGGGGAAAACTATGGTGCGTTTTTCTCAATGGCGGGAAGAGGCCATTCAGACGTTTTAGGCAATAGCTAAAAAACAAGGGAAGAACACCCTCTCTGAACCCTCTATTCCAATTTCTGTTGTGGATGTGTTTTTTTTTGCTTCTCCTTATTCTGGAGAGAGAAGAAAATCAATTCCCTTTCGACCGATCGATGGAAGCCCTATAAAAACAAACGCAACCCATTTCGCTGCATAATGGAGAAAATGAAGCACCAGGACTTGCCTCCATAGTTAAGTGTCTCACTCTTCCCGACACTAGAGAGATAGTGTGAGTGTGTTTTAGTCTGTTTTAGTCCGGACGATGTTGGCCTCATCGACAACAATGTGCGAATTTTGTTGGGTCGTTTCATTTTGCTAAAACACCACACAGCCACTGCCATCATATTCTCAGCGTTAAAGACCCTTTTACATACTGTGACCCTTCCCTTAATATGTATTTTTTCCCTCATTTCACCCTTGTGAGAAAAATCCACATAAATCACACAATGCTTCGACGAGTGCCTCGGGGCGGAGAAGAGATGGAACCCTCCCGTCGGTTGGTCACCAGAACCAGAAGCAGCACCATGTACGATTCCTAGGTGTCGACGTGTATCGCCGGGGTGAGAGTGCTGTGTTCCTGGGGTTGGAAGGAATACTCTTCTCCCTTTTTCCGAGGAGCCAGTGGCAGTGGCCGTAATACCCGAGGGCTACTTTTAGTGGCCACAGAAGCGCAAACAGCACAAAAACGACCGTTGCCCTTAAGGCTTTTTGTTGAGGAGCAGAGAAAAGAAAGGGGGTTTGTAATGGAAGAAAAAAATCAGTCCCTTTAATAATGCTGCGAGCAATATGGGATTGTTTAGTGAAAGAATAATAGATGCATTTGAAGAGATGCTCATCCTAAAGCGATCAATTTCTTCGCTAAAAGTACAGATTAATAAATGGGAGGCTGATGCATCTTGCTGAAACTCATCCAATTGTTTCCTTCAGAATGAGTGCCTCTTTCATTGTTTGACAAAATATTAAATTCTTATTCTATTTTCTCCTTTTGCTGTAGTGCTGGGTCAGTGTACTGAGCCCGAATGACATTTTATTGCAATAAACATATTGAAACCCCGTTCACGCACGTGCCCACGCGCTCCCAAAGAAAACCCTGACCAAAGACAACAAAAAGTGCTGCATTTTCCAAACCAAACTAGGACACGTGGAAATGAAATGCTCGGTTTTCCCACCCCCCCCCCCCCCCCCCCACCACCTCGGGGGATGTAAACAGTGTTCCGATATTTCCAATGTTATTTATTGTTCTTTACATAGTTCACAACCAACCAACCCGCAGCAGCAGCAGAAAGGGGTTGGTTGCAAAGACCAATGTTTGCATTAGAAAAACAACCGGGACCGGAACGACGAGCGCTGGAAAAGTAAACGTGCGACTGTCCCAGGTCCTGGCGGTGGTATATACTGGTTTCGTCCACAATAGAGTAAAAAGGGGGAAAAGCCCAGCGCAAATCCTTGCCAGCCGGACCCGGGTGCTAACAGTTGTCTCAATCGATTGTGCCCGATTGTGGGTTTGTTGAGTTGGTCGGTTGGGTTTGAACGACGAGGTGACAAATTGATTGGAATCTAAAACTTAAAACATGTTTACTGACAGGATAACTGTAACTATAATCCTCCGCTGGGGCTTTAAATCTCTGTGCTATTGAAATGCACACACAAAAAGTGGAAAGAAATATTGCAACTCATACACTTATTGAGATTAATATTTGTACACATCAATCAAATCAACCTCTTCTGACACCGGGACTGATCGTTTATTGGCAAATGGTGGTGATGGTGCTCTTGTTACCTGATGACTAATCCCCAGCGGACAGAGAAGAACAGCTGTTCCAACTCTCATCTCGCAAAACCCCACCACCAAGAAGAGCAGGCGAAATTCATCGACATCGATGACACGCACCATGGCCTGCTCCGATCCGCTCATGCTCTGCGCGCACAACACAACAGATGATTAATTTACGGGGCACCATTTGTAAGAACAAATGGAAAACATCATGTTTGCCCCGTGTCAATGCGGATTTCGCGGATTTTGTCCGTTTTTTTTTCGCTCATGTGTCAACGTTTTACTGCAGACGCGTGTCGAACATCGATTTTAGACCACCCGAAGATGGGAAATGGTACCAAAAAAAAAACAAATTTATGAGACATGCTGTACGGTGGTTCTTCTTGGGCTCTGAAAGCGTGTGACTTTTAACGAATCTCGGATGACTTTCGATGAAGATGAGGTAATAAAAACACAAAACCCTCCCTCTCCTCTAAAGGGCGCACGTGCGGCAGATTAGTTCTCCCGTACGCTGTCATTCTCGTGTTGTGGCCGTTTTTGCCTGCCGGAAGCTGATGGTGAAAGATATTATTGATTTTCCACGAAACCGGCAAAACCGGGAACCCGCACCACCACACAACCATCGTCAGCAGTGTTTGTACAATCACTACTACCACTACCATGGGTTCCGGTGATGCTGCCGGTGATGCTGGATCCAGACAAGGGGGTCGAGAGTTTTCCCTTCTGGTTTGCTCTTTTCACAGGATGAGTGACCGGCCGGGAAGATACGGTTGCCGGTATGTCTGTTCTACTTTCTCGCAAGAATATTCTTCACACGCCGCACACACCGTGCTGCGGGACATGCGCCAATCCGGCATGCTGATGATGATGGTGGTGGTGTGCGACACAACTGAATGAAGCAGTACGCGGGGACAGCAAGCCAGCCAGTGCGCAGCATCCGTGATCCGAAGTTTTGACAGCTAACGCCAGACACCTCCTCTTCCGGGTCGCTGATGTTCCGGGAGTGCGCTACGCGACCAACGCCAAACACGTGCTTGCGCTTACGCGAGACCGTGTGTCTGGACGCGCGGTGTGTGTGATCTATTAACACACACACATGGATACAGGCAGACAATTGGGTTAGTTAGAAGATCATGGTACAAAAATAGGAAAGAAACGCGGGGCCCCGTCCCCGGGGGCAGACAAGTGTCTTTTTCCATTTAAAAACAATTAAAACGGTACCTTGGCGATGACAACCTGCTGCTGCTGTTGTGACACACGACTCGTAGCGTTTTGGGTTATGTGTTTGTCTACCTTTTGTGGGATAGGTAATGCCGAAAAAGACATTCATTAGGGGAGTGGAGAATAGATCGAGTGTCTCGAGGAAAATCTATATTTTACGACCTTTGTGACAAAGGCGGCAACAAGCACACATCTTTACCTAGCTCACTCTCTCTCACTCTCTCTTTCGAAGAAAAGAAAACATACGAGCACGGGACAAAATTCCTCTTGTGGTTATTTTAAGCCTTTTCCATTTCCCAAAAGAGTGCGGGTTGTTTTAGTGCTGTTTTGGCATTGTTTTCCGTACTTTTCCTCTCATGCAAAGAACAATTATTTCAAGGTTCATTCGCAAATTTACTAGCCGATTGTTCCATTAATGCAAAACCGAACACACACAATATCCCACAATCGAATTAACCCGCTGTTGTCAGCGCCCCAGTCAGTGAGAATTGTCCAGGCAGACCCCACGCGAGCACGATACACGCCCATAAAAGACTCACAACGACCACTACACGACAGCAGCAGCTCGCGATCAGTGAGTCATCCCATTGATCAACGCGAGCGCCACTTAAACAATACACACACCTTGCTAAGCGCGGGCGAGGAGTGGCTGCGCGATTAGATGAAAGGAAATAAAGACCCAGCGAGTGCACTTGCACTGGAGGATGCAATTTTTTTATTTACAAACATTCCATCCGCTGTCGCGGAAGCAAACTTCCCAAATCAAAAGCGATCTAGTTGGCAGGTTGTAAATATTGTACACACGCAACGCCTTCCAAGGTGTGTTGTGTGTTGGTGAGGGTCCGCGTAACGACCGTTAGTTTGTACGCGTTTAACGCACACGCACACAGAGAGACAAGAGCATAAACTCGAGACATATCGCGCCGCACAGAGTTCTTCACAGTAGGCGCAACAGAATAGCGCGAGTGTGATGCGTACGAATAGGTACGGCGGCGGATGGACGCGAAAGACAGCGCCAGGTGAATATATATGTGTATGGTAGTGGTGGTGGTGGATAGCGCCCTCCACTCACACCAGCGCAGCAGCCGCAAGCGCTTCGAACCAACTCCCAACATTCGTCGGACGGAAGGGAAATCGGGCGTAGTAGAGAAAAACACAACCACTGAGCGGAACATGAAACATTGTGTCGCCCCCTCTCCCCACGAATGTACGTACCTGCAGAGATTATGCTGACGGTGATGAGTAGTAGCCAAACGGTTTGGCCAAGCGGCAGCATGCCGCCTAATGATTTTAACATTTTGTCGTCTTTTTATTAGTAGCTGCTCTATGCGGAGGTGTTGCGATACATTAGGCGTTGTGTGTTGAAGAAACGAAACGTGCCACCACACTCGAAGCACCGGGGAACAATGAGACGGTTGGCGCTTTCTTCACTTCCCACCCTTTAAAGGGTGTGTGGACTGTTGGATATCTTCTTTTTGTCACAACACACACACACACTCACTTGAAGACACAAACACACGCTCGCAGGGGAAAAACCAGTTTCGGATTTCTTGTGGAAAACAATATTCCTCTGCCTAGAAAACCGGCCAATGGAAAATAAATGTAAGTTTACACAACTGAGCACCACACACACACACTCTCACGCACGCACACTGACGCACGGTGAAACAGGTTTTGGGAAAACAACAACGGCCAGGAATGTTGCACAACGGCACGAAACAGGGCGTGGAGAGGGGGAAGAAGAACAACTATTCCACCCGCCGACGGCAGGGTGTTACTTTTGTTAAGAAACTCCCTAGTTCACACTTTGCACAAACGCCACACACAACTGCAGTACAGAGTGGCGCTGCTCTTTCACACGACGGAGCTCGAGGTACACACGTCTGCACGCTTCGAAGGCGACAACTACACACAGAAAAGGGTTCCCGCGTGTCCGTACGACTAGCAGGCGTAGCTCGTGCAAGGGAGAGCAGTACAGTGCACAATGGGCTGAACTGGAGTCGCTAAATCGGTCAAAATATGTTTTGTTAATTGTTACGTTGACTGTGCTTTGCAATATGAGTCATTAATTGATTAGTGCTTTTCTGAAGAGCTAAGACATTATTAAAGATTTACTCCAGAATAAATATGGCCCTATATGGAAAGACACAACAGTAAAAAATTAAATTTAAGAAATTACATATTTTTTGGACATTTATTGCGACAACCACCCAGTGTGCACTGTGGGCTTTATGATTTGAACATATGGTAACAAAATCCTACCCACCAACTTCATACCATTTTACGAGTTTGAATGCGATTGATTGTTATTCTGGAAGGATTTTGTGAGTATTTTAACGCAATAAAATCAATTCCCAAATTGATTTATAAAAGATAAAAACTATATTCAGTTATAATCAGGCTTAACCCTCTAACCCTCTACGTGCACGTCCCACTGTCCAGCACGCACGCGGTTGTTTCAAACCCAAATTTCAAATACACAACGAAAATCTACACTAAACTCCTACGTTAAAAGGCTTCGGATCTTCGAAAACTATACTTATTTTTTTTTACGAAAACGCCGTTGATCGTACTAGGTTATAATAATTAAATCATATTAGCGTATTTGCGTAAATTACTAAACCAGACCACCCATTGTTAAAAAAGAGAGTTGGCGTGATTGGAGGATGCGTACGTGTGCTTGCTTGCTTGCTTGCTTGCTTGCTTACCAACACACCACCATCATCATGCTCATCCTTCTTCTTCCCCGACCTGGTCACACAATCATAAAACACTCATAAAAGCTTCTTCTTCGATTTCGGCGTTGATATCGTACGAAACTCGACCCGTCGAGGCGTTTTCTGCGCTTCAGAATCGGACTCCTTTGCCTGGACCGCGGCGGCAGCGGCGGCTTCCTCCTCCCCATCCGATTCCACCACCAGCACAATGTCCTCCGTCTGGTCCGTTTCCATCGGGCAGGGCAGTTGCGACAGTGTTGCCTTCTTTTGCTCCGCCACGCCCACCGGTTTCGGTTGATCGATGGGCCAGGTGTCGTTGGCATCTTCCTCGGCCGTCGGTTCGACGGTTGGTTTGCTCGCGCCGGCCTCATGCTTTCGCGGATGTCTACGGATAGCGATCGGTTTGGGTGAATTCTTGCCCACCGAAGATGAGGAAGCCGCCGACCCTGCCTTTGATTCGTTCGCACTGTCGGAGGGAGTTCTCGGGTGCCGTCGTACCGCGATCGGCGTAACGGGTCGATCCTTTTTCGAAGGACTTTCGAACTTCTCGTCACTGCTGATGATTTTTTCCTTCTCGATGACAAACTCCACCCCAGGTTGTACGATCTTTTCGACGGTCGGGGAGACGACCACGGCACCCTCGCTGGTGGTCGGTTTCGGTTCCTCCGGTTTCGGCTTCCTTCTAATCGTAATCGGTTGAGCTGGTTTTTCCTGCTTCTTGCTAGTGTCATCCTTTTGCGGTGGTGTTGATTCTGAGCCATCGTCCATCTTCATTTCATCTACCTTGGGAGGTGTCTTGGGTTCTTCCGGTTTCGGCTTTCTTCTAATTGCAATCGGTTGGGGCGGCTTTTCTGAAGAAGGCTTCTTTCCATTATCATCCTTTTGCGGTGGTGGTGTTGAATTCGAGTCATCGTCTATTATTATTTCATCTGCCTTGGAAGGTGTGCTAGATTCTTCCGGTTTCGGCTTCCTTCTAAATGCAATCGGTTGGGCCGGCTTGTCGTGCTTCTCCTTTGGCGGTGGTGTTGATTTTGAATCATCATCCCTCTTGGTTTCATCTGCCTTGGAAGAGGTGCTGGGCTCATCTGCTGCAGATGCTTCCGGCGATGGAGGTTCCCAGATCGTTCCCAGCTCACCGTCGGAGAAGAAAATCATCGAACAGAAACCATCCGTACTGGACACGATCAGTATTCTTCCGTCCGATGACCACGACATGTCCGTGAGTCGCGTGTAGTGGATGTTGGAGATCAGAGCAAACGGCGCCGCCTGCTGTGTGTCGTACAGATAGACGGAGCTCTTCGTCGCCACCGCAAACACCATCCGGTATGGAAGGGGAACCAGCGGGGGTTTGCTCTCCGCGTGTGGACGATGCTGGAAGTACACGGGACAGAAGCGAACCGCCACCGTGTACTGATCGGGAGATGGAAGTGTGAAGCTGGGCCTACAAAAATAAAAAGCGTTAGTGTTGACCGACATGATCCATACACCACTTGCCACCACACTTACTGTTTGAGTGAGTTGCGCGTGAAGATGTACGTCGTGTTCAGCGGCTTCGAGACGCCCTCAATTTCAGCCATCCCGGACGGCGTTACGATAATGTTCCCATCCGGACTGAAACTTAAACGCCGGAAGAATGTCTGCAGCGTGTCGTCGTGATACAGGCGAATGGTTTTATCCCTCAACGGGTGGTCTTTCGGCACGGGAAGCACACACTTGTGACATCGCGACACAACGCGCTTCGTCTGCACGTCGTACACCCGGAAGTACCGGTCCGTGCTGAGCGTCGCCAGGTACTTGTTCTGTGGATCCCAGGCTACACCCTGCACAAAGCCCTTGTGATCTTGCAAGATCGCCGTGTTCTTGCCGCGCTGCACATCCCACACGATGGCCGAGTTGTCGACCGAGCCGCTGATGAGAAACTGTGAGTTGGCCGACCACGACAGATCGTACACGTCCTCCATGTGGCCGCGCAGAATCTTCATCGTCAGCCACGTCTCCTTGTCCTGATCGTTGGTGTTTTCTGCCAAATCGAATAAAAAACATGATAGGCAATGTCTTACTCGGGAGACAGTTCCTTCCTTTGCTTACCCAGAATGTTCAGCGTTTCCGTTTCTCCCTTCTGCTTCCAGATGAAAATCACACTTTCGTCATCGCCGGACGCGAGCAGCTCGCCGGAAGGGGACCATCGTACCGCATTTACCGCACGCTGGTGTCGCGTAAGGTCAGCGGCCAGCTCCAAGTTGATGGTACCACATTCCGGCGTTTGAATCATGTACCAAATCTAAAACGAAGCATAGCACAGCGTTGTTATCGCGCACTTCCCACCAGGTGCAACAGCAGCAGCAGCAGCATCATTGTTGTTGGCTTCCCTTCCCCTTCCATCCCTCTGCACTCACCAGCACATGCGAATCAGTCCCACCAGATGCCAGCCGATATTGGTGATCCCGATCGTTCGCACCCTTCGGCTGAATGTCAACACTCAGCACGGGATCACGGTTGTGCCACGATATTTCCGGAATTTGGCACTTCATGACTGCCACACGTGAACGTGAACGGGCGGGGGTGGTTTTCTTGCGGGCGTAATATTCTTTCGCGTTTGCAGCAGCAAAATGCGCCCCAATTGTTTGTCCACCTTTTGCTAACCGACGACGAAAACAACGAAATTGAGCGCGCAAACCTTCCCACTGACAGCCGACACCTGGTTGGGATGAGTGACTGTCAACAAACAACATTTGGCCAAGGTTTATACAGCTCACGAGTGCGAGGTTTACAGATACTTTCGTCGATTTTATTAAAAAATCAGTTCATTGAAGCAAAAATTCTTCTGTAATCTCCATTTTCTGCATTTCATAGCGTCTGATTATCTGTAAATTATGCGGAAAATAGAAGAATTTGTGCTACTTCAACAGACTTTCTCGTCATTTCTCTCTTTTCATCGATTCACTCGTCGGCTCCGAGAGTGTAGATCCATCAGTCTACACCATGATCGACGAAAGTTGAAAAAATCATCTCGCTGGCACCCTTTTCTCTGCAATTATTCACAGCTTGTAGAAGAAATAGTAAACAATGCGTGATCCGCCCTCCACATCAAACTCAACAGTACAGCACTCACCCCCCTAATTAAAACTATTTCCTTACGATGGTTAAGTAAAACCTTTATTTAATTCATACTTTTTTCTTGAAGATCACTTCACAGTCTCTCATCCACCGGCGCTGCTGATTGTTTTCGTTGGCAACAGAGGGACAAAATTCATTAAATCCAACATAAAATCTTTCGCGTTTTACAGCAAACTCCTCTCCCCACGCTATCGTCAATGATTTTTCTCAAAATATTTAATCTTTTCCTCCGGATTGGGGACGATCTGTGAGGAGAGTGGGAATATAAAAAGGTTAATAAGATGAAAGAGGTCAAATGAAGCGCGTTTTTTTTTTCTTACCGTATCCTGACCCGGCTTCCATCCGGCGGGGCACACCTCACCATGCTTATCCGTGTACTGGAATGCTTGCACTAATCGGAGCGTCTCATCCACGGAACGACCAACTGGCAGATCGTTCATGGTAATCTGTCTCAGCACACCGCGATCGTCGATGATGAATAGACCACTGGAAAGAATGGACACTCCATTAGCACGCGTTCTGTGAACTCTCGTCGTCTTCTCCTGCGCCTTAAAGAGCTACTTACCGCAGGGTGTGGCCCAGATCGTCCAAAAACACACCGTAATCCTTCGAGATGCTGTGCGTGATGTCGCTCACGAGCGGAATGTTGATCTTGCCCAGCCCGCCCTCCTTGCGCGGCGTGTTGATCCAGGCCAGATGCGTGAAGTGCGAATCGATGCTGGCCGCAATCACCTCCGCGTTCAGCTTCTTGAACTCGTTCACCCGGTCGGAGAAGGCCAAAATCTCCGTCGGACACACGAACGTAAAGTCGAGCGGGTAGAAGAAGAACACCAAATACTTGCCACGGTAGTCCGACAGCTTGATCTTCTTGAACGCACCATCCACGACGGCGGTGGCCTCGAACGCGGGTGCTGGCCGGGAGATGACCGCCTTCGTGTACTGCAGCTTGTGGTCGACGAAGCGGGGCGCCTCCTGCGGGTACACATGCCCACCGCCGAACGAATGGCAGGAGCCGGGCTCATCCGCCACCGCGCCGTCACCCTCCTGTACGATGATGGCGAACGAGAACAACAGTAAGCAACAGGCCACAATGCCGGGCATGATGGCGGCGTCGAAATTCTTCATGCTCAACAACGCTTTACTTTAACGAAACTACTACTTTCTTCGCACCACAAAACTGTCCACACAGACTGCTTCGACTACGGTTGGGGAAAACCGCTTCAGGTGTCACGGCGATTAGCCACGCGTACAAGTTTCCCTATCAACGGTTCACAATCACAACAGCAGCGGGCGCAGCAGAAGCAGGCGTCGACACCTTTAGATGCCGCTTTTCGATTCTATTTCTTCTTCTGACCGGGGGTGCACCAATCTCTTATCGCGCTCGACGGCGACGGCACTATTGCTAAAGTCGTCCCTTTCGCGCATTAATTTCACGATAAAAACACCCTCTTCCGACACCGTGCAGTGGAAACGAAAAAGAGAGAGAAGAGAGAGAGAGCGAGAGGAGAGGGCACGCACAACCACCGACTGTAAACAAAGCGAAAGGGTTCAGCCGCTGTCAAGCCCGTCTCTTTTCACACACGGAAACGTCAAATCGATACAGCATTACTCATCACCGCAATCGCTGCGTTTGTTTGGTGTGAGCTGCGGGGATTGGCTGCTCTGTGCCCGTGTTTTGCGTTTTGTGACCACCAAAGAGACCCTCGAGGACACGATGGCAGTCAACCTTCCGCCCGTTACGCCGCTGCTGAAGCCCATCCAGCACTATCTCAAGACGGCCCAGGAGCATGATACCCGCGATCCGGTCGTAGCCTACTGGTGTCGTCTGTACGCGCTGCAGCTGGGCCTGAAAATCCCCCACCAGACCATGGACGATCGAAAAGTGCTGGTGGCAATAATGGACTGGTTGGAGGCGACCAAGCGAGCGTCGGCGGACAACGAATCCATCACGAACGATGTGGCCGCGCTGGCCTATCTGGAGAACTACGCCTTAAAGTTGTTCCTGTACGCTGACAAGCAGGACCGGGCGGGCAACTTCGGCAAGAACGTCGTCAAAGCGTTCTACACCGCCGGCATGATCTACGACGCGTGCCAAACGTTTGGCGACCTGACGGAGGAGGTAACACAGAACCGGAAGTACGCCAAGTGGAAGGCTTCCTACATTCACAACTGTCTCAAGAACGGCGAAACGCCCGTCCCGGGCCCTATGCCTACGGAGGGGGAAGAGGATGGCAAAGACTATGACCAGGATGCGGGAGGAGCCTTTCAACCGAACCCGGAACCCCAGCCCGGTCCGAGCAACACGCCTGCCGCACCGCCACACTTCCCGAGCGCAATGCCCACACCACCGCCGGCAGGTCCCACCAACTTCACCACTACCGATCCGTTCAGCAACGTAAAGGCGCCAACACCGCCCAGCGAGCCGGAGAAACCGCCCGGTGGCTTTCAACCCTACACGGGTGGACCGGTGGCAGACGCGGCTGGACTGCCGGTGGAATCGAACCGAATGGTCACGCCGGGCGGAGTGCAGCTGCGACCGGATCAAATCACCAAAGCGCAGAAGTACTGCCGATGGGCGGAAAGTGCCCTCAACTACGAGGATTTGAAAACTTCGATCGATAATCTCCAGAAAGCGCTCCGTCTGCTGCAAACCGGACAGGATGGGTAGGATTGTGTAGGAGGGAGGAGGGGAGGGGAGGGGAGGTGCGTCCCCCAGCTGTCGATCGTGCGTTGTTTTATCGCTTTTATCTAGTTGCTTAGGGTGTATTAACCTGTATACTCAGAGAATTATTCAACTTATTGCCTAATAAACAAAAAAAGAACATAAAACGTACCTGCTGCTGTTGACGAGCGGGTTTGACGAACGGAGTCGAGGTGGCCATCGGTTTCTTCGTTTCCTGCGGACTCTTCGGCTGCTGCTGCTGCTGGGTGGTAGTAGCCGTGGAGGAGCTCGTCTTACTTCGAGGTCGCGGTTGGGCGTCGTTTTGTTGCTTTTCATTTTTGGGTACCATTGAGGAGCTTCTCGTCGGTAAAGGCTTTTCGGGCTCCTTCTTCACGAGTATCGACTTTCTCAATGCTTCGGCCACATTGAATCGCGTGCGAAGCTTTCTGATCTGTTCCTCTCGACTGGACTGGGACTTTTGCTGAAGCGAGCGACTCGTCACAACTTTCACCTCGGGACGCCTTTTTGCTACCGGTTCGTCCAGCTCCTCGTCCTTGGAGGAGGATTTGGCCGACAATTGCCGCTTCTCGGCGTTGCCTTTGTTCACCGTGTAGTATCGTCCTTCCGGTATATGCACGTACTCCAGATCATCGATTTCGTCCAGCTCCACATGTTCCAGCTCCTCGCCCACCTGCTCGCCTTCTAACAACTCCACCTCCGTGTGTTCGTTTTCCAGCTTCGTGGGCCCCACACTGTCCTCGTCGGCCGCATTTAGCTCGGCGATCGTATCCAGCACGGTTTCCTCGTAGAACGTTAACGCCCCCTCCTCCTTTGTGTCGTAGTCGTCCTCCGCATTGATGACCACCTCCTGGATCTGTTCGCCCTCATTGTTGGACGCATCGAGCGCGCTGCTAGACACCACCTGCAGCCCCTTGCGATCGCCATCGTCCACATTGATGATGCAGTACGTGTCACACTCCGACTCGTCCATGTAGTCCTGCTTGATGAAGCTCTGCTGGATGTCGGTCGGGACGCTGTGGCAGGCCTGCGTAATGTGCTGCCGCATCCGGGTCAGGTTCAGGACCGTGGTCCACTTGCAAAACACACAGCAGCGCTTCCGATCGTTGTCGATGGAGCGGAAGTAGTTGTGGATCGCTTTCTTGTTGTGGTTCGTGAAGGACGACTGCTGCAGCCGCTCTTCCGCGTCCAGCATCGTGCCGGCGATCTCGTTCCGCACCGCGTCCGGCACGTCCGCGCAACGGTTCGCGATGTGCTGCACCATCCGCGTCGCATTCTCCACCGTGTGCCAGCCGCAGAAGGTGCACTTTTGCTGCGTTTCCCCCGAGCGGGCGAAATACTTACGCACCGGGTGCGCATTTTTGCGCTTCCGTTTCACCCTCATCCCTAGGTTTTCCTTACTATCGATCTCGAGCGTCTCGTTTTCCTTTGGCATCGCTCCACTGCGTTGGGCGGAAAATCACAGAGCTGGCTGAAATATTTCAATTTCAAATACCTTCGCAAACAACTTCGCGGAATGTTTGGAACGCGTCTGTGGCACACATCAACACACTCACTTCAACGCAGCAAAGATGGCGCCCGCTTGGCCGTTTGACAGCGCTTCACCCGTTTGACAGCTGGCGTATGTGAAAGAAATCCGGGCGTAAACATCTCAAACGCTGGTGCAGGAAAATTGTCGATTAATTGCCTGCCGGAAGAGAGGGATTTTTCCATGTTTGCCAGCGTGATTTGGTAGCAGCGCAGAAGAAGCAGCCGATCATCCGAACACCAACCATGCCAACGATCATCGCCCTCGACGTGTCGCTGTCGATGTCGCGCCCCATTCCGAACCAAACAACAGGCACCGGTGGGCCTGGAGGTTCGGGCTCGGAAAATGTGCTCACCTACCATCAGCTGGCCATACAGGGCGTCAACTACATACTGGACTATCTTTCCAAGCACGCCCGGCTGGAATTTGTGTCTCTGGTAAGTGCAAAAGTTTTGCGTTTTGATAAGCTTGCAGCTTTGTTTACATTCGCTTTGCGTGCGAGAGAGTGAGCGAGAAGGCACGTCACTACACGGTAGGGAAAAAGAGAGAGATGGATAGGCATGAAACGACTCAGCAAAGACAAACCATCTTCGAAGGCGTGTTCGAAACGCGTCCTTCAACAGACTTCGACCCGCGCGCGTAAACAGACGCGTGTGCAGCTCTTGTTCGACACGAGCCGCGCTAGCAGGGTGAAGTTTTCCGCGCTCCGACCAAAAGGTAGAACCCGCAGTCCGCGACGAATTCCTTCATCCCTCTGTGGTTCGGCGCAAAGCCCGCGTTCTGTAAATTCACGCCCCGCACCGGAAAGGTGACGAACGAGCGGGTGGCCAAACACAAACACGCACGTGGCAAACACGAGCAGCACGACAGCACCGATCACACACGGAAGGAAATGTGCAACGCAGAAACCTTTCCGTCGCCGTAGTTGCAGCTGTCTCTCGTACTGCTGTGGTGTGGTGTGCCGTCTTGTATCGATGAGATCGCCCCACGTGTTTGAGGTTAGGTGTCGGAACTGTTCCGACTGTGTGTGCGAATTGCAGCTGTGAAAAAGTGAGACGAACTGCTCGTGTCGCTGCCGTCGGTCGTGCGCCGTGCCGAAAGACGTGCAACAAAAGGCTTCTTCGCCTTGTAAAGACGCTGCCAGAAGCTGCCGTCCCCCACCCGCCCGGCCCCCTGCGTGTGTGTGTTTGCGTGTGTAAGTTACATAAAGAAAGGGAGTGAAAAACGAAAGACACACACCGTGCTGCTACCTTCCCCGTCCGCGCGCCTCAAGCACCATGGCAGCAGCAGCGAGTAAAAAAAGCAAACGGCCCTCGTCCGCCACACTCACCGTTGCCCTGCAAACGAATTACGATCTGCGCCGTTCCGCGGCCGGCACCAAATGGGATGAAACCCTAGAGTACCTACAGTATCTGCACGAGACGCAACCCATCGTGCCCAAGTGTCCACCGACCAAGGATGAGCTTATCGCTTCCGGCGCACTGCCGGCCGATGCGGGACAGAACGCGCCTGCCGCCGTCGATCCGGAAGCGCTGTTTGAGGAGCTGTTCGCGGTTGACATTGATTATCTCAAGAGTTTGGATCCCAAGGATTGGAAGAACCAAGATCATTATCATGTGCTTGGCCTGAACAAGATGAGGTAAGTGCAAAAACACTCACACATGAAGAGGACAGTGGCTAGTGGATGATCTAATTTAATGCTCTTTTGTAATTTCCCCTCCCCTACACACACACAGATTCACAGCGACGGACGAGGACATTAAGCGTGCGTACCGTAAGATTGTGCTGAAGCACCATCCGGACAAGCGAAAAGCGCTGGGCGAAAACGTCAAGCAGGACGATGACTACTTCCACTGCATCACGATGGCGTACGAAACGCTCGGCACGGTGAAGAACCGTCGCGCCTTCGATTCGATCGATCCCGAGTTTGACGATTCGCTTCCGTCCCAGGCCGAGGTGGAGAAGGACTTCTTCGGCTCGCTGGCCGACGTGTTCAAGCGGAACGCGCGCTGGAACGAGTCGCGCAAGGCGGCCCCGCTGCTGGGAGACGACAACACGCCGCGCGAGGCGGTAGAACACTTTTACGACTTCTGGTACAACTTCCAGAGCTGGCGCGAGTTCAGCTACCTCGACGAGGAGGACAAAGAGAAGGGCCAGGATCGGGAGGAGCGCCGCTGGATCGAGAAACAGAACAAAGCCATCCGGCTGAAGCGCAAAAAGGAAGAGTCGGCCCGCATCCGGGCGCTGGTCGATCTGGCGTACAACAACGATCCGCGCGTGGTGCGCTTCAAGCGCGAGGAGAAGGAGCGCAAGCTGGCGGCCAAGCGCGCCAAGCAGACCGCCTACCAGGTGCAGAAGGCGGAGGAGGAGCGGGTGGCGAAGGAAGCGGCCGAGGCGAAGCAGCGTGCCGAGGAGGCGGAACAGAAGCGCATCGAGCAGATACAGATCGAGCGCGAGCGCACGAAGCGCATACTGAAGAAGGAGCGCAAGCTGCTGCGGGACACGGCCAAGGGCAAGGACTACTTCGCGTCGAACGACAAGGAGCGCCTGAAGCATCTGGAGGGCATGGAGAAGCTGATCGAGTCTTTCAAGCTCCTGGAGCTGCAAGATTTTAACAAGGAGCTGGCGGCGGGCGGCCGGCCAGTGTTCGTGAAGGCGCTCGGCGAGCTGGAGGCAAAGCTGGAGCAGGAGCGCATGGCCGCCCAGCAGTCGGCACAGATACCGAACAATGCCGGGCTGAAGGTGGTCAACCGGAAGGCGATGTGGACGCACGACAACGTGCAGCTGCTGATCAAGGCGGTGAACCTGTTCCCGGCCGGCACGATTTCCCGCTGGGAGGTGATAGCGAACTACCTGAACCAGCACGGCACGGAGCTGGGCGACATGAAGTTCTACGCCAAGGACGCGCTGAACAAGGCGAAGGAACTGCAGGCGGGCGATTTCTCCAAGAGTGACCTTAAGACGGTGGTTAACCAGCAGGCGTACGAGTCGTTCGAGCGCAGCAAAAAGGATCTCAAGATAATCGACAACTCCGAGATCAGCACGAAGGAGGCGGCCGAACTGGCCAGCAAGGAGAAGGGACAGAGCGACAGCAAGCCGAAATCGGCCGCCGCGGAGAAGAAGGCCTCACCGATGGTAAATGGTGGTTCGAAGGGACACGGCAACGGCACTACGGTGCAGGAGAATGGAGCACCAGAGGGCAAAGAAAATCGCAACAAGCAACCGAAACAGGCCGCCAGCAAAGAGGACAAACCACATGCGATGATGAATGGAACGGCGACGGTGGAAGAGAGTGGCAATATAACCGGTGCGGCGGCGGCTCCGACAGTGCAGCAGACCGATGGCAAGGCAGCGAAACCGGCCAGCAGTGCCGGAACGGCGCCAGCCAAGAAGGAGAAGGAAGCGAACAAGGTTTGGAGCAAGGAGGAACAGGCACTGCTCGAGCAAGCCATCAAGACGTATCCCGTGTCGTGCGGACCGGATCGCTGGGATCGGATAGCGGAGTGTATACCGAACAGGACGAAAAAGGATTGCATGCGGCGGGTGAAGGAACTCGTTGATCTGGTCAATGCGAAGCGCGAGGCTCAGCAGAGCGTGAAGTAGGAGGGTAGGAGAATGGTAGGAGAAAAGGAGAGGGAGAGCAAGAGAGAAAGAGAGAGAGGGCAGGCCGGTTCGGACAGGGATTGTATAACATCTTACGCCGGCGGCAGCGAACACCATGGCGTAGTGCAACGAGGACGCGGACAAGTTGTGTACATAATGCTAGTATCTGGTTCTACTACCATCGTAAAAAACTAACAAACACACACATACACACCCAAGCACACCATACACATCCATACTAGAGCACACATACGCACACAAGACATTCAGACAGAACTTACAACAAACACACATCCATTTTCTATTAGAAACACTGTGACCAACAGAGAACAGAATATGCCTCAAGAAATTTGCAGACAATGATTAAACAAACCGAAGAAGAAAAGAAACCCAACCCCGAACTTCTTTCCCTGTATGTTCTCGTGTGTTAGTGACGTTGCGTTCGAATGCGTTGACTCTCGGAAAGGCAAAGTATTGTGTTTTGTTTTAGAATTCAGTTTTCATCCTTAATCCCACGTCAACTTCTTCCCCCCTCCTTCACGTCAGATCATCTATTCGTCGCTGTACGAGGTGTTGGTGGACTTTACGCGTGATTACGACACGATCCGGCAAGCGCTGCACAAGATCGAGCACTACGACAAGACGAGCCTCGAGAACGTGCTGGTGGCGGTGAACAACGCGTTCAAGACGCACTGGGGCAGCCAGAACTACTGCCAGATCATCTTCATCACCGACTGTGGCGTCGGCATGGGCCCGAGCTCGCTGAAGAACACGATCATCAACATCCAGACGTACAAGGCGGCCTGTGTTGCGGCGGCAGCGGCCGCCACGGCTGCTGCTGCTGCGGCTGACGGGTCATCCAAGGTGGCCACGATCGGCAGTGCCGGCAGCGGTGCCGTCGTTCCACAGCCCTCCGAGAACCAGTGGGTTGGATTTTCCTATCCCAGCAAGCTGTCGTTCATGTGTCTCGGTAGCCTGGCAACGGATTCAGCGTTTCGCTGCGGCACAAAGCTGTACCAGCAGCTGCTGGACGTGAGCGGCCAGAAGGGGCAACTGTTTATCCCACGCATGAAGATGAAGCACGAGAGTAGTGAGTCGGCAGGCGATGAACCGTCGCCGAATGTCGGAGATGATGGTGAGGATGGGTTGCGCCAGTTGACACGGGCCTCCTCGCTGGAAGCGTTCGAAACCATGTGCGACACCAACTACCGGCAGTTTGAGGCAACGCTCCGCTGTGGCGGATACTTTCGGCTGGAAGACCCCATCACCGTCTGGCCGGCTCCGTTGCCCTACACTGCGCGCGACCTGCTCGGAGCGGAGACGACGAAGCTAATGTCCCGGCGCTTGGAGGTGTGTGGATTTCTGCGCATGGCGGACATTGGATCACCGATGTCCGTTAGCAGACATCTGGTACTGCCGCGCAGCATTACGACTAGTAGCTCGGGCGGTGGCTCTTCCGAGCAGACTTCCGAGGGTGGAAAGGGACCATCCACGAACGGTGGATTAAAGAATGGACATGGCCACTCGTCAGCCGAGGAACGGCTCGAAGCTGACATAAAAGCGTTCTACGCCAAATCGGACGCCGGTGAGCATCACGCGCACGACGACCACCACGGACTGGATGGGGCGGACGTGAACAAGGAGTCGGTCTGCGTTCTACTGCACGGTGCGCTCAAGGTGGAAAACATGGCCGCCCTGGTGCTGCTGGGGGACAGCTGGTACGGCTTCATCTACTCGTACGCCGATGGGAAGAAAAAGTGGAACCTCATGCTGAACGTGCTTCCGCCCGGCAACGACGTAGTGCCGTGGTTGGGCGATCTACGCTACCTCGGCACGCTGGAGGACGCATTCCCGGGCGAAAATCCTTCCTTCCCGATCAAGGCGGACAAGCGCAGCTACTCGCAAACCATCGTCGTGTGGATACGCCAGGCAAGCCTGCAGTCGGACATCCAGAAGGTGCTGCGGCACGCGAAGAAGCTGCCGGAAAAGACGCAACACTTCTACAAGGAGCTGAACCGGATTCGGCGCGCCGCCCTGTCGCTCGGGTTCGTCGAGCTGCTCGAGGGGCTGGCCAACATTTTCGAGCGCGAAATTAGCACGCTGCCGCTGAGCGCTTCGCCCGACTGCTCGATGCAGCTGACGCACGCCGCGATGGAGCTGCGCAAGACGAACAATCGCGACCTGAAGTCCATCATACACGCGCTCCCGACGCAGTACAACCAGCTAGGTTAGCGAGAGAGAGAGAGAGAGAGAGGTTGTTGTGGAGCGATTTGAGAAATAAATAAGTTATTTTAGTAAAAAAAGGGTTGTTTGTTCATTTCTTTCTTCCCGGTTTCCGTTGCACTCTTTTCTTCATGCTCCTCGTTGCTTACTTTTCAAATTTAGTTTTATTCTCAGCGGTCCTCTTTTTATTCTCAATGTCCCAATGAGGTTCTCATTTTCGGCTAAATTTTGTGTTGTGTGTGTTTTACTTTCACGAGAAGGTGCTCTCGATTCCTTTTTGAGATGTTCATCTCTTCTTCTTTACTTGATTTCTTTAATTATCAATCAATTTAATAATATAATAGTATACATTTTCTTTTCTGCTTTGTTTCGCTTTTGCTGAGGAGGGGGGCTGCCTTGTCTCAGCATTCACTTTTCTAGCAATTCTTTTTACACAGTGTGGTTTGAAGGTAGTAGTTTCTCTCTCCTCTATGTTCCAATCTGTTTTGATGTTACTGTTTGGCTTTTGTTTAATTTTGTTACTTTGCTTTGCTTTCTTTATTTGCCGAAATATTGCGAAAGCTAAAACAGAAGGGACCTTCGACTTTGATAAGAAATCTTTTATGTTCTAAATTTTGTTATCGCTTTCACTTGTCTCTTGTGTTCAGTTTTTTTGCCAACTAAGTATCTGGTGTGTTGTTTCATTTACGTGTACGTTTTCACAAAGCAGTTTTTAGAAAGCAAATAAGCCAAAACGCTACTTTTCCCCCTTCATCTCTTTCTTCTCCCCTCTCTTTCTGAAGGAAGTTGCGTTTTATCTAGTTTCGTTCTCATGTTTTGGTAATTTTTATGCGGTATACTTTTTGTTGCCCGTTAGTTCTAAAGTTATGTGTTTGTTTGTTTGTTTTTACGTACTTTCAACTGAAGGTAGTTCTGTGTTGTTACCGTTAGCGCTTCTCTTCTCCCCTTTCACACTATTCTACACTAGTTTCATGTGGTTTTCCTTTATTTTTTTTGTTGCTTTCCCCACTTATCATATCTCCTTCGCTTAGTTTCTCTTAATGGCACGGACGTAATGTGTTGTTGTGAGTGAGTGTGTGTTTCTCTTGCTCATCGTGTGTGAACTATAGAAACTTATAGAAAACATCAAAAATTTATTATACAAAATGGAACAAAACCATGAATGAAATGACTGAATGGTGGATCACTTTCCCTTTTTTCCATGGCTGTTTTCCGAAAATGAGGTTAAGGAAGAGAAAACACGGTCCCACCTTCAAGGACTACCCTTCCCCATACATAATCACTGCTCGCTCGTGCGCGAGTCACGCGATACCTCTTCCCCGTGGGACCGTGGGGACTAGGAAATTGAAATCAAGCGCCGTAGAGCACGGAACCAAATCAAACTCCCCGTTTTCCTCCCCTTCCGCTACATGGGGAGGATGGGAGGGCGGGACCAGAAAATGATTACTATCCTTTACCCCTTTTCAACAGGAAAAACCTAACAACCCTCTATACACACACACAGGCGCGCGAGCGCGCGCGTGGTTCAAATCTACATCTAAAATGGTAACATCTTTGTTTGCTTTCTTTTTTTTTCTTTTCGAATGGAAGAATGTCCACCCAGCTTCTTGATGGAGGGATGGGAGGGAAGGAAAGGGATGGACTGTAGGAAGTAGAAGCTTGTGGTGAGCTTTCTTATGCCTCTTCCACAACTTTGCTTTCACCACCGCTTCTTCTTTTGTTGGTTGGACGGTGCGCTGTTTGAGTGAGTTTGTCGCATTTCTGTTTGTTTCTTTGTTTGTTTTTTTAGTATACATTAGTTAATTCTGCGAGTGTGGCCATTACGGAAGGAAGATACAAACTGTTGTCACGACAAAACAAGGGAATGAAGGAAAGAAATATTACTTTCTTCTCATCCTTTCCAATAATTTCTTCCTTTCCATTCGCCTCGATCCGTCTGTCTGTCTGTCTGCCTTTCTACTTCCCCGTTTCCTCTCTTAATCGTATTAGGAAATGGTAATAAAAACCTTACACTACTAGGAATATATTCATAGTTTGTATGTATATATATATAGATATATGTTTAATGTTAGAAAATAATAACGTAAATTTGTTACCTTCTATTATTTCGTATGCCTCACTCACAATATGAATTCTTTGTTCTTTGTTTCCTATTTACGTATACAAGTTTTCGCAGCAGTGACGATGGTATTTCTTTTTGCTGTAGTAGTAGTAGTAGTGATAGTAGTAGTAGTAGTAGCAGTAGTATTTTAGTTTCACTTTCCTCTTCTCTTCGATTTTCCTTTAGTTGTTTGCTCGTTTTGTTATTTATCTACCCCCTGAAAATAGTAAAGAAAAACGACTTTCACTATTTCCTCAACATAAACACAACTGCGGGGCCAAAAGAACAACTATTGGCAACTCTTGGTATACAGTTTTGCGTTGTGTTTGTTCTTTCTTGTTCTTTCGCGTGTAGTGTTTGGTATTCAATGTTGCTGTTGCTTTTGCTATAGACTCGTCGCACTTTGCCTTTCTTCTGCTTCGCTTCACTTACTTACTTCAACTATGGTATACTTCAGTTACTTCGATGACTGGTTTGTTTTTGTTTCTTCTGCTTTCTCGTTTAGCTCTTTCTCTCTCTCTCTCTCTCTCTCTCTCTCTCTCTCTCTTTCTCTCTTGAAAACCAAGCATTATGTACTATACTTTGACCCTACGGTTTAGTTTTCCCTTTCTTCGGTTTAGCGTTATCCTATAATCAGATCAGATTTTCTACAGTTTCAGTAGCACTTTACAATAGCGGAGAAGTAGGGGGGTTTCTTTAAGGTAATAATAATGACAATCTATAAGCGATGTTTTGAACAAAACCGCGGAAAGATTCATAACCAATATTGCTGCAGTGTGTTGGTTTTTGTTTTACCATAATGAATAGTTAAATTTTGCCATTCTATTGTTTGGCGCTAATTGCGCTTGTCTTAACGCATCCTCTTTTTTGGTAGCTAATGTTCCGGGGCCGGGCCTCTTTCTCTCAATTTCGGTTCCGTTCCGAATGGCGATATGGAAATCAAATAAATCTATTATCACAGACTTCACTCGTCCTTTTTCTTGTCCGGGCCCTTTTGTCTCCCTTTCCATGCCACGTGTGTGTGTTCTCACCCGTCGCTCCGTTCAGCGTTTCTTTCCCATCCCGAAATCGGTTAACTTGTTCATTTTGCTTCAAACACGAGAAAGAACCGGGCGAAGGGAGTATTTTGCTCTTTGCTCTGTCCGTCCGTGCTGCGGTTGGTTGGTTTGCGCTAGTGTACTTCTCTAATAATAGTAGTGGACTGCTGATACAGCCTCGCTCAGCCAGCTGCATACTTATAACATACTTTAACTTTGCTTAGTTTTTGTTTTTCCCTTTTTGTTTTCTTCTTCTTCCTCGTTTGCCTACGCTTAGTATACTAGTGTACGTATATCTGTTGCTTTGTTTCGTTCTCGTCACAGTAGTTTCTCACGCGCTCACCCAATTTACAACTTAGAAGATGGAACTAATATGACACTTAAAAGTAACTTTGCGTTTGTGTGCTTGTTTCGTTTGAGTTTGTTTTTGCAACATGCACACGCACACACGCACACACACCAGCAGCGTTGCATCCTACATGCTAAATACAATATCTTTCCAATTGCCATCCAACCCTTCTCGTCTAGGAGCAGGAGATTGAGTGTTTGTTGCAATTTACGTATACTTGGCTTTGTTTTGTTGTGCTTTCTTTTGCATTTCTGCCCGTCTCTCTGAGTATCCTTCACGGTTTGGTATGGAAGTATATGAGTGGGAAGTGATTTACATTATCCTTTTTTTGTTGCGTTTGCACCGTGCGCCGAGGTAAACATTTCGTAATCTCTTCTTCCTGCTTGCTTTTAAGTGCAACGGCCGTAAACACGCGGCCATCGTCGGCGAGGGATTTTAATCCAATAGTTTCACTTGCAGGACGGCGTGTGTTGTCCTTCCCCCTTTCTTCTCCTGCGTCCAAATGTATGTAAATGGTATTTATTTATGTAATCGTCATCCGATTACATCCACCACTGGTCAACCAAAACCAAACGAACCACACACACACACACCCTCTTCTCGCGTAAGTATAATCGAACCTTTCCCTTCAGCCACCGAACTGGTCCGCACGAATGTCCTTTCCCGTGTGTTCACGCCGGTTCCACATTTTCCACCGACTTCGACACACCGGTCCATTTCCTCCCGCCACTAATTGAGTTACCTTTGCAGCCCACCGTGCACGGAGAGAGAGAGAGAGAGAGGGTAACGAAGAACCTTCTCACGGCGGGTGCAGGAGACAGAGGAGCAGAGAATGAAAAACAAAAACCCACCGTTGCCCCCTCCTGCTTCCGGCCTAGCGAAGGACCGGAGTAGCGCCGGAGGCTCATTACCAAGGTAATAAATATTAATCAATTCAGACCTCATCATAGCGCGCTAGCACGCACTGTCGGCTCGTGTGTGTGTGTGTTATTTTGTGTTTTCTCGCACGTTCACCACCACCGTTCGGGCCGTTAATAGCATTAACCGATGAAAGGATACAGCCGGCCGACGGTGGCCAAGTTCGAGCGAGCGGTTCGAGTTAATTAATAACACTTCGCCCGCTTTTCGGAAGGCACCACACACACACACACGCAGGACCTTTTCTCTGGAATGCTGTGTGCTGTGACCGAAATTTGAAACGCGATTGCCACTTCCGTGCAAGGTGTGCGAGTTGGCAGGCAGGGGGGAGGAAAAAGTCAAGCAGTGAGGTCTCAACTCTGATTGGGATGAATTTGTTTATAAATTGCATTTCTATTCAAATCGGACGGCACGGTACCGACCGGACCAGCCCCGGCACGAAACGGTACGGTGCCACTGTTTACCCACAATGATTGGGAGCAATTTCTCGGCCGTTGCCGGTTGGCCAGCCTTTTCTCGCTCTGGGAGAGAGTGTGTGTGTGTTTGAGTTTTTTTTATGCGGAATAAGGGGCAGTTTTGTTTGTTCGATAGGTAAGGTTGATTAGAAGAAAAGACGGAGAAAGGAAAACTCATTTGCCTCACGGAGGGAAATGGTCGAAAACAATTCCACAATCAGAGGAACTACGACAAACCATTGCATTCAATTGATCGTCTAAAAAACTGCGGACAGCTCAAGCAATTACACGATCGTGACAGTGGGTGGTGGTGGTTGTTGTTAGACATTCCTAAAAGCCCCATAATTAATCGTAAAACAACGATTACGGCGACACTGTTTGCAAAACATGTCACCAGCTCAATGCAAGCGTTTTGTTCGAAATTGTTTGGATTGAACAGGAACAACAATGATTGGACAAAGGGGGAAGGATTGTTTTGCAAAACACACACGCGCGTATGCAAGTGGTCACACTGTTTCCTTCGCTGTGGCGTACAACGTGGCGGTACGGAGATCTTTCAGCTTGATAGTTGATTGCGAGTAATGTCCCTTTGCTGATGCTGCTACTGCTGCGAACGGAACTGTGGATCTTTCCCCATGCGGTTGCGGTTTTAATGTGAGAAATAAAACCTTCCTGAATGAGCCTGACACATCTTTGGTGGACTAGGTTTGCGTCAGCAGCTTAGCTTTTGGAGGTGAAGGTAAAGAACTGCCTTACTCTCCCGAGTTGTCGGAGGCATTTTCTAACATTGGCAGCAAGATACGTCGCCGGGCATTAATGAACCAATTGTTTACCTGCAAAGAGAAAAGGAAGAAGAAGAAGAAGAAGAAGAAGAAGAAGAAGAAAAAACGATTATCAGTATATATCTTCTAGTCTTCTACCCCCGCGGGACACTTGGAGATGGCCCTTTACCTGAAGCAACGTGAGATTCGTTTGTGCCGCTATCGCACGCTTCTCGTCCTCAGTAGGATAGGGATGCTGCTTTGGTCCAATGGAAGCACCGGAAGCGACAGAGAGAGCGAGAGAGAGGAAGGGAAAGAAAAAGAAGAAAAGATCAAAATTAGTTGAAAACATTGCAACGGCACGTTGGATTCATACTAACGACTAGATGCTGAAACAACCAGGCGCGCATCACGCTCGTGGCGTGCTTGGGCAGGATGCCCCGCTTGTGCCGCTTGCCCGAGCCCGAATCCCCGTCCCCTGGCGAGTCAAGCTCGGAGTCGAGCTCATCGGAGCTCCCGCACGGCGACAGCTGCCCGGCGTACATGTCAAGCGGTGAGGTAAGCGCTATTGCCGGCGGACAACCACCAACAGCAGTGCCGAGCGACATCGGACCCGCGCTCGGATGGAGGGGCAGATGGTACTGCTGCTGCTGTTGATGGTGTTGCTGCTGCTGTTGGAATGCCATGGCGGCGGCTGCCGCTGCTGCTGTAAGGTCAGTGGGAAACATCGCTCCGGCTCCAGGCCCATCATGCAGCGGAGGCAGTCCGGCAAGTCCAGGCATTCCAACGGCGAGTGCGCTTGGACTGTGCGACATGTCTTGGGGCAGAACCGAGCTTTCCAGGACGGTGGCACTGTTCGGTGAATCGATTGCTGCTGGCGGCACTTGCTGGTGAGGGTGGTGAAGCGATTGCTGCGGAGGCTGCTGCTGCTGCAGCACCGGGTGGGGTAGCAGGGGCGTAACGGGACCACCGCTCAATGCACTTCCCTTGGCTTGGAGGATTGTAGAACGCAACTTGCAACTGGGTGGTTGTTCTAGTTCGTAGCCACTGACCACTGACTTACCTTGCATGTTGCTGTACTCGCTAGTGTCACTTCCCTGCAGGTAGTCGGCGCTCTGGTAATAGCCTTGGGCACTCCCGGAAAGATCCTGCAAAACGAGAAGACGCCCAACAATTGCGAATTAAAACCGATTCTTCAAATCAAATTGAAGTACAACACAAGCAACGAACCTGCTCGGGACTGTTGATGGGACTGTTGGAGTTGGACAGGTTGTTGTTGTGCTCGAGCGCGTAGTCCGACCGCAGCAGGTTCTCCGACTGCATCTTGCTGCGCAGGCAGGCGATGTAGCGCGTGCAAAAGTCCCGGCACAGCTCCTGCACCTTCTCCAGCTCGAGCAGGTGTATTCGCAGCACCTGCAGCGCCTTTATCATCAGTCCGTCCAGCTCGCTGTTGTTCGTCAGCAGGGGGCGCTTTTCCTTCTCCAGCAGCTGTACAAAGGCCTACAATACGGACCACGAGTGGTAGAGTAGTAGACGTTTAGTGGCAGTCAGGTGGCGAATTGTAGGTGGGATTGTTTTACCTGAATATCTCGGGAGAAACTGTCCCCATCGCTGGTGCCATGGTTCGACGACCCGTTTGGACTGGACGCGGAAGACGAGGAAGGAATGTAGCCTTGCGTGGCCTGTTCACACTTTTCCAGCAGCAGTGCCAGCAGCGAAAACAGAGGATGTCTGCGAAGAGAGAGAGAGAGAGAGAGGAGAGCAAAAGATGGAAGATCATCACAGAAACTAGCACACAAACATACTTTGTAATTACAACACATCAAGCAACATGCCCCACAGGGATACCAAGCAGAGACAGAGGGAAAGAGAGAGAGACCTCCATCTAATAAAGCCATTGTGCGCTATCTCATAACGCTTCGTAAATGCCATATACTTTACAATTTTCTTCCCCCGCTCGTGGGTGGGACATGCCAGCGGTGCCGGAACTGGCACGAACGAGGCGATTATCCTTCCACTGTTTCGTCCTTGTGTGCAGCTGCAGCGAAAAAAAAACCGGCAAAGATCCATTTCTGACTGACAACACAAGCCATTTGCCAGTCCGTCGCAATCGTCGCAATCGTTCCTTTTTCGTGTTTTATTTTGCATTGGAAATTTCTTTATCGTCTCATAGCCCACCAAGCTCTCGGCTTTTTCCACCCTTTTCCCCGGATGCACAGCGCGTAACTGGATGCACTTTTGCTTCCCAGAGCAACAAAAAAGGACACTCCCCTGATATCCTCTCTTCCAACGAACGGTCGGAAAACTCTGTCATCGTGTCATTTGTGGCCATTTCCTCCGTTCGATGAAGATGATGCAAAACCGGGGAACGAACGGACGCAGTTTTACAATGTGCATAATACATTGTAGGAAAGGCAAAATGGAGGCGAACACATTGCTTCCGTACCCCCTTTAGTAGACCGATCGAAGCCGGGTGTATGCAAATCGTGCCACTCTCTTCGACCACACACATTCAAATGTGCTCGCCACGCCAGATCGAAGGGTTTATACGGAATATATCAGGGGAATAGGGAGAGGAGCTGGAGGATGTAGCGGTGACGCTGTAATGGTAAAATGTGTTCTTTTCCTCCGGATTTGACTCTCAAGTGCCGCCGCCGACCGCCGCCGTCCCTGCTGTCGCCGGTCATCGGATCTCTCACGTACCAACCGGTGGTCGATCACGTCTTCGAAATGCATTTTCACAAAACCATATGTGTGTGTAGTAGGAAGAAGGGAGCACCACCCACACCACCCCCTTATGATGACGACCTCGATTGTCTTCCTCACGGGCATTGGGCATCTGTGTGTGGGTTTTGTTCGCTTTTTCTCTCCTTCTCCCCATTTCGCTCGAGGGTGTGATGGGACCTCCCGATTCCAACATTTGTTTCGCGTTAGTGTTGCATTTGATTATTTTTAGTATTTTGACGAATGTTACACGGTCACTGTGTGAGAGGGAAGTTGGCAACACGATGGTTTGGATTGGTTGGATTTAGTTTTAAAGACATACAGTATCAAACGCCATTTACGACAGCATCTCCTCTTTGGTGTGTGCTGCTTGAAACGCTGCTTGGTTCAAGAGGATATCGCTCTCCCGTCGTGCTGTTATCAGGGAATTGCGTTTGAGCGCAAGAACTCGAACCGAATTCCTCGCAAGAACTCAACTTTAAGGTGATAAATCATACTGTAGGTCTTTCGTCTTTGATGTCTACTGGCGGCTTTTCTTTGTTAGTTTGAATAATTTGATTTACAGCATCCATCTTCAAACGACGACAGTCAAATTTTTTGAGGATATTCGCAATAAACCCACTCGAAACTAAAGTTTCTGCTTCTTCTCGAGCGGCTTTGAAAAATGACAAATAAATAAAAAATTACGCAAAAAGCATTTCGAATCCCCGTTTCCACTTTATCCCTCAAGAAGCAGCTTAAAGCATGAAAATTCCATAAAAAAAAACGACCTTCCTTTCTTTGATGCTGTGCACTTTGTACTCACTTGTAGACTGCCCGCTTGTCCGCCTCGAACTGTGCCTGATCGATGTCGCTGAGGCCGTGCGGTGAGAGGGTCGAGCCGCTGGCCGGGCCTGTCGATGCGGTGGTGATTGGCCCACTGCCAGGACCGTTGTTGCTGGTGCTGGTGCCGGTAGTGCCGCCGCTGCTGCTTCCATTGCTGCTGCCACTGGTGCTGTTGACTGCGCTTCCGACCACGCCGGCACTTCCGGGGCCGGTGGTGCCGATCGTGCCCAGTCCGGATGCCGTCACCGCCGACACCGGAACTGCCGTGACGCTGTTTTCTTGCATTCTTGTGCCTCTCTCTGTGTGTCTGTGTGTGTTGATGGGTAGTGAACGGTGAAGGAAAGGGGGAAAAGTGGGTTGCAACCGTTTGGGTAGTTTTCTTTTTCTTCGTTTATCACTGCAGGTATCGGTTGATATTGCTGCACGGGAGATAGCTTGGGATTGATGCCGAGTTTGATGCGGATCACTTCAAAGTATTCATCTTGAAGAACGCTTTTCCATTTCTTCCTTCAATAGTGTTTAATGGCGGATCAGCAGAAGCACTCTCGAACTCATCTATATTTGACTGTTTAAATCGTCCAGCGATTTTGTCCACAGCACTTCGTCCCTTTAGTCGTAAGAGTCCAACACATTATGACATCTGTAATGTAGAAAAAAACGAAATAAATATTAGATTAACTTCGAATTGATGCAATTGCTTCAAAAGTAACAGTAGTATCTAATCCTGAATTGGTTATTTATTCAAATTGACCCATTTAAATCCAAAAAAACGTCATATCGCACTGCGCGCTCCCGGTTTTATTGTTTGTTTCTAATCAATTGATCTCTAAACTAGCACCGCTACGTCTATTTAATATCGCTTTTATGATCGTTCGTTCCCTGCTGGAACCATCATCATTCCAAGGGGATGGGACTTCAATGCCAATGACACACACTCTCTCACTCTCTCTCTCCCCTTTTCCCCGTCTGGATTGAAACAAATTATTTACTACCCACCGGAGACCGCCGCAAATCCAATCCACAGTAGTGCTCCAAAAAAGCAGACGTCCCCAATTGTCCCATTCACGTTCCATCCCGTTCCCCCTTGTGTCCCGAACCGCGCGCTCCAAATCAACCGAAATAAATTGTTATCGATGCACCAAAAAGCATGTGGCATACTGGGGCAATAACAAACGAAAGAAGAAGAGTGAACCGCACACAACAACAACAAACAAAACTAAACAAAAAAACTCTCCAAAACTCAATTCCGCGCTCGACAAACCGTCGATAAATCTAATCCCGAAAATCAGGGAAACCCCCACCACAAACACACACCAGCGCGGCCAGTGCCTCTTTCTAACCAACTTCATCATCAGGCACAGAAGGGGGAGGGGGGTTCCTCCTCTTCTTCTCCGCCCGGAATGATAAACGATTCGCCACAAATCGAGAACACACTGTCAACCGGTTGAGTGAGCCCAGGCCAGGCCAATCAACAAACCACGCTTCAGCCGCGTCGTTGGAAAACAGTAAAAAATCCTAGGCACGCACACATCGAGCGCCAGTAAATCATTCCGCAACTCGGTGGATACACGCCACACGCCGGAAGTTGGGAGCGGACGAGGCGCGGACAGTGTGCAGAAAGAGAAAGCGCGCGACCATAAATAAACACTGGTACGAGCTATCAAATTCGAATCAATATCGAGTCATCCGTGGCCGGTTTCCGTTGGTGACGTTTGAAGGACCCTAGGCCACGTGCTTTTTCCCCATTCTTCCTGTCATCGCTTTCCAAATCATTGGCTTTTCTTTCGATTTGTTTTCTAGACTGCAATGGCAAGATGGTCCCAACCCGCGATCCGTTTGACAAAACATCAAATTCGATTTAACCTACTCGCGATAGAACGCCCCACAAAACGCGCTACAAACTCCAAAACAAGGAAAACAAATTCAGAAATAAAGCCTCATTGCGCTTAAAACTCGACAAAAGAAACGAAACAGTCAAGTCAGGCAGCACACAATTTAGTGATCAATTCATGGCGCTTTTCCCTCCGTGGCGTGTTCCGTCATGTTTTGGTCCTTCGAACCGGATCGCTTCGAACTGACGCAGCGGTTGCCGCCGCGACAAACGGAACAAAGTTAAAGTTTATTGTTTTTGCAACAGGGGCAGGGCGAGGAGGCATGGTTTGTACGCGAAACAAACTCCAACCGGCCTTTCCCTTCCCCCTCTGCCCTCCGATGGGCAAATCGAAATCGGTTGATTTTCAAATTTTATGCGCTGAGGAGCGCTTTTCACTACAATTTCATGGAGCGTATGTGTGTGTGTGTGTGTGTGTGTGGGAGGAGTTGGTATTTACGAACTTAAAACACAATTTACGAGCAAGCGAGCTTGGTCGACAGTTTGGTTTTGGATTGGGTGGGGAGTGGGCGAAAAATTGAATTGCAGGACGAAAGTTTTGGCAATTGTTTATTTACTCTCTCTCTCTCTCTCTCTCTCTCTCTCTCTCTCTCTCTCTCTCTCTCTCTCTCTCTCTCTCTCTCTCTCTATCTCTCCTTCCCGGGCAATGGAGAGCAATGGATGGGCCGATTTTTGGCGCGATTGCTTCTGCCCAACATGCCCAACACAATTGCCCTCAGATTGTAGCAGTGATTGGGACATTGGAAGGATCTAACCGCCCTGTACTTCCCAATCACTGCTGGGGGTGTGCAGTGCCGCAATAAACAATAATCGTTGTTATTATGACAAATGCAACACAGTGGAAGCAGCGTTAGGCAGGAAACCGAGAGATAGTAAAGCATTAGTAATGACCTTTTTGTGGGGAAGGGGTTAGATAGATGCTATGATTTGATTCAGTGCAGGTTCGATATACATTTGTCCATCGTTGATCCTTTGCTGAGCAATTGCAGCAACACACAGTAAACCCTTGAAGGTCCAACAGTACGTTCGCCGCTTGTGTGTCGCCGAGTCTCTTTGAAATGGTGCAAAGTTATACCTTCTATGAACGGGCTTTTCCCCTTCATTTAGGAGCCTTTGCCCTTCAAGGGTTAACTTCACGCGAATAAAGATCACCCAAACCGCCTCACCAACACAGCCAGCGCAATTTGGCACGACCAAACGCCACAAAACGGGGTTGGTGCCTCAAAAAACACATCCGAGCGCGACACATTCGGCAACATATATCGCGATGTTTTGTGGGTGGACATAGCACACAAATTCCCCCCCTTCCCTTCTCCTCTCCCTTTCCTACTCCTTGCACGCCCCGGCAACATCGGCAAGCCAGAGAGCGAGCGCAACAATTTGAAGAGGTTTATTGTGATTTGAATAATTTTGGCTAAATTATGGGCCCGCCCGCCCGTTTCGGGTCGAGATCATTCATCATCGAACCGCACCGTCGGCTTGGTTGGGTACAGGGGTGGTACCGAGGCACGGATGGATAGCACAATTTCATCAGATAATATTTTGTGCGAACGCACTTCACAAAATGCGAGGATAATCGAGCGACCGTCCAACCAAGAGGCATCGTTTCGTGTCCTTTTGCAACACACTCCACCATTTGATGGAGCACACAAACACACACACACACACACACACACACACAAACGCATTTTACTTTAATTATCATTAATCGCTTATCGTAAATCACACACGAATCGTGGGGTGTCCCCCCCATATGCCCGGAGAATTCCATTGTAAATGCGCATTATTTCACTATTTACTGGCACACAAACCCCCTCTCCGGCGGATCGTACGGAGGATAAACGATAATGGGAGGCTGTGTCATTGCTGTTCGTGTTTTTATCGTTTGCAATTGGTTTTTTGGCCACTCTATCGCTCCAATTACTACTGCAAGCGACCAAAAAAGCGAGCAGTTCAAAATGATGAAAAATTAATCTACTTCCCCCGCACCGTTTGTTGAATCAAAATTTGATGGCACAACATTAAGACTTCCACATTTCATCAACAAATCGTCTCCGATGAGCTCCACCTTCAAGGAACGGAAAACATCCAATCAATCTGGCAAAACAAACACACCGCAGCGACCGAGAGGAGGTTTAAAACTCGTCCACCTGAAACGACGCTTTTTTACGTGTGCCGCCACCACGACCATATCAAGCGCTGTTAGCTGAAGCGAAAACATAAATAAATACATCAAATCGCCGACCGACCGACCTGCCGACGGTTGTTCTACTAATGGACAGCACTTACGACGGGTCAGTCCTGTCCGCTAGTCCCACCTCCTTTCGCTTGAATTTTCGAAATGAAGCCGATAATTGTATCTATTAAATCAATGCTTACACACCCCCCCCCCCCCCTCTTCGTACAAATTATCTCCACCCCCCTCCCTCCTCCTTCACGGACCGTTGTTTTTGGGAGGTTTTATTTATGGCCAATCAAAACGCGTCGTAAAATGAGGTTAGGTCAGCTAGCGTCGAAAAGTTCTCGCCTAATGGATATAGCCTTTGATAGTATGAGCTCTAAGAGGAACTGCTTCTTTCATTCTTTCTTTTTAGTACCATCACACGAAGAAGAAGAAGAAGAGACCGTTAAGCGCCACATTCAGAGTGTAGCTTGTTGATAGTACAAATGGTGCATAGTTAAATTAATGACACACAATTTGCTGGCCCTGTTCGCGTGCCACGCGCAATCGCTCTCTTCTTGATTGTATTCCCGTACTTGAAGCCACGTGCCATTTACTACTGCTACTACTACTACTACTACTACTACTAGTTGCTTGCTTTCCACTTACTAAGAGTGAAGATGAATGATCCAGTAGGCATCGTACGTTGCTCCTGCACACTAGGACACCTTGGGAGCGTTCGAGTTCGCACTCTCTCTCTCACACCCGGTGGTCCATTGTGTGGAGTGATTTATTTGACATTTCATATTTCACGGCCTACTTAACCGCCTCATTGCGCCAAGTTCGATCAAGTAAACACACACACGATCGTTCTTATCGTTGTTGGCGCACAAATTCCACGTTTCGGTGTTCCCCGAGAGAGAGAGAGAGACCGAGTCCCTGACCTTCCGTCTAGACGTCACTGTGTGGTCCCGGCACTGTGTGGGGTGGATTCGAACTCCAGGCTATCTGTGCCACGGTGTGCTTGCCCTTCCCCGCAGGTTATCAAGCGCTTCTACCGGGAACGGAATTCTAATGATCCCACAAGCCCCACAGCGCACGACGTCTTATATTTCGACGGTACAATCAATTTAGCTGTAAGTAATGAGGGTTTCTTCTCACTGGCTATCAGAGCTCCAGTAGACTATTGTTGGCAATTTTGTTGCCAAACACAATCATGTATTGCCATTGGCGTGCGAAATGATCGAGCGCTGTCGAAGTCCAAAAGGCAACCGCGTGACGCTAGAGAACATTTGGCGGCGTTGGTTTTTGTTTGCTTCTTTCCATAGTGCGCTAGAAATTTCGCACATCACAAACACAATAATGGGGTGGGCGGGGAGTAGTAAGAGAGATTAATTTTGAGCATGCAAAATAACACAAACCTTGCATAATCTCTTCCCGCACGGACCGACCCAACAAAAACCCCGACATAATTTAACACCATCTGCTGCTACTGGGAGCATGATTAAAGAAAAGCCGAATTTAATGTTGTCGCACTGCTTGGTTTACCCTCCCCCCGGGGTGGTGTGGTGGGGGAGGGCACAGAAGAAGGGACATCTCATCTCATGTGCTTGAATTTCGCTGACATCTGCAATGGAGCACGCCACACACACACGCAAAACCCCGTTGTTGCTTGTTGTCTTCGTTGGGTATATATGGTTTTCAATTAAGAATAAATGTGTTGCAAGGCGCGCTCTGTGAACGCAAGAATTATCACCTCTCGGGCCGAGCTCGGTTTGTTTGTTTCTCGAACAAGAGCATAATCTTGTTGTAATGTTTCAGATTATGGGTTCGTGGAATGTGTGCAAGATTAAAAACACTCTTTTCGTCCCTGGAGTTTCTTTTCGTTCCATGCTGCATCTTCCTAAACTGGCAGTGTATAAATGTTGGTATTTTCGAGATAGTTTTTCTAAGCTTTCCCAAACTGTAAGCTACTTTCGTGTTAGTAACTCTCTGCTTCTCAAACATAAAAACAGCAACAAAGATACTCACACACACTTTCTGTTGCAAATTTTGTCATCTTGAACATTAATTTCCCAAGCCCGCTCGCTTGCTGCGGTCTTCGTGCAACAAGCATTCGAGAGGTTCCGTTGTCCGTAAACAAACAAGCACCACCCAACGTAAGGCGGTTGCCACGAGCAGCACATCTCAGCAGGAGTCGACAGTCTCCGCAAGGCGGAGGGCATAATTCCGCTACGGCGAATGGTAAAGAGCAAAGAACAATCTTACCGTCGTACCGTTCCAGGCTGCCAATCTAACCAAATAAGCTGGATGGAGCTGCGTGTAATTTATTCTAAAAATTTTGCGCTCAAAACTTTGCACACCATGGACGGGCTCTGGATGGGATGTCTGGAATTGGGCAAACTTGCATCGTTGCTCCGTGCGTTGTCAAGGGTGCTAAATTTATCGGCACCGCAAAGCCGCAAAGGACGACATATGTATGCCAACGTTTATGTGTGCGTGTTTGTGTGTTTGTGTGTTTAAAAGCATCTCCGAAGGGTGCAAAACCCTCCAGTACTACACACCAGAGCGGGCACATGTGGTATTTATTGGAAGTGAAAGCATTTAACAAGGCATGTGTTGCTTAAATGAATTTTTGGAGCGAACGTTTAGCTTAAGACGGATCAACGGTCATCAGTCTGGCTTATGTCGGTTAATTTTGTTCTGTGTGTGGGTGTGTGTGTGTGCAGTGAACTTCAGAAATATTAACATTTCAAGCTGTTCTATGACACAAAAAAACCTTAAATAATCACTATCTCCTTTAGTCACAAATGAAGAGATGAAAGTGCAGTTCTGCCCAGTGCAAAAAAATAAAAATAAAAAACCTTTTTCAATCATATCAGCACGTCTACAATTCTTTAACCCCGGCCTGATCTTTTTCTCCTAATGGAAGTTAAAGTCACAAACATAACACCAATTAAAAGGACATTCGACGGCCCATCAATGTCACGGGAAGTCATGAAAAAAGGGCAACGCAGCGGCCACGCACAACAGCAATCGAGCCGTATGGTTTGCATTTTATTGATAAGAACATTGATATTGCCAACGGTACGGGAAGGGAAGGGTGATTGGGTGGGTGGGCTGAGGAAGCAACCCCGATTTTCAACCTTTCCGCAAGGGCTGCGAGATTGTGTCGTCGCGAACGCGATCTAAATACAATAAAACTTGGCCCGCGCCGCCACTGGACTCGGTCGTTTCGTGCTTCCCATTTGGTTACTTCGCGGTTGGGCGGCATTGCTTTGAAGTTTTCTTCTCGGTTATCGTCTGTGTTACACTGGAGGGCCTGGGTCTGGGAGAGTTCCAAAGCGCGTTGCTCGAGTTTAAACTGGCGCGGGCAAATGGGCTTCTCTGCTCTTACCGACCCCACCACAATGGGTCGGTGCAGTAATCTCTTCTCAAATAAAACGGTCACTTTGAGCTGAGCCGCGTGTCGTCACCCGAAATGGGCGGTATAGCGTATGTGTCGTATACATATATATTGCCAGAAGTTGCCACACATAATCCCTCCGTCAGCAAACGTGGCCAGCAGCAGCAACAGCAGCAGCACACGAGCTGCAACGAGAGAGAGAGAGCGCTTCCCGTTTGTGCAACACCGCCGCAATTAGACTCAATTAAACTCGGCTTGTCGGTCTCGCGGGGGAGATGTATATTTGAATATTTTATCGCGATAAGTATGCCACACATCTTGGGATTTGCCGCGTACGTATTGCTGTGCTGCCGCTGCTTAGAGATATAACTCACTGTGCCACCGAATGGTCTTTATTTATTTTGGGGACAATAAATTGCTCCTCACGAGACCATGCATGTTAGGTAGTTGTGGTATACCATTGTAATCTTGAACACCTAAGGTGAATATGGAGATAACTGTGGTATTCGTTACGATATTTACACGTCCAGGAAAAAAAAACACAACTGTGTGTGCCGAACATAATTGCTGATACTACAAACAATTTGCAAACACTTACACCAAAGATGATGAAAGAGCAACTCACTCGCCCTATCGTACTATAAGCTGTTCAATAAACAGTAGCCATTCCCGCAATAAACCTTACTCGTGTCACACTTGCTCGTCCAATCGAATCCAGTCCAACACACAGCAAAGATAGCAACATGCTTGTGTGTCCACCGCGTGGCAAAATACTGTTAACGAAGGCGTCGTATTGGTGGATGGCAATTATTAACCCATCCATAAAGCTCTAATTCTTTTATACGTGTGATTACAACGGTATTTATTGCACTAGAGACGCTGTGTGCGCGGGAAGATATCACTTTAGTAGCCTATTAAACTGTCTCGTTGCAAGGCTTCCCTGTAGTCTCAAGCGATAGTGCATGACTTTCGAACGGAAAGTAGTTGGTTCGAATCTCGAAACATTTTAACCGTACAAGACCACCACTTTTTCTTCTTTGTCTCTTTAGCGTGCTTATCCTAATGTCATTTAAAATGATTCTTTCATATGATTAAAAACAACACACGAACCTTAGAGTCATCGGGTGGTTCGGGTCTCTGCAGTAAATGACAAGACTCTGTCCCGAGCAACGGCCCTCTGTGCTTCTTCACACAAGACTTCGAGAAAAGGAGATCAGATGGTGGTGAATAGTGTTAGAGTAGAGTGAAGTGGGTGTTGTTACTCTCTTTCCAACCAGCGCCAACCAACTCTAACCGAGTGATGAGACTTCTTCTTGCGTGCTGCTTGGCCCCATGTGTGTGTGCACCGGCTCCACTTCTTGCTACCGACAACGGAAAGAAAGCAGCTGAAACGACTCCCATGGCTGCTGCATAGAAATGAGCAAACGGTTTCTTTGCAACATCCTAAATTTCCATTCGAATTTGCTACCGCCGCCTGCCTCTCCACTACCAAGTAGGCGAGGAACTTAACTTGCTGAATGGAAGCTACACGCTGCTGTGACTACTACGCTGCTTCCTTCTCCAGGGCACACAACATGCACTCTACGTATGTAGTATGTGTGTGCGTGTGTGTGTGTGAGTATGCGGCGCTCATACATAATACATTCAGCGCTAGGGAGTGGAAAAGGGAGATTTTCAAACCAAACCGCGTCAAACATCGACACTTTTCCTCCTTACCTCCACCCCCATCCGTCCCCTAACAACTTCATTCTTGCGTATTTTCCCCCCTTTCTTGTGTGGAAATAGCACGTTTGCTTGCGTTCATACAACTTTTTCCGCTTTTCCTTTAGCTACTTTTTATAATTTACGTCAACTTTCAGCTAAATATTTATTCATTGACTCACCCAAACTCCCCCAAGGATTTATACTGCACCATTAAAAGGCAGGGAGAATGCATTCCTTCATTTGCGCTTTTTTTTCTCTCGCTTCCCTTCGCTCCAGCTGCATTCCGGTCATACATTTCCCGTGTCTGGAAAGTGGAAGCTTATCATTATACCCTCTCCCTCCACACACACACAGAAATCGCCAGATCACAAAACCCGAAAACCGCAAATAACAATGCTGCAGAAAGCGAAACAGATAACATTGAGAGGTGTGTGGATTCATAACGCAGGCTCCCACTCTCTCTTTCTCTCTCTCTCTTGACTCCCGATTTTCCCCGGCAAAGTTGAACGTGATGATGCTTCTTCCATCCATGCCAAGGAGACGCGCCATGCCGGCAACATTTTTGATGAAAGAACTTCCCCAAGCGCCGGCACAGATCTGCTGCAGCTGAAGGGGCATGACGGGAGCGCCAAAAAAACGGCTCTTTACCGGCGAAAACGAACCGAGAGATTCAAAACCAACATCACCAAGTAGCCAAGAGTTGTGTGTGCAGCAGCAGCAGCAGCAACCTAACCTGCCGCCACCAAAGCCCAGGAACAAGGCGATGGGCGAGAAAGCGAGCCAGCGGAAGCAGCCAAGATTTGGCCACTGTGTCCAGAATGAAAAGCAGGATTCACCCTTCGTGATCGTGACGGAGCGAGAGAGAGAGCGAGAGGAGCACTACTGCAAAAGAGACAGGCGGCGCCGAAAACGCTGTTGCGGGCAAAAACCCGAGGGAAAACTGCAATAAAACGCAAATGTTACCTTTAATATAGAAAATATTCCTCCGTCACCGCGGGAAAATGGAAAAGCCCTCGATTGCCGGCGTCGAAGGGGCGCAAGAAGGTGGCAGTGGTGCGCGTAAAAGGGCGAAATAAACCACATTGTAAGCAGGGTGGCCCGGTAGGGTGTGGTGTGGAGTGGAATATGGTTCAACAAGCGATAAAGGCAGCATTTAGAGGTAGAGGCGTTCGTCAATCTGAACGCATGGAGACCACACCACCCGATCGTGTTTCACTTCGATCGGTTGGGGTTGATTTGTGGAAAATAGTTGATTTCCCCCGAACAAGAATACTTATTTGCAGTAGGGTAATGGTGATTGTGCTACCCTTTTAGAACCAAACACACACTAAATTAACCTTCAAAACAATCAAACACAGTCATGATCAACCTTGTTTGTTGCAAAAATCACTCGGTTTTTTCCCAGCCAATCATTCCCCACCATTCCCTTTTGTGCCTAATGAGCTGAACCTCTTTATGCAAACGTTCAAACGCAAAAAACGAGCCACAACAACAGTACAAAAACAGGTCCCTTCGGATAATAACTTGTGATCCCTGAAGCCGCACGGTCACTTCCCAAAAACACAAAAAGAATGAACACCCCCCGAACCGTACCTGTTTAGTGTGTTTTCCTAATGTGTAACAATCTAGCAGCTCAGAGCTTCGTCACGCAACCGGCAACGAGAACCGAAAATGGGCTCCAAACGTAACCGAAAAGCTAATCGAGTCACTGCTGCTGCTGCTGCTACTGCTCGATTGTGGTGAAAGGAAAAACTATTTTCCCTGCTCACGCAAAAATACAATCTCATTATCCCCGTACCCCACACACTGGGGCCTTGGATCCGCAGCTCACCCTGATAAGGGAAAGAGTGACCAAATTATCGTATCCCCCCCTCGAACCTTTCGAAAGAAGATGCAGAAGCAAAAATAACAACAAAAATCGAAATATTCAATTATTTATAAAGATTCAGATTATCCAATTAAGGTCCTGCTGGAGGTGGTTTCGTCATCGACGAACATCGAGCTGGAGCATAACTAGGTCTCATAGGCCTGAGAATAACTGGTGCTAGGAGCGGGGGACTATAGTATAGTTAGGCATATTTTAGGCATTGACATGAAACACAGAGTTCAATAAAATAAAATATGAATGTGGGATACTGTTCCTGGCCATGTTACAGCGCAAGCAACCTTACGAAACCTCGTTAACTCATTCTGGAAGTTAGCTAAGCTCTTAGGGAGAAATGGCATGACCATTGCTTTCCTAAAATCATGCTGATAAGCTGCCTACCCCAGTTGTATCGATTAGTTATCAGCACAGAAAGTAGATAATCTCATTGAAGTAGATGATCTGATTGAAAGAATTCCAAACTCTGCTTCTAACGGACACAGCACCACCTGTCCAAATCGACAAACACAAATTTGCGTGCGTGTCAGTTTGACTTCTCTCCGCCCAGCGTTACTTTGGTAGTGCTTACCTCCTCCCTTACCGTGCACTCGTGTGCTGGTGCCACCCCAAACAAAAAGGGCAATTTATGTTTCCTCCCCGCAGGGACGGAGGCAAATTAACCGAAGCCTACCGAAATGAAAGGAACGAGGTACGAAAAATCACCCGGCCAGGATATACACCAACCCGAAACACCGTTTTGACCACCACCGGGAGAGATTCCTTTTTGGATTGGGTTATGTGTAGAGCTCGAGATGATGAGAACCCAGCTGTACACTGTCGTACCGTCATTGGGTGTGTATGGGGATTAAAATCGAGCTAAAACTCTTTTGCATGTACTATTCCCCTTTCGGCACCCTCAGCAACACACACTCCGGAGATAAACCCCAAACACACACACACGTACAGTGTAAAAGGGATATTTTTTCGACATTTGTTTTGCACAACAACAACTACTACTGCCCCTTCACAGGGAGGATAAAAGCAAACAAGGGGTGGCCGGGATGAGGCTGATGAGGCTGATGAGCTTCTTAGCCTGTCCGAGAAGACTGTTGCAAGAGATTACCGATCGTTGTGCTGTGCTTCTTAGTGCCATTGCCCTCTCTACCACCAAACACACACAAACACAGAATACTCAAGGGATCGCCGCCCAGTATTGGACACCGGTAATAACACAAGCTGCACACATTCTCTCCTGTTCTGTATGTTTTTTTTTTCTTTTGCTCCACCTCCAAACCACACAGTGTACGAAGTAAATTGAATGGCTACAAATGAAATGAAGCCCAAATCCCCGAAAGTACGTCACAACAACACTCCGGAGATACACTGAGCGACGGAGACGGAGGTGGGAGATTGCTTGTTAATGCCCAACGCAATTTCCACCGTCGCCAGTGGCCCCCAAAAAGTACGCACCGAGGGCCATGGGATTACGACTCATTGCATTCAGTGCCCGGGAGGAGGTGATCTTGAGTCCCGAACGTCCGAAATAACGAAGGGAAGGGATGAAGGAGGCCTAAGTGAGGTTCCACAACGGGAAGCTATTGGTAGTCCTGATAATCCTTGACCCGGACGACGACACACCGTCCCCTGAGGGCACCGTCAGGATGCTGCTGACGACTCCGCTCGTTCATAACTAAATAGGAGGATCGAATTTTATCGAACAGCAGCAGCAGCAGTAGCATCACCACCGGGGCTCAGGAAACCCTAATGCCCATTACATGGTTTTTACCCCTTTTTTGGTTACTCCAATTCGCTGCCTTTGCCCTCTTTGCTGCTCGATAACTACGCCGAGGATTCCCAAGGATCACAGAGAGCGACTGAGAGGAGATTTTTTAGTGTGAAGCCTGTTCGCAGCAAAAGAAAAAGCTTCAAACTATGATGATGACACAACAATGTGGTAGCTTTGTTGGGAGAGCGCCTTTTTAAGGCATCTGGCTGGTCTTCCCCAACTTTTAAGGTTCATTTTGGGTAAGGAGGATTGGGAGGAGACGAGAGACCAATTGATTATGGAAAGTTTGGCCAGCAGTTTTCCAGCGCACGGGAGGAGATTGTTCAAAGTGGACTACTTTGCATATAAATGACGGTGGAGTTTTTTTAGCAGGAGTTTGGCATTGGTGTGTATTTGTGGGTTTGGAGAGAGAGAGGAGAAAATTGGGGAACTTTGGATGTCTGAAATTAATGTTGAAAAATACCGAAACACCAACGTTTGCCCTTCGTTTTAATCAACACACAAACTAACGCGCTTTTATTAGTTCCAAAAATCAAACAATTTATGTGATACCTAACCCTATACCCACAGGGTACGGAGGCTGGTACCCGGAGACAGTGTAATGAAGGCATCTCGAAGCAAAGTTTCATTCAGCACGCAGAGGCACCACCAGCGAGAGAGAGTGGCTTTCTCCTTTACGAATGGATGGGTGGCAAATGAATTCAGGATCGCTGCCCTACCCAGGGCTGGATTATCGTATGCCTCCCCCCTGGGTGGAAGTCGTCGGGGTTATATTAAAACCTTCACACAGCTCCGGAAAACTCCGGTGTTGCCGCCTTCGATATAAACTAATTAACGTAGTGCGTTATGAAAAAATTAAACCACCAACAATGGTGCGCCTCCGAAAAACTCGCAGCAAAGTGAATTTCTATGTTTTGCAAACGGTTGGCAAACGCAAAACGACACACCAGCGAGCGCCCTCCCCACCCGACCAACCACTCCCAGCGACATGTTATTGCTCCAGGGTGGGTAGAGGCAGCACGGGTTGTTGTAAATTGGCGCGTGTTTTACATTAAAATTTCACCAAACTAACAACTCCACAAGAGAAGATGCTGTTGTATGCGTGTTTGTACGCTGTGGCTTTACAAAGGATTCGTCGTCCACAAAGAGCAAAGCATTCGTTTCTCAAATAACACCACAAGCAAATGCTTCTTGTTCGTGTGTAATTCATAAAAATACAATAATATAATTTAAAGCTCTCGTCAATCGTCTGAAGTATTTTGAACTCAAAAACAAAACCAACATCATCCATATCTCACCCTAATTCCCTCGCATTAGCTTTTAATATGACCACCGACACCATCCGTCCTCCCCCTTTCTGCCCGACGGCAAACGGCAAAGGGTGTTGGATATGATTTATGTACCAATAACCCACCAATTGACATCGAAATCACCCTGTTGGTGTCGTCCTGTCGAATGCCAACGATCCTTTCCCCCTTTTCCTTCCGCAGCAAAACACACAAACTACCGGAAGGGGGGCGAGCACAGCCACAACAACAGTGCGATATCCTTCATTCCAGCCCAAGGAAAAAGGTCATTAAATACATCAAGCGATCGTGTACGAAGAAACCCCTCATGTCCGTCTGTCCGTCCGTGGTGTGTGTGTGACGAAAAGCGGGAAATATTGTTCCATGTCCAGCACAATTAAGCCTTAAATGCTCAATGGTAATCACGAAACGCGCGAAGGAGGTCAACCGAAAGGACTTGGAGGGCTCCAGCGCTTCCCCGTCTGGTTGTGGACGAATTGTGGTTCCATGTGTAAATTATGAGCAGTAGGCAGCAATAGGCAGCAATAGGAGCAAGAAAACGGGGAAACCAATTCGGCCCACCAGAACCCACTCGTCGAAGAGCTCTTCAAGGTTGACCGCCCCAACTTTTAGCGTCCGGTTCAAGTTCGGCACAAAAATGGCAACCAGCCGACCGACCGACCGACCGACGGAACCGGAATGCGAGCTATTCCATGTTCCGTGAAACGGGAAGAAGTCCCTCGCACACAACACCACACAAGCACAAAGAATTCGTCGTCGCCGTCTTGCGCCCAAGACAGAAGAAAAGTACAGCAAAAGCAGCCAAAGGCAAAGGATGGCGGGTGAGAAGAACCTTGCAAAACTCCCGGGGAGAATGTGCGGTGGCAAAAAGAAAGTTGTACAAGTGCCAGTAAATCATATTTTTGTGTAAAAATCACATTAAAACCACATGCTACTCATACTGCTGGGTGGTGCTGCTGCCGATGCTGATGCTGATGCTTCGTTGGCTCTTCGTTGGCGGGCTACTACTACTCGATTGCCGCAGAGCGCGCGCCATCATCATCCACCATCACACAACATCGTTCATATATTAGTGTGATGCCGTCGGTTTTATTGCTTTTGTACCCTCTCTCTCTCCCTCTCTCTCTTCCCTGAACTCTGGCTTGATCTGTTTGTGTCCGCCATGGAGGGAAGAAAAAACTTCTCCAAAGGATCTCGCCACCGCTCGAAGGGGGTGAACAATAGAAACACACACACACACACACGGAACAGTGTGTGTGTTTACCATATTTGGGGAAAAAAACTTCAGGGAATGGTAGAAAAACCGCATTTTATTCCTCACTCCAACCCCAAAAACAAAACGAAACCCCATCGGTGAATGTGTCGCCCGGAAAAATCGTCATTTAAATGTTGCAAACCAAAACTTTGTTTCCCAAACCATGTCCCCTCCCCCTCAATACGGTTCCTGCCTATATTAGCAGCAGTTGGAGCAATGGAAAAAAGACACATAAATATGTGGCTGTCTGTATTTCTTTTCAGCTTATAAAACCTCACACGGGGACAGATTGACACACACACACAGGCCACACTACACATGGAAATGGAGCAACAATAAGTATGCACAAACGTGTGTCTGTGTGTGGCAACGTTTTTGATGGCATCTTTGGTGGCCTTGGTCAGCCCCCTCCCACCGGCCACAAGCACAAACTAAAAACCGAAATGTTAACCAAACTTATGTTACCATTATTTACGGTTGTACGTGTGCATTTGACGCTTTGGAAGGGAAGAAAGTTTGGGCTTTCGCGTATGGTGGAAGCAGTAGCTAGTGGTTGAAGGTTAGAATGTGACATCACGACTCGCCCCAAAATGATACTTTCAAAATTTTCTTTCACCAAACATTTTGTTTTTTTGGTACAATATCTTGGCTATTTTCTAAATTTTAGTGACAATATTCCTTCTCTAAGGATAAAAGCTTTCTCTAATCTGACTCCGGCGTTATGATTCTTTGTGTTTCACCGTTTTTTTGTTACAAGCCGAAACAGTGTTATCTTCTGGAGCTAACCCTGGACAGCCGAACACAGTGGCAGCTAGTGGAAAATCTTAATTAATTAAAATTAAGTCATAACAAACTCCTCCGACTTCATGAGCTTCTTTAATACATTCCGAATGCTTTAACTAGATCTACCCACATCTAGATTCCACCGACCGGACAGAGAGAGAGCGCGCGCCCAATGGGATCGCAATGGGGATTTGTCTGGTCAATCGACTTCAAAGATAAAACCTTCTACTCGGGGATGGCCAGGCATCATTCGGCGGGCTCTCCAGGGCGGATGGAAAATGACAATAATCCTATAGAGAGAAAACGGTGCTGGAAAATGGTATCATCGCGCGATCCGCCATCCGGTTAAGCGCTCGCCACATTACTGGGAGACACATTTTCTCATGCTTTGCTTTAAAAATGCTTTAATTAATGTTGCGAAATGTGCCAGGCGTAATGGGTGTTACACCCCCAGGGGGGGAGGGGGGTCGTGCCACACCGTGAAAGGATTCGGAGAGGAAAATCTCACCCCTGTGTGCTACAATCCTTTCAAAAGAAAAATCCTTACTAATCGCCGGTTGGTAGCATAAAAGTGGCTCGGAGAGCGAATAAAGCGAGCACCACCGTGGGGTGAGGGGGTAGAGGAGTCAATCTAACATTGCGCGGGCACATCGCACTGAAAGTGGCAAAGAATTCTATCACGTCCGGTGTATGCTTTTGTTGCCGTGCTTTTGTGTGTGTGTGTGTTGTCCGAAAAATAATTAACTTAATTACGGAGCAGCCCGGGCGCAAGCGTATCCCCCCAACCTGCGGACAGCATGCAAACTATGCGAGCCAGTGGTGAGTGCAAAAAATCCTTCCAAAATCACAGAACCAGGAGAAATGTGGTGGCATGACAAAAAGAGGTTGAAAATAGAAAAATCAAACGAAGAAGTAACATTGAAGTAATCCAGTACGACGGGAATGACTGGATGTGAACAAAAACGCCACACGGGAACACACACACACCTTCAAAGAACAGACAGGTTAAAATGCTTCCCCCCAACGGTGAGATTCTACCATTCCTCCCCCGAAAAACTTGAAGGGTTCTTCAGACTTACCACTCAATTAAATTTGACAAATTTTGCTATCCATCGGTACACACTGCGGGCGTCGTGACAAGGCCGGTGGCTTGGTGTCGTAAATGGTGGCAATGCTCGGGAAACTTCCTGGAAGGAAACACAGACCAGAATGTGGAGAAGAATGTCAGTAAAATGTGTCTTTACGGGGGTTATGTTAGCAAGTGGGCAGCAGAGTTTAAGATGAGACGTTCATTACATCACGGCACGGTTTTCACGGTAAAGTTGGGTTATGAAAGTGGAACTCATTAGAATTACTAAGAATGAGAGTGTTTGTAATGACTGTTCTTCACTCAACGTCGCACCGAGCAGCACACAGACAATCGAATCGCAAATGCTTCAAATGCTGAGACTGTTGCAAAACATTTTACAATGAGTCAATCGAATGACGAATTTCAGTGGCAAGAAACCGAAGATCCCATCCAAAGAGCGCACTTGACGTGTGAATAATGATTCCGCTTTTAGCATTTTTCATAACCACCAGCCGACGCAGCAGCACGCAACAAAAAAGTATTCGTCTTTGAAGCAAACGCGAATGCAATAATCATAAACCAATAACCTCCAAGCGACCAAACAGCGCGAATGGCAAGCAGCGGCAGCAGCAGCAGAAAAAATCCCATTTAGATAAGAAAGACGTCTAGAGGATTGTCTCCGCGTCGCTGTTGGTTCTGATCGGGTTTTTTTTTCGTATTTTTTGTTCCCAATATTGCCTCTCCGGGAAGATGAACTGTCAAAACGAGCCCGAGGTTTTTTTGCGATCTCCTGCCGCTGCGTTTGTTATCTTCTGCCCGGTTTGCCATACTTTCCGCTCTACTTATACCAAATAAATAAACACACACACACACAACAGCCGCAACAACAACAACAATGCCAGATCGGACAGGCCATCGAGCCCGAATGTGGTGAAGCAAAGTCCAGAAAAATTGGCTCCAGCTCAGAGAAACGCGATCCCGCACGAGTTTAAGAATTATTAAGTTTTCTCCAACCCAAAAGCTTGTTAAATCTCACTCGTGCTCCGTGCTCCCTCCTTCCTACCCCCCTTCACGAAGAGTGTTCGTCCGGTTCAGAAAGCCGTTGATACAAATCCAACCCGCAAAATCGCATTTACCCTAGGGGAATGCCCGGGGAAAAGGGACACACTCACACCCCAGGCCCGTCGTCGTGGCAGCGTCGTGTGGAGAAGGAAATTCGTGATGCCATGACGTGCATTTTTAATCGACACCAGCAGAAGAACTCCCCGTTCGCCCCGTTCGCTTATATGGCGCGAAGTCAACAAAAGGGGACCGGCCCGTTCCTCGTGGTCCTCGGTTCGAGAACGGTTGGGTATAAGGGGTTTTTTGGTTGTTGAAAAGTTGAAACGTTTATTAAAGTACCACCACAAAGCCCAAAGTGCCTGTGCTCGAGACAATTTGACGCTGTCTTGCAGTTTAGTGTTTCATTGTTTTCGTGATGCTTTCCCGGTCAATATCCGGAGCGATGTGCATTCCTCTTCCATCGAGCGGAAATAAGTCACAACACAAGAGTCACAACAATACAACAAATGGGCTTTCCATCCAAGGGTTAACTGTCGTGAAGAGGGCTGTGTGGTGTGTGCATTACGCGTAAGGGGCATAGATCCCCCCGGACGAGGGAGAGAGAAAAGAAAAAGAACTCAAAACACGACAGCTTAGCTCCCACTTACCGACTTCCTATTTCTGACAAAGTCCTCTAAAATATGAAAAGGCCTCGAGAAGCCAAACGTTATTTGGGTTATTTTCGATGGGTTCTAGAGGTTCTGGAGATATTTTGGATTGCAACGCGTACCCTTCAAGAATCGTCATAATCGTCCGGACGCGACACGGGCGCGGAGGGACTACACCTTGGAGCTGGAGGCTTTCGGCTCTCGGCACAGTGGGCTCGCGCGTAAACGCCAACAAAGCGCGGGGAGAGGACGCGCCCCCGGTTGCTCAACGCTGGCGCTAAAACCGTTTTTCGAAAAACTATTAACGGTAGTAAACATTCCGGACACGTTTTACATGGATTTCGTTCGCCGCTTCTCGTGGCGCGCTCCACTCACTCCATCATCCATCCATCCCCGGGCCGTACATCGGAAGCCGTACAAATCTCACGCTCACTCTACGCGGACGCGTTCAACGACGCTCTGCGTACGCAACGAGGTTCGAGTATTCCGGCTCGGTCCAACAACTCATCTTTCCCAATAAGCGACTCGGTTGAAAAGTGCGTCCCCAGCTCCTCTTTTGGGGTTGAAACCGGCGGCACACACACACAGGACTCAGACTCATATCCCGCGGATGGATCTTGCTAAGCGCTCTGCTACGACCCATCAAAAGATTTCCACGACAGCAGGATCGGGACGTGGCGCTAAATTACGAACGAAAGCGAATTGCCTTCCTGCAGCCACGGTCGAAGCGATGATATGCGTGCCGTACGTTCGTTATACTGGCGACATAATTTCCAGCTCTGCACAAGCACACACACAATCGCCTGCCAACGGAAGCTGCAAGGTCTGCGAGGACGATAATTTGACGAAATGAGACACTGCCCGTTCGCTCGTTTGCATATCTAAACGCTTGGCACGCTGCGCTGCCGAGTTGGCGAGTATGACACACGATGGAAAGATATGGAAACGTGCCTGCAAAACGAATCACGAAAGCCCTACCAGTCATTGGAATGAAATAATTAGTTTAACTCGACGCAGCAACAGGGTGCAATAAAGCTTCGGAAACAATGGCGTACTGCGTAGATGTGACAGGTTTTGCTATCAGGCAGATTTTGTTATCTTTTTACCATCTGACAAGTAGTACAAGAAAAGAGTCTTCAACATCAAAACTACATCTTCTTGCTGATGACACAGGTTCTCACAAAACCTGTTATTAACACCTCGCGCGGTAAAAGGAAACGACGACGTAAACCGTCTTCAAGGATAGGATCGTTGTTACCGGTAACAAACGGTACGTCTCACAATTTGCTGCCAGTTTAAACAAATCATTATCCAACGCCCCAAAACGCTACCCAAATGCCCAAAAATACCTGTTCGAACAATTTACCCAATCAATTACCATTGAGCCCTGGTACGACCGCGGGTCTCAAAATGCCCGGTAGCCAGCTCTATTCCCATGATGATAAATTCAACACTGTTTAACAACACATTAAACGAGGCGCTAAGCAGTAATGCCATCAAACGCGCTACAAGCGGAAGGCAACCCGTGTGTGTGTGCACACAGCAGAATCGTCCGCCGCAAAGCTTTCCTAACCTCACTTTTAAACGCCAGCAAAAGCATCATTTGAGTAAGACATTTTTTGTCCAATCGTCACGGAAAACGGAAAACATCCCAATTAGTACCCTGTTCCCGTGTTCGGTTAAGGGGGCCTCTCTCCTGCCTATTTTCGGGCACCGCTGCCAAACAAATGGCTCGTTGGATGATATTTTTAGAGAAACTTCCACACATACTCCATATTTCTTCTTCAGAGCGTTCAGAGTCGCCCATGGCAGACAAGTAAATCGAGGATGTGGATGTGTGTGGGGCGCCTGTTGACAGTTGTATTTATCGTGAAGCTTTGTGAGCTTTGACTCACATTTGCTACTGGGTTTGGAGGAGTGGGATTCATTTAAAACGTGTAAGAAAGTATTTTGAAAGATGCAAACCACCATGTATAAACGCTTAGTGCAGCATTATAATAAACGCAAGTAGATACGAGAGTATGAAAAACTAAACACTAACTCATTAAAACAACCAAGTGATATTAAAAGTATCAAAGTTTGTTGGAGCAGAAAAAAGGCAAAACTCTGCACTACAACAGCATCGATAAAAGTGAACGCAAGCAAACTTCACTTTCGCGCTAAGGTCACGTAATCTAGATACAGAAAAGGGATAAAAGAAATGATGATAAAAAAACAAACCACTGACAAAAGTTGTCGATAGTGTCTAGCTTAGCCAATTTAAATTACTATAACAAAATAAAAGACAAAAAACAAATGCAAAACTCAAAAGCAAGCACAAAAACCTGCATCCGCTTGAACAAAAACCAACAACCAACAACCAAAAAAAAAAAACGCTGCTAAAAAGTGTTGATATTTTGCCCATCATCTTGTTTGGTGTTGTTTTTTCTTCTTCTTATCTTTTGTGTGTATTCTGTTTACTTTTTTGCTTGGGAGATGGTGTGACTATGCCCGGGGAGGGGTCTTGGGTTTCGAAAGTCATCAAAGATGCCGATGCCGGATCTTATCTGCCGCGAAAGAGCGAAAAGTTCGGGGTAAGGAAAAGGATGGGATAGTGTTTTTCTTTCTTTCTTTCTTGTCGTAAGCAATGTTGGTGCCGTGACCAGGATGATATCACAAGGACTAAATTGTTATACAATGTTGTTGCTGTTGTTTTTAGCTTAAAATTTAACGCATTTGTTCGCCGTTTTCCCCCGTCAGCGAAGGAAGAGAGTGAGAGAGAGAGAGAGAGAGAGAGAGAGAGAGAGAGAGAGAGAGAGAGAGAGAAAGAGAAAGATAGAGAATGTGCTACACATTTATGCGTTCACATGTGTTTGGTGGTGGTGTGTGTGTGTGTGGTGCTAGGTTGTCAATGTTGGGTGGCACGATGCGTGGCCGTCTTTACCAGAAGCGACCGTGGCGCCTTTCACCCTACCAACAACAACCATTTGAATGCGTTCATTTTCACAATTCATAAATTTTTCCCCAAACCAGAAAGCAGAACCGAAACGGGTGGTGGAGGAGGAAAACTAACGTCACTGTTGTGCGAAAAAACGATGCCAAACGAAGCATGTGCGTGTTTGCTGTTTTGCTGTTTCCTGCAGTTTTGGGAATATTTGGGCTGGAAGAATACAAACCTCGTCTCAACTGCGAAAGGGATTTCCCAAAATGTGTGAGCCACAGGACAAGAGCACAAGAGGCGGCAAAATGATCTCCTCTACCCCACCTGCATTTTCGCTAAAGCACACACAATCCCCGTCGTTCGGTGGGGTGGTTGTGAAAATTAGGAAAATGCGAACACTGGAACAACGACTGCAGTACGTGTGGCAGCGCGCAAGAAACTCATAATGGCCAATCGGAGAGATAAGGACGGGAAGGAAACAAGCGGAAAGGAGGAAAGGTGTGTGTGTGTATGTGTGCTCTGATAAAACGCAAAAACTCGAAAGACGCATCAGGGTTGGGTAAGATGGAAGAAAAGAAATCATCGGTCCCATCACCAAAGCGTTCGCTTTGCTTGAGCAAAAGGGAAGACCATGACACCATGAGGACAGCATATCGGTGACACAGTGGTTCACCAAAGAGCGCCAGTAGGATCGTAACAAGACGGGAGAAAATGAAGAGAAGGGAAAGACGGTGAAAGGACCATCGACGTTGTTGTTCCAACTTTCCGGTGGTGCCGTTGCAGAAAGAAATTCAAATTCAAATCGTTCGTAAATAATTAAATAAGAACAGTTTTCGGGCGCAACCAAGCAGGGCGTTGGCAATCTTGGGGAGGGAGAAGGATCTCATCTTTTCCGTTTTTGGAGTTTCTTTTTCTTCTTCTTTTTACTCTTCTCTTTTGGCTCCCCCCTGGTTTTGGGCACAAGGCACTTCCTCCTTGTTGGTGGCTACTTTTTCCAAACCCAAAGCAATGTTTGCTCAACTGGCACCAGAGATGATTCCGTGTTTCGGTCCTTTCTTGGGAGGAGGGAGTTGGGTAGGGGGGCGTTCATTCTAGTCCAAAGCAAACATTGGACACCGAGCGAGACTTTGGGAATCGGAATTTTCCCAAGTGAGACCTACAAAAGTAGGATAAACAAAAACAGACACACGGAAACGAAATGTTGGGGGCCGTGGGATGCTTTCCGGAAGATTTCTTCAAGGCGTCGTTGTTGCAGGCTATTTCCTTGTGCCGGAGGCTTTACCGAGCCCTTCGTCGGTTGCGATGGTGCAGATGGTCGCCCGTAAGCAGGAGCAGCAGCAGAACGCTTGAACGATTGTGGCACTCGTTTCACCTTCGAACGCCCACCGTCATTCGTTCCGGAACGCCCGTGAACGTTGATCGAGTTCGGTGAGGCGCTTTAAATGAAACCGTCGTGACGTGTTTGCCTTGTTTCAATGCTTTAACAAACCGCAACTAAACAGAGGGCGACAGTTTCTTTACAAAAACACATTCAAATGTCTCACTGTTACCGGGCTTTTTTTTTAATTTCCTTTCGTTACTACGCACTCAACTGTGTGAGGGTTTTAAAACTCTTGCACACACACACTCTTCTGTTCATCCATATTTGGCGCCACGGTATGGCCCCCAGGAGTCACAAATAACCAAAAGCAATAGCAAAAAACAAGACGCAATGTTTAAGTTTTTCCCGAGTCAGCAAACAGCCCAAAGTTCGCAGCCCTTATTCGCACTTCAAAATTCGATTCCAACATTCCAGACACTTCCGCACAGACGCCACCGGTCGACCAACCGATCCAGAGCCAGAATGTTTGTTTATTTTCCCTTCTCTACTATCCTACTGGCGAAGGAACAGTGAGGCCCACGAGCCCAACATTGGCTGAGAATTCAATTCCCAGGGGATCTATTTTGCCTTCCGTGCGCCCTAGCGCGAGCCTTCTCCCCGAATCTGACATCCGGTGCCTTCCGAAGGTTCTTTGGCGTTAGAATATCTTCCCTAGAAGCTGACAATGTCGCAAAACCGACACACACTAGACCGACACTGGTACTGTACCAATAAATGTTTGCCTTCATCTACCGCCTTAGTAGATCGCGCGCCACCAGGCGGCAAGCAAGCAAAACGATTGCGTTCTAGTTCATGGAGCTGTGCGTAGTAGCTGCTGTCTTGAGCGACCAGTTCGAGAACGGTTTGAAGAAATTACTGCCAAGAATAAGCACAAAAAATAACGTACACAGAGAGAAAAACATCTCGAATTTTAACGACTTCCGGACGCCATTCCGAACGCTCCCCACACACACATACACACTGTACACTACTACCAAACTGCGACACACAAACCCTCTCTGGGAAAGGAATAAATAAACACTGTTACATTGGCTAGGATTCGCGGCAAAATAGCAAAAGGACACACACAGGCAAATGGCAAGCGGGCAAACAAAACTGCAAAACTGCGAAAGAATTCGAAGCCAAGCAAAACTTTGCCATTCTTCTGTCTGACTGCGTTATCTGAGCGCATTCGAGTGGAAAAATGTTATGGAAATAGTTGCGTTGCGCGCTGCGTTTCTTTTCGCTGGGTCGGTTGTAATTTACAAATTGAAGAAATACTAGTTTTCGGGAAAGTGTAGCACAATATTTGCTTTATAAAATGGACCAATAACGGCCAATATAGAAGACCCAACATTTAAATATCACCTCACTGAAACTCGGTCAATCAACGCCAAAAGGAGGACCGCGCGTATGATAAATCCCATTAAATTATCATACTTTCGCACGTCATCGCCGTTAGGATGTGTCTTGTGTCCCCCCCCCCCCCCCCCCCGCTCTTTCGGAAATCACCCACACCGTTTAAAATATTATCGACAGCGAAAGCCATCGGCCGCTAAATCTGCCCAGCTCAGCAACCTAATGACATCCTTCTTCATGGCCCTGTCTGCGTTCGTCCCGTGTGCCCGATGATTAACCGAAAAGCCAGCCAGCTAGGAAGGGAGAACAGAGTAAGAAGGTAGAAGATGAAGAAAAACGAAACATAAAAGAAAAACGACTTCCGGCAGATTGTCCACGCCAAGCGCAAGATAGGGTGTGTGTGGTGGTACGACGACAGTGCAATGTCTCAGTGGTTTTAAGGGAAAACGTCATTAAGCAAAAGGCGACCGGGTGAAAAGAAAGTGATCGACGCTCGTTGGACAACATTAGCACCTCGCGCTAGTATAGGGAAGGATATGCAATATTGTGATGCCGGTACATAAGAGATAAAGAATCTGCTTTCTTCCCACTATATTAGCTTTATAAAATTATACTAAATTTTCCATCACTGCAGCATGCAAATATTTCAATATCGAAAGCCAACTTTCTCCAGTTCCGTGAGTTCACAGTTGCTCCAGTCCCGCCGGGAAACGTCTGAGATCACTGTCTTGGCGCTAAAAATAATTAAGAATTCCTGAGATGTTATAAACAAATGGGGGACACAATGTACACACAACACACACCAGCACCAGCCGTTTGCAGTTGGGATTGATTTTTTTGTTTTGTTTTGTTCCGGTGCCAATTCTACTGCCACAAAGAGGCCACGGCGCACACGACGGTAGGCAACATTAAAGCCAAACAAAGGCACTGAACGAAAAATATAATTAAAACAACACGTTTTTGATTCCCAGATACGTTTCAGGCTGCGGGGCCTATCGTTACTCTCGGTTGGGGAACACAATCAGAGGGGGGGCAGTGTTCTCCAGAGGAATGGTAGGAGAGAAAACGAGCCGATTTTGCATTTTCCCCGAGCGGGTGAAATAAAATTGGAATTAATTTCTGTACCAACACACGCGTTCGAATGGGCCTCCTCTGCTCTGCTGACTGTCGCCGCCCCGCTTTCCACTGTTGAGAAAATTGATAAAGAATGGCCCAACACCAAACAACGACATTTGAAAAGCGGGGGTTTTAATTTGTCGTCGAAGAAAACGGCAGCATGATTGGGCTGAGAAAGCGCGCGAAGAACCACCACCACCTCCAGCCAAACTACTGGTAAAATTGTATCGACGAAATTTGGGGAATTTCCAGCAAACAAAGTAAATTAGTTCAGCTGTACCTTTGCAGGAGAAAATGACAGTTTCTGTAGCTGATAGAGCGTTATAGAGTGACAATTCAAGCTTCGGCTTCTGTTCGAGAAATTTAAATTCGAAGCAAGGTGACAGAGAATTTCAATCTTCTCATTTAGTTTCCAACAGACATTAATCCGGGAAATTATTCTCCAACACCACACTTCTAATGAAGCGTTGAACTATTGCGAATTTTAATCTCATCCACAGAGAGGGGATACGTTTCAATCAAAGTGAGTGTATATATCAGGTGGGGTTATGTTGTTCTTTCTCACCAATACATCGACACACAATTTGACGGTTTGTTCCATAACAAAATCTAGTATGCCTTGAAGTTTCAACGAAATCTCGCAGAAATTGTATGTGGTTTTACTCAGGCGTAGCACGAAGAAAGAAGCCAAAAAACTTACGTGGCAGTCAGTTCTTGGATTAAAAAGAATATTTGAAGACTATAGATTCCAAAAAAGATCATTTCTTTCGCCAAATCTGATACATAGGGCAACAATGATTGAATCCTTTCTGCCAGCAGGCAAGGAGCAGTCTACCAACCGAACCAAATATGATTTTATACTGAAAGTGAGGAATTTATCAGAGTGCCTGCGCATATATCCTTTGGTCCTGTTCAACAGTCCACCGATTGATCTCAAATCTCGAGTGAAATTGTGAAAATTTTGGAGAGAGTTAGGAGTGAGTCCATAGAAAGCATCCAATTTGTTATGGATCTAACTGTCAAACCAGATTTTCTTTTTTTTAACGTTTTTAGACGTTAAATTGCACTGGATAAGCCCACCTGATATATCAACTCACTTTGGTTTCAATGAACAGTTCAAGCTGAAAAAGATCAACAAACTACCAAAAATCGAGCGACGAAGCACAACTTCCAGCACATGACATGTTGGCCAGGTGGTGCTTGAGCGCAACTTTGTAAGCCAAAGCCGATCGATTCCTCCTGAGGATATGGCCACTCTTCCACTAATCGCCGATCGAAGCTAAATTTAAATCCCTAATGCAATCCTAGCCCCAGAAGCTAATGAGTATAAGTTTGAAGCCGTCAACACCGCTCCACTATCTGGGTTGGATGTGGAGGAGGAGCTCCATTTTTCCGAATGGTTAATATTGCCTTTTTCCAACAGCAACAACGCCAGGACCATATTTTTGGTCAACATTTATGTATCTCTATTTTCCATTTTCTATTGCATCTTTTTTGCTGTTGTTTTGTTTATTCATCTATGCAGAGGGACAAACAAACACGCACACACACAAGGAGAGGAAGAACGTATCAATGTGGAATATGCAAAGGTTCAATCTAGCCACACACCAAAGACAGCGTGCGGACGAATGAAGGAACCGAGCATATCGTCGTGCGTCCAAGCTTCAACCGAAGCAGGTTTTCCCTCCACGTTTGCCATACATTTGCATAACAACAACGCATATCAGCCACGATAAACTAACCACTCCTCCCTTCCACCCTTCCACCCCTCCACCGCCAAATTACACTTTCTCGCCCTCACTCAAAGGCGGGGGCATGGAAATGGTCTTTAATCTACCCGATCCGCCCGTCCGCCTGCCCGCGATGAAAGGACCGGCCTGATATGCGCTGATGCTGCTGCTGCTGCTGCCCGTTCAGTCGGGGTCGGATCGGTTGGTCCTCCCCCTTCACTGGAGTGGATTTTGCTGTTCGACGTTCGAGGCCGACGCTTCTAGCAAGCGAAATGAGCTGGGCGGAGGAGCCCTCCGAGTCCGAGATGCGAGAAAATGATTTTTCCAAACCCACCACCAGGCGAGGGCGGCGTTCGCAAGCGGAGCGTTTCGGACCAACCGTTCGAAGGCGTTTTGCCGGCATTGGCCTTCTTTTTGCCTTTTTGGTTGGGGCTCGATTATCGAGTGGGATGAATTTTCAAACCTTCTCCTCGCTAGTTCCACCCTGTGAGCCGCCCTGTCCACTCACACGCACCCGAGATTACACCGAGGGAATGTGTAACGTCTCGCTGGGGAATGCGCTCTTTGCTCGTACGACGTACAACAAGGGGATAAGTTAATTTAGTTGTGGGAAAACTCTCGCCCTTACTGCGTTCGGGTAGCGTTCGGACGTTTGTAGGGAAAGGATATGGGGAACGAAATTTGTTTATCAACCAGCGGCACCACCACCACTGCCAACGAGTCGTCGTCGTCCAGCTGGGACGAAACACTAAATGCTACAAATTTATGATCCTCTTCGGTAAACCGAGAGTGTGATGGCATGTAATGGGCCCGTCGATTGATGAAGGGAAATCCAATTAAATCAAATATTATCGATGGGATGGATACGACGGCCCCCACTCTGTGCAGCGATCGTCACAAAAGATAGCTTAAAAGTGGGTCGTCACCAACTCTTGAGGGTGGATGAAATGCTGCGAAAGGAATAAGTTATACGCACGTCTTGTTTAGTAATGAGGGTTAACTAGAAACCGTAATTATAAGAGCCAAAAAGGAACAGCTCCAACTAGAGCAAGGAGACTTCATCAAGCTCCGTAACCTTCAATCATGTCTAATTTAGTTGAAACTTGAACAGGACTGTCGGCCGAACAATAATAACTGTCCGCTGCCACCGACGACAACGACGACGACGACGACAGAAAGCTTGACATTGGGACACATTTCTTAAGCGCCTCATCTTCTTAGCGAATAACAGGATTAGTAAAGACACAAACACACACAAAAAGCACAGGCGTGTTTGTGTGAACGTACTTGGAAAGTTCTTCCTCAAAATGGGTTAAACTTTTAAACCCAATAATCCTTCGACAACTCTTCAACAATCTACATTGTGCCACAAGAGACAATGCCACTTCTCCACCATGATTTCGTTGAGCTTCATTTCCATCGGAGCGGTGGTGTGCGGCGCAGCTAAGGGCAAAGAGGCACGGTAAATTCTACTCAGGAATCACATCAAGGACAACGCTGAAGAATGAGGAAAAGTTGGAGGTGAAACATAAAAATGGATTAAAAATTAAAATTCTATGTTATTCAAAACAATTCCCTGGACGAGCGAAGAGCGAAACACCTCCGCTGTGTAACCCCCTCTTCGTTGTGAGGATGTGGCCTTGGGGAAAGTTGGGTTTTCTTCCTGAATCAGAGAATGGGTAAAGAAGAAGCGAATGGAGCGTTCTTGTAAGAAACGGCCGGGTTGTTCCTGTTTTGAATATTTTTACACTTAAACTGGAGAATGAAATAGTGAAACACGGTTTTCAACCAACACAAAGCATCCACCAACAAACCCGGTGGCAAGATCACGCCAGTGTATCAAACGCTCCCCTGCTTCACACGCAACTCACCGTCGTATCGAGTAGTTGCAACTCATATCACCCACGAGTGGGCAATGTGAGCACTGGACCAGTTCACCCGAGAGCCTCGAGTGTGCAAGAGTGTCCACTTTCATTATCGAGCTGTGCCAACCCTGCCAATGCAACTCGGGCCGAAAAGGACACCTTCGAGCGCCTAGTGATCATCAGCGCCTCGGCCACCTCTCTCGAACGCCAATAAGTAGCACTTACTGTACTTATTGAGAACACACGGTGGACGCTTCATCATTACTCCCACCCCACCCCACGGCAGGGTCGACTGTTTATGAATGTAAATAAACAACGTGCCCACTAGTCGGGAAAGGCATTCGAGGCCAAGCGTTTGCCGTAGTGTCCGGTGAGTTTTCCACTCGACCAAAACCCAACCCGGATCCGACCCCCCTCCCTTACTAACAGCAGAGCGTAGGGGCTGGCGCATTGGACGATCTCGAAGGATCTCGTCTTTCCACTTCAGTGTCAGTGTATCTATCTCTCTGTTTGCCTCTCTTTCTCTCTCCCTTATTTATTCTATCCACTCCAAAACTCCATCCGGACGACATTCTCCTCCATCTAGCCAATCTTCCACTAACAACAAAAAGGCGGTGACGCGTGGGTGGTGGCAAGCGTTGCAGTCGAGATGAAAGGACGACCACCCACCACCACCACCACCACCGCCACAACGCAACTCTCCACAATTCCGATCATTCCTTCCTTCCATCCAATCCTCAAGAACACAGCATCGGGCTCTTCGATTCACTCATCACAGTAGCCCAGGCCCTTCGTGTTTTGTGTCGAGCACTGTTTCTTCTTCTTCTTCTTCCTTTCCTTCTTCGTCCGCGTCGCAGGGAGAATTTTATTTCTGTTATCTGCTCCGCTCTCGGTGCTGTTTTAAGCTTCTTTTATAACATATTTATGCAAATTTGTTTGTTTTTACCACTACTACCTACTAGCGGCAGTGGGTCCTCTCCCTTTCCCTCCCCGTCGCTCCAACCGTACTGTACTATGGAAACAACGACGATGTTCGTCTCATTTTCCATTCCCACACTTTCCCCTCAACATGTTCCACTCTTCACCCGCCTTCATCTTGGATGGAAATGAGGCAACAGAAAGAAGTTCCCATTCAACCGAGCCGAGCAGCAGCAACCAGCCATCATCATGCTCCAAAAAGGATACAGAGTACAACCGTGTGTGTGTGTGTGTGTGTCTGTTTGGAGTGAAAAAATATGGTCGACCGGGCTCCTTCTTGCTAAGCTGCGGCACACGATGTGGTGTCACTCTCTGTTTCAAGTGTCGAAATGAAATCCTTCCACCCAGGAATGGGGACACACACACACACACACACAAGGAGCATCAGAATCACTCCACCGTGGTGTTGCTAGAGACAGAAACCCCCTTGCACCAACTAAAGGCAAATCAAGAACCTTTCTCGCTCGCCTCCAACGACTCCTCCTTCCGCTCCTCGTTTTATAGTGGCGAATGCCACGACATTTCACAGACACAGAACGAAAACAGAAGCTCCCTATTGCTGCTGTCGATTCCTGGGCCCGACACCCACCCCCCCCCCCACCCCCCACTCCCTTCAGGAAAGGGAAAACAAAACAAGAGCGGCTGGTGAAAAATTCTTCAGCAGTGTCGGGACACTTTTCTGAGCTAATTTAAATTTTTGTTTAATTTAGGACCAAACGCCTTCTGTCCGTACGGCGGCTGGGGTGTAGAGGCGCTGACTCACTGTTGCTGGAAGCGGGTGGATGATGCCTACGAATGCCTGACGGGGTGGTGGTACTCAAGATTTTTGGACGTACTAATCGATTCTTGTTCTCTATCGGGCCTGGGCGGAGCAGGATTCGGACGAAACAAGATTCGGAATAGAATCAATTACTGGATGCTACTGACGCTGCTGCTTTTAAATTTGGTTCAAAATTTGTAGACATTGTTCCATCGGATTAGGTTCTATCTAATTAATGCCATTCCATTTCCAGTATGCTAATCTATTAATTACAATTTAGCAAAGAAAATAACCTTCAACACTTCTTACTGTTTACTTTTTCAATTAACTAAACGACCCAAAGAGCTGCATCACAGTTCCTCAAAAAAAGAATTAGATGGAGCTCTTTTGATTGAAATAAATTTATTACATTTCAAAGTTACTGGCTGACGTACTTTCTCATCAAACTTTCCAAACCATATTCTGCTGCTCTGCACAACTACAATTTTTTGGAATCACTCTCGATTGAAGATGCCATTCTTCAGACTTTCTTTCCAGGCATCGAGTGTCCTCCTCATGACCAAGAGATCATCTTTCACCACCAGCCACAACGGTGTAAAGATCTTTCCGCTTTTTCCGACCTGATACTGCACTGCACAGGAAGTTGGTGTCAGCCAGGTCAGCAAGCGAGAAAGAAGCGCCAATTTGGAGCAACCTAGCGTTCGATATTTCACTCCGGAAACTATGATGGAGAAAGAGGTTGTTCAAAGCATGAAGCCCGAACCAGAGGACATCAGTTCCGGAGCGCGTGAAAGAGACAGATAATCGTGGTTTCAATTCACGCCTTTAAGACACAATTTTCCAACCCAACGTCGTCATTTCGAGCCACACTGATTGGATGACGTCTAATGTAATGACAGACGGAGTCGGTCGGTAGGTGAGTGTGTGACAGTATATTCGACCAAAAAAAAGAGGACGTAAATAAATACGTTCAACATAAAAGACCCGGGGATTAGTGATTATATTGAGAAAACTGGACATGTACACGTGTGCCAGTGTGCCAGTGTGTGTGTGTTTTACACGTTACACTCCAAAAGTTTTCCAAAAATATATAGTTGCTATCCATCCCGGGTACAAGTCATCGTTGCCCTGCAGAACGCACCGGTATCATTTCCTTGTGTACTCCCTCCCTCCCAACATCCCTTCCCCTCGGAGGAATTCGAACCGAAAACCGACCCTGGTCGATTGTACACGTTCTCTAGCGAAAGCGTGTACGAAACTAACACGTATCTTATCTGCCATTCGATGTTAATGACACTGTTCAAAGGAGGAGTCACACACAGTGCCAACACGATGTCAAAGACGGCAGAATAACGTCCAATACGTCTCCCGGCTTCCAATCGCACAGGCTACACACACTCATACAAACGTCGGCTAACGTGTCGCTGATCCAATGTCCATTTCCTGTTCCCGCGGGTCTTCCCGGCGGCGCCCCCTTTTTGCACTGGGATCGTCTGACTCGTCGCCGACGTGTTTGACACAACCCGTAGTCGTCCTCACCAAAAGGACTGTACTGCGCGCCGTTGAAAAGACCTCGTTTTTCCGTTCCAACACAGTTCGTCGTTTTGTCGCCTTGTGCTGGAGCTTATCGAGCTTCATAGTCGTAGATGAAACCATCAAAGAGAATCGAGCGGATTTCTTGCTTTTGATGAGCAGTGTTTGGCTTTGGCAGCAAAGTGGAAAAATGATTCCTCCAGTTCGGCAAATGAAAAGGATATTGTACTGTACTATATCTATATAGCACAGACGCCATAGACGTCATAGAGGATGATGTAGCAAGATAGCAGATTTTCACCCAAATAACATACAACATTCCGTGTCCCGATAGTAAAATTGTTTCTCAAACAAATAGCTTCACAAACGGGTTTAATTTACTTACGCCCTCTGGCGCTGGCTGCGGTCGATCTGCTTCGTACGCAACTAACCCTGATGGCTGACTTTGCGCACTGCTGATGGATGACTTGACCCCGTCATTGACGACGGGGACCCGATTGGCTCGTGTGTCTCGTCCGGTGCTTGTGATGTGACCGTCCTATCATGAACGCTGCTGATGGATGGATCAAAACTAAGGTAGATAAATCAAACTGTGGACCAGCGGTGAGGGCGGCCCTCAGTGTTTGTGTGCTGAAAACACACAGCAACGGGTTCAGGTTTCTGGTTCTCAGTGCAGGCGAGCGCTCTTCATCTTCAGCATCCACCAGGCCACAACACATCAGAACCGTAGGCGGTATCACATCGAATCACACCCATCAAATAAATACCCGCACACACACACACATAAAAACGGCTCCCAACTTTGGTGAACGGGGTGGGGTGGTGACACATCCGCTCAAAAGCGATACTCGAGCATCGCAGGCCCGTCGTCGTTGTTGTTCTCGTGCGAAATCGAGAACGATTTCAGCTGTGCAAATACGGCCACAAACTGACTATCGTCCCAGCGTGACCTCGCCGCCATGTTTGCAATCACCTTTTGCTGATGGTTTAAACCGATACCTAAGCTAAGCTCCTAGGCCCTTGTCTTCACCGTGCTTGCCCCGATTGATTGATGTTATGGTGTTGTTTTCAACACGCTTTTGCAAATGTCCAGCCGGCGCGCGCTAAACACAAACTGCGAAAGGATCGGCATGCACCCGACCCGTACGGTGCAAATATCGTAGCCTACTGCTTCGACCAATGCACACGGTTGTGGATCAAATTTATGACCTACCATTTAGCGAGCGGTTGAATCAGGTTCAGGTGTGCCTTGCCATCATGACCTAGGTTCATGATGGAGAGAATACGCAGAAAGCGCAACATAGAAGGGAGTAGGTTGATTTTTTGTTGTTGATTTCACACACTTTTCACCTGCTGCGTGCTGAACCAACATTGTTTCAGCAAACAACAAGCCGATTGATTTTTGCTCCTAAATTCAATTTATCATCCACTGTGAGGGGCACACCTGCTCTGTAAAGAGACGTTCGCCTCGCCTGATTGACACATTACTCAAGTTAAACGTCGGAATGTAGGCCACCTATTAAGCTAACCGGGGGATGATAATTGAAGTATCACACACACACACATAGGCCACACACTGATTAATTTGTCTCTAACGGCCACTAGAAGAGAACAAAAAACCAAAACCAGCCCCACATGGGTGATAAAAACGGATTTGCGACTCCCAAAAAAGCATTCCAATCAATTACAAAATCCTGCCGCCCTGTGTGTGTGTGTTTGGGTTATTAATTTGTGGCAGAATGGCACTGGCTGGCTTTTCCAAATGGGATCGTTTTGGAAATTGAAATGCAAACTACCCGAGACACGGGACGAGCACGAGCAGCACGACAATCATGTTCCCTCATCGTTCATTCGGTACAGGCGGCACTGTCGTGTGTGCCTGCATGTCCAGTCCAGATCCGGGACGAAGCCTCATCAACTTCCCAAACCCGACGACCAACAGCACACGCTGGGTGACGTTAAAATTCAATCAACAAACAATAACTGAATAATTTAGTGCACTTCCCCTTACTTGCCATTGTGTTGTTGCTCCTCGTTGTCGTTGAGGACCGCTCCGAATGGACAGGAGGTGTTGAAGAAAAAGTCCTTCCTACGTACGGAGGAGTCACACTCTGAGTTTCGGGGGAACGGCCCTCGTACGGCCTTCCGATAAGAAGGATAATAAATGTCACACGCCTGATCTTGCAAATAGCCTTCCCCGACTCGTCCACCTTAACCCGTTTCTGATCTCATCTGTGATCTCAATCTTCATTCACACTCTTCGAAAAGAGCCACCAACATGAAAAAACGCTTGAAACCCGATGCTCAGAGACATCTTGTTCCCAATTTCCGTTTTTCCGCAAGGTTAACACCGCCCTCAGCGCCATTCTTTCCCGTTGTTTGCATAGGCACGATGATGGCATCAACACACACACACACGCGCGAGCGACCGCCTCTTTAACGCCTAATGATGATGGCAAAGAGAAGTGAGTCAAAATCGGTTCTTCATTGCACCCGATATTATCGCATCAACTTCCGGCCCACTTCCCTCGCCTCCACCGTTTGAAGCGCGCACTGATGTTCCTGCTGACACGCCGACAGGAATCTTCTTATCATGCCGCAAACAAGAAGTTTGCATTCGTACGCAGATGAAAGTATGTACGAGGGAGGCGGAATTCTTCTTCGCCCACTTCATTCCCGCACCGTGTAACCGTAGCGCACAGTAAGTGGAGAATGTCCCCTAAGGACATTCCCCAAGAACCTTTGGAACCGCGCGCACTTGACACAAAAATCAAACCCATTGGAATTGTGTAGCACCACACTGGTGTTTGGCACGGGTTCGCTTTCGCCTCCTTCGCCGGCTACGGCGGCGCTTTATCGATGAAGGGCAAAAATGAAAGCACCTGATAACGTAGCACCTCCATGCACATTCAATAGCACAAGAATTGATCCCAATTTTGCGCCCTACATGTAATCGCCTTTAAGGTGCTGCACGAGAGAGTGGGACACACACAAGCATCACGGAGCAGCATCATAAACAAATACCCTCCAGGAAGAAGAAGAAGAAGAAGCAGAAGAAAAACACTAAACGCCAACACAGTATAACGCATTTCGCATGGCGAAAAGTGGAACCAAAGTGAGGTCTCACTCTCTCCGTTTATGTGGTTTTAGGGCTGAGACATTCTAGGGCGTCTATGGCATCACAGCATCTCAAACCAAACAACAGCAAAAAAGAGCCCCTTAAGATGAAGGTTAGATGTTTCCCCTCATCAGAAAATACACATTTAACCCACTCGAACTCGAACGACGACAATGGGAGAGGAAAAAAAGGGGTTGAGAACAATTCGCTAGGCGACGAAAAGTCAATTTTCGGCTAGAATCCGGCAACCCTCCCGAAACGCAATATTATCTCCCCCTTTCGCAAAAGGCAGAAGAAGATACACAAACTCTGATCTGTCGTCGAGTTTTGGCCGCTTCTCGATTACTCCAGATAATAAGCGAAATGAAAATCGTGCTCCTTTTCATAACCTCACCGACACGCACAGCACAGCACACGTGGTGGTGGTCGTCAGCCGTCGTTCCCTCCCTGCAAAGGATAATTCAAACTTCCTGCGCACTCCCGAAAAGGGGTTGATTCGATTAGAATGCACTCCAGAGAGAGGGTGAGAAAAGAGACGTGTGTGTATGTGAAGACCCGAGCATCATTTAACACACACACGAGTTGAAATTTCGGAAGGATTATTTCCATCACCCTCCCAAGCAAGTCTCCTTTTTCGTACATAATATTTCCACCTCAACGCATCGCAGCGGTACGTTAAAAGACTTAAAGACGGAATACCTCGGGCGTTGCCGATGCAGTAGGAAATTAAGTTTGGGGACAGCATTTTCCCAACCCAGCCGTGTCTGCGTCTTGCGACGGAAGAACCTCGAGCGAGTGAGGAGAGATTAACAAATTCTTTTCACACGTGCCGCACACGCCAGAGACGCATCATCTTGCTTGCGAGACGTTCATAAATTCATTTTTAAATTACTTGCCGCGCTCTAATCCACCACCACCTTCAACGGAAACACACACGCGCACGCCACATATGGTGCACCAGCAGTCATTTGTGTGATGTGAAAGAATGTTGCCGAGGGTTTTATGATTCTGGCATGAATTTTGTGGACAAAAATGAAAAGAAACGCCCTTTTTCAGCGCTGCTCTGCCAACCATGAGGGATGGGATTCGGACGCTCAAGTATGACGCATCTGCATCTTATGAAGCACAGGACGCTACCCTAAACGCAAGCCGGAAAACGACGACGTCTCTCCGCCATGCGCATAATTTCAAGGTAAAGTCCTGCACTAATTTCTTTCCCTCGTTTGCGCTAATCTGGCTAAAAGAATGGCGCAGAATTCAGTACACAGCGGGTATTACCAACTACTTCTTCCCCTTCGTACAAAATACTACTCTCGTTGCAAATTCATTCTTCATCTCGTCCATGGCAGCATGACGCGATGGTGGCGCGTCTTCTCGATTCACGCGTCTGGGGGATTGTTATGGCGCAATTCGCGTACACCATAAACCGATCATTGACATCATCCGGATTCGGTGCACCGACGGTAGCCGGTAGTCGACAAGACAGTCGAGCAGGCAGGTCTCCCTCCGGTCTCGTTGGTTCTGCAACCACACGACGGAACACACCGAGCCACAGGTCGAACTCGATAGGATAACGATGGCGGCTACTGCTGCCATACCTTGGCACATTGCACACAAGGACAACATCGCAAAAAGGACCACCACACCACACCAAGACGTTGTTCTTCGATCCCGATGATGATGATGATGATGATTAATTTCCCCCGGGGCAAACCCTACCCAAGCACAAGCAGCAGGGCACATTAAGCGAACCAACATGACACACAAGCGAGAAGCCAAGCACGACGCCAAACGACGACGAAATCAACTACCGAACCCGTCGTCGCTGCCTCCTTCGACCATTCAATTCGACCGTTTGCTCGTGTGCCTGCTCGCTCGCCTGCTTCGATACGCCTTCCCAAAGCGCTAAAGGTGTTCTAGTGCATCGGACCCCGACTTCCTCCACCCGCTATTAGAATATTCGCACCGATGGCCTTCACCAAGAGCAACTCCCCCCCTCGCTTCCCTTCCAGCAAACCACGTCTTCGCTCTTCTTCATCCACTCGTCAAACGTCGTCACCGACAACCGGTCTGCTTCCTGGTGGTGCGTGTCTTACGCCAGCACTTGCAGCAAAAGCATGTTGTACTGAAGCGTACAAGACCGTCCAAGATTGACACAAAGGCAAATGCAAACCCCGTCGTGGGGCAGCAGCATGGTGGTGTAGCAACTGTTCGCAGCCCGGTTTGTCGCGCAAAATGCCACACACACATGGTGGTGGTGTGTTGCTTTACTACTGCGCGCCTCCTCCCTGTCCGTGTCAAATGTATTTACGCGCATCATTTTACGCCTCAAACAGGGGGAGAGGCAATTTCCACCCCTAAGCTAGAGCGCGCTTCTGGCGGCAGTAGTTTTTACTGTTTGCTGAGAATAAATTGAGACTTTCCACATTATTCACGCTATTTTGGGTGTGAAAGTGAAATGGAAAAGGAAATTTCTGCCAATCATCCAATCATTCAGTACCTCTGCACGGTCGACCAAGCCACAGTTCCCTTGAATTTGTACATTTTTTAAACGACAACAACGCTTTAAAGGGAGCGTTTTTTATCATAATTTTGCAACCAAAAAAAAACTTTAAAAAAATGAACAAACACTCGGAAACACTCTCGGAAAAAGAGCACGATGACAACAGGCAAAACACATAATCCTCCACAAACGCAACCCCACGGTTCCTAACCAACAACGCTACACTTTTCCTAATTCCCAGCCCAACCCGGCCCAGCTGCGACCAAGCGAATGTTTAAATTTAATCAGATTTTTATCTTGACTTTCCCATCATCGGCCACGTGCTCTTTCCCTTTGCTGATATCTTTAGCGATTTTCCCCCCAATCAGAACATTGTTGAAAACTGTGTGTCCCACTTTTTTTTTCTTATATTTTGACGATGGGGAAAGCATTTGATACGACCGGAAAAATCTCCACCCAGCGTGTTCACATATTAAATTAAAATGTTTTGCCCCCACCTTGCTACAACCCAGGCAAGATGGAGACGCGTTGGGGACAAAATTGTTCTGCAAGGATGAGCTACCATTGTCGATTAAATTTACCTCCTCTCCAATATACGCAAGACTGTATTTTTCTCTGTACGCACTGAAAAAGTTCTTATATCTATTGCAAAAATCGAGTTCGAGCGCTCCGGTGCCGAAAATGTGCGCATCATAGTGCCTCCTTGTCGGGAAGCAGCGTCTTAGGAGCCCGAGAGTACCCATCTTCGAGTACTAAGGCACTGGTCTAATCTTGTTGCGTGCAACATTGTTGCTGGCAAAATGTATGGATTTTGACAGCTAGCGCAACTTTGTTGCCGGCCAAAATCAAACCAATTTGATTTTTGTCTGGCAACATTTTGTATTTACCTTGGTCATTGTAATCGGGTGTATGAAATGACACAGCAGCTGTGTGTATTTTGTTGACATCCGCTAAATTTGGATTTTAAGCATTTATAATACATTTTTTGGTGTATATTTTATTTTTCAAAACTTTATTCAACAAGTGAATGATAAAAAATAAACTCTGAGCTGTTAATTGGTTAATTTTTGACGCTAAACAATGTCAAAGTGAAATGTTGCTAGCAACATTCATAGACCACCTCAGCGATATGTTTCCGAGCAACAATGTTGCGCGCAACAACATTAGACCGCTGGCTAATTTGATTACACACGGTATTCTTCGCTACCTCACCATTTCCGAGACCTTATTTCCTAAGAAGAGAGCAGCAGCAGCCCGGCTTGTACCGATGCTACCGATGACGACAGTTGCTGCGTCCTTGTGGCGGGATGATTCAACACAGGAGGAAAGAAGAGAACAACCCCAGCGAAAGAAATGTGCTTGCCAAATATCCAACAAAAACCCCTGCGCCACCGAAACCAAATCCATCCTCTGGCCGATGACGACGAAAAGAGGAATGAAATGAATCTAATCTTATGCATAAGAATGACATCATTATCTGTCCACTTGGAGGGGCGTGGAGGAATGTGGATGGGCGCTGGGGTGCTGATGCTGCTTCGCAGCCAGTTGGTATACGGGGATTAGTGAACGCATCCACAGATGGGTGACATTTGATTCCCCGCAAAGGGGGAAGGGAGTTCCGTGTACATGACAACATAAACACTGAATCCAAGTTCCATCAATGGGCATGAAATGGGCACATCAATAGTGTTGTTGTTGGTGATTAAATTGCTGTTTGCGAGTCAATCATTTGCTGGTATGTTGACATTTCGCTTGATTGTTGATTTGTCCGGAAACATATTTGAATTGCGCCAAATCAAAACATGATCAATTTCAGGACGAATTCTTTGAATACGTTCGACACAATGTGTCAAAACACGCCTAAAAGTATGCAATATGCTTATCAAATTTGGCTTATTCACAGTTTTATGATATTTAACGAATTCTACATATTTTTGCTAAAACTAATAGTGACTCTCCCCGCATCAAATAGTGAAACGCTCGAAAAGGCTATAAAGTAAAGCTAAAATATTGCCTTATTTCTGTCCAATAAGCGTTCATGCATCAAAAAAGGTTATCCACTATAAAGAAAGAATGATATTCCCATGACTAGACACTTTCATCAGTTCGGAGACCTACCCAAGAGCCTGTCTACCGGAAGAGGATACGGCGAAACGATGTCCGAATGCAACTAAATCACAAATCGCAGTCACACACACACAGCTCTCTCCTCGCTGGTGTTTGCTTGACATGGCATGACGAGCCCAAATGGCAAACGACCGACTCCCGAATCCGAAAAAGGAGTGTTTCTGTCAGAGAGAAATGAAGGAATCAATAGGAAGGAAAGCACCAATGGAAAAAATCTGCTAGCATAACCATTTATTACACTGGGCAACACACACAGAGACAACAGCAGCGGCACACAAGTGGGGCGCGGGACCACCGTCAGTCATATATAGATAAGAAGATGAATGCTGAGTCTGAAAAATGTGTGCACTCAAATAGTGTCCAGGGGTACGTGTGTGTGTGTGTCTGTGTCCATTGAGACGGCAAACATCTCAGCTCAAGAAAGCAAAACTTGCACGGCAAATCTGTGTGGTTCGCCGATCTTTCATCTTTCATCCATCTCCATCTCCAAATGGTTCGCGCTGACGTTAGCCCTTTTATTTCTATTCGAGCTTTTGGAGCCATTTGTTGGTGACGCACAGAGAGAGAGACCCAGGAAAGCGGAAGAGCCGGAGAAAGCGAACACGATGATCATTGTTTACCGATGATTGTCAATCAGGAGCGGAACCGAACGGACAGACTACTGATCAGGCTCGGAAAACCGGAATCGTATCCGAAACCCCGAGAACCAGGACAGACGGTCAAAATCGATTGAAACTGCAATACACACACACACATTGAAAGGACATCGACAGAAACGTGAGGAAACTGTTCATCTTTCTTTGCTTCTTTCTCCGCCGTGAACAAATCCCTCTCACTGTCTAAACCACTATTTTCTGCGAAAACCTTTCCCAATTCTCCCCATCCGAGCGTGGAAGAGTGAATGATGGTGGTGTGGTAGGATGGTGGTGGAAAAATTAAAAATCTCCAGAATCGACATCCGGCAATTCGGTCCGGAGCGTTCGATTTCGACCACACACACATAACAGGACGGGACGTGAATCACGATGGCCACAATCTTCTATTCGTTTTTTGTATTGTCCTTCACCAGTCCTCCGCACACAAAACCAATTCACGAACCGATGCAATCAGACATTCTTTCCGTTCGGCGCTTTTCATCAGTGGCTGTGTGCTCAGGTTATAGTGCTAGAGTTTTGTCAAAAGTTTGGTAAAATACGGACAATCAACGATATGACATCAGCTCACTTTTGTGAAAATCTATTTGAGATATTAGTGCTGCTTTGCTTTACTCAAAATTCGCTGAAACAGCACGACTTTAGAAGAGAGTTCCGAAGTTCTTGAAAGAACGATACATTCTCCATACATTGTACCATCCTCCAATTAAGAAGAAGAAAGTAAAGCTTTCGCTAAACGTGAAAATTGAACCTTTGAGCTTATCAACGGTTTTACCAGATACCGAACAACTGATCAGCGATGCATGGTGCGTTCCTCTTGCGTTGTTGTGGTGAAATCGAAAAACGCAGAACCAGTGTTCGCAACAGTCAGACAGGGTTGTATCATTCGGGATTTCTGTACGACCATCGTCCTGCTGGGATGCAGGACACATTGGACCGTTATCTTCGGGACAGAACCCCCCTCTCTTGGCTCTAATTTACAGCTTACAACAACCACCGAAACTATAACAATCGGCGAGAGTCACACAACGTAGACAATTCGAATCAAAGTCCCAAAAAAACAAACGTTTTACTACGCTCACACTATGTGTTTCGTTGCGTATCGAAGAGGAATAAAGTAGCCCTAATTTACATCCACTTCATGCTGCTATGCTACGAACGAATCGTACTAACGACGTCCTGTGAACGCTTCAATCCTACTGTACTGACGACACACAAGGCCGCGAGGACATTCAGCAGGACGACGTTGCTCAAAACATTAGTCACCGTGTCCATGGAATCAGGACGGAAAAAGCCGCGTGCAGCATAAAACAGCGGAAATTCAACGAACGGACACACACGCACAGAGGCACACACGTAATTTATGTCTCGGTCCGCCGTTGTTTGTGTTTAGTTCCATCATCATCGTGCCGTAATGCGCGTAGCCTACCTTTCAGGCGCAGTAATCCCGAAACATGCAATACAGCCTTCGACCGATGGATGGATGGATGGATGGATGGATGTACTGGTGGTAAATCATCGCCTACTGTTTGTACTGTGTACGAGTGTAGGCAACCGTAACCGAAGGGAGATGCATAATTACCCGGCCGCGGAAAAAGGAAAAGAGGGCACACGCACAAACAAATACAGCAAATCCACAACTAAGCAGCAGCAAACGATGTGCCGAATCTGCGCCTTCCTTCGTTAAACCCGGCACTCGCGACACTACATACAGGCACTTAAAAATGGTCGCAGCCTTTTGAACCTGTGTCTCTATCATCTCTCTGCCCAGACAGACAGCCGTGTGTGTGTCAGCGAACTGAAACATTTTGATTGATTTCGTACAATATGGACCGTAACGAAAGTGAATCGCGCGCACTAGCTCCTCATCATCACGATGGAGCGCGCACGGTGGTGACGTGAATATTGTCACAGATAAAGCCACTCCTAATGATGTACACTGCAGTAATAGTAGTTTTGCAGGGACCTCCCAAAAAGGGAACACCATCTAATGCCGGTGCTAGTATGCCCGATAGCTGCATCAAACGAATCTGCCGCCCCGAATCTTCAAGGAAACTGTGTACTGTGTCAGATGGCGAACATTGCGAAAAACGACTACGATGACTGACGGACCACGATGATGATGATGTACATCTCTTGGTGAAGCGAAGCAGTCTTGTTGTTTATAACCTTCTCTTCTTCCATCTATCCCTCTGCACTGCGAAAAATGTGTCCCATCTTCTTTGTTGTTCGAGCTGCTGCTGCTGCTGCTGTTTATCCACCTTCACAGACCAGTGACTGCCAGCCGGGCCTACCACAACGTTTTCCTTACTGCTACAAATCAAGGCGCGTCATCGAGAAGAAGGGAGCTGGAGTCCGAGGGGGTTTTCCCAGGAAGATTTATTATCTTGCGGGCGGAGCGCAGTCGACCTTCGTCTGACCGGCCACGACGCACTGTCTGGCACTGTGTGTGTGTGCGAAGGGGGGGGGGGAGGGAAAAGGCAACAAGTACCTTTCCAACCTCTCGTCTCGTGCCGTCGCCGTCGGGGGAGTCCCTTTTTCATTAAATCAAGCACCCGTGTGTCTCGGGCCAAAGCATGGGGAAAATTCTTCCTAAACGTCTTCGAGGGGCTTTCTCCCCTCCTTGGCAGGTATTTCTTGGAATTCTGTTTTACGCTACTACTACTACCACACCACCACCCCGTCGGGAAGGTGGTGGCTGCGAGTAAAATGATTTGTCGAGTAATAAAGCATTCACGAAAACGAGACCGTGAATGAAGATTGCTTCACTCAGCGCATTAAAGGTACAGGAGACAGGTCCTCGAGAGACTGTCCCGAAAAAAGACGTGAAGTTGGGGCAAGAAGTTTCTTCTGTAAAAGTTCGTAAATATTGATCCTTTTTTGTTTTGTTGTGCCACTGTACGCATTAAAGGCATGATTTGGAATCGTTTTTTTTTTTCATTCCTGCCCAAATCTTCAACGTACCGCATTAAACGTCACGTTTGAGGAAACTTTTTCATGTTTCTTCTCCCCCTTCCGTAAAGCGATCCCGTTCTAAAGTCGCATTAACTTTCCTATCGAAATTTACCGAGGGACCATCCATCCATCCGCAAAGGAGGGGAGGAGGCATACACACAGAGAAAAAGGGAAAAAAAATCATTTACCGAACAACTTCGAGGCGTCGAGGTGGCCATTGAGACAAACGATTCCGACAAACTGTCATCAAACTGTGCGTCCCTGGAGGATATACGCGCCGCACTGCTGCAACCATTTTGCCTCGACCTTTTGGCCCTTCCTTACACTCCATTCCACCGTTCCCGTTAAGGAAAACGAACGAACGGACGAACGAACGAACGTAACGAAACAAGCATAGGCACTCGGAGGGAAAGGCAAAACTTTTCCACCGACTTGTCCCTCGGCTGGGTGAAAATTCAACAGCCAAACCTTTGGCCTCCACCCTCCCCCTTTTCCGACACTGCAACGGAAGCGTCACGTCAGCAAATCGCTGGACGAAAATGATGATTGGCTTTGCTAACGAACGTTGACGACGACGACGGCGACGGAAACGAATGCGACTTTGCCACCATCGCGAAAAAACGGACACAATTTTAGAATTAACCCCTTGTTTTTTGGAAGCATCCATAGGCAAGGGGGTGGGCGAGGGAGGAGGTCGGTGTGCGGGAGAAAAACTCCCACCCCACAGGAGGGGACTGCCGCATTCTTTCAAGATCGGCTTTCATTTTAAAGCGAATGGGTTTTGTTATAAATAATCCACCAGCCGAACCAGGTCTGCTGCTCTGCCCGTCTAAACCGTCCCCCCATGGCCCACCACCCCAAATGGGTGTACTTTGGTCTCGCGGGGTGAGAAAATGACCAAAACAACCAACACACGCCTCGAACTGCCTGTGTGTGTGGTTCGATGATGGAAATACTGGTGCGCTGGCAATGCGATAATGTGAAACATGTGGCGCTGCTGAATGCTCACATTTGGTGATGGTGACGGGAAGAAGAGCAGTGCCAGCGGAGGACAAACAAGAAGCAAAATATGCCGCATGTTTCAGAGAGTTCGCCCGTTCTCCGTTCGTGGTAGAAATTATCACCAAAAATCGTTATTTTTGTGTCCAAGTGTTTGTTGGTGGTTTTTTTTCGATCCTCTTCGCTTGCGTTTTGTAGAAATAGAAAGCGTAATCGATTTTAAAATGCCAAAACGATGTGTTTGCCTTTCCATTTAGCAATCGTCCAATCAATAAAACAATCAATTAGTACAAATTAATGAACAACAAATGTTGAAATGTTACCAAAAAAAAAGACATTAATTTCAAACATTCACTCACTTGAAATGCACGTCGCCGGATGTTTCCTTTCCTCGGTTGATTCTCCCCGCGGTCACGGTTCCTTTGCTTCACTTTTTTTGTGGACCAAAACGGACACTTCAACACATCATCACTAGGATCTCCTTCCAGCGTATCACGAACACCGAACACACGCGAAACAAAAACAAAAAAGAAAGGCTGGCATGTGACTTTTCGACCTTTACCGCTTTGTTTTGTGTACCACCGAAATTACACTTTCAACGCACGCGAATCTTCGAGCAACTCTTTCAAGTAACGATGATGCACCGCATTTTTGCCTCAGAGCAGAGCAACGAACAGCAACAACACCGTCTGACAGCTGCACTGTGTTTACTACTACTGCTGCGTGTGTACGCGCGCCGCAACACTACGCATTCATCATAGTAGTCGTTCCCGTCCTCCTCGGGAGCCTGTCAAAGCTGGCGGCGTGTCAAACACACAGTCCGGAAGCATCAAAAGGACCACCACAAAACACTGCTAGCGAACGCACACTCTCCTTTTGCTGCACTGCTGAGTGTGAGAGTGTTGAACAACAACGTCGGGCGGCCACGGTTAAAGGTGTTTCGGTGCGCTTATCAGGGCTGATATGATCAATCTCCACCGGAAGGAGTGTAGCGGGCAGTAGGTGTTAGCAGAACTAGTCGCTGTGTTCCGGCCCGACCTCGCTTAATTACCCTCCGAGGCGAGCGGTGAGCCTTCGTGGTCCTGCGTGAGAGTGTGTGGGGAAGAGAAAAAGCAAGCACTCGGTCATAAATTCAACGATGTTTGCAATGGCGTGTCGGCACGGACGGGTGAAAGGCAGTGACAACGCGAACGCAGCAGTGAAAAGGTAAACAAACCGAAAGCTGCCGTCAATGAAACACTTCACGAACGGGCACGGTGTGCCTAGGCTAAGGAGTTATCTTGAATAATACACTCCATGTAAAGCGTGGAATTTCTTCACTATCACGAGAGGAAAAAGGTCCTGGTGACACTAACTCACACTCCTCACTCAATGACGACGAAGCAACGACGAAAGATGACGAACCTTGGCAGGCAACTGGCAATACTAACCTTCAGGAGGAAGCAGCAGATGGATTGCCCCCACGTACTTCTTCTCTCGTATACGTTTTTTGAGAAATGGTTGCTTCGATTGAGCTAAACGATGACAGGCAACACACACGCACCCGTTTGCTTTGGAAGACTGGGATGCTGCTGCTGCCACGCCACTTCACTTTGCCAAAACTACGCCAACTTTGACACACAGAAGCTCCTAGCTCCCGGTGTGTGTGCGAGATGAATTGTACTGCTGCTGCTGCTGCTGCTGCTGCTGTTGATGCTTCTGCTGCTGCTGCTGGTGATGTTGTGTTGTTGAGACACGGCTGATAGCGTGGTATTCGTCGGGTGGACCGCACAACACTCTCCAGGCACGAGAGCGGGTGAGCTCTCTCGAACGTAAATTCAAACAAAAGGGAAAACCCACCACTACCACTACTACTACAGCTACCACCGACCAAACCCAAAACCAGCGGGGTTGAAGGGGGAGACGAGATAACGAACGACATGTTGACACGCCGATGGAGACGCCGCATCCTCGACGCTGGTTTTCCTAGGCAACGGCGCGCCACCCCGAAGCGGCACACAGTGTGTGCGAGCGAGACAGCCCACCGGCCCAGCCCCGTGGGAGGGAAGAAAATCCGAAGCGTGGGTTTCGCGCTTGTGTTAGTGTGTGTGTCTCTCTCTCTCTCGCCGAAGCGCGCGCATTCGCCGTGTGAAATATGACGCAAGGGACCGTGAAACGGGGGTAGTGAAGGTGGTTGTGTTTTTCTTCTTCTTCTTCCTTCGCGGCCCCTTATTTATGTGTATGCGTGCCGGTTGGAAATCTCGTGTGCGAGAGCAAGCGCACCCGGAGAGCAATCAAATCTCACCCTCAACGCAGCACACCACACACAGCAACACAAATCTTGTACGAGCGTTCGCTCTCTCTCTCGCTCTCTCTCTTTGGCTCGCTTGCTCTTTCTCCTCGAAGATGACAGGTTGCGTCACACAAACACGTTCGAAGGCGAACGAACGACACGAACGCCGACGACCATCCATTTGGAGCGCAGTTCGAGATAATAAATGTGGGAGAAATGGCACCAAGAGAGAGAGAATAATGGGCCCGAGAAAAGAAATGGCAAATATGTGTGTTTCGGTACTTGTATGGTGGTGTTGATGTTGCGAGAGCCAACACCGGACGGTTTGTTTATGGATTTCCCATTAAGCGGAACGATCCCGCTGCATCGTTTTTCCTTTCCACACGGCATCCGTGTGCACGTGTCTATGTGTGTGTGTTGCTCTGGCTGCCTTTACCTTCCTGCGTTTATCCAACAATCTTGCGTCAACGCGCACACGTGCACCGCCAGCCAGGATTTGTAGTTCGGGGGGGTGTCTGTTTAAAGAAAATTCCAAAACTGCAAGTAAATACGCAACGGAATTTTGTTGCGCCAAGGATGCTGTGCAACACTGTGAGCGGTTTGACGGATCATTTTGCATTGCCGTTTGCATACTTTACGGCGCATAGTTACATCGATCGCCCTGAGCTTGTCAATTCTTATTGGATTCAAGAATTCAAACAGGAACTTGGTGGGGTTTTTTTTTCCTGTACAATTCTCATTCATTTGCTTGCTATCTCGCTTCCACATGCTCCGCATCATGCAAAAAGGATGGCTGTTAACAAACCCATCCGCATTCCGACATTTTTGTGCGGCTGCTTCCTTGTCTATTATGCATTCTGGCTTAAAGGTCACTTTTCCCACTTTCCCACGTGGGATGGCAGCGGAAGGAACGACACACACAAAAAAAAACCGCCGCTTCTCCAACCGACCAACCCCCTCCCCCCCTCCTTAAAGCACTAGAATTAGCTCTCCCAGAAGGAGTCCGTCGCGGGAACACAATCGTGCTATTCGTTTAATTAAGATTTATCAAGCCGAGCGAGACCAATGATGTGGAATTTCTAATGACAGCTGATCTCTTTCCTGTTACGTTTTCTGCTCTCGGCTTTTTTTTTCCTTTCTCTGCTATTACATCCGGCAAAAGGGCAAAAATGAAGAAGTAAGCCGATGGAAAGAGCACGATGGAGCAAATTCTTGGGAAAGTGCGCTTTGCACAGTACATGACACCTTTCTCCCTATTGATAAGGGCGTCAGAAAACGGTTCCAATTACACCTCCACCACCCAGGATCTCCGAGGATCCGGTTAGAGTTTCCGCCGTGACACAAACCGAGTCTCGGTGCTCGGGGTTATGATGTTCTGTGTGTTAATTTCGGTAAAATCCTTTCTCTAGTGAAATTGGAATTGTTGTGTGCTACCCATCTACCGAGAGACCTTCAAAAACATGAGCAGCAACAACGAAAGAGCAAAAAAAAACATCACGGCCTCCAGAAAGGAAAGGTGTCGCCCGGAATATTCTATGAATGTCACGACGACGACGACGACGACGACTACGGCGATGACTTCGTGCCGGGTTTTTGGGAGAAAACCGTGTCATAAGCTGTTGAATTATTTAATTTCCAATTTCCAGTCGCGTTAACTATTCAACCCAGCGCGGATGGAAGAGAGCGTTTGTGAGGCTTTAGTATTATTTTTTTGTCCCTCACATTTGGCCGTTTTGAGTGTAAGGGGGTGTAAGATGTTCCAGATGCGCTGGAGGATGTGGGGATAATCCGTGCAACTACATGTGGATTTTCGGAGATTCCACCTGAGCACCGGGGAAGATGTCGTGTTCTTTTCGCGACTTTCGAAACACATACACACATGTTATCGGCGAACCGTTTGGGCAATAAATTTATTATTTACGACCTCTTACCGTGGTAGGTCTTTTCCCAAAATTCGTACCATTTTGCACTTGCTTGCACCATCCCTCGCGCGGTATTAATATTCCGTTGTCACTCCGTTCCCGGGCTGATGAGCTCAGGCACAAGAACCGCTCGGCTCGGGGTTAATGAGAGACAATGCTGATTATACCGCCCCGGGGGAGCCATTGGCGCTAATCAATATTTGAATAACACGTACACGGCGTGTGCGGGGACGGGCCAAAGGAGGATAAGAAGAACATTCTTGAAACAAGTTTTGTTTGAAGTAGTAAAGAGGTTCCCTTTTTTTTTGGTACGCGATCACGATCGTTGTGATGCACAGGAGAGTTGAGAAGCCTTCCACTTGATCCGAGACTGGCTTATCTTAAGAGCCTGGATGAGCCTCGGAACTCGTTGAACCGGCTCCGAAACGTCATCCGACGTGCGCAACAACTTTATCGACAAGGGGCCGTGTGGGCCCACCCAAGAACATTTTGGGACGCACTCTGCAGGAGATCAGATCGATCGATCCTCCGACCATCATGCGCAGTGGATGATGCAAAGGAAGTATGAACACACACACACAAATCGATCAAAGTGGTCTGTGTTTTTAACAAACATGCCTCAAGAACTCAAGACACTTTCCCCACAGCTTCAAGAGCACTTCTTCCGAGAGATGAGATGAGGAGAACGATCTTCAGAACACAATTTCCAAGTACATCTTGAAGTGAAGCCCGGGGCCATTCGCTAGGTACGGCTTGCAGCCAAAAGGGGTTGTAACAGAATAAACCACGAGTCACGATCGTGTGTCGTCGTCGCTGGATTGATTTCGAAACTCCACGGTGAAGACACAGCAGGCATTGGATTAATCATTCCGTCCACGTGCCTAATGGTAACGACCATCGCCGTCTGTGATGAATGCCCGCTCACTCCTTCGGGCTGCTCGTTCAAAACTGTATCCCGTTTGGAAATAACACGATATTGGAAACTTGTATATTTTTGTTTGGAAATGCATAACTAAACACCCGTTAAAATGACCGGTTTTGGGGCGGGAGAGCTTGTAAACATCATCCGCTTGTTTTTGCGACACCAAAAAACCCCGAACCGGAGGAGATAATTGATAGGCCACGGTTATGGTCCATTTTCCGGTGTATCGTTTCAATTCAAAATTCGTGAATTTGAGTACGCAAAACACAGGCTTTTTTGCCAGTCAGCTTGCCCGAACGCATGACCGAAAGGGCGGAAATGGAAAGAGAACGAGGGAGAGAAAGAGAGAGGGAGAGCGAGCGAGCTATCGGGTTTGTTTATTTACATACCGTTTTTTGTTCGTTCTATCTCCACTCGTTGCCACTATCTCTCTCTCTCACTCACTCACACACGCTCGCACTTGGCACTCTTTCGCGATAGAGAACAGGTACACCAGCAGGCCGTCAAAATCTCGGCAACCACACTATCAGCACACAATTCCCATTTGCGGCGTATGCATTTGTGCCGATTTTCACCGGCTAGAATGACACTTTGTTGCGTTTTTCGTCTTCGTCCTTCGGCACTGACCGCTTAATCACAGTCACATTTTTACATCACGACACCGCACACGAAATAGATACGGCAGCGGGAAGACACACGTGCGTCTTACCTCCAGCTTAGCACAACCAAAACAAACGCATATGTTTCTCCATGTCCACTGCGCTCAGTGGTGGATTTGTATGTATGGATGAGTTTTTTTTTCTAACGACTTTGATTGATGCAGGGCTCGTCAACCCGGTGCGGCGGATTGTGGAGCAGTTTTGTATTGTCGAATGCGGTATTTCAAACGTATTAAAATTGCATTTTATAATTTTATTGTATTCTTTCAATGATAAATTATCTATACATTCTATAAGTGTTGCAAAACGAGCGAATCTTATTGAAAATAAAACTATAATCCAAAAATCATGTACAGACACATCTGTACAGCCACCCTGTGAAGCGGATTGAGTTTATAGCTACGGCTTGAACGATTACCGAGTGCCGTCTGTCCGTTGAACGTCCGTGAAACATTTCAAATTCAAACCCCATCACCCTGCACTCACAAAAACCGTTACAATTGTCACTCATCATCAACACCAGCAGCGTCCCCCAATACGAAATTCGGAAATATGTGCTCGCCCCCACTGGACCCAACATACCGGCACCGGAACTACCGCTTAAAACGAAATAACAACGAACATTACTCTTTATTGTGTTTGCATTTTTGCTTATTATTATTCTGCTTTGTTTTTGTTGGTTTGAGTCTTTCTTGTCGCTAAATGTGTGTGTGTTTTACTTGCCAATTTTGACTACTGCATACTCCGTCGTACTGCGCGTTACGGTGATGCGATTATAGCGAACGAAATCCGTCTCCTCGTCCTGCTGATTTCACCCTCTATCCCATTAGCTGCAGCTTCAACACATTAATACCAAATGTTTTTTCCTCTGCTTCGGTCACTCTCTCTCTCTCTCTCTCTCTTTCGCTCTCTCTACACCTTATCAAGCGTGTTTCGGAGGAGAAGGAAGAAAGCTACCCCGACGACTACTACAGTATGATTTGTTGTTTTAGCGTTTGCGCCCTTTTTTCCTTAATCGATTGATTGGTTTTGTTTGTTTCCTAGAAAATAAATATCATCACAACTTGTTTTTATCGTGTTTAGTTTCAGTTTCACTCATTCAATCCCCTCCCGCGATCGCTCGCCTCTCGATTCGCCCATAGCAGCTTTCTATTGCGCTCCCACCTGAGCAGGTGAGCAAATCGACTGGAGGTAAAAGTCAGTGGCTCTTTTTTGTTTGTATCCTACATACCTCCGTCACTGATCGATTTGGCCACTACGATCTAAACTGATCCTTCCGACAGTTTGTTCGACCGTCTTCCGTCTTCTGTTTGCCTAAATTAACAAAGCTGATCTTCATCGAAAGCCAAGCCAGCTCGGTGTACAACACCACTACACTTATCCCGAAAATGACACACATGATATCTCTCCATGCTCCATGATCGCTTCTTTTGTTACTAATTTTGCATTTTCACTCTCGGCCTTCTCCCCTCACATGACTGACACACACTGACTGACTAATATCTTCAAAAAACTAAACAACTAAGGCTACGTACGTTAGGATAAGAAAGATTTAAGCTAAAATATACGATCAGCGAGAAAAGTCGTCTAGAGGGGTTTGCCTTTATAAAAAAAAAGTAATAAAATTGAAACTTAAAATCTTCACAGCACCGCCGGCCACAAGGAACAGTTCTTCTTCTTCTTTTTCTTAAACGGAGCTTTGTGGCGCCATTGTGAGTAGGACACACCCATCCACAAGCACACACGCACATAATACACCGATCGGGAGATACTTGTTTTGGTCACACGAATGATCAGTGCCTCCGGTTTCCGTTTAAAAGCTGCTGTCGGAATGATCCAGCTGCTGTACCTCATCCAGCGGCTGCTGCTGTTCCACAGAGAGCCGCTGCTGATGGTGGCTAGGTGATAAGGACGGGTTTAACTTTGACAGATTATTTCCACTGCTGCCGCTGCCGCTGCTGCTGCTGCTGCTACCGCTTTCGACTATTGTCGTTTCCATACAGCTTTTGTTTCGATGCCTAACAGTGCTCGAGGTGGAAGCCGTCGCAGACGTGGACGGTTGGTGATTTAGCTCGGATTTGTTCTTCTCCAGATATCTAAAATATGGAGTAGGAAAGAGGAACCGATCGTTAGTTATGACTCTCCCCTGTCACCATCTTCCATTCAACATATACCTTCTTCGAGCCATCGCTAGCAGTTGCTCCTTGCGGCGTTGCAGAATCTTTTCCCGCTCCTCAGGGCTTTTGGAGAACCGATCCCCCAGCGGGACGGACGTTGCCGATGAAATTTCCTCGACCGTATCGTCCCGCAATAATGCATCGTAATTGCCAAAGATGTTAGTGCCTCGTTCCACCTCGTACCCGGCCGGCGAGGACAGTGACGACAGGGACGACGCAGACAGCGAATTCGTAAGCGATCGTGTCGAAAGCTCTCCCGACAGCTCATCATCATCATCGCCATTGTCTCCGTCCATCGATCCACTCATGGCCATCGAGGCAACACTTGCCGCTCCCAGCGTCTCCTCGTCCTCGTCCTCGGGACTGTTCGCGGGGACCTGCAGCCGTCCCTCGAGAATGTTATCGATCGTCACCTCGATCGAGCGCGAAATCTGCAGATCACCGATCAGCACGGAAAGGGGATAGCGGGGAAACATCTCCTGCACGTGGCGGGCCATGTTGCGCACCTGCGACGTATGGTTACCCACAGCGGCCGCCGTAATCGGAAGCGTTTCCGACGGACGCAGCATGCTGTTGATGTGCGTCACTTCGACGGAAAAGTTCGGCAACCAGGACACGTAGCGCGAGCCGTTGAAGTGGAAGAAGTGATTGTTGGCCGTACGGCCACCACCGCCCCCAACCGCACCGTCCTGGTCGTCGATGCGGATGTCATCCGGCAGCAGTGGACTGCCCCGTGGACCACCGTTCTGATGCACGCTCAGCCCGAGACGGCAGGTAGGGCAGGAAGTGTCCTGTTCCAGCCAGGACTGTAGACACGAGCTAAAATGTACCGAGCAAAGACGATAGTGTTAAATCATTGCTTTTTGCGCTTGCTCCAAAGCCAACAATCACACTTACTTGTGGAATAAGTGGGCGCACGGTAGCTTTCGAGCCGTTTCCATCTTCTCCCAGCAGATGGCACAGTTGTCCGAGTTTTGCTTCAGATCATCGCTCGACGCCAGCGGGTAGCTCTTCTCCATGTGATTCAGCACCCACAGGTAGTTGCGGTGCTTCTTGATCTTGCGCTGGATCTCGTTCAGCAGGTAGCGCAACTGCATCAATATCACCAAGCTCGCCATCGACAGGAAGATGTTACTCCAGAGCATCATGTGGATGTAGTGCACGAGCTCCACCATCAGGGCGGCCACCTCGAACGTTAGCTCAATGTAGTACGCGACCGGGCCACGCTTATCCCAGGAGATTGCTGGAAAGGATGAGAAAGCTGCTGCTGTTAGTTTGCTTCTGCGTCGAGAATTCTTTTGATCAAAACGTCGCGTTACTTACACTCATTCGCGATTCCGCCCTGGCGCATATCGTGCAGGAACATGCCGTAGCGTATTAGCACGTGCAGCGTGCGTATGCTCAGTAGGATACACTGCCAAAGGAGACAAAGAGAGATTGTATTTTATTAGTATATTGTTCTGAAAGCTACGATTATGTTAGAAAACAATTGTATTCCTCAAAAACGCATTAGCAAGCCCATCATAACACCCCGTCTGACATTGAAAGTGAACGAAACGTAAACAAAACAATCGATCGCTCACACACGGCGACATTTATGACACAATTAAACGATTGTACCTTTTACGCGTGACGCATAGAGCAGTAGGCGCTGAGCGGGGGGTTCGTCATACGCCGGCCCGAAAAGCCGATAGCGCAATACCGATACGCAATTGCTACGCCACAGTCATGGTACCGCACCATACCCATTTAGTGTCATACGATTATCGACTAGCACTGGCGTTGTTCATCAACCACAGCAGCAACAGCAACAGTTTGTATCGCATTGTTTCTTGCGTTTTGGTGGCAAGACTACCCCCTTTGCCGCGTGCACACATGGTGACGCCGATATCATCGCCGACTAATATTGAAAGCACGCACACAAAAACGTGGCCGCGTGCAGAGTGAGTCGCGACAACAGGAGCAGTTTGGGCCGGCGGTTTGGGGTGTTGGGTCGCGCGAGAGTAATTTTCGTCGGTGTGCGGTTTGGTGCGGTTTTGCGCGGCGACACGGCACACGCGGCATCGTACACTACACAGGGAGACACGTGAGTGCAAAAAAGCGTGGAAACGGCGTTCGATCCGGTCGACGGGAAGGGTTGCAGTAGCAAGCACAGCCCTTTCCGTGGGAGAGCTTAAAATTACAAAAACATCGGAGCGAGTTAGCACTCGATGACCGTTAAAAGGCTTCATCGATCATTTGCGCCGAAAGTGGCGTTTTAGCAGCGATCATAAAACAAAATCAATCGATCGGAACGACGACTAGAGCAAAAGGGGATGCGTTTTTTTGAAAGTGAAATAATTAAAACTTAAAAACTTAAAAACTTAATAATTAAAACTTAAGTGAAATAATTAAATTTCAGCAAATGTACCACCCGAGCCATTGAGGTATTGTCACGCTTCAAAGGGTTTTGCAATTATTTTAAAGTCGCCAGCAGCCCACGTAAAGGTAGTTGGCTCATCCGTTTCTTCTAGTTCTATATGAACGTCCTGACCAACACCATCATTCTAAGGTTACGCACCATTCCCTTCTATTTTTGGTACAAACCCACGCCTAGAGAGTCACGCTATCAGTAAGCATGGGAAGATTGCAGGTACGACAATTGCCTTTAAACGCGATCCTTTCAGTGAATCACTCGATCGTATCCAAAATGCAATCGTCCTTAAACACGATTGACTCATCAACCTTACAATCTAATGCGTATGCGCATGTATTAACCACCTGTGTGTGTGTGTGTGTTTCCTTCTCCGTCAGCACGCAATGCAGTTTTCGTTATCATTTTCGTAACAAAAAAAAAACCCCTTTATAGCGCACTGTTAAGCTAAACCAGCCAAACGCACATAAGCCACACTGTTTGTTCTGTCTGGCCAAGAACTGGTTGTGATTGTGTTCTAACCTTTAGGCCACGTTCTAATTGCATACTGAAGCACCTCCGCCAATGCATTAGGTGTGATGGCATTACATCCATACACTTCTCCCCCCCCTTTGCCTGCTATCTCCCCCTGCTCCGTCGCACACACACAAACAGTGCCCTCCCCCCCCTCAACGAAGGCAGACAACTGGAGAACTTGAGCTATTTTTAGATCACGGCGCAATGGCAACGGCAATCAATCCATACAAATCGTCTACACCGACCGACGATCGTGGAGAGAAGGCGATCATGTGTGTAATGGTGTGCGGGGTGGCAGTGGTGGTGCCCTCGAAAAGACCCTGCCGTTTTGGAGCGAGCACCTCTACTACGTGATTCATGCGACATCCACCGGTGTTAGCCGTGGTGTGGCACAGCAGTAGAGGGAGGCAAACGATGATCAACAACGCGCACACGCGCAATCGGATTAAATTGAACAATTTGATTCGTGGATAATCGCGAATCGAAATGCGACAACTGCGGGACCCTAAGCGAACGGGTACGAACAACAACGTACGAAGCTGACCTATGGCATGGCCGGTACACACAAGCATTCAACCACAGCTCTGTCACTTGCGGTACAGTGTGTTTGACGAATTCATTTCCTTCCCTTTTCGCTGCACAAGAGGCGACACCACCACGCCGGGCCTCCAACAAGAAGGTCGCTTCAATGTTTCGAACAATTCCATCAAGAGTTCTTCACCGTCTTCGACTTTTGGCTCTCGCGGGGGGGTGTCACGCCGAAAAGGGCCTTCAATTAGCGCACTGTGCGCGATAGCGACAAATACACACAACACCACCCCGCCGTACACCATACGCGCTCTTTCAAGGCCACCTGAGAAGCTCATTGGTATGTGTCCTTCCCCGTTTTTTTAGCCGTTGTCTGTCACCGTTTCTCACCAGCAGCTCGACTGTACTGACAAACCGTCACGAAATAAAATAATACGCCCTCCACAATTCTCTGCACTCCCATGAGAGCCCGGCCGGTCAGGCGAATGCATAATTTCTGCACAAATTGTACGATCATATTGCATTGTCACAGTGTCGGACGACGGACGGACGCAGATGGTCAGACGGCTTCATTGACGATGCAAAAGGTGCAGAAAGCCGCTTCCATATTGTGCCCGGCTCGTCTCGTGGGAATCCGTGTGGCAGGTGTCGGGGGCTAAAAAGATGTATATAAAATTACAAATAAATCACCAAACATGTTACACAAAAGTCTGTAGCCTCAAACAGTCTCCAAATAGATCTGCCACGCCTTTCGGGGGGGCAAAAAAAAAATGGGGAACCTACCCTATTGTGATTCTAATCTTATCACTTGATCTACAAACCCAAGGTAGAAGTGGGTTTAGTGCCGTGTCAGCAAAGTCCAACACAAGAAAGGAGAACGTGATCGAACGCTGCAGCACGCTCGATGATCCCCCAGCAGCACTTCCAATGGGGTCATGACACAAACGGCGCCGCCAAGCCAAACCTTGCGACAAGAGGTGAATGCATAATGCCTACATCATATTCACGACGGTGTTTGAACGAGTGTCTGGAGCTATTGTCTGGCAGTTGGGGCGCGTCTTGTCTCGTCGGAAGGTTCCGCAGCTTCCCCGTTTTTTTTAGTTGTTGCTTCATATGTCCCGATGTCATAAAACTTCCGCATACGAGCAGCACACAACAGATCACCCTGACCGACAACAGTCACTCTCTGCTGCATTGTTTGCCTGGCTTCAAAAGCTCCAGTAACCCACTAACCTATCTCGCGTGTGTGCGCGTGTGTGTGTCTCTCTGTCCTCCGATGACCCGTACCACCACCTCGTCACGGGTCGGTGGAGGGGAGGGACATGTCTGTCAAGGGAAAAGGGCGCTACCACTTCCAATTCAAGGCGGCTCGCGAGGGACGCCTTGTAATTAAGCGCGGCAACGACATATCAACTCACCTCAGCCGCCATGAAGGCGAACGTATTGAAGCCACCGAAGAATACGCCGACACCGATCGAGATCCCCACCATCAGCCCGGACAGGGCGAGGATGGCAACGAGCAGCGAGATCAGCCGGAAGTGGGACCATCCTGGAGTGGTTGGCGAGAAGGAGAGCTGGAACAAACGAACAAAGACAAAGAAAGAATTTAATAACTTGCTTATATCAAGGGGGGGGAGCATAAAGGCCAACGATCTTGACGCACGATCATGGTTGGTTGGTTGGTTGGTTGCTTCAGTTGGCTTTCCAGAACCGTAGTTACTAACTAGATCGTCCACACCGAAGGTATTCTGAGGTAACTTCAGCTTCAACAGCAACCAAGAACAAGTTCAACGGTCGGCTTCATGTTCAAGTGCATTGCACAAGGCCAACGACTCCCGAAGGCAGCAAGAAGCACCAGCCACCACGCACGCACTACCGCACGAACGAACGAAGATTACCCAAGAAATTCTAGCCCCAGCGGAATCGAAAGGCCAACCAACATGGAACGCGACAGGGCATGACTATCTCGTAGTTCAAGCTTTTCATCACGCACACGGTGGTTCTGGGTGACTGGATTACTGATACCGGTCTCTAGCCAATGTCTAGCATACACACAGCCAATAATGTACCCTTTCCTTCTACAGAGCGAGCAACGCCATTCTAGCGTCACGTTGTACAAAAAAGGCTACGATTTCCCTTCCGACGGCTGTTTCACTTGATGCTTCAACTAAAGCGCTACCGGTTATTGCATTGCGAAACCGGTATAGATTGTCTACGTCAATGCAGGCTTATAAGGTTGATTCGAACTACACGCTAACGAACGCACGAAGGAGCTGGAGACATGCAGTGAGTAAATTGCAATTAATGCTCCAATTGGAGAAGGGATTCAAATATCATCCACCGGAGTTAACCTTTTCCGAGCATCGAATTGTGTCCTTCTTTGTGGCTAATTAAATTCCCTCATTTACTTCCGTTTTATGTAATAAGTTTCATACATTACAGATCCTTTAGCTTTCTTCTATCTCCTCTGATTCCAAACGCCAAGGCAAATCTCCCCCAGCTCACTGCTCTAACTCAGTGACAGTGATCAATTGATCGCAACACCCCGTAACTACGGCGTGATGCAAAATTAGCTGCATCATAGCCCGGCACGACTAAAGTGGCACTCCGCATCGTCGCATGAGGGAGAGGCGCGTATGACGGAGATGATGATGATAACTCAACGTCGATGCAGGCGAAGGCGCTCTAGAACGCGCGTTAACCTTGCTCCAAGGCTAATGGACGGTGGAGAGCGTGGTCGGGCACGCAAACCACGGCTAAACGGTGAAGATACACATCAGCCGTGTACCCCAGTGCCGCAACCGCCGCCGTGACAAGTGTATTGGTTCTAATCGATAAATCGCCGCTCAACGCAACAACGACCCCCTCCTCCTTGCTCAATATGTAAGTCCACCTTCGCCAGGGGAAGAGCTGTCACTGGCACTGACCGCTCCCTCTAGCCACCAGCAACTCCCCATAATGTCAACGACGACGATGATATTGTGCTTGTTATGTCATACAACACAGAACCTTTCCTATCATCGTTGACCGATTCTCGCGAGGCGAAGGTTCTTGGCCAATCCAGGGGAGTGGGCGGTGGACGGTGGACGTCATCGTTACAATATATGCACGACAAGAAATAAACCAACCCAGCGAGGTAGCCTGTTGGCTACCTGTTGCCAACGAACCACACACTGCCATACACCGGTTTCGGAGGAAATTACGTGCCCTAGTAAAAGGGCAACAGGCGTATGTCTCCCCCTACAAACTTGATAAACTTTGATGTCCTTCGCTTCGCACCATCGAAAGCATCGATATATTTAGAATGTAATTCACTTCGCCAATGGCAGAGCCATTCGACCAACTGGAAACGTTTCAGCTTGAAAAACAAGTACCGAGACGCACTGCCGTAGCCGTAATTGATACCAGTTCTTCCAAAAATGGGCTACAGGAAAACGACGCCTTTCAAACTGTAGCGAGCGCACAAACAGACAGACTGCATTCACCACCGCCGAATGCAGTGAAGGTTCTGGAACAATCGAGCCACCACCACCACGCACTTTACATTTTTAGCAACAAGCAAACAACACACGCAAACCATCAATCAAATAAATAGGAAAGAGATTAATTAAATTCAATTAGACGAAAATAGCTCCCATGCGACACACGCTTTCTCAGCGGTGGCTTAACATTTCCCTTCGGAAAAGTTCTTGCATCAGAGCGGTACGTACGTCACAACACCTTGTCCAAGGGGGAAGTGGGGAGATGCAAGAAGCCATTTGTTACGGTATGTTATCGGTGTGTTATTTTTACCACACCGAGTTCCGCAAGACACTCTCCTCAATTCCTACATACCTTCGAGCAATTCCTCACCAAATCCAGCGATTAACTTTACATGGCTGCGTCTAATTTGCTTCCCTCCATTCGCACGTACACCTAACCCCTTTATTAGACCGAGATGCAACACTGCACTCCTCCTCCTCCTGCTCCTCCAGGGCATGCGCGCCGCCATTGTGACAGGGGTAAAGTAGTAGGTGTCACGAGGTTGAGAGTACTCAACGAAATGAATGAACGCAATTGGGTACTAGCCATTGTATGCTAATGTTGCAAGACGTTCAGGGGCCACCCAGTTTCACACGATCGACGTCCGACGGACGTCATCAGTTGCTTTGCTGTCAATGATTCAAGTGTGTGAACGGTTAAGGTTCTACTGCCTACTTCATGCACACAGCACAGAGCACATTCTTGGCATATGTCAACTCTTTGTAGCTAAACGGTGTACGTTATACCATTCAAGAAACCATTGTTTGGCTTTCCAAATTGCAACGGAAAGCCATTGTTTTACTTCATATTTGCAGCCTGCTGCAGCAGGACATCAGTGACCCCATCAGTCTCGCTTAATTCAAGTATCTGAAGAAAGTGAAAGTGTCCCTTCCATATAATTTTTTGCATGCAAACGTGCTGTAGGAGTAAGGAAAAAAGCGACCAATGCATGCGTGAATTACACACAAAAACCCCCGGTACTATGTCTTCGATGAAGTAAAAAAAAACCCGTAAGCACTTATATAGCGACAACATAAACAAAAACACACACACGAGATCCTGCGTGTACACCCGGCCCAATCATCATCAAGCACCACACACTGTCCCCAATCAAGGTGATCGTTCAGCAGACGAGAGTGAAGTGAAGAAGAAGGGAAAAAACGCCTCGATTACTTAACACTAATAATGTGCACTCTCCGTACGCGAAAGTACACTCCCCCTTCGAGCCTTCCAGAAACACGCTGACGCCACAAGTACACTCTTGGTCAATTCAAGCGCTCGATCACTTTGGGCGCACTTTGCGCACTTTCTTCTGGACGTGTTGGTGCGTGTTGGTGGTGGTGGTAGTTGTTGCTGATCCCGGGTCCTGCTCGCTGCGGGGACACACACTCTTTCGTTGTGGTGTGCGCATGATTACGTCTCAACTATCTGGCGGCTTTGGTGCTCTGCTTGATAGGTAAAGTGAGCGTTATTTAACGTGCGCAGCAATTGAAGTACCAACCCGGTACCACCCTTCCCGACCCTATTGCGGACACTTTTGGTCACTTTCTAATCGTTCAGCTTCTTGCAAACGGATCCCAGCAACTTCGTCCGCACGCGTAATGAGACTAACGACAGCAACAACAAAAAAACACGTCTCGATCAACGATCTCATCTCTAAGCAAAAACGGTCAGCGCAGGAGAAACTTTCGCTTATTCCTCTTAATTTTGTGCGCTGAATACCTTTTTTTTGTGCCGAATAAACTAGTTCCCCGGGGCCATTAATCGCTGTAGGAAGTGGTGTTCGCTTGTGGAAGATAAAACCAATGCTGCATCGTGTCTAAAGCAAAAACAGCCAAATGGTCGAAGAAAAAACACACACCCAGACCCGATAGAGACAAACAAGCAACACCAAACATTCGTCCCTTTTAGGTAAATATTTAGGAAGTGATTCTTATCGCCCGCCCCAAAACGAACCGACCAACCAAGTCGTCACGTAAAGCACCGCGCCGTTGCCGTTGCCGCGCGTTGCGTCGTCTTGCAGGAGGGTGGCGGTGATTAATGTGTACGTGCGCAAAGGTTCGACGCGTCATTCGATATTGCTATTTGCGACCATCCTTTTCATTAACCCCCAGCGCACCCCGCCGTTGGAAAATGATACTTACATACTCGAACCGATCTTTGCTGAGCTGTGACAGCAGGTGTAGGAATCCGAGTGCCGAGAACCACGACACCCACAGTATGACCTGGAATGGAACGGGGGTTGGAAAGAAGAGAGTAGGAATTAGTTGGACGTACAAAGGTAATGGGAAACACATCATCAGCGATCATCATCATCATCATCATCAACAGGCACACTTCTGCCCGGGAGGAGTTCATATGTCAGGGACGCCGTAAGGGCTGATCGTAAGTACTTACCTCGTACAAATACTGCACATTCACGACGCCAAAGACGAAGATAAACTTGTAGAAGATAAAGTTCCAAAACTTGTCCTTCATGTGCTGTAATGAGCAAAACAAAACAAAAAAAAAGAACGAAACAAATATTGATTACAAACACATGATTCATTCAGGGAGAATTTTCTAGAGAAACCGGTAGATCCATCCGCTTTTGCCCGTCCTTTGTTGCGTCAACAATGCCACAGATGTTAAAAAAGAAAACAAACTTTCCTTTGCGAAACGAAACGAATTACACACACACAGACGGGGCAGCTTCAAAACAAACGACGAAAAATGTCACCCAATCATATTTGCGGCAATATCACAACGCGGCGACAGAATAGCCAAACGGGTTAAGAGAGCTCAACATTTTGAGCGCCAGTGTGTTTGATGTACAGCAAAAAAGAAGATGAAATAAACAACAAAACTGCCCAGCAACGACGACAGCCATGCAGCAGCAGAGCACTCGGAGCAGCGATCGCAAATTAATACAACGACGTTAAATATTAATCGCTTCGCAAAGTCTCATGATAAGAAGACAACACAAATGCTTCGAAATGTCGGAGGCAATAATTAAGCAGCTCCGTTCTAAAACTCTGCACTGGAAGCTCAGCCAGATCAATTGATCAGTTTATCTTTCACAACCTTTTGGCTGCCTTTTTGAGCGATGCCATTTGTCTATTCTTGATCCACATAAATCTCCAACGCAGCACGAAAGCTCGCGGATGGCGTAATCATTACCAAAAAAACGCCAAACTTCATCCTGTTTTATATATCTATCGTCTGTACACACACAGTAAGACAACCGGTTTTGCCATCCGTTTGGCTCTCGATCGGATTAAAAAAAGGCGGTGGGAAACTCTCATTTCCGTTCGATGTGGCCGATACTTGGCCGGGCTAGTCCTGTTCTCAATGAAGACATTTTGATGTTAGTTGGAACAACGCTACACTTCCTAAACAACCCCGACATCGACAGGAGTCAAAGGTTGCCCCTCGGGCTTTGACTTAGCGAAAGCGATCGCTTTCAATTTACGCCAGCGCGCACGCGCGAGATCGCAACCAGTCTGACACGATCGCCAAGGTCAATTTCAAAGAATGTTCACCTTTGCCGCTAAGAATCTAAGTAGAAAACACCTCCTTACACACCCTCCTCTTGTTTCGTTTCAAGCCAAGAGGAGAGGGTAGACAATCTTAAACTCACACACCCCAGGATCGATTGCATTATCCTTCACCGGTTGTGATCGACGGGGCGAGTCAGAAAATACACCACACAAAAAATAACAGTTAATCTAGGCTAATGGTAGGTCTTGAGCCACCGCATATCCGCTCAGCTCCGAGCGGACATACCGGTGAGCTGCCCAGAGTTGCCCACGTTTGACACCGGACACAGACACACAGACAAGCCACGCCGTTTCTCGCTGCACTCCCCAATCATAATTCGCATAATTATGCTGCCGCTGCTGCTGCGTTACCGAACCGATCGAAGGTCGCGGCGCCGCCGTCCATAAGCAAACACATCCTTCCCCCCTTCCCCCCTAGACGATCGACACACGATCGTGCCCTTTTCCTTACCTGCTGTTCGGATATCCGCAGCTCACCGAAGACGAACTTCTGTATCGATTTGCCGAGCAGTATCAGGCAGCAGTACGCGGTGTTGATTAACGTCTGCAGAGAGCGAGCGCGATCCGGTTCCAGTCCAGTTCCATCGATCGAACGTACGGTGACGACGGTGATCCGGTAAGGCGTGAAAGAGAAACACGAGAAAAAGAGAGGACATTAGAACAACAATTATCTATCGAAGTTGATCAGCAACCACGCGGTAACGTTCGCCACCAAACGTTGCTCTTCTAGCGAGAAAAGTCAGAGTTGTCGTGTGAAGTAGTCAAAGGCTTGTCTCGATCGTTGTTCGTGGCGTCAACGGCTAAAGTGAAAGTCGTTGCGAAAGTTTCAAATTTATCCCCCAAAAAAAATATCTATAAATATATTGTGTGGAAGGCTATAACTTGCTAATTTCCTACCCTTTATCCCGCGCTTTCCACAATTTAGCACGGCCTTTCACCAGGAAGCGGGGAGGGTGATAACTGCAGGTAACTGCAGGTAGGTGTCTTCTGTTCCTAATGCCATATACATATATCGAACCGTGCTAGATGGTAGAAGAGAAAACGCCGCAAAGAACAAAAACCAACCTCAGCTTTGGAATCGATGACAACACTGGTCATCATCTGGTCGTACCTTACACCCGAAAGCGGATCATCACGTAACATATTCCGCACGGAAACGAATCCAGTCCTGCCGAGCGGTGCTTTGCGTAGTATGTATATATGGATGCATAATTTTACGCGGTTGCGTAAATCCCATCCGATCCGATCGGCGGGACTCGGCAGGCCGATGAACCTTCCCGATGTGCGCCTAACCAGTTGGCTGGCTGGCTGCTTCTTGCGGGATCATCTTGTGCATCCCATGCCACGAGCGATGAACGATCTCTAACGGATCTATCGAGGCGGAAAGTAGCATCTTAAGTAGATTGTTTTACCGGCTCTTGCTTCCAAAATGCTGATAAGAACCGTAACATTAAGCCCAACTGTTAAAACATTAATCAATTCTATTGCATTCGTTGAATAATTCATCTGTTTCGTGTAGCAATGGTAGTGGATATTCGTACTTCTTTTATCACTATAAAACTATAATGGCTTTAGAACGCGTTGAGCCTCTCCTCCATACTTGCGTTAAAATTCCAGAATCATTGTGGCACTTCGCTGTGCTGAATTGGAAACAAGGCCAATGGCACCGGCCGCCGGTGTATCGTGAACATGCGAACGCACGCCCGAAACCTCGATACGTTCTAATGCACCCACCAACCGTATTCCGTCAGTCAGTCAGGCAGCTCACCTGACCGGAGAATAGCTTAATGACAGGAATGGTACACAACACGGTTGGAAGCTCCACCTTCGCCAGTGGCTAAGCAATAATTCAAATTCAGACACGCTCAAACGATAAATAAGCTCCAAATTCCTGTGGCTTCCACAGCCAACCAACTCTCCACTGTGCTGGGGTGTCAAGGCTGCGGCTGCCTGGCATATGATGTTTTAGATGATGAAATCTGACCGCAACCTATAAAGAACAACCTATTGTTTGCGAGCTGGAGGCGAACCAGCGAGCGCACCTACTCTTTGCGGCGATGGAATAATCATAAAACCCCTGCGATCGAGTAGCACCAGGCGGCAAGTCATACTTGTGTTGAGTAGTGAAGTGGATACAGATCACTTTTATCGAGTCATTAATCTACAGGCGGGTAAAAACCCACCAATATCCCGGAAAACGTTCCTTTCACATTGCCTCGTTCTATGCTAATGATCTCATACAAGATCGGTAAGTCCAAGATCCCAACTATTCCCCCATACGATCGAGCTCGAGTACCTCCGGCTAACAGTCTCGATCACCATCACAGTGGATGAAATAAACGATCACCATGCATAAAACATGCGAAACCTACGGCAAAACGTCTCCTTCCAATACATAAAATGTCATGACAAAACGTTTGCTGCTAACGCGCTAGGAGATTGTCGCCGGCTCAAGCCCCACACACTGTCGGCCTTGAGATCATCTGCGTTTTGGAGGCACATCCCAGCGCAGATCTACCGGTTGAACTTGACAGTGAAATGCTACTTTACCTCCAACAGATACCACTGACCAAGGCAGCTGTCAGGTGGGACGACTCAACACCCTCTATCGGTATCGCCCGCAAGCCCCTGTGACGCTATTCGGTAGCGTGACAGGAAGTTAGGCTGATCCAATTAGAAGGCCCAAGTACCCGTAACGTTCACGCTGGTACACCTCGAAAGCCCAATTGAATCCAGCGGTAAGTAGCAAACACTCCAACGGTTCCCTCAAGAGTGGTGGCTTTGGCTAGCTATTCTCCTTCCAATACTTCACTCACTTAACGATTCACGATATGTTTTAAAGCTCCAATCAACTGAACCCACCGGCGTCCGGCTAGATCATTTTCTGCTGCCCGTCGTCTCGGCTCGAGTGAGAGGAATAAGTTAAAACACCAGCAAATCGTCAAGCGGGTGTCCTCTTCGGCTTCGAAGAGCCAGCCCCCCTCGTTTCTCGCCAAGGTCACCAAACTACTTCACTTTTTGCTGGCACTTTGCGTCTTTCTTTCCTTTTTCTTCTGTCCAATCGTCCCCAGCTCGGGTAAAAAAACAACAACCGACACACCAAATAACAAACTCGTTTGTCCATGGATTGCGGAAATCGGATTCCGTTCGGGCGGTCCTCTCCTCTTGGCTTGTGTGCTTGTGTGTGTGCCAAAGCTAAACACACCCGGCTTCCCCAGTAACGAGCCGAAGAGCCGTGGTCGTGTGCCGGCCGACGTACGTGGGTATTGTGTCATCGTAGAACGAAGGCATTCTTGCAGCAGTCAGCCATTCGAATGCTATGTCAACTAAATGCTCTACAAATAAGCGCAACGTTAAGCAAATAGCGCGGGAGACCGTCAGCTCACTTACCCAAATGCAAAATGGTTCCGTCGCCATAAACGATGCCGTATCCTTCAGGTACGCTCCGAGCGATCGCGTATCGTTGCCCACCACCAGCCACCGCTCGTCCCCTTCCTCCACTTCCCGGGCGTCGTCCTCGTCTGGTGCATCGCTGCCGCCCCCTTGCAGCATTTGGCGCAGGTCGGACAGATCGGCGGCCGCTAATATTTTCTCCTCGAGCGTGTCGATCTCCTTCACCGACAGCAAGGAGGCGGCACTGGCGCCTCCTACCTCTCCCAGCTTACCCCCAGCACCCTCTACCGCACCGTCGATCACACCGGCCGGTCCTCCGGCGGAACTGGCGGCGCTGGTGGCTGTGTTTGCTGCTGTGGACGCCGTTCCACCCGCCGTGGGTACCGTTCCGCCCGTCGTGCTGCTGGTGATGTTTGTGTGTTGCCTCCAGTTTGGATCACTGGTCATGGCCAGTGCGTAGTAGAGGCAGGCGGACATCAGCAGTACCGTGACGCTGGTGTAAACCCGCACCGAGGGCAACGGTACGGATCCGTTCAATGCAACCGGCATGGTGGTGTGTTTGAGATCGGGATTTGGATTCCTAGCACTGGATGCTGTCGCAGGATCAGTTTGTTCTGGACGTAACGGTCGGTTGCTATCTTTCTCTTTCTCTTTTCAGTCCATTTATGTAGATTCTTCTGCAGCGATCACTTTCAAAAACTGCGTGCTCTTCCACGTTCCTTGTTCAGTGCTAAAATAAAACAAAGATTAAAAGCAAACCCATTAGTAAAACGTCAATACTATGCAGCTTCGCTGAAAAGGATAACAGTAATTAAGAAAAATGTGTCCTTCATTCCGCAATACAGTCGCGCGCGAGCTTTCCGCCAGTGATTTGATGAGATTGACAGGTGGCGCCGCCCGAGAGAGATAGTGGACATTGATTTATTGGAAACCGGGGACACTACAATCCCGGGAGGAGCTGGTGCGGACGGACGAGGATGCGATTGACAATCGCATTGATAAATCGTCGCTCCCCCATAACAAGGTCCCATCCGGCGACACAAGGCCAGGCCGCCAGCGCGCGCGCGATCTCCTTTCTGTCTTTCGCTCTTTCGATTATTTTTGGGCTGGCATTTGGACAGCGGTTCATCTGGCATCCCCCCCTGGGCAAACCGGTTTGGGATTTTCCGCTCAAAAAACCTCGATAAGAAGGTTTGTTTTAATAATTTATCAAAATGTCACACGCACACACTTCTTTTCGTCCAACTTACTATAAAGGACAAGAATTTTGGCCACTCTCCCTGCCGCAATGGTGCTGCTGAACAGTGAGCATGATTTATGAATATTGATTATTTCGAAGCGAGAATCATATTTCGCCTGTTTTGAGGTCAAACTTTTTTGTTTCTCCCCTCTCCGACGCTCTAAAACAGCAAAGAAAAGGGTATTTTTCCCGCAAAATAATATGTCCCTGGATGGTCGGCGTGACGATGGCGAGCAGCAGTTTCGCGACCGTTCCAGTGCAATAAAGTCCGAAGACGACGACGACGATTGAAGGTTAGCAGCGATTAGACGATTAGAGGCGTAAAAAGAAACATCTTTTCCTTTTTTTTATAACAAAATGTTTAACACCTTGACCTTCTCATCCACCCACACGAACGCAAAAGTGGAGCTCCTTCAACTGATTCCAAAAACGGGGCCACTGTCGTTCAATTTCGATGTGCCCCCGTAGATAAGCCTTATCGATCCTGATCCATCGCACTAATGATCTAACCGCTTTGGCAACAGGTCCTAACCGATTGTTAAGTGCCCCTGTTTAGAGCGCCGTTAGTCGGCAGAGGGTTTTGATTAATCTTTTCCTTTTTCGAGCGCTTGGCAATGGTGGACTTAACAGCATAACGGGAGATAAGTTTGTTTGCTTACCAAGCAGTGACAATTGGCCGTCAAATAAACCCTAGCCTAAGGCTAAACTAATCCCATCAGGGTAAGTGGACCAACAAAGGGTCTTATGACAAGATCTACCTCAAGTGGGGGAGTAATTTCAAACGAAACAATTATCATCCTGTCCCTGCAATCCAGTTGTGGATTAATTTACTTGCTTCCACCGTTCCACAAGGCACCAACAGCACGATAAGCCTGGCCCCTGCTCAGCCCAAATGTCAAACAAATCCCCCATCTCCAGAGCAAGCAGCTACATAAATACCGGAAGATTAGAATGCTTTTAAATACGTAATTCTTGAAAAACAAACGCACCCCAACGCCCCCAAACTGCTCCTACTATCAGAACAACTGAACAACAACAATCACGGGACGGATTCTTCTTCACTGCTGTTTTTGTGCTGGATCCATCCATCGATTACAGAGTAAATATTTTCCAACCGCACACTCAAACAAACATAGTATTATTCCCCTATCTATCTGCCGGTAGTGCTTGCTGCCCGCGGACCACCTCCATCGTGGGTTGTGGGTGTGGATGGTTCCTGTTTATACAAGCGCGTCTCCCACCCACGAAGGACACACGAGAAGCGCGCGCGCCCCTGGTCTCTAAACCCATGGGGCGTAGCAGAAGTTTACCCGTTTGGAAGCGTTCCATTAGGTTGCGTCGTCGTTACGCCGTGTTGCTTCTTCTATAAACAAATCGTTCTTTTCTGCCCTCCAACGCAAGTGACAAGTGTGTTGTTCTTCCAGGACAACGCGCCAATGCATTACTTGAACAATCGCGAACCATGTGTGGACTTCTGTGGGACCTTCTTCCTTCTACACTCGTTTACTACGCCTTTTAAGCTAACAACAGTCTAAGAAATGTGCGCCATTTTTTCGTCTTCATCACTAACAAAGGTGAATGAAATGGTGTGACCGAAAGCAACCGCTCCCTACACAGGCCTTCCTCGTCTTTCGGCCTACTGTGCGCAACTAAATTTAGCACATCGATGATCGCGGCGAGCTAGTGTGTTGTGTGGTACACCGAGCACAAAATTGCGCATAATTTTGACCCGAGGAGAAAGCAAACAAAGCAGCCGGGATAGAATTGGTGTCCCAGAGATGGTAAAGGGGGGACACACCACCACCACCTGGGAAGCTGCTACAGGGGCATTCATGCAGCAAAGCAAGCGCGAATTGTTGCAAAACGTTTCATTCAACGAAATAGGTCCACCAAAGCTCTTCCATGGCATCAATCAGGTGATGCAGGGTTTCTCAGCTCCCTCTCTTGTCATAAGTTCAAATTACAAACCACTTTCTTCAGACAACCACTGTCGTTTCACGCCCAACGAAGGCGCACACCAAATAGAAGTGAAGGTCAGGTTCAGCAGCGATTCGTAAACTCGAATTCATTAACCCGACAATGCTTGGCATAATGCGCAGCGCTGTTTGCTACACAAAATCATGACATAATTGTGACCGTGCTGAAAAGGTTCAAATTTTCCGCACGCTCGCACACGCATACCATCATCATTCGAGAAAAGGATGAACAATTGCAGTCAAAACAAAACACAGCCCTCGTTTGGGTGGGTTAGAGGAGCTTGATCGAGGAATGCTCTTAGTGTCGCCTGAAGTAACTTCTTCCACTACAAAGTTGTCAACTGTGTCAACATGACACAGAGTGACGAAACGATTTCCACAATTACTGTGTCGATAAATAATCATCCCGCAATTAGGGAGCGCCTGACAAAAGGAGAGCTGACGAATGCGGGTTGCAAAAAAAAACATTGCCAGAAAATTGGCAAATTAAAATCAATTTTCACAACCACGCGCTGAACCACCAGACCAGAGCCAACCCGTGCTTAACCCGTGTAGGCGCCATGTCGTGTAGGATGATCACGTAACCACTCTCGGTAGTCCTCGGACTGACTTTCTTCCGGGACATGGGTGACTTGAACCGGTCCGGCGCGGTTACAGCGCGCTTGAGGAAGAGAGGTTGGGAGCTACGCCGGCAAAAGGGCAGATAATTGCGTAGCCCTTCGTGGCTCCAACCGGTATAGGAACCGGTTTTAGTATACCTTAAAGCAGCAGCAGCAGCCGTCGAGAGGTTGTGGCTGTCTTGTGTCTTTTTGCATCGATTGGGTTTCAGCGAATTGTGTACAACCCACTCCCCCATGGTGTATGATGTATTCTGACGAGCCACGAAGGCGACACTGGGCGACGATCTTGCTCTCTCCCATACGGAAGGAAGATATCAGTTGTCACGGACTTTAAAATCCCCCCATCCCAACCAAGATAAGATAAATACAACCAGGTCAATTAGAAGCTCCACACCACTTGTAACAACTCCGCAGACGGCAAACGTTTGGTTACAACGCCAACAAGGGGCCCATTCCGCTGCTCTCCTCGCAACCTCCAGCACAACAAAAGAGTGTAAACAACGCTTCTTATCATCTTCGCTCTCGTTTGCTGATAAGAGCGGATCGTTTGTTGCGCACAAAACCGCAAAGCCATTCACTCGAAATGAGGAGGGCAGGGGTTTCGAGGGAAGGTAGGAAGGTCTTTTAAATGCGCTCACCGTCCCGCGATGATATAGCCGTGTTCCGGAAAACATTTTTCCCTCACCTGCTGCTAATAAAAGAAGAGGACGGAAAACTTGCTGCTGCTGCTGCTGCTGTTCCTCAGGCTGCACACACCTTCACGGACGTGCTAAAATGTGAAACAGTCACCGGGGGCAAAGTAAAGTGGACATTGTTACAAATATTTGTGACATACTTCCTGGTAAAGGTAGTAAGTGGGAAAGCAAACCCAGACTTTTGTTACTACCGAGGTTGTAGTACGGAGCTGGGTAACGGTGATTCTGATGTCTGATGTCTATGGATCAGGTCTTGCGTAAAAGAACGTTGCCATAGCAGTGGAATCTTCCAACATTCTTAAGATGCTCAACAAGGATCTGATGCTTTATTCGGCGACTTCTACAGAACTGGAACTTGGATCTTCTTCGTCTTCTTCTTTGGCACAACAACCCGTTAAGTCGGTCAAGTCCTGCCTGTACCACTAGGGAGCTTGGCTTTCAGTGACTTATTGTTTATCCATAGCAGGATAGTCAGTCCTACATATGGAGCCACAGTCCATTCGAGGCTTGAACTCCACGCGGATCTTGGATCAAATCTTGTAAATACCAGAGGACCGGAGTGTGCAGTACGAAACTCGTGGATGATATGGATATTGAGATATAATATGACACCAACATGGGGGCCCTTTCCGTTTGAAGCTCGTAGGCTGAAATTTCAGCCTATCAGCTGTTTGCATTGTATAGCAGTTTTCGAGCAGCTATCTAAGTGAGTATAATATACAGGTGAGCTTATCCCAAGGAGTATGAATTTAGAAGGCTGATTTTTATCGCTTCTGCTTCTGAAGGAAGATTGTAAGAGTGTTTTGAATATTCGTCAAGCCTCCAGAAAGCTCGTTGGAGCTAAAGTTTTCACTCGTTCTGTCAAAAAGTGATATTCAAATTAGGTTATAAAAAATGCTATGAGACCACCTGGACTACATACACTTTGATTCCAGATTCGATTACCTGATTTCTTTAATGCACCTTGGGATAAATGTAAACAAACCCGTGTTTTCGAGCAGGTACTCGAATCTAATTCTAGCTTTTAGGCTAAAATTTTCTAGACTGAAAATCGCAGGCTAGTTTTTTGTGTGGTTTTGTATGGATTGTTTACATGATTTCAGCCTCCAACTGTCAAACTCCATACAAAAAACTAACTAGAATCGTGAAGGCCCCCATGGAAAGAATTTTCTTGAAATCAGAACTATTCTCTGGACACATGTCGGGACATATTCTGAACATCTGTTTGCAGTATGCCATGAAATACCTAAAACCTACCCCAAATGACATCAAACGTCACGCAACTCCAACGCTTGCTTCAATTGATGTCAGTCAAAATGCAATTCCAAATCTTCAACATTTCCTTCTAGCTACCAATTCTTTAAAAAAATGGTTAAGTTCCTGTCATTCCGAGGGTTTCAAAACGATTCAAAAGATCGATATGTCCCAAGAATACAATTTGATATGCCTATTGAATAATTTGTAACTGCGACATATACTCCAAGATGGTGAAGAACATTAAACATTGCTTCATCATCAATCCACCCATGGTGTACACACCTTATCTAACACATCCCCCCCGGTTCGTCGTCCTAGAAATCTTTAATCAACACACAGCAGATGACCGATAAGGCAATACAGCAAGTGACTTCCCGTTCCTCCGCCCGCACTCTCACTTACCTACTTCAACCGCGCCGCGCCGTTCGATCTCTTTCTCTTCCTTTCACACCCGGTCCCGGACACTCACACACACACACACTGCGCTGATGAGACAAACAGCTGCAAACCACCCGGCAGCCCGTCGTCCGCGGTGGCGTTACTAATCACACCCGGTGTTTTTGCTTCCGTTTTAGCCGCTTCGGCGACGGAATAACCTACTTTTGCTCAAACACACTCACACACACACTCGCACAAAACCGATTGAAAATTTTACACACTTTTTCACCGGCTGCCTCTCGCAACGGTAATGCGGTAACTTGAGATGGGAATAAGAAATCAAATAAATAACAGTCTCGTGGCGTTCAGTACCCCGTTCGTACGGATCGCTGATGCTCTATTTTTCTGCTCCTTTCCCTCACTGTGTTTTGTTCAGTTAGTTTCACCCGGCAGTGGTGCCTTTGTTCGGACATTCCTTCCTTTCCACCGTGTGTTTGATGACCGCACCTGAAATGCACCTTTTCTCCCTTTTAGTAGGCTGTGATCTGTGAGTGTTACTGTGTGTATGGAAGTGGTGTAGTGTCCCCTCCGATTTTTCTTCCTTTCTTCGCAGCACACGGAACTTTTTTCGTTCTTTTCTTCGATATTTCTCAACCCATAAACGGCCAACTTTCACTGCACTGCGCACCCAGCAGCAGCAGCAGTAGTGGTGGTGATGGTGGTGGTTGCTGTTGTTCCCGTTGTCGGTGACACAATGATGCACCCATTTTCATCTGCCGCCGTGAGGAATCGACAACGACGACGACCAAGACGACATCAACCACCACTACCACCACCGCTTCGCTTCAATAATACACACATACACACACATATGCACGCTACACACCTTCTTACAGGAGAGTGGGGGGGATTGAAGAGAATAGGTTAAGAAGGGAAGGAAAAACGCCACTTTACATTCTTCCCGCTGGCGTAAGGAGATGCACCTTTTCCTCCGTTCCTTATCAAGTGACACTTTTATCACAACCACTTGGATCGGCTTTTTGCATTGTGCAATAGGTGTCATTGTCCACCATCATCCACCCACCCGGGGAGGGAGGGGGGAACAACCCATTCATACCTTCTACCGCAACATGACGGGTTTTCCTTTTCTTTTTTGGCTTTTCGATTTTTTTTGTTTTACAAACACACACACACAATCGATATCGAAAATACTCGACTCACACACACATACACACACAGAACAACAAACACCTGGGAGACGAAGCGAGAAAACGGCGAACGGTCGACGAACATACGCTTAGGACAGTGGAAAAGGCGATTCGTCCTCGAACAGAAATAGAACACACCGTCGAAGATTGTGTATTTTGTATGCTACTACCGCGGCACTACTTCCAACCTGCGCTGGCTACGTCAGCGTGTGTAAAGTGTCCATATTTCACCACTTCGAGCACACACCGAGTGTGTTTCATCGCCCGAGTTCTATCAGACAAATAGAAAAGAGAGCATCCTCCGTGAATCTCCCCGTTCCCCCGCCTACTAATGTGTATACACTCTGTGCCTTCTAAAACACGCGCACCAACACAATGCAATCTGCAGCTGTGTGCCTACTGCTGCTGCTGCTGTGGCAAATTTCTTCCCAACAAACAACTACCCCCTGAACCGAACCGAGATGATTGCGTTGCAGCTGCTGCTGCTACTGCTGCTTGCCCGATGGCAAACACAAATAAAGATCATCTGACTCCCCCACACACACACGTACGAACGCACGCACGCAAGCACACACTACTCACTTCCGGCAGAAAAATGCGACGGCTACGAAGTTGTGCAAAATAATATTACACTGTCGCAAGCACTACTGCACTTGTCTTTCTCACTTTCTGTATTTCCTTGGAGCAAATTGCACACGCGTGTACACCCGGCAGCTGCTGCTGTTATTGCGACCGACGACTACGACGGCGACGAAAGGTATATCTTCGCGTACACTGTTTCGCGAACAAACAATCACAACAATGCGCGAGCGCTGCCCAAAAGGTAACGGTATCGAAGGGGGGAGGCGATCACGTGGCCAGGTCGGCTCGCAGTGTCGCGCACTGACAGTGCAGCGTTCGTTTGACAGTAATGGGACAAGGGTAGTTTTGACAGCAGTCGTTTTTTTGTGTTTGTTTATTATCGGTTTGTGGTGGAGAAATGAAAATTGCAAAAATAATCATTTAGGTCACTTTTTATGATGTTATTTTCATTTCCATACAAAGGCACATATAATCAGTGTGAAACAGGACAGCGTACCACAAACTGTAGGAAACACGACATTGTTGCTTCACGGATAAATGTTTCATTTGTTGTATGTGCTTGGTATTTGTATGGCATGCATAGACCGCGGCCTAATCTGTTCATAGGAAATGTTTACGCTCACGGATTCAGCACTTTTGCCCCTCTACACAGCGTGGATTGATAAGTTACTTTAGTAAATGAAGGTCAATTTGAAGAAATTGGAATGTTTCCAGTGTAGTTCAGTTATTCATTTTTTTTTATTATTTCAATTTATTTTTAATCACATGTGTATGGAAAGAGGGCTGCATTAAGTCAGCAAAAGCATGCCAGCACAACTCAACACGTGCTCAGAGCCTTAGATCGCACCTATAAGTATATACCAAAGGATTTGCAAACAGTTTTTAATGTCATCATATTGCTCAGATAGAACATAAATCAAAAACACAAACATTTCACGACACATCTGCTTCGAATACATTTCATTTATCCTTTTACAAACACACACACATATGAATGTTTCATCCACATGCTCCACGCACGCACGCAGAGAAATATTCGTAATCGGATGTACGGAGTCGTTTTTTAGTTGCTGTTGTTGTTTCGTTAATAGTACCATTACATATAATAATAATAATTGTATAATATTACTCTCTTTCTCTCTATATCTGTGTTTCTTCTATCTCGCTAACCAAACAGCTTTCGGTTTGCATCTATTATACCCTCCCTTTCGCCATTTGCTTATCCCCTTTCGCTTATCTATAAAGTGTTCCGCTTTAGTTTTACTTTTCTTTCTCGTTTCGAAAATCATCACATGTTTTGCTTGCCATTCCAATTACGCTACGTATCCTAATTTCCTTTGTCACACACCATTCTTGTTGCACCGCTGCCGTTGAAAAGATGACGCGAAAGTCACCCTCTTACGAATTGTGTGTGTATAATATATACGGTTACGAAACTGTCCCTTCGTGTAGTAAAACTTTACACGCTGCACCTTCCTTTCTCTTTCTTTCTTTCCTTTTTCTGCCTCGTTTGCTAGCTACAACCCGTCCTTCATCCCTTTATCATTGTTGCGTGGGTTTGTTTGCGTTAAAATTTGCAAATCTATGATTGCACTTGGAACATTCAAAAACTCAACAATCCTACCCCAGAGAGTGTGGGGTGTCGTAACGGGGACGGTCCCCGCATGGACAACACGAACCGCTCGGGCCACACCACCGTGAAACCTTCAAATTGTCATTTTCCTTATCATTAGCCTTGACACCTCGTAGCTGTCGCTCATTCTCTAGGCACCTGCACTGCACTCTACGGCCCCAAACCTCGTTCACAGTTCCTACTTCCATTTTAGGCTTTGTCGCTACCATCTTGTACACACGCACAAAAAATGTAAAGAAATAGTGAACAATCAGTCAATGAGTTCCGTCTCTTCCTTTCACCATTTTTCCTTTTTTTGCTAAATTACTGCTCAACAACACAACACGATCTATTCGAGTATCCCCCTTCTGTCCACTTCTCCAGTGCAAAATAGGGATTAGCTGTCCGCCGCATTCAACGATAAAAGAACGATACTCTCAAACAACAAGAAAAAAAATCCTATAACTTATAATAAACACAAAAAAACCATTACTATCTAGCTCAACGAAATTGATTAAAACTGAACAAACTGCCACATATCTACACCTTTTGCTAGCTAGCTCCCCGTTTCTCCGTCCGCACTACACAAAGGGGGGGTGGTCGAACGAAAGCAACACACAAACAAACGATTCTATTAAACGAAAGTCTAAAACTAACAGACACAATTATGCTAAAAAAACAGAATAAACATAAACGGAACAAAATACTAACATAACTTTAAAAAAAGAAAGAAGCTACACTATACACCTTGTTTTGTTTGCTAAAACGAATCAAACCGTACATAACCAACGAGGAGGAGTGTAACTGTATCAATGAGTACACACACACACGCACACACACGCTTGTACAGTGATGAGTGTGGTGTCGGCGTGTCAGGGAAGTTTGAATAAATATGCTTGCTTATGCTACAGAGCTTCCGTACCGGATATGCTAGCCACAATCTCGCTGGTATATATATATATATATGCTTTAACCTGTTCTTTTACTACACCTACCTACACCACCACCCCACAAATGTGTCTAAATCACAATCATTAGGCTAGGGATGTCTTATCAAATAACACGATCGCTTTTTTTTTGCTAAATACCTCTCTCACTCTCTATCTCTCTCCTCCACCTGGAGGATGCGTAAGGACACATCACGATCTGTCGATCTCTCTCCCCCAAACCTTTCTTCTATTAAGCTACATTCATTTCCTACATTCACACGCGCGCACGCACACACAGACACACACATTGATGTATTAGTAGAAACTGCTGCGCAAAACAAACAAAAAACAACTAATTAAACAGGAATGAGGAGGAGCAAAAAGGGGATGAAAGACAGAAATAACATAATTACATTTAAATTGCTACCGACCTTACCGATACCACTAAACCACTAACTAACTAACACACCCTCTGTCTACTAATTCAATCTTTTACGTGTGATGCGCGTTTTGTGGATATTCACCACCATCCGCCCTTTTGTTCTTGTTCCAATGTTGTTGTTCTCTAATCGGTTCAGTCTTGCGCACGAACATGGAAAGCACCAGCGCCTACTTAGATGCGTGTCGCGTAGCTTTGCACCTGCAGCAGACTCTTGACACTGTCGTTGTACTTCACCAGCACCACCTTGGAGGCGTGTATGTTGAGCTTCTCGCCGGCGCACAACAGCTGCAGACAGTTGGCCCGCGTCAGGAACTCTTCGATCTTCATCTCCCGTATCAGCTCGCGCTGATTGGTTGGCGAATTGTTGGGACATATCTAAAAAGAACAAAAACATTCCAATTAGTAACTCCATTCCGTTCGGACACACCATCATCCAATCTATCTACCTGTCTCAGCACGGCCTCCTTTGACTTGAACTTGAGAAAGGTGCAAAGATCGCTCATCAGCATCCAGCGCTCGTTGTACTCGTCCTTCAGCACATACAGCGGTGGCAGGGGACGATCCGACTCCTCATACTCGAAGTTAATCTCGCCGCCTCCCTCGCTATCCTCACTGCCCGCATCGTGCAGCTCCAGATCTGGCTGCTCTCCGTCTTTCCTTACCTGCCCATTCACTAGCTTCGGCCGTGGCTCAACGCCCCCACCATTCGGAAGACGACACTGCTCGCTCTCTTGCTTCGGAAGCTCGCGCTTGATTTTACCATTCCGCAACCCAGCCGGCAGGGTGGCGGCTGCGATAGCCGTGATGCCGTTGCGCTTACGTGCCGGTCCACCGTCTGTATCGGTCGTTGTGCTGTTGTTGTTGTTGGTGGTGGTGGTGGTGGTGGTGGTAGCACTTCCTCCCACCTCGTAGTGCATTATGTTGGAATTGGAATCACACTGCTTGCTCGAGGTGGACGATAGCACACCGCTGCTACTGGTGCCGCTTGTGTTGAGTAGTGATGTCGTCAGCCCACTATCCGCTTCCTCAAATCCCGGAATGTCCGAGAACACGTTGCAGCCACTCTCTTCTGGATCTACGGTTAGATTGACTAAAATTAGTAAGCGTGTATTGGGTGCACTCAACCTACACAGCGCCACCCTCGAACCCTACCGTGAATCTTCCAAGGTCCATCAAACTTCCAACCAGTCTTGTTCGGTGCCATACTTTGCACGTCCTTCAGGTGATGCTCCAGAAACAGCGTCATATCATCGCTTTCGGCTAGCTGTATCGGTGTCATGCCGGCGTACGTCGCCAGCATCGGATCGGCACCGAAGGCGAGCAGCAGGCGAACAATTTCCACGAACGAATTCTCCACCGCCTCGTGCAATGGCCGCATCCCCGATGGCGCTGGCTCCGAGTGGCTCGCCCCGTACTGTAGCAGATAGTTGGCAATATCCAGATGTCCCTTCGCACACGCTTCGTGCAGGGGCGTATACCCAGCATTGTCCTTCAGGTCGGGATCCATGTCCAGCCGCTCCAAACAGTACACGATGACGTCCTATCAAAACAAACAACCAATCTGACATTAGTACGCATGCTTAAGCGACTCCTCCACGAAGCACACACTTACCGTGTAGCCAAGACGGGCGGCCTTATGCATGACGCTCTCGCCGACACCCTTGTTCAGCACCCAGCTCCGGATCTCCTTGCTGATGTGCGTCTCGTCCTTGCCCTCCATATTCTCGAACGCAGTCACCTTGCGCACGCTTACCGCTCCATTCACGCCATTCACACCGGACGCTCCATGCTGCTGGTTGCCATGGTTACCCTGGCTGTGCTGTTGCGAGGGTTTCTTCTTCTTGCGAATGTAGTCAAACCCCGAACTGCCCTTCCGACGGGATGTACGATGGCCACGGCCACGCTTTTTCGGTGCAGGGGGTACCGTCAGCTGTCCAGCGGTGGTTGTAACTCCATTCGCACCATTCCCGTTCGCGATTGCTGCCCCTCCATTGAAGGACAGCGGTGTACCGGGAAGTTCGCGTTCTCCACGCTCGGAAGCGATCGACGGCGTGTCCCGCTCGGAATCCTTCATCCGCACACTCCCATCCTGCGTATCGTCATCGTCCTCATCGTCTTCCTCGTCTTCCTCCTCCTCCTCTTCCGGCGGTTCCTGCTTGACCTTGACCGTTGCTGGGGTCGGTGTCGCCGCCGCAGCCACCGCTCCACCATCAAGCTCCCCGACGATCCGATCGACGTTGCGCATCAGCTCGTTGTACTTCTCGTCGTACGTCACGTTCTGCAGACCTTCCTCGAACAGGGGCGGCGGTTCTGGGTCGCAGCTGAGCGGTGGCGCCGACTGGGGCCGCTCACCATCCCCTCCAAACACCTCGCGGATCATCTCCTTGCTCTGCATCGCCTTCTGTTCGGTGCGCGTACGCGACTTCAAGATGGCCGTATCGAAGAGTGACTTTTTCTTCTTGCTGTTCTTGCTGAACAGTGACTCCGATTCGGCACCGGGAGTAGGCAACAGTTCGTACTCCTGCTTGGGTTTGGTGCTCTCACTGCTGGAGGTGTTGTTGCTGTTGGCGCCCTTACCTGCGCCCTTTCCACCCTTACCCCGACCGGACGACGATGAGACGGTAGGCTTCGCGACCTGTGCCGCAAGGCAGCGACGGTGCAGCAGCTCAATGATTGAGCTGAACTTTTCATTATCGTCAAGCTTCTTGCGCTCCTGACGGGTCTGTTCCTCCTCCTTCACACGCACTGGTGGGGTTGAGGCGAAGGATGACGTCCCGGGCAACGGTTGCTGCTGCTGCTGCTGCTGCTGCTTAGCAGCAGCCTTCGTTTTGAAACGTTTGGGCGGTGCCGATCCGACATCACGTTGGCTTAGCTTCTTCACAATCTCCGAGAACGTTTCCGACCCATCGCTATGGTGCGGCGAGTCCAGATCCGGCAGGGACGTGGATATCCGATGCATGTACAACCCACCGTCGATCGTGATCAGCTCGGGCGGTACCTTCAGCGACCGCTTGTACTCGTACAGTTCCTTCTCCCAGCCGGGATAGAAGTGATCCGGAGCGACGGCTGTCTGCTGGTTGAGCTCTTTGAGCGACTTCTTCACCCCAGCCACAGCGGAGCTGCTGGAAGCGCCGGACGCGCCTTTCTTTCTCGCCGACGACGCCGTCGACGTAGTGCTCGCCCGGCGCGATCCACCCTTCGTGGCACTAGCCGTGGACTGCCTTCGACTGGCGGGTTGACCGTCGACGGGCAGCCTCTTAGCCACCTTCCGCGAGCGCAACCGCTCCGCCATATCCGCCTGCCCTTCCTCCCCCTCACTCGAACTGTTCGCCGACTCGCCTGAACCAGCCGACGAGTTTGGCGCGTTTTTTGAAGCCTGTCGAGTACGTTTGCGCGGCACGACCGCGGATGATTCGGCCGCTTTTCCACCGTCCGAATCCGACTCCACCACGCGCGACTTGGACCGCTTGGTCGTTGGTTCCCCGGCGGATAGTTTACGCTCCTTTTTGGCCTTTTTTGACGGCGTTCGTTCACTGTCCACGCGATTCCGCGTGCCCGCTGCTCGCTGATTCTGCCCCGGATTGGGACAATTTTCGACGATCTTATCGTTGCGCAACACTTTACTGTTCGATCGGCGCCGTTCGGCTTCCCGCTTGCTGCGCGACCGTGTCATAGTTTCTTCTGCTTCCTCCTCCTCCTCCTCCTCTTCGGACGATGAAGAGCCCGAGCTGGAGGATGACGAGTCCGACGACAGTTCTGCCTTCGAGCGGGAGTTAGTACGCGTTTTTACGAACTTTTTCTTCGCGCTGGCACTCTTGTCCTTTTGCCCACCGTTGCACGCGGACGATTCATTCACTTTGTGACCGTGCTGTGCTTTACCGCCCGCATTGCCACCACCTCCAGAGGGTCCTCCCGCACCACCACCACCCCCTCCACCGGTTGCATCACCGCGCTTCCGTGCTGAATCGTTGTTCGCCGCGCTGGATCCATTTTTGTGCGGCGTACGCACGGCTCGAGGTTCGTCGTCTGAGCTAAGATCACTGTTTTCGTTGGGTTCCTGCTTGATAGCACCGCTCTGGCATCGGCTGTTGCTCGACTGTTGTCCACGCTTTGAGCCAGGTGCTCTGGTTCCCTTCGGTCGACCTCGCTTCTTGGGCCCTTCATTCCCGGTTGACTTCTTCGTCCCGGGCTCGCTGCTTTCCCCGCACGAGGAAGACGCAGCGGAAGACGATGGCGATCGTGATCCGGGACCACGGGTACGCTTCCGCTTTGCGTTTGGTGCTAGCGCATGTGGCCTACGCTTTGAGCCCGGTTTGCCACCGTCCTCTTCACCCCCGTCGGCCGTCACATCACCATCCCCGTCGGAGGATTTCAGCGACAGCGTCGGTGCAACGCTCGACCGATGACGCAGCTTCCGAACACGTGCTTTCGCGCGCTGTGCTGCGGCAGAAGCGACGCGTGCCGTTTCACTGTCCGTGCTGCTCGAGCGACCCAGCTTTGCTTCGTGCTTCTGCTCCAGCTCCAAGCGCTGCCTTTCCCGATGATTGCGTGCCACCTTTTCCGGCTGCACTGGCCCTTTGCCGTCCTGCTCTTTCTGTTGCTGGGACTGCTGGCGAAGCAGTAGCAGCGGTTTGTCCTCATCGCTTGAGCTTTCACTTCCATTGCGGTCACCCTTCAGACGATGCGGCGAGCGGGCAGAGTTGAGCACTTCTTTCGGAATTGCCGAAAGATCGGTCGACGCACCTTCAGCCAATGGGTCCGTCGGTTCGAGGGAATCAATTGCAGGCCAACCGCGACCACTGGTCGATGCGGCTGACGCCGTCGTCCCAGCAGCTCGTTTCCGTCGTCCACGCTTCTTGCCCGTTTGCAACTGCTCGACAAACTCGTTGCAGGCGCTGCCCCAGTCCAGGATGTCCAATGCGGACGCACCATCCAGATCTGCCGGTGGAACAATTGACCGTTTCTTATCATCACTTGTTTCCTCACCACCAGCGCCTTCCTGTCCGTCCTTCTTCAGCTGAGCAGGATCGTCGATCGATCGTGCCGGCGGCATGCTGACCACACTCGGCGTCGGCAATGGTGTATAGCCTTTCAGTTCACCCTTGGTACGAAACCGTGAGGACGGTGAAGGAATTTCATGCATCGGAGGGACAATGCTGGCTGCGACCGGAGATGCACTGGCGATCGATGTCTTCTGGGAACGATCTTCCTCCGTTGGTTGCTCCACTCCCGGTGGCTGCTTGCGGAGCTGATTGATGCGCTGCTTTTCGTACTCCTTCTGCTCCAGGCTGGTGCGAAGCTTCGATATCACCGACTGATCCGCTCCGCGATGATGCTGGGCCGGTCCGTAGTTGGAATGAACCGATGGTGGATATTGAGAGACACCTATCGGCGCTTCTGGCGCTACTGTCGATTGTGAAGACGGTAAATGATGGGGTGCTTGACTGTGCGACTGCTGATGCTGATGATGAAGCTGCTGCTGCTGCTGCTGTGGATGTGGTGGCATTTGATGTGGAACCTTAGCCATAGCTCCTCCGGCACTGCCACCGGTATAGTGGATGTGTGATTGCATATGATGGACGGCAGCCGTATGCTCCTGCGGTGGCTTCAAGGACTCGCCATAGCGAAACGATTGAGACTCCTTGTGATATGCCGCCGGATCGGTATGTGGATGCGGCGGATATGGTGGATGTGGTGGAGCGTTCGGTTCTTCCTTCGCGTATCCACCGTAAGCATGGGCAGTGTACGGTGCTGCCGCACTTCCACCCCTCAAGTGCGGTTGATGGTACACGGGCATCACATGATCGTCGCGAGCTTTTGGTGGCATACCGGCAGCATGATGCTGATAGTAGCGTGAATCATACTGCTGTGGTTGCTGCTGCTGCTGCTGTTGCTGCTGCTGCTGCTGCTGCTGGTGATGTTGCTGCAAAATGGCCTGTGGATGGTGGTGATAGTTGGTCGTTATCACGGATGGATGTACAGCAGGTGGACCGTTGGACATTTCAGGTGGCGATGGACGTTTGCCGGCGGGCGGATAATGATGACCTGGAGGACCGTAGCTTGGATAAAGACCTTCCCGCGAAGGTCCATAACGTCCATCGAATGACGGAGCTCCTTGGGCAGATGCATGCGATGATCCCTGTGGTGGAGGCGCTTGACTACGTGACGCCTGTGGCTCTTCATACTTGGCTACCTTGGCGGGTGTTGGAGCTATTGCAGGAGAATTACTTCCCGGCGGAACTGGACCTTGCTTGGTGAGGGCGGCTTCTGCTGCTGCTGCAGCTGCGGCGGCCGCTGCCGCTCGCTTCTTCGGTACCAAACCCTGTGGAATGCGGGTCGGAAACTTGCCTGCCTGCAGGTCCGCCATCACATCCGACGAGGGTGACGTTTTCTTCTTCAGCATACTCTCCACAAACTTGCGATCCTCGATGCGGGGATCGTCCATGCGCGGCTGAGAAGCTCCAGATGCTTGTCCTGCCATGACACCACCGTGCGACGGTGGATTAGAGCGAGAGTTCGAGGCACCGGCTGGTAATGGGGCCGCTTGCCCTGTTACGATGCTTCCGGATCCCGATTTTCCACCAGGACGTCCGTATTCTGGTCCCGCTGGAGGATAGTACACGCTCTTGCTGCTTGCCGAGGCCACGGAAGATCCGGATCCAACTGACGACGATGAGCCTTCGTACGCTCCCGGAGGCATAGGCCCGGATCGTGAGGGAGGATACTGATATGCCGGAGTTGTCAGCGGTCCTCCAACGGCACGATAGTTTGCCGACAAGTAGGCATCCGTTTTCTTATCATAGCCGGGAGGAATTGCTGGACTTATCACCGAAACGTGACGTGTTGGCGAAGGTGTTGGACGCGGTGGGAGATGCGGTTCCGGTAGTCTACCACCCAAGGCCGGAGGACCAGAAGAACCTTGAGCAAAGTTCGGTCCCGGAGCACCTCTTGGAGGAATGTGTTTTTGAAAGTTTGGACTAAAGTCGACCTTGGGTACTACCTCTCGTGGTCGTCCATTCCCGACACTGCTGTTACTGCTACTGCTGCTGATGCTACTGTTACTGGCACTCGTCGCGTAATCATCACACCCCGTCGAGTCCGCTTTAGTCTTAACCGTTTTCACAGAAAGATCCAGCGGAGACTCACGCTTCGGAGCAATGATTACTGGGGTCGTTGCCACGACGGTAGCGTTCATGTCTCGTTGCGTGCTTAGGCTGCCTTCTCCTGTTGCCAGAGCTGCCTGCGATGGTGGCACAGGTGCCGACGAGGATGATGCGCTGGATTGTCCCGTCGATCGAGGTGGTCCATGCTGTTGTACCGTGGGAAGTGTATTAGAGCCCGCACTGGAAGCCGATGCTGATGATGATGCTGGCGGTGCTGTAGCAATTACACGCACGGGAATGTTCTTGCTTCCCGCCACAGGTGGATGGATTACGGCGGATGGTGCAGCACCTGCCGATGGTGGAGTTGGTTGCAATGGTGGAGGACCTTGCTGACGTCCTGCCGGTGGATAGGGAAGCGAAGGCTTTGCTTGATACGACTGTTGCTGTTGATGGGGCTGTTGTTGCACCTGTCCTCCGGGTGTGGGTTGAGGCGGTCCGCCGGTAGTATACGAATGAGCATACCGATCGTACGGGCTATTACCGCTTATCACAGACTGTTGGGAGGAGTTATGATGTTGGCTCGGGCTAACAACACCTCCAGCATGGTGCGGACGGTTGGGATACCCAGCACTCGAATAGGAGGACGACGACGATGGCTGACTTTGATAGTACGAAGTAACCGGTCCGGGAGGATGCGATGGAACTCCCTGTTCGTTTGGTTTCGGTGGCCCCGAATGCATGTACATTGTCGGAGGACCTGCTCCAGGTGGGATGTGGTACAACGGCTCACTGGAACCATATCGATGATGTGGCGGTGGCGGTTGCTGTGGTTGCTGTCCCAGTGGGGAAGGATCTCTTGACGGAGGACCACTGTACTTCCGATGGTGTGGAGAAGGCACTGGCGATGGCGTAGACGTTGGAGAAGGTGTCGCTTGTGAGTGCTGGTAGTACGGATGGTACTGCTCGTACCCAGTTGGTCCGTAAGGTGCCGGTCCCTTCGTCGGTGGTCCCCCGGGAGTGGATGAAGTTCCCGGACTACCGCCCGCACCAGCAGCCGGCCCATGTCTCGGACCCTGCTGTCTTGCCGATGGGTTGGACGCAGCGGCATGTGCCGCTTCTGCTGCCGCCTGCTTTTCCTTCGCCTGATGTGCCTGATACACTTCCGCAAACTTTTGCTCCATATTGTAGTCCAGCCCCTTGTAGTTGCCGGGTCCAACACCACGGTCCAACACTTCGTGCCGTCTGTCCGGAGCCGTACCAGACCCACCACCACCGTAATGCTGCTGTTGAGGAGGATACTTTCCACCCGCTCCTTGCGGTTGAGAAGGAGACGAGCTGGAACCGTACGTCGATCCCGACACGGGACTGGGTGCATTTTTGTACTGCCCGTAATATGCCCCCTGGTGTTGTTGATAATGATGCTGCTGCTGGCTCGTTGGTGGTGGTGGAGCAGGTGATGAAACCGGACTTGCACCCATGTCTTGTGGACTGTTGCGTGCGCCTGGGGCAGCAGGACCTCGCTGCAGTTGATGCGACGGGTGATGCTGTCCTGGGCCAGGTGCGGGCCAATTCGGTGGCGGTGGATGCATCAACCCACCGGCTTGCGGAGGAACTACTGGTGGTCTGTGTTGATGCGCGTAGTACGCCGCTGAATCGTACGGTGATCTACGGTCCATCTGTACTCCCGCAGGTCCTGGAGGACGCGTGCTATTTCCACTGCTGCTCATCCCTACCGTGCTGCTGCTGGTAGGCTTTTTATGCTGCTTGTAATCTCGGTACAGGATATCTTGCGAATTCTGCATCATCTGCGCTTCGCGTCTCTCGGCGGACGGTGATCGGGTTGCTGAAGGTGGATTAGAAGGAGCATGAGGCCCTGGTATCGGACCTCGTCCGGTAGTGTGATTTGGGTAGGGCTGTTTCACCGTTACGATCGTTCCCTCCTGCAGCAGTAGCTGCTCTTTGTTGTGATCCAACCGAAACTCAGGATCCTTCACCTTCGGCAACGAAGTGTATGGCGAAGCGGGGTGAGCATGGGCACTTGCATTTGGTGCCGACGCCGCCGAAGGTGGCACAGATGCCTCCGGATAGTACGTTCGCACATTGTTCACAATGATACGCTCCGTGCCGACGACGGACGTTGGACCTGCGTGGGGAGCTTTTCCGGCGTAGTTCACTAACCCACCGGCCGATCCGTACGGCGGTTGATGTGGTGAGGATGATGAAGGAGCGGGTGATGGATCTCGCGACGAAGGTGATGTCGAGGATGGTCCAGATCCATTCGCACCGCTGGAAGGACGGTTATGGGATGCCGCCGGTGGTACTTGAGTAAAGTGTTTGCTGCTAAATTCGGGAGGATTCCACGTTTTCGGTGCATGATGTCCTCCAATGGGTTGAGAAGAGGCAGGTGGCGGTGGCAGGGGTGCCACGCTTTTGTGGATCACATGTGCCTTCGGTTCCTGTTCCACGCCATTCTCCGTCCCCGAGGTTGAGCGACGGTACTGATTGTTGGACGTTTGTGGGGCGTGTCCATAAGAAGACGCACTACTTCCTGCTGCTGATGACGATGATGATGATGAAGAAGATGTAGTGTCTACCACCACTCCCCTGGAGGAGGGCGGATACTCGTTCTGGGAACTAGCACCTTTCACAACCACTGGACCCTCGGGCGGGCCTTGAGACGGAGGTGGATTTTTCAACTGTAAATCCGCAATGTAGTTTCGCTCCTTGATAAGCTTGCTGAACGTATCCTGCGATACGTATGGTGAGGAGCTGTTGCCAGGTTGCTGCTGCTGTTCGTAGCTCGAAGTAGGCGGGTAGTTGCCATGCGCCCCATAGTGCGCGTGCTGCGCCGCAAACCCTTTGGTAAAGTCTGGATTGGAGATTTTCAACTCGCTCGTCGTACGCACATTCATCGAAGCGGCAGTCGAGATTGTTGAGTTGGTGGTGGTCGATGACGGCGACGTTTGGCTGGACGGTACCGATGATGCCGTGCCAGACGCTAGGCAACTAAAGTCGGGCGTTTTCATGTGCAGCTGGGTGAGACTCTTCGTCGCCGTTGTGGTCGACGTTGGCACGGAAGAGGACGAGGAGGAGGAGGAGGAGGTGGATGTGCTCGAGGCGAACTGTTGTTTGGAAAAGTCCGGAATACTGGCGTAGTACTGTGGTTTGCGTGCTTTTACGGGCAGATGCCCGTCGTTACTGTTCGGAGCGACCGATGAGTCACGTCCCGATCCGGAACTTCGGCTCGAAGATGCCTCCAAGCTGGAGGACGCTGGCGATGCCACCTCCTGTGTCGGTCCAGAGCGTTCCTCTTCTCGGAAGTCCAGCGAACTGTTGCTGCTGCTGCTACGCACTCCACCGTCCAACTCTCCCGAGGGACTACTGCTTACTGTAGTCTCACTTGAATGACGTATTCTTCCCCCCGAAGGTGTTTGTTGGGGAGAATCTGCCACCTCCTTCGTGCTGCTTGCCGGTTCTTTCACCGGCACCTGAGCTCCATCACCACTGCCACCAACTCCACCGTTGGCTACCAGTGCGGGTGGTGTAGTTTTATGTTCCTCCATCAACCGTAACCCGGCAGCTGCACTTTTCGCTTTGCTCAGGGAGGAAGTGGTCGCCAGCGTTGCCTCACCATTCGCTCCTTCGCCCACGCTAGCTCCTGCTCCCGAAATGATTAGGCTACTCTTTGCCAACCGTTTCCCACTATCCTGCAGACCTTTGAGCAGTGAAAGCTTGATCACGCGATCAAGCAGATGACCACCGTCCACCTTCAGCTCAACCTCGTCGTTCGCTACCTCCGTAAACTGGAGTGGATTGCGGGCGGACACCGGTGGTTGCTGTTGCTGCGGTTGATGGTAATCCGGCCGACTGGGTGCTCCCGTATTGAGGCTACCCATCGTTCTACTACTATCACTATTGACGCTCGTCTTGTCTTCTCTCGGCGACGACTCCACGGCTGCCACGGCGTTTTGGGACGCTTGCATCAAGCTGTGATGTTCTACTTTGCTACTATTACTGTTCGCTGTATCGTTCGCTTGAAGAGTTTTACAGCCTTCGGCACTTTTGGACTCTTCCGCCACGGGTGGACCGGGATCAGGTTCCGGTGGGACGGCTGCAGATTCACGACATTCGAGAACCGTGCCTTCTCGTTGCTCTTTCACACCCTTGCTGTTCGCTGCAGCTTGTGATTCCTCGCTTGTTTGACCGTCGGAAGCACTGCTGCTACTCTTTTCACTCGTCTGCTCCCGTCCACTTAATCGCCCGGAGTCATCCATCGCCGAAGTGTTCGGTTTCTTTTCACATCCTTCTTCAGATTCCTTTACGCCTTTGCCAGGCTCTGGCCTTTCCTCTATCACTACTCCATTCGCGCTGGGGTCTACATTGCCTTCCGGCCTGGACTCTTTCCCTATCACAGCATTCGCAGTCACCTCTGCCGTTGTCGGCACAGCGATCTCGGAAGATGGTGGTGATCGTATTCGTTCGTTCGGAGCAGCGGATGTTGTCGTGTTCGCTTCCTGGCTCTTGGAGCCACCGTCCGTGGCAGTCGCTTGAGATTCTGCCTCGTTGCTGTTGCTGCTGCAGTCACTGTTGTTAATACTATTTACACTATCACTACCCTTACAATTACTGCTAGGCCGTTCTTCGGCGGCGTCGGCGTTGCTGTCACCAGCTTTATCACTACTGCTGCTATCCACCGTGGATGACGTTGAGTACGCTGATCCCTTCAATGGTACACGCGAGTCACTGACAGCCGGTGAGCTCATCTTTTCCGGTGAAGCTGTAGATGATTCTACCACCGGTGGTGGAGTCCGTACTGGGGGGCTTCTCCTTGCAGACGTCTCTTCTTCCACGACATTACTACTGCTCAGTGTTGGATCTCCGCCGGGAGAGGACGTCGACGTGGGTAAAGACTCGGAGAGCTCCGAAGATGATTCTTTGGAGCACACTTCATCCTTTGCAGGATCATTGGATGATGTGGATGGTTTTGCAACCGGGTCCGCCATCGGCCCATCATTCGACGCCAGTGGATTCTTCTCCACCACCACCGCTGGTTTAGGCTCCTTTAGCGTACTTTCTGCTGTCGATTTCTCCCCCTCGACGGAGGTGGTACTAATCTCGGGCGATTCTTCCGGAACTGCTAGTGGATCGACGGCCTCCTGCTGCGTGCTAACTGGCGACGGTGACGTTTCTGTCTCCATGTCGGCCGGAGTAGTCACTTGTTCGATTTTTGGTTCACTTTGTTCTGGGTTGTTTGTTGTTGTTGCTGCTGCTGCCGGAGCTTCTTTTTCCACTGCCGGGGTGCAGGCAGCGACGGGTGCTGCATCAGGCGACTGACTTTTAACGGCCGCTGACGGTGCCGTAGCCGTGGAAGCTGTAGATGTCTCTGTGGATGGATCAGCTACCGTTGCAGGGGCCGACACTGTTGCTGCTTGTGATGACTCCATCGTTCATTGGTTTGATGCTGCAAAGAAGAATGAAATGGAAAAGGAACCATTAATCACACTGTCGTAAATGTGTATCTTTTCAGGGAATATGTGTAGAGTCAGTAGGTAAGTTCTTGCGATGTTCAGCACAAATCAATAATTTGGAAAAACAGATTACATAGACTAATTCCATTTGCTACGCGTAAGCCTAGTCCCCACTTAACCAGAGTTGCAATTAAACGTATCATCGCTCTGTGCATTCGCTCGTAAATTATCCACCCACCTTCTGGCCCTGTGTCCCTGCTGATAACGGGATCCAAACACACCCCGGGGGAGGGTGGCTTGCAATTAAATTACTCTCGCTGCAGCTCGATGCGTTTTGCGATAATGAAATTTCGAGGTCGTCGTTGGCACACACACACAGCAATGACCAACTTTTGCCAAAAGGTAGGGCAAAATGTAGGTTAGGTGATATTCAATATTATCTGCGTGGTCATATTGACGACAAAAAGCTGTTGAGCATTGGTTGACGTTGTCCTGCGAGTGCGTGGCGCTCTTATCCAAACGTAACAATTTAAACTCTCCAAACGAGCACGTACGGTTTTACACACGAAGCTAATTGTAATGCTAATTGCATACCTTTAGGCAAATTTGCCCGCGCATTAAACGCCCAAAGTCACGCAATTGATACCGCTAAAGGGATGCTCTTTTCAATCACTTGTTAGGCACGCTCTATCAAGCCTGTCTCTTGGGGGAAGGGGAGGAGAAAAACAATCGGGACAAACAGGGAGAACGTGAGAGCGATACCGTCGCGGGTTTTGCATCAAATTTAACAAACACAAGGAGGAGGAAGAGGTCAAACAAACGGTACCAGTGTAGCTGCAACTCCCGTAGTATCAAATCGAATCGAATCACTTTCCAGCTGATTTAATTTTCTCCCCCCCCAAACGTGCCGACTGTCCCGACGCCACCCAGTCCCTCATGTCTCTATCTATCGACAGGGGTTTCACTGACCTAGCGACTGTCGCCTACTGTGTGGTATGACGAGATATTAAACCTACCACACTGCTCACTCGCAACGCCGAATCGGTCAATTTGCCATCACCATGGCGCCCATGTTTTGTGTAGGACCGGGGGCAGTAAATAGACCGGGCACACAAGTAGGCGAGAGGAACACCATCCTGGAGCAACAAATAGCGATGTTTGGTCGCAAGAAGAGCGTGGAGAAAGCGCACACCAACCAACAAAAACGGCTCTACTCTCGTCCGTGGTTGGCGGAGACCGCGTGGAGGCGTCCGTTAAACAACGAAACGATTATTAACGACCAGTAGGGAGAAAAGAGGGGAGGTTGAATGGTAGGAAGGGAGGGAGGGTGCACAATGATGGAATGCAAATTTTATGCTACCGTGATCGTTTCTCGCCCCGACGTGAGAGGAACGTCTTTCACTTTACTGCCCGTCCTCCCCTGCTGCTGCTGCTGCTGCTGCTTTCTCACACTTTCTCGCTCGAAAACATTATTATCAAACGACCTGGAGCATCTCTCCCCCTTCTCTCTGGTATGTGTCTGGCACATTTTCTTCCTTCTTCTTCACTTCTCGCGCGCCGGTTCATTGGACATTTTCTCCATATAATGGTGCGCCCTCCTTTTTATGTTCTTCAATAAACCCACCCCACCGTCGCCCCTTCTCTGCCGGGCAATCAAATTGCGTCTCGAGACCGGTTCTGCAAGAAAGTGCATCCCGGCGAGAGAGAGCAAGAGAAAGAGAGACACACAGAAAGACAAAAAAGAGTAGAAGGTTGCAGAGAGCAATATAAAATACGACTCGAAACTGCGACAAAAGAGACACGCTTGCGAAAACGCAAAGACACGGGCGAACACACAGGGCGACACGCTACATGACAACAGTCCGAAACCGCGGTGTCCCCGTATGTATGCCGACGACAACAATGTATACCCCACCCCCTCAAGACCCCCATCATCCGGTTTGCCGCCATTCGTTGTGACCGTGACGCGGCGCGGCGTTATGATGTGGGCCCCCCCTTTGCGCCCCAACCAACCAACCCGCGAGAAAGAGCGCGCGAATCTGTTTCTTTGCGCAAAATTGAGCGCATCAACAAATTGGCGTGTGCGTGTGTGTATAAACAACGGCATGAGCGCAACAACAGACACACACGCGCGCAAGAGGGAGAGAGGAGCAGAATATTTAGGTCAACGACCTTGACAGTACTACGATGGGGTACTTTATTTTGTCTGACCATAAAAAAGTGGCCGGCTGGGTATTTCTTTTTACAAAAAAAACGAACAATATGCAATGAATAATTAGGCATCGGAGGGGTAAGCATGGCGCATTGAGTTTGGTTGGAATTATCGATTTGTTTAATGGTTTGTTTAAGATGTTAATATGTTCATAGTATTTTATTTTAATACTGCAGCATTTATGGGTTTTATTCATTATTAAAACATACATACACAACATACCAAAGACCAAAGAAGCAACCCAAGAAGAAGTTTACATCTCCCTTCCGACCATCATCGCCAGAAGGGGTTATTTCGTTAAACTGCCATAAACATATTTATTTTCTACTTATTGTCGCTCGTAAACATATCATCCACCTCATTAAACTCGCTTTACTACTACTCCCAGCAACAAAAGCGTGGGGCGCAGGTTCTGTTACTTTAAATTAATTACAATTTAATAGAACCGCACACCAAAGGAGAACCCAACAAGAAGGCCTGCTCCAAACATCCTTGGCCACTCGCGGCACACGGCCGCAAAGGTAAAGGTTGCACCCGGGTGGGAGCGAGCGGGCGGACTGCATCTGGTGGCGATGGCCAAATGGCGAAGGCCAAACAGCCGGCGCACGCCAATCGGACCATAAAAAAATTACCACCTTCCCCCCTTTCCTCACACCACACGATAATCGTACAACAAATAGTGCTCTCGACGTGCACACAACACAACACAACACACAACTCAGCTCGAGACGACGACTCTGCAACTGCAACAGTTCTCGTGCACCCGTGAGGGGTGAGTGACGGGGCAGGGGGGAGGAGGAAAGGTATGATTATTTTTATGACTACCAGTGTGCCGCGAGTTACGAGGGCACAGGCGGGCACAAAACCACGCACAGAAGGGAGGATGAGAAGGATGGTTGGGGCAGGGTGCAGGAGCAGCTCTTGTGCAGGGTTTTACACTGCAACGAAGCTGCACAACAACCCCATCCGCTCCCAGGTGTGGTTGGGCGGTTTTGGTTGTTGGGTGGTGGTGGTGGTGGTGGTGTGCAATTTGCAATGCAAATGACGGAACTGATATCGAGCCGGTTGGTTAGGAAATGGGCGAAGGGGGAGGGGGGGAGGAGAGGGAATGGACGTCCAGCCACAGAGCAAGAGAGTGCATTTTAGTGAGCGACTGAGCAGAGCAGAGTAGGCGGCGGTCGATCGATTGTGGATTTGTTTTGCGCGTGTTGTTGCTCTGCTTCTTACCCACGCTCCCCTCCCCCCGCGCAACTCTAACGTGACTTTGTGTTCCGTTCCGTCCCACAGTTAAGACGTTTACTTCAACGGAAGAACGGGTGGGCCAATGGGAGAAGATAATAAACCCCTTTTTCAGTTCATTCAAGATGCTGCTCTCAGCCTGAGGCCACCAATCTCTCAGTGTGTGAGTGTGTGGGGTAGTTGGCTTGGAATTTTTTGTCCATTTGGCGATGAATTTAATGACACTTGACACTCTTTGCCATCAATCAATCGTTCATCATTGTTACTCTTTTTAAATGGGCCTTTTTACCCCACCGGTAGTAGCTTGAAGAAGAAGCACAATAAAATATGTGGAATGTGTTGTTTGAGTGGCCAGTAAAACAACAGCTCCAATAAATCGCTCAACATTGTTACAAAGCGCGACTAAATTAGAGGTGAGTCTTTAAACGATCGACTCTATTTATGTAAAGATATCGTGGCATGGTGTTGGAGGTTGAATTACTTTAAAACTGATGGATCTTTTCTGCAGAAATGTGCAAGATTTCCTTACTAAGTATGGTCGCAACATTAAAGAGAGTAAATAACTATTGAGCAGCTGATTGAGCTGTATGCAAATAAATGGTGTAAAACAGGATTTCAAATCACTCCAGCAAATAATTTCTCTATAAAAACTTACTATTTCTCTTCTCACTAAGCTTTCCTCTCTAGATGTCTTCCGTATTTTCTGCTACAAAAAAAATAAACGCGCTTAATCACTCACACTTACACATCATTACATTGTGTGTGAGAGTTTCCCGCAGGGCTCACCAACTCATCTATGCTGCAATTTTCCGTTCCGTTCGCGCAAAACTTTCTTCCCCTATTTCATGCTCCATTCACGTGCTCAACCGTTGCTGCTGCTGGCTGCTCATCCAACAAGTCACCTGTTGCAGCAACAGCAAGACAGCAGAAAACCTCCCCATCCACCACTTCGCTTGTGATTACTGCTACACCACACTCACTTCCGTCTCGCTTATTCATTAAGTTTAAAACAAAAAATGAAGCCCCCCCCCCTTCCTTCCTACCCCGCACCCTGCATTGTGCCATGTTTCATTATATTTATTTCATTGCTTGCCCTCAGCTACGCACTGCACACACCACCACACCACCACCACCAGCAGCACTGTTTCGAAAAGTTCCCATGGTGCTTAGCAGGCCGGGGTCGCCAGGCAAGGCCTGTGTTCCAGGGGTTCCATCCGTGAAACCGAGCGACACACAAACGTCGTACGTACGCTACTCTACCCCCTCCACACCCTTCCATCCAACAGAGAGACATATAGCAGCGAAATACCTAAAGACGCACAAAAACGGTACTTTTTTTCTTGTTTTCTTTCTCTCATTCGCTCTTTTTGTTCGCGTCAAGCGTTACAGTTTCTCCAGCGTGTCTCGTGTGCTGTAACCACGGCGAGAGAAAACCATTAAACCAAACCAAACCCAAGCAGGCGCTGCTGCTGCCGAGACGATGAATGAGGAGGGCAGCACAAAAAGAAAGAAACACCGTTTCTTCCACTTTCTTGCCGCTGGTTGCTGGACGACGATGACGACGACGACGAGGACGTGCGTGTTTCGTGCGCAGTGCGCTCCTCGCTTCCCAATTCGTTTTGAGGCAAAGGTGTAAAACTTATTGGCACGAGGCCTAGCAGAATGGTTGGTCGGAGAGTCGATCCGCAAGACGAAACATTTACAGCATGGAAATAGACTTTTCACTCTCAATGCACTCTAGATTTGGGAACCATTTTAGCGGTTAAGTATCATTGACCATCCCCACACCGCGAAGAGTTCGACACACTTGGCGCAGACCAGTGACTTTGCGATGTTTTAGGTGCCTGTCTTATTCCTACACGCATTTTCCCCACACAGAAACACATTCCGTAAAGCAGTGCGCTAAGTAAACTTCTATCAAACTACTACTTTTTCACGTCTTTCCCCATTAAAATTATCATCCGTTTGGTCGCATTCTGCCCACTGTAGTCACCCTTGTGTGTGCGCGTATTTTGGAAAAGATTTTACACCTTAATGCTATTAAAAGATCGTTTTAGTTTTTGCTTTTCCGATGGTGGTCACAACCACCACTACACCAACGCAAAGCGCATCAAACTCGAAACATCCATATCTCGCTAGCTACTCAAGCAAGTGCTGCCATCTGGTGGGAAAGTAACGGTACCTCGGTTCGCGATCGTGCCAGAGTTCCTTTTACTCTCTTTTCGGCTCGTTCGCGAGCTCAACACGTGGTCAACATGGTTTATTTGTGGCAAAATATTTGTGGAGAATGAAACACGCAGTGATTTCCATTCCATAAAAGCATTGTATTACACATCCCCACAAAATATGATTTTCTCCAATGATGACAGCGTAAGATCAAACACGTGGTGGTCCTTATACAAACTGTTGACAGCCACAGGAGTTGACACAAAAATAAACAGCAGCTGGTTCATTATTCTAGCCCCTCTTGCGGTATGATCCTCCCTCAGAAAGTCTTTAAAGGGCGGCAGAGTTCAGCCCACCAACACAGTAGCAGCCAAAAAAAAAAGGGCAAACAGATGTTCCAACCATACCATGGTTTCGCATTTTGTGCTCAATTATACGCCCCGGGGAGAAACGAAGCCCACATCGTTCGTTGCCAAGACTCGCCGCCTGCTACTGCTGTACAGCGCTTCTTCTTGTTGCGGAGAAGAACGCTAGTGCGCCCCTGTGCGCTGCTGCTCTCCCAACCTGCGTTATTATTGTACGTCTATGCGTAACTGATTGTATGCTAATGTACACGCAGCATAATGATCTTCGCCAGTCCATTGCCGTTGCGCATAGATCATACCGCTGCTGCGTGGGCTTGTGTGTGCCGTGTGTGTCTCGGAACGAGGACCTCCCGCAAGGAGAGGATGGTTTTTTGGGCTACGCCAACTCCACTGCTCCCTTATATCTCCGTTGCTCCGTTTAATCTCTGTTCTTTCATGACCTCGTTTCAGCATTTTCGGTGGGGAGACGGGAAAAATATTTGTACTTCTAAGGCGAACCAGTAGGAGAAAGCAGCACGACACGCAACACGCAAACATCAGTCATCTTCTGTCCGGGGCTTTCTTTCTGTAGCTGCCAATGATCCTTCTCTTTGCGAGACGTTTGGGGGGTGGGCAAGACCTAACCTTTCTTCCCACACAGAATTCATTTATTTGATGATTTAAGCTAGTAGGAGCAACAACTCAGCCAAGCTCATAACCCTTCCCCTCCAAGACGTCTGCTCTCTCTCTCTCTCTTCATCGTTAGGCACCACTAACAAGATCACTGCTACGCCTACCATCCCACGCAGTTCCATCAAAATTGTGCCACAAACGAAGCGAGAAACGAAGTTTCTCATTATTTCGGCCACCACCACCTTAAAGCGCCAAAGGTAATACACATTCTATTGCGTACAGTGTTGTGTGCCGTCTCTCGTGTCATCGCGACCATTACCCGTCCCCCCGGTTGTCTCTGGAGCTTTTGCTTCCATTTCACGAAATTATGATCGGTAATAACCAGACCGGAGAGCAAGCCGCCGCACGAAAAAACCGAAGCAAACGAGATACAATTTCAGCTCGCAAATGTTCAATTGCTTTCGTTTACTTGTGGCCGTGGCTTCCCCTTCCCCGTCTTGTGGCTTCCTTCCCCCTTCGTGACCACCGGGTTGGGAGAATTGCGCAATCGAACACGACTACCTCAAACGACGATCAAATGCCACCCCGCCACCTGGGGGGACGAAGAGATGCGCGGGCCAGGGTGAAATTATTATTTTGCGACTCAAATATCCTCCCATCCCAAAAGTCTTCGTGGAGAATTCCGACACGGGAAAAAGAAGCTTTCATTACGAAATCTTTTCGATGAAGTTGATGATGTTACAAACGAGATGTTGCCGTTGAGCTGAACCTACGAAACAGTTCTTTAAATGAACTTAGAATTATGCCATCTAGAAAGGGCACCTCTTAGCAGCGCATCCGGTGGTTTGTTTTGTTGCGACCGACTACCACCTTTCTACCCACCCCGAATTAAAAAAAAATCGATGCATCCTACCGGCGAAAAAGTAGGTCAATCAGCCGCCAAGGGAACGCCAGCTGATAACACTTATACCGCCTTCACCACCACAAACGACGACGTCGAACGACCGAGAACGACCACTTTGCCCTCGCGTCACCTTTGTGTGTACACACACACATACACACGCGCGCCCGTTTGCCCCTACACAAATACAGCCAGGGAGAGACACGACCACAAATCGATTTGAATTGTGCACCAGCCAACCAACGAGAACCGAACCACCCCTCGAAGAAAACCGTTCTGATTTGCGAATCCGCTACAGACACACGTCCGAACGACCGACCGTTTGAAATGGAAAGTCAAAGTTTGCTAATTTCATGCGAAAATATCAAAACAACATTTCCAGCGTTGCCGTGGAGAGAGGGATTGGAACAACGCCAATGCCCAGAGTCACGCGATAAGAAAGAGCCGGAGAGGGGGGTTTGTGAAGAAGATGAAGAAGAAGAGCTGCTGCTTCATTACTGTCTGCAGGGAGCGCCTTTGGAGTTACTGCGAGACGCGCAAAGCACGTGGGTTAATAATGCTAAACGAATTGCAGTCAAATCAGCCCGTTTGTTCAACCCGCAGGTTCAATATGCAGGTGCTGTCTCGTGTGTAGGCAAAACTTTTACATCTAGTGCCACTTCACTGCTTCAGAGGCTCGTCGTGATTTGCCGCTGAAGATAACTTCGGAACCCCTTGTTAGTCTGGCACTGAGCACACACTGACGTCAGGGGGGTTTTCTTTGTTCCTGTGTCAACGCTAACAATTTCCCAACCACTAAACCACCCTGGTACACTTCTGGTCCCTAAAAAAAGGGCAGAGTGTATCAGACGGCAGCATGGAAAAGGTAGCATACAACAACGTCTCTAAACCGACAGTTGGAGGGAAGGGAAGTAGTGAAGCTTAAAAAGCTCACCCAACACAACACAACTCAAGTCTGGCTAGACGCGGCGACTAGCAGAAGAAGAAGAAGAGGAACACACTAACGACGACGGATGATAGTGCGAGAAGGGCGCAGCAACACGAGGTCGTCGACGACGAGATGCGCGACGCCCTCCAGCGACATCCAATGATGAAATGACGAATGAAAGCGACCGAAAACGCCAAGGGGAAACGCGGATGGGGGCGACGATGGGGGATCCGATTTCATTCGCGTCAACCAGTGCGCGTCCCTCCGGTACCGCGCGGGCGCGTGTAGAACACGCCAAATCAACTTTTCGACGACCTTGACCCTTCCCACCAACCAACCAACCAAGCTCCATTTCCCGTGTCCTCCCGTCTGATAACCTTTTTTTCTGTGTGTGTGTGTCCGCGCCACTGCGGCTTCTCTCGCTTATGGCTTCGCCGTTTCGCCGTGCCATCATCACCAACACGGTCTGTCACTTTACGCCGACAGCGACGGGCCGGCGGACGACCGGGAGACGACAACCAGCTCCAGAGCTTCAGCCCGTTCAGCGCCGTCGACACAGTCAGACACAGGCAGACACAAGACAAGAGACCAGACGCAAACGTAAACAACCCATGCGCCATGCCAAGGATAAATGGGCACACAGCGGCTCTTTCCGTGGATCTTTCCCTTTTCGTCCAACCAACGCCTGCTTGGCTGCCATAACAATGGTGCTGCCTGTGCGCCAGGGAGAGAGCTAGCTGACGCGTCAGCGGCAGCAGTGCGAAATGGTGGATTTATTTCGCTAATTGGTGTTGGTGTTTGATGTCATGTTTTGGGGCCCGGTTTAAAGACACCTTTGGGGGCACTTTAACGTTGGTTTGCGAGTGCCATAAGTGTGCTTTCGTTGCCCCACCTCTTTTCACATGTTTCAAAAATAGACACAAAATAATACTTATCGTGGGTTGTCTGCTAATCGAATTTGTTGCTTCCGTTCCCAAGGATCCACACCGACGAAAACGAGCTTACGCTTTTTCCCATTTCGACACAATATACGAACACACACACACTGCAAAACGAGGACAGCTCAATCTCCAAGCTCCAAGGCCAACTTGGGTTCTTGTTTCGTTTTTGTGCGCTCTCCTTTTTCAGAAGGACGCTTCCACAAAGCACACTTTGATCTCGCCTCGGCGTCCTTTTTGCCACGTCACGCATCAGTGTATTCTTGCACAAAAAAAAACGCCCGAAACCCAGACATGATAAATCGCCCCCTGCTGCTCGTCAAAGGTTAAATGCAGTCACAGTGCGGGGACGGTTTAGAATTAATATCCATTTCGCCATGCTCTCTCGCTCAGCTCTTGCTGTTGCGTTTGGTCCTTCGAGCCGGATCGTTTCCATCGCGTCACCGCTTGATCTCGCGCACGCTGCTGTTACTGTGTTGCTGCTGCTGCTGGCTTATCTGTTGGTTGCGCTAATTTTAACACTCTCCAAACCAACCAACTTCTTATCTCTCGCCCGCTTTCAACGACGATACTACTACCCGAAACGGTTTAGAAACGGGTTCACTTCACCCCGTGTTATCGTGTTCCGTTCGATCTCTACGTACGGCCAGCAAAACTTCCCCGGCTCTGTAATCGGGTGCAAATTTCCTCACCATCACTGTGTGCGTGTGTGTGTGTGTGTGTGTGTTTAGGGGTGGCGCGCCACACAATTACCCAAGCCAAGAAATCTGCCACGATCGCGCAGCGGGAGGTCGTCGACCGTCCCCAGTATCTCCTGCACCATTGGGTAAGGGTATAAACCAGCCCCTTCTCTTCCCCTGCTTCCCAGCTGGCCACACAGACACGCCGACGGCCCCGTGCGTCGTCGTCGTCGTCTTCGGGTAGGTTGGAATTTATGTGTTCCCAAGTGAGAGAAAACGAATGGGGATGCGCAGGAGAAGGTTCAACATCTTCCACCACCACTTGGGGCTCTCGCTCAATGTAGGGCTCGAAACATCACAAAACTCACAATATCAAGCGGTACAAAATAATTAAAAAAAGACACAAACACACATCTGCCGTTCTTCTCGAGATGTGTCATTCGCAGTGCACTTTCGATTTGTTTTGTTTTGCTGCCAATTCTTTTTGGGGGGACTGAGACTGAGATTTGATGCACGGCACGGCGACCGAACGAACGACGGGGCCGGGCGAAAATGTTGCAAAAGGCTGCCTACGCCGTTGCATTTAGTGGTGGCCGTGATAAACATAGCTCGCCGCGGTCTACCAGAGCGCATTCGCCCGCGAGAGGAATGTGACGTTCAACACACCACCCTGGTCCGCGCGCGTCCGTCCGTCGTCTGTCGCACGCCTGGCCCGAATCGGACGCATCCCGCCGAAGGGGCCTGCTCTGTGCGCCGTATGCGCCGCCGTGCGCGCACGCTCCTGCTCTCTCGGTTGTCTTTTTGATTACTTAATTTCTTGAAGTTCAACCAACCGCATCCGCCTCGCCAGTAAACGCGTACTCCTCCTTCGCCACCATCTTCTTCCCCCCCGTGGATGCATGTACGAATTTGGAGCTATTTTTGAGTACACTTTACACCCCGACGCCCTGGCGTAGGCCATGGCGTCATTTTGTTTGCACAGCCTCAGCCACAGCACACAGCACCAGCGTTACACAACAGAGGAATCGTTTCCCTCCCCTGGGGAGTGTGAATTTGTTTCATATCAATGAAATAGGACCGATCTTCTGGTGTCCGGGTGTCAAATGAGCAAACAAGTAAAATTCTGAAATACGCAAAAATATGCGCAAAAAGGGGAAACAAAATCGCAACAACACGCATCAGAATAAACCGGCTGTTATTGAAGCTTTCGCTGTAAAGATGTGAAGCCCTGCGAAAGCTTCCAAACACTACAAAAAGAAGACGGATCTCGCATTCCTTGTAATAAAAGCATTACCAACCACCACTACCACACTAGAGCGCCAATAAAATCGATTGCTGCAAGTAAGCACTCACTCGAACGCGATTGTCAATCGCGCGGATGCCTGATAAACGAAGCGTAATTGCTACTTCGCATTGTTTTGATTCCCTGTTCGCGCTTCCATGACATTACTAGGGGGTGGTGGCTTGTGATGTGGAGTGGGAGCAGGGAGAGGGGAAGGCGGTTTCTCTGGGGTGAACTTCTCTGCTTCTTTGTCGGATCTACTGACATTTATCAGACGTCAACCCGTGTTGCTGTCAATTATCACGACATGAATAGGTCTCACGGTCACGTATATAAGTGTCGGTGTGAGTGTCTACGTGTGCTCAGTACAGTACTAAACGCTACATTTATAAGCACCCAACCAATGTAAAAGGAGCAATTGTGACGCAATCAAAATGTCTGAATACAATGGAGTTTTTGAATTGAAATTGAGATGAAATTGTACGCATTTGTCGTCGAAAACGGTACCAAAACAACCATTCTACAACAGTGTTTCATGTACTGCAAAAAAACTTCAAATGTCTTCAAAGATTTGTGAACTTGATCTTGCTCCCAAACGGCACGAACGATCCGTGAAGGTCTTCTTGCTCCCCACCCCATCGCCTTTACACGCGACAGAGGGTTTATAAAAACGCTCAATTTCGTACAGCACGAATCTACGCTGCCCCCTTATCACTACCGGTACGCGGACTTGAGATGTACGGTGGACTCTTCGTTTAGTTTGTTCAATAAATAAACACGACCACACACAGACACACGCGTAGAGGAACGCTTTACATGATAACAGGACAAACCCCCTCCTCCCCAAAACAACTCGAAGACGAAGCAAGAAATGTAAACAAATGCCTCTCCACTTACAGGGGCCACACGACGACGACGCAAAGCTTCGATAGAAGATTTCTCACAGCCGCATAATCTTATCATACGCAGGCCACAAGCGTGAACAAGGTAACAGAAACGTTCACACAACAACACACATTCTGTCACCGGCGAACGGTGTCGCCGTTCTGTAAACCTTCTTAACGCGGTGCTGCTTCCTTCGTGAAATTACAACGCGACGTGCAAAATGTGAAACGCGCACACGCCACCACCACCACCACCACACGGTTTTATTATCATCTCCGTCATTCCTTCGGCTCTCTACCACGCGCCCGCCGCCCTTGAGACGCGGAAGTGACGTTTGCGGGCTTGACGAGATGAAGAAGCTGCCCTCTCACTCGGGCGTTGGTATGTTTTCCGCTTGTTTTCTTCACTACATTGTTGCATATTTACTGTCCCCCCCCCCCCCCCCCCCCCCCTTGTGTTGACATCAAGTGACAGTGTTTGATCAATGCCTTTTAAATTTCATCCGTATGTAGGCCTTGTAATGTAAGATGAAGCACCTGAAATAAAAAGGAAAGTTGTGTTGTGCTACACTCCATAGCGAGCCAAATTCCCGGAACGCCATGTAACACTGCCAATACTTTTTCCCAGAACAGTCAAACAGATTAGACGATTCCGACGATTCAAAGAGCGTCGTTTCACCCCCTTTACGCCACACACACGCAACCCCCACGAAACGATTTTCGCGAATAAAGTTCCTTCCGCTCGTCAATGCAAAGATGCCACTAACACACACACACCTCTGCATCCTCTGCCAATACCGTACACCACACTCTCCAGCAGCAGTTACGCTAATTTGCGACATGGAACAAAACATTGCGCCGGTTGAAAAAGAACCATTAATCTTCATTTGCGCTCAACTGTAAACCCAACGCGCACACGACGGTCGACCGTCAGGGAATGTGTGTGTGAGTTTGTGTGCTTTTTTCCCACCCTTTGGGGGTTCAGCATAGTTCACAGTGTGTGTGTGTTGGAGTAAAGGAGCGGGGAGTTGATTTGCAACCCTTAAATTCGGCCAGGCTCTGTCTGTAACAAAACCACCCTCTCTCCCAGTGGGACCTCACATGTACAAACCCGCCAGTCTAATGGCAAACCAAATCGACGTCTTCGCGTAACGAGCGAGTGAGCGTTTGATAAGGGAATAATAAGGCGAGCGCATCAGCAGCAGCAACAGTGTATCTTTACCATTCCATCCATGATCATGATGATTTTGTAATATACTTTCTCACGCGTGTCCCAAGATCCACTCCCCCAAGAGGATTCAAGTATCCGGTTACTCTGTCTCTAGCTACCACAAACCACAGAGCTACACACACACACAGCCCCGAGTTTGAAAACGACCCCGCGCCCTGTCCGATGTGTCCCAAATGGGTGGAAATGGGTGGAAAATTAATAGCACCCGGAAATCCAGTTGCTCCAGTTTCACTCCCTTTGTTTGGCTTCGCGTTCAATTCGATGCTTTTTTGCTGAGCCATTACGACGACTTCTTTGGTTCCTTCTCGGTGGAATATGTGCCGTGTGCAAGGCAGGCTAATTAAGTTGCAACGTTGATCATCAACCGACAAGGAAGGAACACGGTGGTGGGCGTACAAGATTCACTTTTTCGTGACCATGAAGCAAGCTAAAAATACCCACAAAAGTACACTGAATGTTTAAGTAACGTTGTAGACATATTACAATGACCTCCGGTGGATTGATCAGTGGGGCACTTCCAAACCTCCACTTCTGCATGATATTGATAAATCAATGTGGCTACCGTGCCATTAAACATGATGTAACTCTCCCGGAGTGTCAAATCACCGAGAGGAAGTCCTAACTGCTACTGCCTGTATGAACCCAACGTTTCGACCGAGAATGTGTGTTTGAAATATTTACAGTCGCCCCCTACAATCGCTACTTGGTACGGCATGGTTAAAACAGCCAGTAGCCAGCCAGGTCTACCGCCGTACGGCTTCCGATCCGAAATCGTCCTCCCCATCGGCACACGAAACACTGTGCGCGACCCGCACGTGAAGCTACCAAAATCAATATTCGTTCCGAATTTTGCACTTGACCTACGGGACGAACGAAAACGAACGAAATGCGAACTCCACATGCTGTTCGAACGGCTTCCTCTGGGAGGATAGTGAGGTTACACTCTGCACACAGGTTCCCTTCGGCAGCCCTAAGTGTTTCCCTCTGCAATCCGAACCAAAACGAAAGCAAGCCCAACAACCCCGCAGCAACCCAACCTACATCCCTCTCTCTCTCTCTCTCTCACCCGGAACGTGAACGTGACTAGACAACCTTGTGTGCCTATCCATGGCATATGAACCGCACATAAACACACGCAAAAAAGAGCAAAAAATGACTTTCTGTTGCCACAACATAAGCACAGGGGAGAAGGTGTTTGGATGGTTGGGTTGGCTCGCGAAAAAATGCTCCCATGTGTCAGACGATTATTGCACTAATCTCTTTCCCCGCTTTGTTTTTCCTTCGTATGCGAAGTTAGATAATAAGAAGATAACGTCGGATGACTTCAGATGACTTCTTCAAGTTGCTTCAAAATGTTGAAGGTCATAGAAAGCTTCAGTTTGTGCAACATTTCCATCAACAAAGACATGCCTGAACAAGAGCTAATTGAGCGCATTTGGTTATTTTACACTTTAAGAAGAGCATTCGATTAATTTATCAAAGAATGATTACAATTAGAATAATATAGAAAACATACTAATCAGCTCACTGCCTTGTGAACTGTAATGACATTAATTCAACGGAATTAAAGTAGCTTTTATATGCTCTTTATTGTCACCAGGCAATAACTGTCAAATGGGTGAGTCGGTAAAAGCACTGTCTATAAACGCGTGTGTGTCGTCCTTCCTTGGTTCAAATCTCAATACGCTCAAGCGTGAAAGCAAGGCACTTTGAATGCATTTTCTTCTTCTAATCATTCACTTTGTCAGAGAGTCATGAATAATTGCCAAGACACACATTTTGTGCCGGACCAAGCATTTCTTCGATCGGCTTTGTGACTACAAATTTGCGTTCTCTCCACCAGACCCCCATACACAACAAGAACCCGGAAGAAGAACCTGAAAAACACCTCCTTTTCCTCTCCCTGATTGCGCTCTCCACCCTGTTGGGAAATGTAGTGGAGCAGCACAATGGGGGGGACGTGGTGTGAGAAGGGGAATGAAAAAACAAACAACAACATCCCGCCACGATTTGCATGACTAACGTTCCAAATACACACACACCTGCACTACTGAGGAAAAGGTACGGAGAGTTTTTCGTTCCAGAAGCGCACAAGGTGAATAACACCCCAACGTTGTTGTGTGTTGGTGGTTGTTGTTTCGCTTTTCCCACTCCTACCGCCGCCTACCGTGTCTCACGCCAGTGTTTTCAAGGAAGGAGGAGGAATTGGTCATATGCTCGACGCCCCACACAGCACTCACTCATACAAACACACACACACACACCCCAGTTATTACCGTAGGCAAATCCGAGCGCACTGACCTTTCCCTTTTTCCGTGGGTTTTTCCAACGTAGTACGCTTTTCCCGGGGCGTTGTTTTTGCTGCTGCTGCTGCTGCACCTTTCCCGCTGCACGCTTCATTGGTTTGTGGATGCCGTAGGTTAATACTATTAAAGAGTGCAGCAGCAAAATAACCGTGCAATAGCGAAGGCAAGCGCGTGAGCGCGTTTTCATGCCCATTTTTCCATGTACCCACACACACACACACACACATGTGTGCACACAAAACTGCATCAAACACGGACTGGCAATCAAAAGCGTTTCCATTTGGTGAATTGGCTTTGATCGATAAAATTATCGTTCGTTCAGCGAACATCGATCAACGGTCGGGAGAAGCGAGCAGCAGCAAGGCGGTTTTAAAGGTTGAGCGATGTTCATAAAGCAAGCAGTGGAGAAAATTAAAACAAATATCTCCCAGCGGTACAATAGAACGGGCAAGAAGAAAGCGGCACAGCTTGATTGATTTTCTTCCCGCACAAATGGAAATGAGCTAACAAACGGGCAGCCGTTGCCACCGCCGGTCGTCCAAGTCGCTCTGGGAACGATGCTTCGGTCAACAACGGCTTCTTTCCATAAGGATTTCTGCCGCTGTTAACCTCGATCTAATATTAAATCAATCGTGCCTCATCATTCGTTGCCTTATCGCGCTCTGCACTCGGGATGCGACCGATTTTTTCATTATATCCACCCCCATCATCTCCCCTTCCGTCCATTATGTACAAAAGCTGCCGCAATTTCGCTCCACAAGAAAGTCGATCGTGTGGTGGTGGTGGGTAGTGGTGGAAATAGATTTCAACAACAGCCCAGCCAACAGCATCTCTCGTGCCGCGTCCAGCTCCAAACCCATTTCCAAACATAATTCCGCCTTTTGTTAGCTTCGCCCGCTGCTGCTGCATCGTCGTCTTCGGTTCGTCCGATGGAGCACAAATGCACTATTTTTATCGTGATGGAACGCGTGGCGCTTCTTCCGTCTTTTTTTTCGTTCTTGCTCATCCCGGGGAAATACCCGCCTATAAATAGTGTCTGCTTTGCCAACAGAACACACCGGCGCCGTTAGTTCTGCCCTGTTTCATGCACACGCTCGCTGTACGCTGTTGTGCAAATCGAGAAGCGAAGCCAAATCGTGGTCGGGGGAGTGTTGATGGAGGTGACACACAAAGAGGAGCTACTACATTCAGAATGATGCACCTTTTCTTCCGTAAACATACCCCGTACAACATGCCAGATGAGTGTCATTTGGGTCATTTGTTTGAATTTCAATACCAACCTGTAACGAAAGAACAACGAGAGAAGAAAAATCATTAATAAATATACACAAAAACTAACTTTATCATTTCAAAGCATAAATCTTACAATGTCCCAACCACCATTGAATGATGCCCAAATTGCCACGAATTATGCCATCCTCCCCCCGGCAGTGCTATAATTAAATCGAACTAATCCCACCTTAAGCTGACTTTAACAATTTAAGCCCTTCGCTTGCACACACACACAACAGTTCCGCCATCCGCGATCGTTTCCGCTTTAGCATCAATAAACAACGCTTCAGCGTTTTCAATATCTTCCCATCCCACACACACACACAGACACAAGGGCACAAAATCATTCAACTATAGCAATGAACGTGTGTTTGTGTGCGCTTTTAAACGATTCTTAACACAACTTCTCGCGGGGAGGGTAGCAGCAGGAGCAGCAGCAGCGAACACCTCACACCCCACCGTGTTTACACTTCTAAAAATACCTTCAAAACACGACAACTCGCCAACTTCCCAAACAAGAGCATGTCACAATTTTTCATTCGCATCGTGTCACCCAGTCCACCCCCAGGCCCACCTTGACAGCCACCTTAAGGAGGGAAAACGTTTTCAACACGCACATTACAACGCGGCATTTCGTTGGCTATAAACCCGCGCGACTACTGCGTTTCTGTTGCCGGTTCGCGGGCAGGTTCGTTTGGGTGGATGATTTCGAAAATGCATTCTGCCTGTAACCGTGTAAGGAACTCTAAACAAACGTTGTTAAAGGTACAATTTTAAGGAAAATAGAAAGGAAATTTCAAGTAAAAGTTCCCCAACTTTACGATACTTCCCTTACTTTGCTGGTCCAAGACAGAAGACCCGTTCGCCAGAGCTGGAGATAATTACTTCTCATCTAAAATGGCATCAAATAGCATCGTCCACCATCACCCAACACCCACCACACCGAAACGATTATGTTTTAAAATATTACACCAAACGCTACCGCGAGCGAGCTAGCTAGTGGCCCCCGCCCTACCCATTAGATGAAGGAGTCAGTTGTGCACATATGTGCAGTTTTTCCCTTTCCGCGTTAATGAAAATAAACCGTCGACAAGTTTCCGGCAGGGAAAAGACGCAAGCAAAGCGGCAAGTCGCTGAGCGCGTGTGTGCGGGACAAAGAGAGCGTTGCAATATCGCACACTACGCTCGGAAAATAGAACCAGATGTTGGCCATTCCCGTTCCCACCCTTTTCCACCACCCTCCCCTTTTCAAATAGCCCTTCTAACTCGGTCGATTTTCCCGGTCGCATCTAGCTTTCTTTTGTGTACAACAGCGCGCGTTGGTAACACGTGCAGGGAGTTAAAATTTATTTTTACACTAACTTCTCCGCACTTTAATTCGCGTATTTCACGTCACCATTGGCTATTGGTTATGTATCATTCGGTTAATCGGGTGCGATTGTAGTACATTACTGTGATTGATGGATGATTGCAATTACGATCACAAGCATCATTTCAAGCAGAGCTATATAACTCGTCGAGACAAACATTGGATGTTAAAAGGGTAATTTAAGGTGCTCTTAAAGCTGCCGCCGGGTGGTCTAATCGTAGACGCGTTGGTCCGCTAGCAAACACGGACGTAGTTCGATTCTCATCTGAAGTGTCACCAGAAATAGAATGTCCGTTGTGTGTGAGTTAGCGAATCGAGAAGTAGAGAAGAAGGATGTGTTGTCCCCCAATCCTTTCCACGAAACACATTTTAAGCATACAAAAGTGGTCCAGACATACTGAAGAGGCTTGGTGGACTTGCTTCGGCTACAAGAGCGGAAGTTTCATCTCGTTTTTCTTCTCCTAGCGCATCATCGCAAACGTTGTGTCCGGATGTAATTTTAGCAACAACGAAAAAATGCTCTCTCTTTCACTCTCTCTCTCTCTCTCACTCTCTCTCTCTCTCTCTATCTCCTTAAGTCAACCGATTATCTCCAGTTTCCTTCCTCGTGTGCCCGCTTCCGGAAAAATACGTGCGCGTTAAAAGTCGCACAAAACGAAAAGAAACCATCTCCTCCCGACTGTCCGTCTTACCCCTGTCCTTCCTAAAACCTCCGGCGAACGGGAAGCCACTTCACTTGGTCACCGACGAGGCCACCACACACCGGAGGAACATTGTATATGCCCCCCCCCCCCCCTCTGATTGTGTGTTAGATAAACCGGTTCCAAACGCACAGACCCGCGGGAGTGACGAAGGGAAGGGCTGAAGCCGGTTCCAGTAGCGCAGTAGTGGGCAAGGAGAGTCGTTGGTCGGTTCAGTTCCTTCTCTTCGTGTTTTACGCTACAGCGCGTTGTTGCATTGCCATTAACCTCCTTCGAGATCGAGTTTGCGCGAGACCGGGTGGCCCGCGAACAACGCAGGCTGGGCTAAAAAGGCGATCTTCGCCCCTTCGCCGATAATCATCACCACCACATTCCTTCCTGCTCTCCTCTCGGAGCGAAGGCGCTCGTGACGTGACGCGATATGGGGTGTCATTGAGATCTTGGTTGCACTTTCTTTCACCTCCTTTTTCACGCCGATTTGGCCACAGGCGGGGAGGCGATTGTCTTACGCGAGTGCGAGGCCAATTAAAAACCAGGAAGCCAAACCTTCACAGAGCCCACTGTGGAGGAACCAACCAACCACAAAATAGTGGCTACAATGCTCTACTCCATGAGAACATTAGACAAGCGGGGAGGTGGAGGAAAAAAAACCGGCACACCAAGTGGGAGGGAAATGAGAAAATGGCAACCAAACCAACACACCAACCATCCTCCACTGAAGTCAAGGCGGAAATCGAACGCAAGGTGAAGTGCGCGGGCAGGCAAGTTACACGAGATGGATTCTAGCCTTCGTTTACCGTTATGGATGGCGAACGGATGATGATGATGATGATGTTGGCGTAATGATGATGATGATGATGATGTTGGGGAAATGGAAAATAATACCAATTCCTTCCTTTTTCCTTCTTCTCTGTGTCTTCTCTCTGTGTGTGCTCTGGGGGAAAAACAAACCAAACGTCCGAGAAGATCCAGCGGGAGTCGACACCAGCTGTAGAACGGAAATCTACCCACACACGCGCATCGATCGTGCTTCTAAATTGTTCTGTGGAAGTTTGAGTCTACAGACATTCCCGCATCGGCCCAGAGTCAGTAACCTCTTTCGCTGGTCGAATGAGTCAGTCATGCGAGTTGTTGAACTTATTTGCATGACAAATCAATTTAAAGGCAAGCGTTTTATTGTGCGCGTCGATCGTTTCGAGCACAACGAAGGATCTGTCACAGTGACCAACTGACAGGTGTCGGTCGTTAATGAATTTATGAGCGAGGCCATTGAAACAATTAACTCGCCACATAACACGCAGACAGATGACGACGGGTAAGGACATTTCCTTCCGAAAGATCATGCATGCAAAAGGGCATTAGTCGCATAACTTTTTCAAAATGGTTCGTTGCATCGTTCGGCCACCCCGTCCATCCCCCCGGGGGGTTTGCGAAACTAGAACGGAGGCAGCAACGCCGAAATTGCCGAAAAAACGCGCAAGGCGCACATCATCCCGCGCTTCAAACCGCAAACCTGCTGCCGCTGCTGCTGCCCGGACGGCCCTGAAAAAGGTTTTTGACAGACGAAGCAGCTGACTAACTGGTTTGTGTGTGCGCGCTTCCTTCTTCTTGCCCCATCGCCTACTAATGAGACTTCGCCCCTCCATTCTGACCGGCCTCGGAATGTGCTCGACGCTCAGAATAGAACGGCGCAATGCGAACGTTGACCATTCCATTCTGGTGCAGCAGCAGCAGCAGCAGCAGCCGTAAACACACAACATGAACATTATCATTCGCCCGCCACTTAGCCACACTCAGAGGGAGGAGGAGGAGGAAGGGGCCAAGATTGTGGTGTGTGACTGATGAGCTCGAAAAAGATCACTGACTCTCGGCACTGCTGCTCCTGCTGCTCCTGCTTCTTCTTCTGCACGAGTGTCTCTGCGAAAAAGATGCAGCACGGGACGGGGTTCCGGTTCTACACACACACAGAAAAACGAGGATGCACGGGGAAACGGAAAGTAAGGTTAAAAACAAACCGCCGCCGACGCAGCATTGACGCGTTCTCGTCGTTCGGGCTCGTCGCCGGGTTAAACCGACGATAAGCTCGCTCTTGCGTTTGCTTATCGTTCATTCGCGTCATGCTTTTCGTTTGCCGTGGGGGGGGGGCATACATACATGCTGAGATGCAATTTGCAACAACCATCCCCTCCCCCTTCCGCCGGTCATGTGTCACACAATCAGCACGCAAAACCGACGTCACACCTACTTGAGCGTCGTCACGTCCCGCGACTCGCGTCGTGATGTGTGTGTGTGACGGGGGAAAGATGCAACAAGCGCCCAAGCGCACCGAGATGAGAGATGGCCAGTTCGTGAGATGGCTTTTTCGTGAGAAAATGTGTCTGTATCGTTGCAGAATGTCTCTTCTCTTTGCATGGCACATTTGCAATTGCTCCGGCCCCACTTGTTGCACTCTTGTTTGGAATGAAAGCGTGTGACTGTCATTACATTGTCATTCAAAAGTCACTGCAAACGACCCGCTTGTGATTGATAGTTGGGCAGGTCAGTTCGATGGAAACTGAGTTGTCCAAAACTGAGTTAGCTGCAAAATTATATCCAGATTTTAAAATGATTTTGAACGCGTTAAACCGACGAACGTTTGAACACTCCCATAACCGCGTTACACACTCAGCGAACCATTATAAACTCAATCATTATTTGGAACACAAAATAGAATCCATCAAAGCCAGTGATTGGGCCGAGAGCGGATTCCCGGCTGCCCTAAAACCGTCCTTCCGGTAAAACCGCCCAACGTTTGTGTGTGAGTTGGATCCCATTTTTGATAGACGAAATCGGGCCCTTCTGTACAGCATTGCCCTAAACACAGACACACACACACGCACACTCTGCCCACACAACTCTAGACGGGAAAGCGAAAAACCCGAGGAAAAACCGCTGACGCGCTGCGAACAACACACGCCAGTGCGCGACGGGGCCGGGTTGAACTAATTTTAGACAGCAAGGGCACGTGTTTTCCGCCAGCAGCAGAGCAGCAGCAGCCGAGAGGTTCCTTGTGGCCGTTTCCGTCCACTGTCCATCCAACTGCAGGGGCGGGTGGGCAGCAGCAAAGGTTTGGGGTGGTCAACATCGCGTGTGCAAGTGAGTAAGACGCCCTCCCGCCCTCCCACCGAGTTCTTCGATGGCTGGGTCTCATCATTCGGCATTAACACCGGGCGGCGGTGGAGTGGAATGTTTCGCTTGCTTCACTTGACACACGCACACAGCAGCCTCCTCCCCCGCTTCCATCCCCGGTGTTGGCTCGTGTGTTTGTACGCAATCTCGCATCATAGGGCCCATGCCCTCTCGCCCTCCCTACCTTCTCTCACGTGGCACGTGGGCACCATGATGCCCGGTCGGTCGGTCTCCCGAGCACAGCTTTGACACAGCCACAGTTGACCGTGTTGAATGCCATAATCTCGGTGCGAGAGAGATAAAGGGAACGGCCGGAAGGGCCGGGAGGAGTACGTGTGTGTGTTTCCAAGTGTACGTGCAATTGCGTCGAGCTTGATAGTGAGTGACCGGACCCCAGCACACCGTTCGGCAAAGAGGCCCCGCGAGAAGTGGCCCGACGGCCGTTTCGTTGACGTAATAGAATTTCTACGATTTTGTGTATGTGCGACCCCCCTTCCCCGCCGACGGTTGAGTGTAATAATGCACATGACGCCAATGAAAGGCGAAAACAGTGCCGAGCAGTAAACAAGCTCATTTCAGTACACTTTAAAGGAGTACAAAGATATGGTCAGGAAGGTTGTTTTGGACGCAAATATTTGTGTTTTTTTAGTTTAAGCTCCCAATTCAACTCATATCAACCAGATTCTAAATAATCTTCAAACGTTTGGAACATCTCGCTGGTGTAGGAATAGAAGCGTTTGCATCTGCAAGCCCGTAGCCGGTTCTATTCCCATCTCAAGCGTTCCCGCATAGGAATACTGTTGTGCGTAAAAATGAACCAAAAATACCTTAAAATAAGGGAATTTGATGGAAGCCCTTTTTATAGCTGCTATAGACAAAAACACAACATTTCAATGTGGTAAACAATAAAATAAAGGTCTAGAAAATTTAGGTTCATGCGAAAACAGCGCTTTTTAAGACACACGACGCCCTTTGGTATCGCGCGCCAGCCTTTCTCCCATTATATTCCCCGTTTACTTTCAAGCAAAAGTTTTCCTTCTAATGAGCAAATGTTTCATCAAGTTCCCATCATTATGAATCAACGCGTCGTCGTCGGTCGGGAGAAGCACGAAACGAAAAATCAACATTTGGCTCACCTCTCCTCGCCACTCACTATCTAAATTCGGTTCAGCACAATGGCGCAAGCTTAATCAACGATAAGCTACAAAATATTGAACTAACTTCACAAACCGTTCTTTCGTCCTACGAGCACCAATCAATCCCAAAACTTCCAAGGATCTCTCTCCTTTCCAAGCGAAGTGGGACGACGACTGTGTGTGTCTGTGTGTGGGACGGGGTGTCTGTCTTTTCCTTCGCTTTTGGAAACAACGAACCGCGTGGAACCTCGAAAGTTTGAAGGCGCACACAGGGAGTAACAACAACGCAACGAAAGAAAAAAAAACCAGCACACACACACACGTACAACCCCCCGTATGTAAGCAAGTTAACGAACGAAGTTTAAGCTTAACACAGTCAGGCGAACCAAGCAGCATACACACCGAAAACCCTCTCCAACATCTTTTCTTGCCGAAGGACAAACCGGTTTGCGTGGTGTTGCTGCCGCAACGCGCGTCTTCGATCACTCGATCGCGCACAATCATGCCCTCCCCCAGCACCCCCCCCCCCTCCTTCGGGAGCCATGGGGCCCTTCATGGCTTGCCAGCGGAACCAGTTCAAACCCCGTTCACAGTTGCTCGTTCATGAACTCCAATCGACGTCGTCCGCCGTCGTCAAGATCGCGCTCGCGCACGTTTGTGTTTGATCGCGAAGAACACAATGATAGTTCGTGTGCGCCTTCCTTCCCTTTCCTGCCGTCGTCTTGGCTGCTTTTGCTTTTTTTTTCGGAACACGTCAAGGGAAGGTTTTCACATTAAAAAAAACGCTTTAGTCCGCAAGAATAGCTATGGATAATCCCGCGTGTGTGCCTAAACCAATGAGGGCGCCTCGCTCTCTCTCTATCTCCCTTGCTGGAATTTGATGATTTGAGGGAATTTCGAAGCTGTAGCGCACACAAAGAGATTTCCCTGACGATCAGCGTCCACCCGTTGGACCGGGAATTCCAACACACCCGGGGGGGATGATGAGGGCAGTTTCGTCAAATTGCGCCCCCAAAAAATCCGAACGAGAACAACGGGCACTGAGAGTCTGACGAAAATGGAGAGCTTCCGCTCGGAAAAATTGAGTGTCGGTGATAAATCGAACAGTTTTTTCTTCGTTGGAGCAGCAGCAGCGATGTCCCACTTATTCAGGGTCGTCCACAACAACATGCAGATGGCTTCAGTTTACAAGTTTCGGGCTTGGTAGCTCAAGGCCCAATAATTTACCTCTTCTCTTTCGTCGTTGTTGTTGGCGCCTTGCCCTCGAGCTGCTGGGAGAGCCACACTAACGATGCTAACCGATGTCAGAACAGGTTCTAAAAGGCTGGTCAGGCATTTATATGGAGCTGTTGCTTTAATTTCCGCAATCGTTAAACTACTGTTTGGGCTTGGTGTTGTTGGAATTGGTATCATTCCCATATGAATACATAATCAAAATTTAACCTCTTCTATCCAGCTGCCACGTAGGAAAAGGAGAAAGGTTAAGGCTCCCCAGGTTCAATGGCATAGTTATTGCACTGCAAGCACCCTGATTTATAGTTTTTACTCAAGGATTATGTTATGAAATTCCAAACTCCATATACTCTTCACTCAGGTACAAACAAACTCAGAAAAAGAAGTAAAATCCCAATGCGGAACACTCTCAAGTTCTGGCAATCATCAACCACTCTCTTCCATCCCGAGTTTTGATCCCAAAGAGGGAGGGTTTATAAATAGGTTCGTGCCCTTCTGCGTGTACCTCCCCCGGTAAAGGGAATCTAGGCATATGTCTATTTTCACAGCTAAATTAGCAACTCCGCAGGCAGGCAGGTCTACATCACACATTGGATGCGCAGATTCAATCAACAACATCAAAACATAGAATTTTTCCCTTATTTTTGGGTTTTTACAACCATAACAAATTATGGACTTCCAAGGTTTTGGTCTTGCAGTGTCTCTTCGATTTTTATTACCTAAAATTGCAGCCGAAATGTTTCCCTTAAGATCAGCTACAATATCCCAAAGTATCTCTCTTTACTCCCTTGTGATAAAAACTAAAGGAAGCGCAGTGTTCCTAATGCCCGATCGGGCGTTCAGTATTTCCCCGCTTCTCAAACGGTACAAAGTTGCACACACTGCTATAAACATCTTTTGCTGATAAAGCACTCGTACACAGTACTAGTATGACGAATCGACGACGGTTGCCCGCAGATAAGACGACGATCAGCAGCGTAATCAGCCAGTGGCAAACGATGCACAACATCATACACCGCCACACAGCAGCAAGCAAGAGCAAATGTATTGCCAACTTGTACTGCCACGCTTGTTACATAATTGCTTCCCATTGATTGTTGTTTCAATGGGGAGTTTCTTTACAAAGAAACGCGCACACACACACACCCATCATAATTAAACATGACCACACAAACACAGCGCGCCAGCAATCGGGTAGAAGCAATTCTACAAGCATCTGAGCAACTGATAACCCTAATGTTACGATTATCACTGTACACGGCGGCGGCGGTGGACGGGGAAACGGCGCGGAAGCAATGGACTAAAATTGTTTGATATATACATAAATATTCATAACGTTCGAAGTACAGAGGTGGAACAACCGAACCTGAGCGCTAAAGCAAAGAAGGACAGCAAAAAACGAAGAAACAAAAAAGCCCCCGTAGAACCACCATTCGCACGAATCATTGACCGCGAATGAACGCGAGCTTTAGCCCCACGTGGTGGTGGTGGTTGTTGTTGGTTCGCTCTATCGGGGTGTGGTGGAACGAAACAGAATTGCACCGGTTAAAACACACTACCATTTAACATTTACAGCACTGTAAAGTAATATGGGCCCTGCGAAGAATGTATTCCAAATAGAGAACAATTTCTTCTACCTTGTGGTTTTATTGCATCTCGAAAAATGACAACAAATGTTGCATTTTTATGCAGTTATAAGGAATAAAAGCTCTGAGTGACCTTCTGGGTGAAGGAAATTCCAAAGCGCATAAAACATACTGTGTAGGGGACGCACACCGGGCAGACCGGGTGCAAAGGATACACCACAGTAGTGTCTTGCGTCTTCTTGTGCGGACGTCCTTGGCATTTTAATGTGAGGAAAGAAAAAAAACGACCCATCCATATCCGGGGACGAGTGGATGAGCTTGCAGATATGTTAAAGCACATCATAAAAGTGACACACATGCCCTTCTCCACTGCAAAACAGTCGGTCGGTCGGTCGGTGGTTCCCTGAGCAAAAGGCGAAGCTAAAACCTTCCTTCCTAGCTAAAAAGATCACTCATTTTTCCTGTCAAACTGTCACAATCGGAGTGTGAAAAGGGTGTGTGCGTGCGCGCTTGTTGTAATCAAACGGCTCACATCTCTTCTTACGACTGTCATAGCTGATCTGTCAACGATCGGCAATGTTAATAGAAATATGTGTTAAATATTGGACCCCCTCCTCTCTGTCCGTCGGTGTGTTTCGTCAACAAGCAGGACAAACAAAACCAACCCCCTTCCCTCCCCTCCCGCTTCAGAAAGATCGATTCCGGAAGGAATTGCTCAACGAGCGTGTTTGTCTGTGTGTGTGTGGGTAGTGACGTGAAGCATTCACTGCGCCATTGAACCTGGAGGATGGCCTTGAAGCCGCGCGCACAGTACGCACTCCAGTTTTATTGCAGCGAGCCGAACGGCAATGCAAACGGCAATGAAGATCTTGCCAGGTACAGGGGGTGGGTGGTGTGTCTATATGTTTGATTAATGGCTTCCTATACGTCACTTTGCAGATCGGCGGCGGCTGCAGTCGATGGGTTCTCAGGTGCGAAGGCATAATGCGGATCTTATCTTGCCGGGGCCTGAACGCGCGCCGTTGTTGCCACGGGAAACGGGACAGAGTTAAGCTAGTAAAGCCGTTGCGAGCGAGAACGAGAGAAGCGGCAAAAAAAACAGGCAAAGAACCATACAGAGACATCTCAGGTTCACCGTTCTTGAACTCGGTCGTTCCGCCCGCTCAAACATCCCAAAAATCAATGACTCACACGCACGCACACAGAGAGGAGACACATTTGAACGATCGGTTGGTGGGTCCTTTTTTTACCCGTACAGTTTTACCCGGTTCTACACTAAGATCCCTTGTATGTTCTCGTGCGTTCTTCGTCGAGCTCGTCGAGACGCCCGCCAACAATGTAAAACCTGTGCGTCATTAACCCACAAGTGTCACTCACCTCCTGTGATACTGAGCACAAGACACAACTTCATTCGCCTTAGCCTGTGTTTTACTCTGTGTGTGTGTGAGTGTGAGTGTGTGGCGTGCTCTGAAACAATAACGCACATGAACTAATACCGTACAATTCAAACACAACCACCAACCCTCCCTCCCGAACACGCCAGTGAGGTTAGGTTGAGTGATTTCGAATGTTTTCCGGATGGTGCTGATTTTCCGGTCTTTATTCTAGCGTTCTCACAGCGTAACGAACCCAACGCTGCCACACCAACAGATGTGATTTTATCGTCCGACCCGTCGTCCGCCCGCTCCTTAAGACATCTACTTCCCCGCGGAGTATACACGGGGATCGCTCTAACTGCGCCGTTGCGTCTCACTTCAAATCGCTGTCAGTCACTCTACGCATCTGTAACACTCTCTCTCGCTCTCTCTCTCTCGATCATCTTGTTGCAATATGAGCGGCTTGTAATTTTCACCTCACAAAAATAGATCACCCGTGCACAACGGGGATTACACAGTTGATGTTTTGCGTGGTGCGACGGGTGGCCGAAATGCACCCATCATCATGCTGCATCAAGATACTGCCCCACAGAGAGCTATAATGCTGATATATGGGAACAGTTTTGGGAAATGTTCATCTCCTTGTAAATTATCTGAGGCTCAACTTTACTGCACAAATAATCTTTAAAATGCTTTAAATGCTAGCATGAATCAAACACCACTCAAAACCCCTCCAACAGACCCTCTAAAACATTGAGCTTATGCTTTGCTCTTACCGTTTAGCTGAGTGAAACGAGAGAAGAAAAAAAACGGATGGAAAAACTTTCACCGCGCGAGTGACTTTGCTATTCAATACACGCACACACACACATACACAGACTGACTCACATCATCATCATCGTAAAGTCACAAGAAGCACATGATCTCCACTTTGCGATCGTACCACGAGGCACGAGCGAACTGCGCTCTGAAGCTTGACGCTCCACTTGAGTTGGCGCGCACGGTGAAGAAAATGCACCACACACCATTGCGCACTTTGATTAAAGGTTGGGTCGACGAGCAAACGGTTAGAGTAGAGAGAAGGAAATAAGGAGACAAAGCGAGAGAAAGAAAGAGAGAGAGAGAGAGAGGGAGAGTGAACGAGAGCGGTAAGAAAGTGCAATCGAGCGGTTAATTCTCACGCACACTCCAAACCTGCCAGCCACCAACCAGCGCAACAACACACACTCGACGACACAGTGAGCGTTTACAGGGTGAACCCCTGCCTCTGCAGTAGTGAGTGTGATGCATTTCCTTTTCTTTTTTTTTTTTTGGTACGTCCTCTAGCGATCGGAGACGAAGAAAATGCGTTCCGCCTGTTGGGATGTGAGCACATTCTTCATCCCCAGCGAGCGCAGGTAGCCGATCAAGGGTAAATGATCGCAAGTAATAGCGTTGCAGCAGCACATGCCATCATCATCATGAGCGTTTGTCTCAACAACAGCAACATTGAGATAATGGTCGTCGGTTTTTCGTCGAGTCGAGTGAGCCTGTTATATCGCGTCATCAAGCAAGAGGAATCCCTGCCGGTGGCCGGTGCGGTGCTGCCGCTGGTAACACAAGTTACAGCAAACAAAGGAGAAAAAGAAGTCGTTAATGAGAAAGCGATTGAAAGTGCAATAAAACCCCGCCAGGGAGGGAGCGAGGTAGAAGAGGAAGCGTGGAGGAGGTAAAAATCGAAAGTGAAACCTTACGAAAGACGATAAAGGTAAGTATGCGAATTACGACGTGACCATAAAACGTATACCGCAGGTCTTCGTTAAAAACTCACGCACACACGTTCTTCCAAAACGTTCAATATCTATTTTTACATGTATCTTTCTTTTCCCAATACATGTCAACATTACATTCCCGAATATGGTACCAAAGATATGTAAATGTAATCCACCCAAGGCAGGTTCTTAATTGGTCTATTTTGAAGAATGAAACACATTCCGAAACAACAACACGGTGTGTCTCTGGGATGACGAGTTTCATTGCCGATTTTCCAGTATCTTTGTCAGCAGCCTCATCAAATTCAAATTCATCTCCCCCGAACATGTCGCTCTCCAGGGATTGATGCATGCTACCTTCCGTGTTCCGTGTACTTGACAGTGAAAGCATGGATGATTTTTCACAATTTCCCATTATCAACGCAAGAGAGGAAGGATACACATCTAGCAGTATCGCTTTCACCGCTTTTTGTAGTGCCAAACTGCCCCGCAGGACGATGCCGAGGAGACCGTGGTGGAGAGGTAGGTGTGTTTTGTCAGACCGCGCTTTCACTCTTGAACACTGCGCCCCGCAGCACACAGCATAACACCGCGAGCTGGTGTGCGCGCTGGCGACGCAACAATTGTGAAGCCATTCAAGCGAAGCGAAATTACGTGGAAAAGTTAATCCACACAAACACACCGAAACAAAATCTGAACGCTAACAGGAGGCACGGGGAAACGATACGGCGGGACGCGAAGTGAGTTTTACAGTTGTTTACCTATCTACCATCCGTATTTGAGAGAGTAAACAAATATTTTTTTAATATTACAGAGCGAAACCCACCAATCGATATTACAACAATTTACACAAAGGTTCTCCTATCAAATGAGCTTTACAGCATGCATTTGCGATCACTGATTCATATAGGCGAATTAAAGCGTCCACTCCGGACGACCTTGATATAGCAATCGATAAGAGGCACATCACATACACTGCGGGCTTCCGATCGAATCTCACCTCAGGATCACATCCACAACTAATCGAATGCAACTTCTGAAATCTTTATCTGCTACGTCATGTTCTTCTACTCACTCTCTCATCACTCCAAGCATGTGTAAGAAGAGAAGAAGTTAGCTTTTCAAAAACAAATAAAAAACAACCCAAGGACAACAGCCGCCACACCGCGCATTATTTTAAATAACCCCTTAAAAAGGATCATAAACAGTGCATCGTTTTTAGTGTGTTGTGAACAAGCAAGAGCTTTCTCTACGGAAAGAATATATTATACCCCTTCTCCCACACACTAAAAAGAAAGATGTCGGAAGTAATGAAAGTGTAAAAAAAGTTCAATCTACCGAAACGATGCACCATCATAAACCCGCCCCTCTCTCCCCCTCTTTTCTTCCCAGCTCCTTCACCAACTCAGCAGTGTCAGGGACATTGAGGGTGGAGGAAAAGGCAACATAAACTTTTCCTTCTTTCCCACGGAACACTAACGAACGGCAGGGGAGTGGCCTGGCCGAGGACATAAAAACAAACTTTATCCCACCCCGTCCACACGACGACATTTCCGAGCGCGAGGGAAGGGAAGAGGGACGACAAACAACCGCGCATTCTTCGCGTACAGAAAATTGTTGCTTACAAGGTCCTTTGGGGCACAAACACACCAATAACCGACAACAAAAAAGTCTCACCATCTTAGACCGTAAATGGAGCACGAGACACCTCTACTATTCGCAAGCGCACACAAAGCAGTTCTGCAGTTGTGTTGGGAGGGAGGAAAATCGTTCGATTCCCCTCTGTGTGTGGCAGCAAGGACTGTGGTTGTGTGTCCTTGGGAGCCGTTCTTCCTCCTCTACCTCTCTACTGGCGCGTATCATTTGATTGATGATGGAAATACCACTTGCCAGTGTAGTGGGTCGGGATTTTTATTCCTTCCTTCCCATATACCACCCCCTATTGCCAGGGTTTCTTTTCGCGAAAACCTCATAGCGATGCAAACACACACAAACCAAATCAAACACTAAAGCATTCCGGATGTTGTGCTTCTTTGCTTCTCCGTTTCCCCACAACACACACAGGATGAGTGTGCAGTTTTCCACAAACGGAGCAGAAAACTACGACGGCCCTTAAACAGAACAGCAGCAACAAAAAACGACACACCTCCAGGGTAAATGGGAAGTAAGAGCCCCAAGGGAGAAGCTTTTATTCGCAATCAGCTATTTCCTTGTAGCTGAATGAATGAAGCTTGTACGGCGAAAAAGCGCATACAAAGTACAATCGTTGTAGTGAAATAACCACAACAATGCAATGCTACTTACAAGTTTAAAAGAATCTAGGCCCAGCATAACGAAGACCTGAAGACTGAAGGAAATCGTCTTCGTTAGATCTTTCTGTGACAAGTGTTATTGTGGTTATCGTTCGCAAAAAGGGGGCTTTTTATTGATCCCAATCAAAAGAGAGGAATCCCAGATTCACTTCTCTGTGAGCGTATTTGTGCACAGAAAATGCATTCAAGCTTCAGACTGTGACTGTGACTTCCCTTATCTTCAAACGCCAGCAACAGACTGCTTATCACCCTCTGTCTTACCCACACACCTAAAAGACAACAGCGGTAGCAACAGCTCAGTGGCAGCGGCAGCCCCCGCCGAAGCATATCGCATCGGCAAACAATTGGGTCAATTACTTTGGCATTGAAAATGATGCTCCCGAAAAAAAAGAGCGCCTCCCCCGGCGTCCTACAAAACACCACCCACCCACAGACCCCCTCACAGACAGTTTGGCAACTTTGCGAGGGGACGTGGGAAGGGAGCAGTCATTTTACGAAGATGCGGGACCCTCTTCTCCTCCTTTGGTATTGATCGCTCACAGCTCGCAGCGCAAAGGCTCATGCCGCGCATAAAGAGCAAATAAAAGCGCGACTTTGTGTGGAAGGAGCTTGTTTTGCTGGGTTTTGCCAACAATTTCGGTCTGCGTACAATCATTTGCAATTGGCAGCATTTGCTGATACGTCTGGTGTTCGTGTGTGTGTGTGTGCGTAGGTTGTGTTGATATGCTACATACAGTCTCTCCTTCCTTCCTTTCTCTCGTTCTGATCTCAACCTCTGAAACGCAGCAGGTGATGACGCTAGTAGGGAAGAGATGATGAGGGCATGTGTACTTGTGTGCCCGCTGTCTCGTGGCTCAATTTCATCACTCTGCAACAGGCCGAGACGAGGGTAGTCTGGATGTTGCTGAATGATGGCATTATCACATCAGTGAAGGTATGTGACGCAGAATGTGAGAGACGCATGTAACGCAATCGTTTGTATCAATGTAGCGTTTATTAACACATTAACTTCTTATAGCTTGCCCAATGCCCCGTGGTAAAGGTGATAACATCAAAGTCTGCAATACACCAAAGGACTGTGTTTGAACTCTTTAAAACACATCTTCCTATCGTTTTCAAGGTCAATATTGTGCAATATTGGGTCAGAAAGCCTCGCTAAATAGTTAGTGCTAAGCAGCCCCGCTCATTAATTCGTCCTCATCACCTTGTCACACACACGACATGATAAAGCATGCAATCAACTATGTATATACACAGCCGTACCGACACTCATTATGTGACCTACTTAAGCAATCACGCCAAAAGGACAGAACTGGTCTACTATGGCTTGCGTTTACTTGCTGCTGTCGGAAGGCAATGGTCTCCCTGCCTTCTTCTTCACCACCACTTTCCGTCGACCTCTAACAAGCTCACGTACGTGTATCCTTCTTCAGCCGGAGTCTCGCAACATTGGCTTCAGCTTGTCTGCATCTCATGACGCCGATTTTTTTTGTGTTGCCAACCCATGTAACCAAAGACGATTCCACAGATCTTGAAGTCATTTGCCGGCGAATGTGTTTTTGAGGCACGTTTTCTGATGTTTACTAGGGCCAAAGTTTGTTAATGTTCAACATCTCTGTACAAGAGATAAGCTTTGCTCTTTTATGCTTCTTCATCCCCACACACACACACACACAGACGCAAAAGACAAAATCAAATGGACCGACGAAAAAATACCTTTCCCTATTGCGCCGGAAAGCAAGCGCTAAATGTATGTCCACCAAAATCTGACACAACCAATGCGTGAGTTGTAATATCCTACACAGACACACACACAGAAGCATACAGCCACATGAAATGGCTGTAAAGGAAGAAGAGGAAAAACACACAAACTCCGTCTGGTACAACGTACAAGAGAGCCAGTGGAATTTGGGTCACTAACAAGTGGCAGAGTGGCCACCACCACCAACACGACCACAAAATCGAGGGCACACCGAGCAGGAGGAAACGAAGAAGGGCAAGCATAAAGCAGCAGCACGCAATACGCAACAACAAAGTCGTTGGCGATGATCGGGGCCGTGTGATGGTGGTGCCCCGATAGGCTCGAAACGACCGCCGAGAGCCGGCCCCTCAACCGGCAGACCCGAAATTGATGAAATGGCAAAAAGTCGAAAAAATGACATACGCACCCCGCACCACCACCCGGTAGAGGAAACGCCGCGCAAAGAAAACGCAAACCTACAAAAGCCGTACGCACAAGGAAGGGCTCATGCTTGTAACCTACATAAGAGGCGCTCACCATCACATACACCACCACCACCATGAGAGCGCATAAAAAGACGACAAGTAGGATTTTTTGAGGGCAAATATTTTTGCACAACACAATCAAAATTTTGTTTTGCCGATAGCTGTGCTTGGCACAGTGATAGGAGTTAGGGTTTAAATAATATCGCACAGCGCAGCACAGCGAGCCAATTAAAACATGAATTTCATTTATTTCGGGCACAGGAAATGAGAAGCGCTATGACAAAAAAAATAACAAGACATTGAAAAGAAACAGCCAAGCAAAGAACAAAAAAATGAAACAAGGCTCAATTCAGTTCGTGATCGCTCACGGCGACACATTCAAACGCTCGGCCCTCCTGGAAAGACAATCGACGATAGAGCACGCAATCGCGGCAGATGGAAGCGCTCCGAAGGTGTGTGTTAACTCTTGAGCCTCCAGATGGACACACTGTGTATGGCGGTGTATGTTCGGGACAGAGAAACAGGAAAAACGAAACCATCGAACGTGATCTGTATGCTAAAACGGGCTCTCTCACGCATTCGGCACGGAGGACGCAAGAGTTGGCAGAAAAAATCGTCGACTTCGTCTGTCGTACGAGTTTGGCCACAGGTTTGATGGATAAGGAGCAGGGCAGTGAAGGCAAGATTCGAATCGATTCTCACGGTAGAAGTGTGTTTTATCTCGTCTACCGGGTATTGTTTCAATCCTTCGTAGCGGCAGTGACACACATAAAACAGCATAAGAGGTGTGCGAATTAAAAAGGATTTAACTGTCCTTAGAGCTAACAACACAGTCTTGTCCGTCAATGTGACAACTGTGTCAGATTATAATAGCAAAATCAAAAGGTAGGAGATTTCGTTAGTTACTCATTTCTGACTGAATAATCCCAGTACATATAATACGTGTTTGGCATAGAGAAGGAAGTGTGGTACACGGCTAAACTAATGCTATATCTTTAAATAGCGTAAATCCAACACCAAAATGTCTTGCCTCATATGAGCCTCATCACACTCACAGTTGATTTCAGATTTGAACTCACGTGCTTTAGAGTATCAATCCAGCCGCTTAGCACGACGCTAAGATACCACCCGATTTATGGCACTGCTAATATCGTAATAAAAACCAAGCAAGACAATTGACATTTTATGTTCTTAATTCGTTTGGTTTTAATCGTTCACAGAATGCAATATTTAAAAAAGATGTTGCACCCTTTTTAATTTACCATCCAATTTCTCTGAAACGCTCTCCACTTACGCTCACTACTAAATGCATCATTTGCGTACTCTGCGCGGACAGTACGCTGAAATGAGTAAATGTGTGGGCATAAAAAGAGAAAAGCGAAAAATCAATCCCAATCATGCAGTCACAATCGAGCACCGAAATCCAATCATTCCGGTTGCCTCAGCAACGATTTTTTGTTGTTTTTTGTTTTGCTGTGCGTCATATACGCTCGCTACAAGTGGGTCACTCACTACTCGTCAACTTCTCAACTTCAACCGCACCTTTACACTACCGGCACTGCCAAGAAGCGATGGGAGGGGGGGGAGGTGAACATACACTTTCTTCAGGTGAGGCAAAAGCAAAACAACAGTGTAACTTCAGTCTCAACCCCAACTGCTAAAGCCACGACCCAACAACGCATCGTCCTTATGCTCCTGTGCTCCTGGTCGATTCGAACGGTGACACACACAAACACTACCGCACACGGGTACGGCAACGCCGATGAGTTTCCATGGTGAGCTGGCACACGATAACGCACACCACTGTCGACAGACAACAAAGCAACAAAAAAGGAACCTTTCGTACGTCACCGGCACATCATCGCAACATTTCAGCTTTCCCGGCATTCCGGGCTGGTGTTTTTTACCATTTTTCCCGCCGCTCGTGATGAAATCGATCCCAGCAGAAGCACCATCCTCATCACCGCCACCACTACCCCCCACACGCACAGGATCCGTTTCCCTTGGCAACGGAAGTGCTTTTGATGCACAAAGTAGCAGCAAAAAACGTCACCAGTGCCTCTTGCTCCACCTCGCACCTCGCTTCGGATACCCAAACGAGGCGAAAAACTAATTTCAGCCAGCAGCGTACAAAGACCAGCGCATGGTTGCAAACTCAAAAAATACGCTGCAAATACGCACAAACAAGGGGTGTTGATGCGCGCAGCAGCATCACAAACCAACATTGCCCCTTCACCACACCCGCCACACACATCCTTTTCTCTCGTTGGACGGACGAATGGAGCACTGTGACACATCCTTTTTCTCGCCACACGCTAGGCGCAGCTGCAAACAAAAAAGGATGCAATTTGTGGGGAATTTTGTTAACAGTGTATTTAGTAGTGGTGTGCGAACAACAGAAGGGAAGCGAAGTTGTTTGACGATGGCGCTGTGGATGTAAATGCACTGTGGAGGAAAAAACAAGTGAGCCCACAGCCCCGGTTGGGTGGAATTGTTTGCAGATGTGGTGTGTGATAAGGACGTATATTAAAAAAGCTGGTACACATTATGGACCGCGTAATTCAATTCACGATTCATTAATGTGAAAGTAATGAAAACGTAGCCGAAGCGCATTCAATTAGTTAATTAGTTGCGTTGCGATGCCTTACACTCCCGTTCTGAGCATTCTTTTTCGGGCTAATTTAAAGCTTTATGGTTACTTTTTTTAAGTACAAATACGTTTACATCTAACCCAAAGTAGCTCTAATGCTACTGAGAGCGATGGGAGTTAGTCGAAAACACTATTAAAACCTTCTTCACTACGATCAAAAGAAAAAGCGTACAGAAGAATGTGGCAAGCAAACGTTGAAAAGCTCTTTAAACTGTACAATGACCGCTGATACTGGAGAGCTTACATCACACCCATTCAGGAACTTCATTTCTTATGCTTCTGGAGCATGTTCTGTTACCATTTATTCATGTTGGTAGATTACTGTTGATCCCAACATTACAAACTAGTTTGTTGACTCACCTTAAACTAATGGTAGAAGAATGTTGAGCACGATGTTTGTGTGTGTTTATTGTTAAAATCTGAAACGGTACATACAAGTATAAGAAAACATTATTAGTAAAAATGTATTGTTTTAATACTAAAAGAAACTTTTCTAGAAAAACCAATTCAAACATCGATACCGTACACTTATGGAAACACGTGATGAAAAAGCTTTGTTGCGCACACAAACACACACACACACACGAGACGAGAGGGTTTGGTATGCTGCCAACCCGATGAATCAACCACACACATCTACAACACGATCGTTAAATCGGCCGTTTGGAGCCGCCACGCAAACGGAAAGAGTCGAAAAGAGAGGAAGAGTGGAGCGACGTGACGTGCTCTTTTAACCCTGAGCTAACCCTTATGCTTGCCTTAAAGCCTACCCGGATCGGATCGGCGCGTACAACGGGACGGCTTATTCACTATCTAAACAACAACTAAGCTCTTCCTTCCTCTCTGCCGACGGCAAAGTCATAATATCGACGGCAAAGTTTTACAACAAATTCAATTGTGTTATTCTTTGGGAATATTCGATTATTGAAAGAGAAAAACACACACACACAATCCCATACGCCGTGCCAATATAATCTTGGTGGCGGCAGTTGTTGTGCATGGGAAGGGGAAGCGAACCGTGACCTCCAACCGACCATCCCCATCTCGGCCACCGTTGGGGCAAATCGGCAACGAAGCACGTGCAAAATTTATCACAATTTCAAGGCCGCCCTCCTTTCAGAGGCTCAGCTCAGCGCACTGCCTTTGCGGCGAACTTTTAAACATGATTACCGCTGTTTGAGAAAATTCACACACACACACAAAACATCACCCTCCCTTGCCCACGTGAAGCTCAGCTCCTCCCGACGAAGGAAGCCGCTTCAAACGCGAATCGTTCCTCCGTTGGAATGTTTGATGATTCATATTGGAATCAACAATCATTTCCATGTTTTGTAGGAGAAACCAACGAGTAGGCGCTGAGCGTTTTCTAGCATCCTTTTGGACGCACCGGAAGTTGTTGGCATTTCATTGGAATTGCAACCATTTTACGAATGCTGCTACAAACAATATTTGGTATTTTGTCGGTAAAAGTGTCAATTTGATTTGTTTAAATAGGTTCCTAACATCCTAGACATTAGTAGGACTAAATGCTAGATTTAAGAGCAAGAGATGGCTCAACACAGTGAACCGACAGCAAAGTTGGCAAACTCGCTGGCAAACAAACCCAACATCAGCCAGTGCCGTCGTTGCACCGGACCGTTGTCTGTTATGCCTAGGTCAGCATAAAGCCCCGATCCCTCCTTTCCCCGATGACCCTCTCCCCGGTGGTGCTCAACACAAACGTTTTGTTTGTGAATGGTAGTTGAGCGACGACGTTGACACAGCGAAAGCACAGCTCTATTCACCTTCAATGCCACCAGGCACACCAGGCCCCAGCTGAAAGCGCGTGCACAACCAACAGCTTCAACGCCATACACAGTCCTCCTCTTCTTCGCCAGTCCAGGAGTACGGTGCCAAGCATAACCTTAAACTCTGCCACATTACAAAAGTGTAGTGTGTGTGTCGATCGAAGTAGGCGACCATCGACCACACAATGAACAAAGGTTGCTGGGGGACTCTGTGCTACTATTACGCTCTGCACTGTACAATGTTGGTATTGCAGGGACAAACACGGCAGAGCAGCCCCGAGTGTACGACGGTCAATCAAAAAGTCGGTGCCATAAAATTGAGCCTGGATTTTCTGGCTGGCGCAAATAAAGCCCGGCCCGGCCCGGAATCGTATGAAAGTGTAACGTTTTATCCTAGCGTCTTTTTTTAGGTTGGAAATTGCTCTCCTGCTCGTATCCCAAAAACAAAGTGCCACCAAACGAATCATCTCGTATGAGGAGGCCATTTCCAATCCATTTCCCTTCCATTAAAGATCGGCTCCATTGCCGAATTCTCGCGTCCCGGAGCACTGCCCCTTTGCGTCCTCTTTTTTCCCAGGTAAACAGAGTCTGTTACAGCCTTCGGATACGTAACATTTTCCCAAACCTACCCCAACAAACCCCTACAGCCCTCTAGCGGGGAAGGCAAACGAGGGTGAGGAGGCTTTTGGTTTTCTTGGAAAGGCAAAAAGGCAGCAGCAAAAAAAAACAGAAGACGAAAGAAGTCCGCCACCCAACGCACAAACAACTCCCGTGAAACTTGAGGTTTCTGCACTCGAACATCTGTGTCAGCAAAACACGATGACATACATATCGGGGTGGACAGGCAACTCTTGGGAAGGAGGGAGGGCATGGGAGGAAGTGGAAGGCGTGAGCTGATTCAGTGTTATGTAACGATCCCGAACCCGCAACCCTCGGGAACGGCCCTCCGCAGTGTCTGTGTAAAATGACGCGAATTTATACGAGCTGAAATAATATGCCATTTGTTGGAAGAAGGGCCAGCTGATAATAGCGGGCAGCAGCGCCGACTGGCCGGGCTGATCGATGGTGGTAGTGACACTTGTTTAAGGCTTTGTAGAGCACACACACATAAGCTTGAGGCGCATGCAAACATTTGCTTTGTGTGAGAGCTTTTAGCAGATTTTTATTAAAGAATGGGAAGAACAATTCACTCAATGATTCATCTGACTGTAGTCAAAACAAATGAAGCAAAAACCACGACCTATCGTCAATCGACAAACAAATCATTCTGTCGTCCAAACAAAAAACACTGAATAAGAAGTAATCGCCTCGTTATGTTGCTTGTTTTTATCTCGCCCCCGTCTACAGGTTCGATGAATAATTTAACGAACGCACACACACACCTCATTGCACAGGAAGCAAACAACAAACAACATTCATTTCATTACAGAAAAGGAAAGAAATGAAAGAACACAAACTGTTGTTATCGAATTGTATGCAAACAGCATTGTTGTGATTCGCGTTCGATTTTTGCAGTCGGAAGAACGCAAATGCCGCGGGCAGCGCAATTAACTGCTGCCAATCTGGCTGCAAGACGACGATGAGCTTCGATGATCATGCTTCGAACGAAGAATCGCACTGGTAGATATAAAATAAATAAAAGCGCGTTTCACATCATCGGAAGCATTTTCAGACCGGACTTGGGCCGTGGAGTACATGGCGAAACAAACAGTCCAAACACTGTAGGAGATAGTGTTTTGAATTGCAGCTTTACTTCCTCCGCAACAATACGCCCAGCTGGGAGGAAGGTGATGTGGGGGGTGAGGGTTGTCCTAGAAGTCCGCCGATAGACTAATTGAATTGCGCCGTGTGCAGAACAGAGCCCCGTGGGCGATAGATTTCCACCGTGTCTCGACAAAATGGCAAAACATAAACCATTCAATCTATGCTAAACAGGAAGAAAAAAGCATCGTTCCTCGATGCTCTCTGCCACAATAAACATGTCATATCTGTTGTACCGCCGTGCCAGCACATCTAATTAGTGCTCGCAAACTCGCATAAAACTCGAGATTCCTTTTAGTATGTCTCCTTTTTTTTGCTGGCTTCTAACACAACGAGCAAAACGGCTATAAACAAGACAGACAAATGGTTCGTTCGCCATGGCAACGATTCTAATGATGCAAATAAAAAGGTGCATCGATGGCGAGTGCAGCAGCAGGAATGGTTGCAGCTTTTCACAACTCTCTCTCTCTCGCTCTCTACCTTTCTCCACAGCGAGGAAAACTTTGCCATGACTGTACCGTAACAAAGCAACCCGCTTCCGATGCTTTTCCCCGTATCGAGCGAAGAGTGTGTGTGTGTTTGTGTTTTGCAGAACAGTACACAAAACTAGATCGGATTTTCGAAGAAATTTGCCACTCAAACCGTTTCCACCAAACCGGATCTGTTCCGAGAGGAAAGTACAGATAAACAGCAGCTCCTTGTTGGAATATCATCCGCATTGTTAGAGAGAAAAGTATTATATAGGAGTTTTCCCCAAAAATTTGCATAGAAAAAAGCACAACAAAAGCACACACAAATGGGTGACATTTTGCAGCAGAAAATCATCCCTTATCGAACCATCCCCTAATAGGTGATGAGGGTGATGAAGTTTTTTTTCCGAATGAAGCTAATCTGTTGATGGTAATTACTTTGACAAAAATTACAAAATGAACCTTTAAAACCACCTGCTAGCTGGCAGACAATTATCGATCCCGATCATGCATTAAGATAGCAAAATAAACAACCGTTCAGAGAGGGAGATACTACCTCGATGGCACAACAAACAAAACGGGAATGAAATTTAAAAAAAACCCCAAAATGACGTAATGATGGCGAGTTAAATCAAAATAGAATGAGACACAAACGGTGGTGGGAAAATCGTGATACTAATTTCCCACATTAGTTACAATTTTGAAGGGGGGGTTGCTAGTGCAATTGAAGTAAACGATTTTGTTTCCCTTTTGCGATCTTTGTTGGACTCAGACACACACACACATAGACAGAAAAACACAAAGCAAAGCAAAAGAGCTGCACTTTCTTACCTCTGCTTTCAAACACACCAAACTCGCGGAACAGATCTCTGCTGTGCTGTGTTGCGCTTTGGTGCACAATTTGCCTACTGTAGTTGGGAAGTGGTAGTAGTAGTAGTAGTAATCGTCGTACTAGTACTAGCGCTAGAGTATTAGAAGTAGTAGAACGGATGCTACTGTTTTACTGCTTTACTCCAGACGATGACGGTACGCTGCCGTTCCATTTGTTCCACCGATTGCACAACGTCACGTAGACAGGTAGTTGTTGTTGTTGTTGTTGTTGTTGCCGTTGCTACGGATCTGGTGGTGGCCTTCGCTCACTGTCGTCGCAGTTGCCATTGCACTAGCATTGCCCCACGTGCCATCAGGCTTGCGCTGCAGCGAAAAAATGGAGGTGGTACGCCTTATCGATGCTGCTGCTGCTGCTGCTACTACTGCTTCTAGCCGTGGATGCAATTCCATCATCACTGTACGGCCAATTTACACATAAGCCTGCACATGCACAAACACGCGCGCACACACACACACAAGCACACACGAGCTGAGCCAGAATTGCGCGGAATTAAATTATATTTCTATTTTAACACACGCTCCTGATGTCACTTGCGCTGCTGTGTTGCACGACCCGCACGCAGCTGTTGCGCGGAAAGGGATGGCGCGCGTGCCAATACAAACCAATAGAAAACGGGGAGCAACAGGGGAGCGGACGAGTAACGAACACAACAAAAAAACACAAAAATGCTATATCGCATTTGCTCTACACACCATAATGCACCGTTTTCACCATTCCGACACACACACGCTGCAGCAGCAGTGCGAAAGATGCGCAAAGCTCTTTGCTCTTTTCTCACACTCTTGATCCACTAATTTACACACACACACACACACGCGCGGTGGCTCACCCTCCCAAACAATATCGCTGCAGGGCACTAAACTTTTTCTTGTATCGCGCAGTGGCGTGGCTTTCTTTTTTTCTCTTTTTTCTACCAACACTGCCACACCACTTGCATCACAGATGAGGAAAAAAAACAGACCCGCACACAGACACACGATGAACTCGGCAAAGCAACGCAACGATGATGATGATGATGATAATGCACCCCTTCGCAACCCTCCGCCGTTGCACGCACTCACGGGAGGGGGAGGGACAATCACGATCACCACTACTACACACAAGCGCACAGGCGCACACCGGAGTGCGCACGAACCGACACGATCACTGATCACAGCGCACGGCGCGTGTGTGTGTTTTTTTTTTCCTCTACAAGGGTTGTTGTTGTTGTTGTGGTTGGACGCGTAGGAAGCAATTCACTTGCGTTACAAGAAATGGTCGTACCCCAATACAAACACGCACAACAACACAGAACGATTTACGCACCAAACACACGTCTTGTTCGAAGGAAGCCGTCGGGAGGGGGTTGTGAGACGGATTTAACCGTCTTTAATTTCCTGACTGATGGTGCTTAACTATTGCGAACACTCACACACGCACACATACACTAGCAAAGTAGTCGCGCGCGCACACACGGTCAAGTGTGCGCATTACTCAATCAGCAACAAAAGGGGGGGTTGGTCGGTTGCTAACCAACACCAAAAAGGTGCGACTATGTATGTGAAGAGATGCAGCGAGGGGAAGGGAAGGTCTCCTTGTAACACACCCCCAGGCACACACACACGAAAACACGTGAAGATGGGAGTTTTTTTTTTAAATACGGGACGGTTTGCCAATTGACACTTAATTAGCTGCCAATTGCACACACTCACACACACTGCTCTCACGCACGCACTCACGTCACGTTAATAGCACACACACACCGGTGCACATACACACACACATTGCTTGCGGGATTCTTGATGGGGGTGAGAAATACACGAAACAAATCTTGCACACCTCAGTGTCTTTTTTCACTTAAATCACAAAAAAGTACACACACTCACACACGCACGCACACAGTGCAACGGAATGCTCTTGTCCTCCTCCTGTGCTCTGCTCCGTCGCACGCGGGGGTCGCGAAATTAGACGTCGTGCATTTGTTTCTGGCGGCGGTGGTGGTGGTGGTGGCAGTGCACTGGAAAACAAAGCAAGCGCTCCTCGACTCCAAATTCCAACTGTTTGCTTTGCCTTTCCTCCGGTGGTGCCGCCCCCTTCATACCGTGTCTAGCTGTCACTATGTCGCTCTCTTTCTTTCACGCACACTTGAATAGGCGGCCCCGGCTGGTAATGTGTGTGGTGCGCGCTGTCTTCTAACTGTACTTTATGTTCACTTCGATGCGCCGTCCTCTTCTTTTTCTTCTTCTCCCTTTTCTCTCAATAGCAGTGAAGTGCTTTTTCCTACTGCTCCTCTTCCCGTGCTGCTGTTGTTGCACCTTCTTTCACCGCAGAGCGCACTTGCAACAATTCACTTTACACACACACACACACATACACAGAGAGAGATGCACAAGGGCTAGAGTTAGGACGGCCAAATTCACATCCGTTTGCCCACTCGATGACGGTTGGATTTGTTTTTCGTTTTTTTTTTTGCTTCACTTCTACTTGACTTCTGGCTGCTGCTAGTTCTTCTTCTTTTTCGTACTATTCACGGCCGCAAATACCATTGGACTGTTTTTTTCCCCCGTTTCCACTTCCTCTTCTTCTCCTTGTGTGTCTCTATATTTGTGGCTGGGTGTTGGGAGCGGAAGGCGCACTACAGCACGGCAGCGCGTCAACCAAAACCGTTCGCGACCGCGGTTCTACACGAAATGTACTGGCCGATGCGAACGCGGCCAGGCCAGACCCGAGCGCGCACCCGAGTCGGGCACGAACCCCCGAACGCACACGGTGTGCGGCTGGTTCGCGATTGGCCAAAATAGAAAGGGGGTTGTTTTTGTGCTGGAATTGCATCCGTTTTACCTTCCGTGGGGTTGTTTCTTGTCCTAAAAATTGTGTTTTATTTTAGTTTATTGTTTAAAGGGTGATACAAGCGATTTGCTTACCCTTTTCCTCCCAAATCCGTCTAATGCTATGAATTTTCCCCTTTCATTGGCGAGATGAGTGTGCCAGTCGCTACACGGCACACCGCAGCCGAACACAAACACAAGCAGCGCAGCGACACGCACACCATCGCGCCCACGCCACTTCGTGGAACGGGCCCTGCAGCATCCGTCTATACTGTGCGCGCCCAGTACTTGAGGTTTTCACCATTGAACCATTCAACAAAGGAGGCCGACACACACACAATGGGCTGTTCGATGGACACAGTTTTCGGGGAAACCTTCCGATGGTTTTTCTTTTTACATTTCTCACTGTTTCGTTAAAAGGTTCATCATTATCCTGGCCTTTAAATAATCGTATCCGCAAACAAAGACATTAGGCTGAAAAAGGTTCTGCCGACGTCCGACTTTCCTTCACCACCCCTAAACGACGTACATATTGGCCAGATTGGTCGGTTACAGCCATCCACTGTACGCGGCGCAGGAAGGGTTGCGGGTGAACGCCGACGTTCGGACATGGACAAAGAAACACACGAAATGTGCCAAACGGCGGCTCCAACCAAAACAAACCCGTAACTCTCTCAATCTGAACACATTTCGCATGAAATGCAAAGAGCGATGAATGTGCCGATGGGGTGGGGTTTAGGAGGGATGAATGCCGGAAGGAAGAAACCGGTGAAATCGATATCAAATCAACATGCGCCCAACAGCTGATGATGGTGGTTGAATGTCAAATTTAACGCGAAGAGGTGGGATGGCTGGCCATTTGAAGGGGAATGCAAAAGATGGGCGCAGAGTCACACTCTCAAACCTTGTTCTGTGATAGATTGAGATGATTTTTGAGATACACCATCATGAAAAGGAATAGTTTCAACAATTTGCCATAAGGCTCACTGATCCGTAGTTACCAAACGGAACCAACATCGTCATTGGATTGTACAGACATCGGTACCCGGACAACTTTCACTTCTCCGTACCGAACCATTCGAGCGTGTCCACCACCAATATAAAAAAAAAATCGTTGACCGAAAAATTCGCATCTCCTGCACTGCGTTGAAGAAGCCAGCGGGATGACTGCGAAACCGTGATAAGAAAGGGCCACTCTTCGTATGTGTGCAACATGAGAAATCTGTGAAAAGATCCAGAAGGATTGAACAGGGGCGGCTTTAAAGCAATTGCTAGCTTTTCTCAGGATCCTTCCATCTTTTGGTCGTAGTACACATTGGTTCTACCGTTCCTCAGTAATGACGACGAGATACGGAGCGAATCCTATGCCACTGTTCTTTACTTTTCAATTTTAATCTCTTTCTACTGTTTCACAAAATCTGTAAAATTGAATGCTTTGAAGAAAACAAAAATCCACCAATTCCAATCGTTCCGTTTTACCTTACCACCATTTTCTTCCCATTGTTTCTACCGTGTGTGCTACTTCTTGGTTTCTGCATCTTTTCCGTTTCGGTGTAGTGTTGTACCTTGTTGTAGAATGTAGTAGTAGCCCCAGCCTGGGCCCCCAACCACCGTTGCCATTCGTACCCTTCCGACCAACCCCCTCCACCGTACAGAACGCGGGTGTGAGCGAGACAGCCCCCTCGACTAAGCGAGACAACATAAAACCCGGTGAGAAGTAGGCCATGACGCGCTCTCGAAGCGCGTTTGGGGTGGAATATTGGAAAAAAACGTGTACACGAAAACAAACCCCCCTCAAACACACACACACACATATACACGTATCGTGACCAACGGATCGCAAAACGCCGGAACCGGCTTTCATGGGGACGGTGGAGCATTAAGGGTTGGTGTTGTTGTGTGTGTGCGTTTAACATACTTGCATCTCGCGATTCGCGGCATTGTTTCATGCTCCCCGGCGCGGTTGGACGTTCTCGCACACACTAACAGATTGCTGCCGCACGGGTGCGTAAGTACAGTGCCCCGCTCGCACACACCGCTGTGGTGCCACTACTGTGTGTGTGTGTGTGTCTGTGTGTGCGGTGGGGGGAGTAAAGTAGTAGTTCACGTTCAAACCGTTTCTTAACTGACCTCAATTTCGTTCCCTTGGTGCGGCGGGCGCTTGAACGTGCGAGAGAGCGAGTTGGCGAATTAGAGAGAGAGAGAGTGAGAGAGAGATAAAGACAGCCAGTCACCAAACCGGTGTGTAATGTAGCCAAGCCGCAAAGTCCCAAGAAGTCAGTAAAGAATCGGGCCGAGGTTTTGGGGTCGGCGAAAGCCAAAAAGGAGAATAATGTAGAGCCGCTGCTGCCGCCGGGGGAGCTGTGTCGATTTACAGGTGACGACGGATCGAAGGAAGGCAACACTTTGGACGCGTCTAACGAGAAGAATAACGGACGTGAGAGAAATTAGTCTAAACAGCAGCACAAATCATCCGCGGATTGAGGCTATCTCTGGAGACGCCCGGTTGGATGGCAATAAATTATTTATGACACACACTCTAAACAGGTTACCTTCCCTTCGCCCCCAGTTGTTAACTCATTTATTGGGAAGCCCCCCTTCCCAGCCGCCCCCAAGGTCAGCGGAAGACGGCCCACTGTCATCGCGTCTTAAAACGCCGACTCAGGTGTGCAAGCGCATTTCGTCGTGCAAGAACTGACCTCAATAAATGCGTGTTCTACCACTATGTATGTACATTCCCTTTTTTCCCCCCGGCACACCAACATGGACTGGTTTTTCTGGTCGGAATTAGGAAGGAATGCTGGGCAGAAGAAAAAAACTGAATATCTGGACATTTAATCCCCACAGACACAGGTCCAGGAATGCTCGGCAGGATCATCCGTACAAAGAAAAGCAAAACAACACCGCAACGGTGGAGTGAAAGAGATAGAGCGAAACAATTAAAGCACACACCAGCATCTAACAACCCCTTTAAAAACTCGTAATCAAAGTTTAGCGGCTTCCGTCGCTGTTCGCATTAAAGGATTTGACCAAAGGAACGAGAGATTGGTTGCTATTGTTGCTGTTACCGTTTGATAATGGGATCGGTGTGATGGAAGTTGGGTGTGTGTCTGTGTTGTGCAAGGTGAAACCTTGACGACGGGCCGAGAGAAGAAAGAGTGTGTATTGCGCGCTTGGGAAAAGAGAAAGCCGCGATGCGCGATGCGAGCAGCAGCAGCAGCAGCAGAACGAGAAGGGACCGAAATTCATTTCTAGGTCAATTACGTCGAGCGCGCCAAACAAGAAGGATAAGCGTGATTTGAAAACGAAAATGTAACCCACCCACCGCCACCACCACCACACACACACACACTTCCACACTGAACGAAAAACAGAGCGAGAGAGAGAAGGAAAACATTCGACGAAACACGCACATGAAGGTTAGGCGGTGACTGACGGCGCGTCATCATCATCATCATCATCGTCAACGTCATTGCATCGTTTGGTGCTGTTGTTGTTGTTGTTGTTGTTGTTGTTGTTGTTGTTGTTGATTATTGCCTGTGTGTGCCTTCGTAGCGTCACTTTGACTCGCAACACTTTAATTTTGAGTTGGAATTTTCTTTGACGTAATGTGAAATTTGCATCGCATCGTAAAATAAAGCAAAACAATAGGTGACTGGGGCGGTTTTCGGACAAAAGACGATCAACATGTTTATTTATTCAATTTTCTGACTTATCCACCCTTTACCACCTACTCCATCGCATTCTTCCGGTAATAATTTCTTATGTTGTAATGCGGACTTAAGACGACGACGACAACCTACCACCAACCCCCCCGGTGTGTGAAGAAGGTGTCGGGAATTGGGCCACAGAGTAATTTAGGCCAAACGAAAACTCCTTTCAAACTTTGGTGGTGGGGGGAGAGTGCCACCGTTTTACCAATTTTACCTACTTTTTTCCAATTCTTTGTTGAGGTTGCCCTGTGTGTGCCGAGAATGAATGTCATTTGCATGTTTAAAAGGTGGACGGTTTCTCTCTCTCTCTCTCTCTCTCTCTCTCTCTCTCTCTCTCTCTCTCTCTCTCTCTCTCTCTCTCTCTCTTGCCTTCTTTCGACCAAGAAGATTCAACCTGACGTAACTATGCAAATCATGTAAAAAGCATGCATCACGGTGGCCATGATCTAACAGGAAAACGTTTCAAGGTCTGGAAACGTTTGCAAACGGATGGCGTAACGATAAAGTGTCTTTAAACGGTGAAGTGAACGGGCCGATTCGAAACTCACTTAGAGGTAGGTGTCGTAGTAATTAGAGGACTAGGTGTTTGGAGAGCTCGGCACGATGCTACAAGACTGCTTTTTGAAGATATCCGGTCTATATCCTACTTGGAAATGGGATTGAAAGACTGCTCGCTGAAGGTGGAATACATCATGAAGATAGGGCCATTTATCAGGAACATGGGACCATGGCTTTCCGTCTTGGTCTACGTGCTAGGGTACTCATCTTTCTGGGATCAAATGCTAAATCTCATCGCTCTTACATAAAGACTTAAGGAACCCAAGAGTAGTTCCATCATCGGCGCCGATAGTCCTGGATTGATGTTGGTAGTGCATGGCATTAAATGTGCACTTGAAGTCTTCTAGGCTTAGCTTTAGACAGGAATTCATGAAGCCTGAAAAAAATACGATTCTCCTGGATTATGCATCTTTCGATTTCGCTGTAAATGTGGCTGTCCGGCTGAAGATACTACACCACTTCCCAGGCGATCGCCATATCAATAGCACACTCAAAGCCTCTAACAATACTTGCTGCTTCATGTTTCAGTTGGTTGTTGCCTGGTCGAAAGTATCCGAGTCATCTGCGACACTATCCTCGCTACCATCATGGTTGCCACTGGTAACATCTCCACTCAACTGCACTTACGCATTGCAATGGATGGATGCCTGCGCATTACAATGCGCAACACTAACCTTCCAAGCATTCCACAATTCCAGGCTCCAAGGGTGAAGGTTTCTTGTCGCCATCTTGTCATTAAAGCTTTTCCCAACCCCATACAGCAAACAAAAAAGAAAAGTTTTGCATCACCCCTAGCGCGGTTTAGTTTCGTAACTTGCACGACGCATAAAATCTCTTCAGCCGCGCGCGCTCTTGCTTGCGAGCGAAGAAGGAGAAAAACTAAGCGAAAGGGGAACAGCAGTTCGAACCGTGTGCGAGTTGGAGGTGGAAAGAGAGCGGGGAAGGGGGGAGGAAACTTCACGCAGGCAAGCAAACCGGAACAAGAAACGGGAAAGTTGTTTAACCACTTCTCATCTCGCCCGCGGACCGCGGCGCGCGCATTGCGCATCGGAGACGTTTCACTTTGCCAGCACATCTACCCCTTCCCCTAACCATCACTCCAGGTCGGATGGCGGATGGGGTCTTTGCCACCCTGCCCTGTCCGCCGTGCTCCAAAATCGCGAACCGGTGTGGGGTGAAGATCGCGAAAGTTACCGTTAGTGAAGAAGAATGGACTAGATACGAATCGCTCAGTCGCGCTCGTTTAGGAGGTCACCTCACTGAGCCAGCGAGGCGTTTGTGTAATCGACGATCGCGATCGATCGTGCGGTGTCTGAAAGTGAACACATATATGAGAGAGTGAGGCCCCATCGCCACACCCCCTTTTTTCAACAAATTCGGTCTTTTAGGACGGAGAATCTTGGAAACCCTTTTATTTACTGTACGTTTCTATAAGCTCACTCTTTCCTTGCTTCGTATGCTATAAAAAATACCAAAATTTGGAGCCACAAATGGGGAGTTTAATACACAGAAAGGTTCACCAGGGATGGAGGGCAGGGAGGGCAGGGAATCAAACACTCGCAGCGCACTAAGGCATCCCACTTCCCCTTCGCTAGACTACTTACAAACTAGTATTGGCACGTGTGATGTGTTACGTCTCTGACTCATCCTTCGTTTGCACATCAACTCCAGCAACAGGCTCAAAACTGAATACGATACTTGTTCTCTGTTCGGGCCAAACTGCTGCCCCGTCGCTGCTGCTGCTGCTGCTGGCTACCGGCGGACGACCCAGCGGCCACCATCTTGTCCAGCATGGATGGTTTCGGCGGCAGGGAAGCCGTCGACGACTGGCCGATCGCGGACGTTGCCGACGAGTTGGCGGCCGCATGCAGAATACTGGAGCTGGGTAGTGAGGACGACGTTTTGGGATGCTGCTGCAGCGTTCTCACCGGCGAGCCGGCGTGAACCGACCCAGGGAACTTGGCGAAGAACCCTTGGTGAAAGTGCTGAGCACTGCTTTGGGCCGGTATGCTGTGGTAGCTCGATTTGTTCGACTCGACCGAGGTCGATGGTTGATGGTGGTGGTGTTGCTGCTGCTGTAGAAAGCGTGGTGGCGTGCGGGAAGTCATCTGATGCGACTGCTGATTGTATCCCGAACCGGCGGGATGTGGCTGAGGTTGCGGGCTGGACCGCGTTTGTCCCAAGTTCGAGTGGTTCGACCCGGACGAGGCGGAATTCAGCGAATCTCGCGAGCCACCACCTTTGGGCATGCCGTGACTGCCTCCAACGTTCGGCTTACGGCCGGTGTTGGGCAACAGGGAGCGCTTCAGTGTGCCCGAGCTGTCGCCGGAGCTTTTCCGCGACTGGGACGACGACTGGGACGAGCTGTTGTTGTGATGATGGCCAACGGACGTACCGGCCGATGGGTCCTCCAGCCGTTGGTAGTTTTTCGTGGAAGGATAATCACTCCCCGCCGGGCCGGACGTCCCCGTGCCCGATTTGGACGAACCGAAGCCAAACTTGGATGGGGCCACTCCACCCGCCTGCATCCCTCCGCCACCGACCGTCGTCATTGAGCCGTACGTTTTGTGCTTCAACGTGCCACCCTGATAGTCCTTGGTGAGCTGCAGCGTGTCCTTCATCTCCACGTAGCCGCCACCCTTGGCGGGTGAAAATTCCCGCCCCGAGCGTTTCAAGCTACCGCCGCTCTGGCTAGCCCCCGACGAGGACACTGGTGAGGGCGGTGTTGCGGCACGCGTTTTCTTCCCACTATCGCTACCGCCGTCGCTTAGCCGACCGTACTCGATTTTGCGCGGCGGTTTCAAGCTCCTCGGTGGCCTGGGCAGGGCGCTCGGCGGGAGAGAGGAACCGCGCTGCTGTGAAACGCCGGACAACATCTTCGAAACCTAGAACGATCAGATTGAAGAGGGTTAAACGGTTGACACAATGGGGAAAGGGACTTTCCAACACAAACGCTACCTTATTGCCAGTGCTGGACACTCCCGAACCACCGCTCGATGCGTCACCGTTACCGCCCGTCCCGCCAATGTTGCTGATGTCGGTCATGTTTTGTCCCACCGTCTGGGACACGTGCGCCAAGTTGCCCAGTGTGCCGCTGGACGAGCTGCTGCCGCCCCGGAGCTTCTGCGAGCAACGACCCTGCTTCTCTAGCAGCACCATATCGTCCGCCTTCTGGCCGCCGGCGCCACCGTTGCTCAGCTGATCGCGATCGGGCGGTTGTTCCGATCGCCGGTCCGAACCAATGTGGGCCAAATTCTGAAAAAAATGATGGAAAAAAGCATTAAATTGAAGAGCGAGCAGCGAACTATGTGTTACTGCATTACCTGTAGAAACGTTTCACTGTTGTTCGTCGACAGTACGGACACTTCGTCGGCCAGCAGCGATTGGATCGGTTTCTTGGTCGTTAGGCTAGGGAAGCAGCAGAGTCCTCGCTGGAATGGGGAAGAATCGATACACCGGAACTAAGGTTATGACTCATCGTGGGGTCAGCGACATTGAAATGCATTAATAGATAGGTTTCTCTTTTATAAAAATATCGATAAATAAATAAACTTACTTACCTGTGCGGTTTTGTAGAGCAATTGGGAAGCAGGAAAAGATCCGCGAAAACACACAAAACCAACCGCAGAGCACACGCATCCAGCAAGCAGTGGGTGGCATCGCTTGTAACTTCCAGTGAATGTCATCAAACGGTTTGGAAATGGCCGATCGGAACACTTCTCAAAAAACGGGGGGAAAGCACAGCGGAAAAGCAGCAACAAAAACACTTACCCAAACACAACACACATCGAACGGCACCCGTAACAGTCAAACATAATGCCAAGAGGGCACAGCAAAGAGTGAAAAGCCAACGACAAATTGGACAAATTGGAAAACACTAAAACAAATGGAACACACTTGCGGAAGAAAGCATTCAAAAACAAAAACAAACAAAATCACACACACACTTCAACAAAAACGCGTTTAAAGGCTTTTCCTTTCTTTTTAAATGCATCTATTTTGGACTTTATTTCGTCTGTTTTGCCTCCATGTCCTAGCGCTTCCTAAACGTTCACTCGAGAGTCCTACTGTACATGACGATGTTGATGATGGTTGATGATGGCAACACTACAATCTAGGACCTTGTACCTAGGGGATGGATAAAAATTCCACATCCCTTACCTATCGAGAAGCGGGGTTATGTATGTTAGGCTGCCCTTTCGCTCATACTGTAGAACGCTTTACTAAATCCATTCTAAAAGCTCTATTCTCTGTTCCACTGTGCGCCCATTTGTAGTAGGCCTACTGCGCTCCTCTAGCTAATCCTTACTGTAGGCGACGAACCCTTCCCTATCGCTCTCCCGCTCTTGCTCTCTCTCTCTTTCTCATTTGCGCTTACTTATTATCGCTAGTGTCATGCAGTCATGCGGTTCTCAGCGGAAGAAAACCCAGCAACCCAACGGAAGGGTAAGGGGGGCTAAAAACCAATAAAATAAAACATACACACTCACACACACACACATAGCCCCCCAATCTCCCCCAAAAAGGCATACTTACGACGGGTTGCTCGCTTGACCCGTGAGATGGAGAGCGCATTATACAAAATAAATTAGTTACACCGCTTACATGCTAAGGAGAATATGATAGTAAAAGGTATAGAAGGGACACGCGGTGCCCATCATTCCAGCGAGCTCGCCCTATCCCTCTCCCCCCCCCTCCGCCCCCCTCCCCACTTCCACTTCCGGAAGAAAATATCGATATATTATGTGTAAAAACAAGCATACTAATCACAACTGGGACCGAGCGCGCGCCCGGGCACAGCTTCTAACCCCTCCCGGTGCCATATATCGATCAACGATTGGCCACAGAGTGTGCAAATATATTGTGTGTGCGTGTGTGCAACAACCGGAAGTTAATCTTTTCCAGAAATAAATACAAACTATAACAGTTACACACACACACACACGCCAACTACTAAAGGACCTTGTGCGCACACGAACTCACGCACAAAGGGCCAACTGTCGATGGAAGTTGTGCCGTAGCCATGGGCGAGTGCGCGATGCAGGATGCAGCTTTTGCTTCTTCTTCGTTTTGTTCTATCTTTGGTGTTTTGACGGCATGCAGGCGGAATGATATTGTCGCGGGGGTCGTGAGGGATGCGGAAGGTAGCAAGGGAAGAAAAGGGACAGGACATGCGTTAAGAGGGCGGCCCCTCAGTAGAACGTTTCCGGCTCGGAGGACGACGAATCGGTCGCCGAGGTGGAGACGTTTTTGCAGGATGCGGCCAGCTTCTTGCCATGGTTGCTGCTGCTGCCTGCCACCGTCGCGCTGCCGGTAGTGTTGGTGCCCACGGACGCGGTTGCAGCCGCACCGTGCGATTTCTTCGTTGCGATTGCGGGCGTGGACGTCGTTTTGGCCATGCTGTGATGGGCATGCTTCTTCGTCGAGGCGGCGATCGATGGGGCGGGCGCCTTGCTGCGAAGCTGTTTGCCACCGGCGCCCCCGACGCACGACGAGGAGGAGGTAGTGGAGGAAGCAATGGTGGTGGTGCTGGTGGCAGTGTTGCGTGTGCCACTCGGCTTGGATAGGTTAGTAGGGGCCGCATGCAGCAGGGTACTACCGTTGCCGTTCGCGTCCACGCTCGAGCCGGCCGATGAGGTTTCGCTGGCCGTGCCGAGGCCGGACGAGCCGGCCCGTCCGCCGCTAGCCGAGACCGCCTTCAGCTTGGCCGCCAGCGCGCGGGCCTGCTGGTTCAGCTGCCGCTGCTTCTCCACCAGCGACAGTTCACTCACCTTGCTGAGCAGCTGCTCGTCGAGCTGCTTCAGTTGATCGTCGATCGATTTGCGCTGCGCGTCGTAGCTTTTGCTGTCGTAGATCGTGTGCTCGCTGCCGGCGCCGAAGTTGGCCGTGCTGCTGTAGTTCGAGGTGGTGCTGCTGCTGCCCGGGGACGAGTACGCACCGACCGGACCGCCCGGTCCGCCTCCTGCCCCGCTCCCGCCGCCCACACCGGCCCCGGTGGGCAGATTGAGGGAGCTCTGGGCGAAGGAGGAAGCATTGCTGACGGTGGTCGGGCCGTAGGTGGACGCGTAGCTGGACACGACGGCCGCCGTCGCCGCCGGACCGTACGGCCCCACGACGACGGACGATGGGTCGAGCAGGGAGGCGCCGGCCCCGGTCGCCACATCGTATGCGCCGCTCGACACGTCCACGTACGACGCCTGCGAGTTGTACGCTCCCAGTGGATTCAGTGCGAAGCTATCCGACGATAGGTTGTACGATCCGTAGGAGTTTGTCGAGCCGCCGTAAACTGCAAGTCGAAAGACAGCCACTTATTAGCAAACAATTCCAAGGACGGTCGGTCACTAGCAAGGGGAAATGGGAAAATACACACTTTTCTGTCCCTGGTACGCACGAATCATTGCGTCCTTTTCAGCGAGCCGGTTCTCGACCAGCTTCAGCCGGGTCTGCAGTTCCGTGACCTTCCGGTTGGCCGCGTGTGCCTCGTCGAGGTAGCGTATCTTTTCCTGCTTCGCCTCGGCCAGAATGCGCTCCGTTTCCTGCGAGTTGCGCTCCATCGCCAGCTTGGCCACGTTGCGCACGTTCGATTCTTCCAAATTGCGCTGCTCCAGCTGGGCACATTCTGCTTCCAACCTGTGGTGAGTAAGCAGTGGTATTAGTTTATTGGAATGAGTGACCATTAGACTGGCTTTGATGTGATCGTACCGTAGTATTTGCGCATCCTTTTCGCGCAGCTGCCACTTGAGGTTGTCCGTTTCGCTGTTGGTGCTGCTGCCGCTCCGGTTCGCCATATCGTTATCGTAGTCGATGCGCAGCTTCCGTTCGGCTTGTTCGCGTCGTTCGCTCGCATTCTGCAGCGATTGTAGTGCGTGCTGCAGTTGCGCACAGCGCTCCACGTACACCTGCTTCTGTCGGCACTGGAATTTCGGCGAAAAAAGGCAACATTTCAGTCATCACAGTCTATTACAAACAACCTTACAAACACCAACCTCCTCCTCGAGACGCTTCAGGGCGGTATCGAGCACGTTAATGTGGATACGCTGCTCTTCCAGCGTCGCGTTCTGGGCCTGCAGCTCGATGCACTGCCGTCGATTGGCGTCGATTAGCGATTTGTCTGCAAATAAGCATCGGAGCGGAAGATGGTTCAGTTAATATGTTCTCTTTTGCTTCCCTCGAATCGATAAAAAGCTACTCACTTTGATTCACTAGCTGTGAGATAAGCACGTCCTGCTGCGTTCGGCCGAGCTGATGATCGGACGACGCGTGCAGCTGGCTCTGGTACACCTCCACCTGGTCCCGGAACGCTCGATTCAGCTCCTGCAGTCGGCGGCAGTCCTGCTGCAGCCGTGTGCGGGCCGCTCGCTCCAAACGCTCCCGCCGATCGCACGACTGCACCAGCTCCTCGTGCACTCGGTAGATGTTTGCTATTTCCTGTTCCAACTGTAGAACCAAAGTACAGTACATTAGACATCAATATTTGGACGCCATAATGCGCATCAGGATAGATACCTTTTGACTTTTGGCAACCTTCAGATAGCAATTGTTCAGCTGCTGCTTCAGCACCTGATTCTCCTTGACCAGCGCTTCCACCTCCTCCGGATCGATGTCGTACATGCGGGTCAGGTCGGGTTGGCTTTTGCTTTTCAGCTTCGCCGCACTGTTCCCGCTCCCTCCGCCGGTGGCCGCTTCGCTGCCCCGCCGTGCTGCCTTGCTGCCCCCCGTCCCGTGGGACGACATTTTCTGCTCGCCAACATCGCTCCCACCACCGTTCGATACGGCCGATCCACCGCTGCTCGACTGCTGCCGGCTGTTGCGGGCGGTCGTTGCCCGCGACAGCTTCACCTCCTTCGCCAGATGCTTCAGCACGTGGCTCTTGTTGATGTACTCTTCGTTGATTTCCGAAATGTCCTGCATGGGCGGAGCGGCCGGGGCGGCCTCACCGTACGAGCGGGGCCGCTCCTTCTTCATGTACGGCGGCGGACTGCCCGCATACTCCCGCCCGGACGATGCGACCGAGCTGTAGATGTCGTCGTGGATGATCAGCGTGTTGTACGACGACTGGGACACATCCATCGAGGAGCGGTTGGAGTTTGGCTCCTTGAGCGAGTTGCGGTTCGAGCCCGCCATCGAGCTGCGGTTCGAGGGACCGTCCGGGGCGGAACCGATGTTCGCGTACATACCGCCACCACCGCCGCGCGTTTCGGACATGCTTCGGCTGCTGCTGCCCCCGGTCGGTGTGGCGTACCGTGTCGAATCCGAGGAAGTGTTGGAGGAAAACTTATCGCCAATGAATCGTCCTGTGCAAAGTGAAATAGAAATAGGAGAGTGTTTCCATGAGCCAACTATCCAAAATGTTGCCTTCTTTATCAATTCTTACCTTGGATCTCATTCACCGGTGTCACATTTCCCTGCAGATTCTCCTCGCCCTGCGGTTCCACACGCGCATGGCTGAGCACGTACCGTTCCTCCCGCGACAGGTTCTCGTTCGAGGTCGAAACGTCCGTATCCGACCCGGAAAGGCTGCCGTTCGGTGAGCCGGGATACTTGGGCAAACCACCACCACCACCGCCGCCGCCGGAACCACCACCGGTCGGTGGCGTTTGAGGGCACGGGGGTGGCGGCAGCATTGAGGCACCGGACGACGTCACCAGCATCGGAGGGCGCATGAACGGAAGCGACGGCACTTGGGGCTGCTGCTGCTGCTGCTGCTGTTGCGCCGCGTTGTTGGAGGACGCTTTCCCGCTGCCGGTTCCGTTCGATTGCTGAGGTCCTGCCCCGTTCGAAGCGTACTGCGAGTAGCGTGTTGCTCCTCCATGTGACATGATTGGTTGGAGGAAAGGGTTTTCGCACCTGGCTCCTGGTTTTTACACTACCACTATTACACTCGGCTTTGTATTGCTGCGATATTCACACACGCTGATCATTCAAATTGCACGGGATGGCAACGTTTCTTAACTGCGCGATTGATGTTGTGTTCTCTTTCCCGCGTTCTGATTCGTTTGGCAGAGCCTTTAGCGATTAGCACTCACAATGATAGTTTCGTTTCATTTCCCAAATCAATCGAGATTCTCTCTTCACTGGGTCAGGGTCTGGGACACACGTTATTGAAAAAAAAACTTCTCGATTCTCGATCGCACAACTCTGCTTAGGTCGTGAATAAATTATGCTGCTTTAGGTTCACACATACGGTTCCATCCTGTTGCGGAAAAAGAAGATAAAACGTGTTAAAAGGAAGAACTTTGCATCGAAACTTAACAGTAATAGGACACTAAACCACAAAAAAGACCCTTTTTGCGTGCGCATAAAACTTGCATTTCGTACGTTAACTACCAGCGGACAAAACCAATAGAAAACGATAAATTTTAATTCTTCTTCAGAGACTAGTGTGACGCACCTTCCCTGGTGTGAGGAAGAATGCGCCCGACTGGAATGTCGTTAATCCGGCTAAAATCGTCTTAGCCCCCCGACTAAGCCTACTGCGCTGCTCTTCCAAAACAAAGCACAACGCACAACTGCGTCCACACTGGCGTGTTCAGGATCGGGAGCCATACACACACACACACACATATATATATATATCTGAACGATCGAGGTAACGCACGGGAAAGAATGTTGAATGTGTGTTCCTTCCCATTCGCGGTAAAAAGAAAAATGGAAGAAGATGCGAGAGGGTTATAATAATGACACATACGGAATGGAATGTGCAGCCACATCGCGCACATCCCCACGTGCGTGCGTCTCCCGCGCGCGCTCTTTAACTTGAGCACTCGAAACACCGATATCTGGTCGCGGATGATGACGGTGATGATGATGATGATGATGATGATGGCGGTAATGATGGTTGTGTGTTTGGGGAGCATATCTTGCTTCCCTCCACACATTCCTTGCAAAATCGCGTGTGCAAATGCTCTCCACTCCGCGACGATGGTGGTAGTGCCGCCGTTGAGTGTTTGATTTTTACAACACCACTGTATTGGTACGGCAGCAAAACGAGGTGAATTGTACCACCGATGGAATGCGGGACGAAAGGAATGTCTGTCCCTCATCAACCAGGGACACACGCACACACCTTCACGTGTGTAGCACCACACAGCACACTGTGTACACAGAGCACTGGGTACGCGATTTGTGGCGAGATGGTTACACACACGATCAAGTCGCCGTTGCCCGTTCGCTTCCTATTCTTCCTCTTCTTCTTCTTCTTTGTCTGTCAAACTAATCCAATTTGATGTTTACATGTTTTGCGCAGGTGATTAGATTATCCGCAAACGGGGAATGATGATTTCCCATGGCTTCCCACTGCTACCTTTCGGTCGACCAACCAGCCGTCTCCGCTGCCCGCTGCTGTGTGCGCTCTGTGTGTGTGTGTGTTTGTATTGGTGTGAACTTTAAATGCCGTCGGACGGAGCGAGACAGCTGCGCCCGACACACGCAGCGAGTAAGAAGAAGAGCCTGCTATGAATGGAATGTGCCTTTGCGCCCCTCCCTCACTGTTCCGTGTGCCTTCTACGTCTCGTCTACCACAACACTACACACCACCGCTACCACCCGTTCGTTCGCTAACTTCCTTCAGGGAGCACCCTTGCCTGATTTTCGCACACACCATTTTCCAGCAAACACAGTTTTCCAACCCCGATCACGATCACGACCTTTTGCCCGCTTTCCTTTGCACACTGCTGTTGCGCACGCTGCTGCTGCTGCTGCGGCCAGATTATTACGCACAATCGCAAAATGATCGCGCGCGCGAGAAAGCCCCCCTTCGATCGCGCAAAAGGGCAGCCACAGACAGACACTTTTACCACCGTGCGGATACGTACGCGAACAGTGGATTCCCTATTTCGACGCTGTTGACCATCGCTTGGCACTGGTTTGCGACACTTACGTTCGTTGCGTAGCACTAAAACGATTCGATTTTCACTCCGGCATCGACAAACGACGAACTCTGCGCCGCCGATCTGAAAAGAATTGCTAGTTGCTGCATTCTCCGCCGGTGGCGCCACGGTGCACGCAAGTTGCGCGAGGTCCAATCGTTTTTTTTTTCGCGTTCCGCTGTTTTGAAAACGCATCGGTTCGTTACAATGAATGAAAATGGAAGGAAACGTGCAAAACGGATCGGTATGGTAGGTGGAAAGTGTTTGGGACTATATTTTATATTGATTAGCATCAAAATAGGTGGCAAAAACGTGCACGAAAAGAAATAAACAAACACAAAACGCCGAAGCTATTTTTAACGAAAGATGCGTTTTTGCGTAAATTTGACCATTTTCGCTCCATTTGAAGCCCAATGTTTCGTTGTTCGCGGAGAGGAAACAATGAAGAAGAAGAACAAAAACAAGCAAATGCGAATTGGTATCAGTGTGGGCAGATTTTTGTTGCCGGTTTTCGGTAGGAGTTTCAATTTGAATTGTATTATCGGTAGTTTTAGGGTAATCATCTGTGAACGGATCGGTAGTCATAGCAAAAATCGGTAGGAATACAGATAAATCGGTAGCTCTGGTCACTCTGTGTGGTGTAGCCTTTTCACCGGGAAGCAGTTTGAAGTTTGACAGCTAGCTGGCAGCAGGGGGCAGCGGTTAAAAGCAAAACATTCCGAAAGTAGCAACAAGTGTACGGAAAATCTCCACCGCAAATTGCCCTGCCAGCTGATAGTTTTCTAATTACGTAAGTAAACCGACTGTCTGATAACTGAACGCATACATACCCGCTCACACGGAGCTTTAATCGGTCAAATTCTGTGCTTTGAAATCGCGCCATCTCTTCCCACCCTTACAAAAGACCGGCGGTGACAAAATGTTGCCCGGAACAAGTGCAGCACGGTGCGTCGGTTCACACATTCGCCGATTTTCCCACAGCGGTCAATGGCCGCGGGTAATGGTCGCTCGCACATGCCCGCAAATTAGTTGTTCGGTGCCAAAGAAAGTGTTCGACATCCGGCAAGACGTACTGTTTCGTATGGCAAGTGTAAACATTCGCGGCTTCGCCACTACCGGTAAGAGAGTTTTCGTACATAAAAAGAGAGAAAAAAGCAAAAAAAAAGCATGATAAGCGAACTGTATTATCAGCGTCCATTTGTCTGTCAATCATAAGCGAAACGTGCACGGTTGTTGATCATACACTCCTTTGCATGAGATCACCATTTTCCGTACGATCGACATGATGAATCGCGGCATGTTTTTGCTTGTGGGATGTTGTGTTTCGCCGCATTCCATCCGACCGATGGAACCGGTTTTTATTTTTCGTCTCGCAGCGCCTCTGTCTCTGAGGTTGCTGCCGGACAAAAGCTTCATTTCCATTTGAAACACGATCACGAAAGCATCTTTCTCGCTGATGGCGCCCATTGTTTGGTTGTTTTCTCGCTGCACCGTGGTGTTGCTGCTGGTGGCGGTGACTGCGGCAGCCCCGAACGACTGTGACGGGAATCGGTTTGCACCGGCCTGCATAGAACCGCAGCTGGTGGCCACCACTGCGGACGTTGACGATCTGCCAAACCATCCGGAGAAGCTGCTGATCGATGTACGCGAACCGTCCGAGCTGGCCGCGACCGGTCAGATACCGACCAGCATCAACATTCCGCGTAAGTTTTACGAGGCCCCTTCTCGCCTCACTCGCCGTTGGTGGAATTGTTTGCTTTAATGGGGGGTTTTTGTTTCGGTAGTAAAAACCGTGCGCACTGAGCTCAGCCTCAGCCCGGAGGAATTCGAGAAGAAGTATGGCAGGAAGAAACCAGCTACGAATGATCCGATCATCTTCAGCTGTCGCTCGGGCGTTCGCTCAGGGCAGGCATCTTTCGTGGCCGACCAGTTGGGCTTCAAGAAGTAAGATATGGCGGATTTAATTACCATTTCGCTGACGTTTCTCGAAACTGTGTTTTTAATCCTAATTATTTCACTTCCCCTTTCGCTCTAGCGTGAAGAACTACGTCGGATCATGGTTGGAGTACGCAGCAAAGCATGACTTGCCAGTTTAAGCTGTAGCATTTCCTTCTCGTTTTTTTTTGGTGTGTAAAGAGAATACATGTTGCCAAGGCAACGATTGCGACGGAATCCAAAACATTCACGTTCCCATGTTTGACAATACGGCAAGCGTAGGCTTAGTCGTGTGACCAAAGTGCCAACGGGAACATCTCTTTGCAGTGTGTAATAAAGTTATTCCCCCTTTGCATACGATAAGTTCAAGCGTGAGGTTAATTATCGCTTCCAAAATATCACATCCAACGGTTGTTTGTTGGCAGCCATATCTGTGGCAGCCAAATTAAAATTATCCTTATCTTGCCGACTCCGATAAGACTCTATTATCTACCAACAACTCAGCCAAAATATACCCAACTTACCAACTTGCGTCTGGGAACGTTCTATCGTTCATATTCGTTCGTTTCAGTGCAAAGCCTACAAGCCAACAGGACGGCCAACAACAACGCTTGCTACAGTGCTAACACGATGTCGATCGCTACATACGAGGAGGTGCTGGACCTGCCCAACCACCCGGAGAAACTGCTGATCGATGTCCGCAATCCGGATGAGCTGGCCGACACGGGCAAAATTCCTACCAGCATTAATATTCCCCGTAAGTGTCTATGTACCCTCTAAGAAGGAGCGAAACGTTCATTCTCAATTATTCCACACTGTTGCTGTCCCCGTGAGCCCCATTGCTTTCCTCCTTATTGCACACCAACACTAACGATAACGTTTCTTCAATCGTGGCAATCTTGGATCACGCTCACATTCGCTCCACAGTGGATAAGGTAAAGCAGGCGTTCGGGCCGGAAACGAGCGACGAAACGTTTGCCCAACAGTATGGAGTGCCGAAGCCGGGGCTGGATCACTATCTGATCCTTTCCTGCCGCACCGGTCGGCGTAGTCAGATGGCACTTGAAGCGATTGCCGAGCTTGGTTATCGAAAGTAAGCACCGCAGTAAATATTGTTTCTCGCCGTCGATTTCCAACTCATTCCTAGCGGGTGGTATAATACTAATAAGACTTCCGCAATCACCGAATCGGCTCACTAATTTCTCCCAAACTGTAAAAAGGGGCTTGCTTTTGCGATGCGATGCGATCGGGTGCACATTTCGAAACATTTTCTTTGCCTGCTTAACCCCTTTCCGCGCCTTCATACCATCATGCTTAGTAAGTGCATCGTGTTTGTTTGTTTTTTTCTCCAAACTTTCCCATTCCAGTGCCTCAGCTCGAGGAAGGATTGAAGCTGGACGATGAAGCGTTTAAAGCGAAGTTCGGACGCGACAAGCCGAGCACCAGCACGGAAGTGATTTTCCACTGCAAGATGGGTGGAAGGGCGCAAAAGGCGACGGATCTGGCTAGCAGTCTCGGATTCACCAAGTAGGTAGTTTGGTGCAAATGATCGGTAGAGTAGTGTAGAACGGGCCTAAATTACGCGATCGCATCGTCCGCGCTTTGAAATTCATCCTTCCTATTGATGATGGGGGGGTGGTTGGATGGTGGTGTCTTTAAAATTCATCTATTATGTGTTCAATTAAGACTTTTATTTATTTTGAACCTTCAATAGGCTAACCGGGTTTGTTTTGCTACTTTTTTTTCTAGCGCCCGCAACTACAAGGGATCCTGGACGGAGTGGGCCGAAAAGCAGGGAAAGTGAGACGGGGAAGAAGTGGATTTTAGACTCTACTTTAAAGAGGCCTGTTAGCTCAACATTCCCAGTTTACGGTGGACAGTGGAATAAACTACATACGTTCAGCCTAACATCGTCCTTTGACTCTATTACTTCGCTAAAGATGACCCTATTTAATTACCTTTGTCGATTAACATTTTTGCTTTCCATTTGCTTAAGATTCTTGACAACTGCTTAAGGTAAAACAGTACGATAGGTTTCTTTCGTAAGACATTTAACTATGATCAAACCGTAAACGCAATGGCATTGTGTGATGAGTAGAACATTCTAATCCGAATGTGATCGTTTATTTCGTTCCATATCTCTACCGCTTCAGTTCGCTGTGCTGTTGGTGTTTGGCCGTCAGAGTTGATTTAACGGCTTCACGAACTATTTCTGCTCCAGCTTCCTTGCTGATCATGATTAGCTACGGGTACTGCCTCCTGACTAGCTTTCTTTGTCAAGACTAATGTCGACTGCTCTCCAATTGTGATTTTTTAATGCTGATTCACAGCAATATGGTATGTTTACGGAATGCACAATCCGTACACATATGGATAGATTGTATCTATTCGTTGCGAGATATGGTACACATTCTTATATAAACGATTCATGTTTACTTTATATTGATCGTTTGGTTGTGATTTGCCACATTTTGGATACATTCTGCTCAGTATGCAATGCAATGAATTGGGGCTGGAAATATTGACTTTCTGCTTAGGAATAGATTTGGATCGATTGTATCATTTCGTAGTCAATGTATACATTTCATTTTTCCAACCGACTTTTTTTTAGCATATTTTGGATACATTCTCTACATTGTAATACGAATGCTGTGGGCAAATTTGAACTTTGTCATCACAAATGACATAAATTGCACATCAGCGACCGAGGCCTGCCATCTGCTTTTCATCACAATGACAATGGGGTAGTGTCGGATGCACCGTAAATAAAACCAATGCTAATATAAAGACAAGCGTCTCTTGTACGGCAAAAAAACAACAAACTAATATACTATTTCCTGAATTATAAGTTAGTTAGCAGGCAAACTTTATACTTACTGATCGCTAGCGAGTGCGAGCGAGCGCGAGCCCTTTTTTCATCTTCATATGATATATTTCATAGAACTATTTCACAATTTTATGTTTTCTTTATTAAATTGGCTGTACACGAACTCTCTACGGAATTCTACGATCATTTATATACAAAATTGGCTCATTCGGTCAGCGAAGTTTAATAACCACTGGTCCTGCTGACATCGACTTGCACAAATCGCAGCTCAAGTGCAACCTCAACATGCCTTTATCTTTCTCTCTCTCTCTCTCTCTCTCTCTCTCTCTCTCTCTCTCTCTCTCTCTCTCTCTCTCTCTCTTTCCAACATATTATCGCTATCTTTCGATCCTTTGGTCAGTGACCCGTACCACAGAACGGTGTAGTCCGGATTGGACCGTGCTAAGCGTGTTTCAGGCGGACAAATAGACAACACTAACAACATTCCAAGCGTTTCCCCAAATTTCTTTCAAAAGGACGGCTAGTACACTACGAAAACAAACATTTTCTAATTAGCAGAACACATTCTGCCACGTAAATGGCCAATTTTTATTTTGTAGCATCTCTTTACTTTCTGACACTCTTGATGGCGCCTGTCACGGCAGCTTGACGTTGACCATCCGATGCCCCTTTAGGCAGGGAGCTGACCGCAGCCTTGATAGCCTGTCCTGTCGCGGTTTGCTTGCCCATGGTTGTTGCTTCGGTGTTGCTTCTAAGCTGTAGCGTTTGAATAATGTGTGTGGAATCAGCGTTGGTTTCAGCTGCTTTCTGACACGGTTGTGATGCTGAAGTTGGACGTGCGGCTGGTTTTTATACCAAACGGGCTTTGATCCCGGCACTGGCAAATACATTGTAGCATATTTCGCACACACCAATGCAATACAAGCCACCTGGGCCACTGTGGGCAAATTTGAACTTTGTCATCACAAATGACATAAATTGCACATCAGCGACCGAGGCCTGCCATCTGCTTTTCATCACAATGACAATGGGGTAGTGTCGGATGCACCGTAAATAAAACCAATGCTAATATAAAGACAAGCGTCTCTTGTACGGCAAAAAAACAACAAACTAATATACTATTTCCTGAATTATAAGTTAGTTAGCAGGCCAACTTTATCCTTAGTGATCGCGAGCGAGTGCGAGCGAGCGCGAGCCCTTTTTTCATCTTCATATGATATATTTCATAGAACTATTTAACAATTTTATATTTTCTTTATTAAATTGGCTGTACACGAACTCTCTACGGAATTCTACGATCATTTATATACAAATTGGCTCATTCGGTCAGCGAAGTTTAATAACCACTGGTCCTGCTGACATCGACTTGCACAAATCGCAGCTCAAGTGCAACCTCAACATGCCTTTTTATCTCTCTCTCTCTCTCTCTCTCTCTCTCTCTCTATTTCTCTCTCTCTCTCTTTCCAACATATTATCGCTATCTGTCGATCCTTTGGTCAGTGACCCGGACCATAGAACGGAGGAATCCGGATTGGACCGTGCTAAGTGTGTTTCAGGCGGACAAATAGCTAACAACACTAACAACATTCCAAGCGTTTCCCCAAATTTCTTTCAAAAGGACGGCTAGTACACTACGAAAACAAACATTTTCTAATTAGCAGAACACATTCTGCCACGTAAATGGCCAATTTTTATTTTGTAGCATCTCTTTACTTTCTGACACTCTTGATGGCGCCTGTAACGGCAGCTTGACGTTGACCATCCGATGCCCCTTTAGGCAGGGAGCTGACCGCAGCCTTGATAGCCTGTCCTGTCGCGGTTTGCTTGTCCATGGTTGTTGCTTCGGTGTTGCTTCTAAGCTGTAGCGTTTGAATAATGTGTGTGGAATCAGCGTTGGTTTCAGCTGCTTTCTGACACGGTTGTGATGCTGAAGTTGGACGTGCGGCTGGTTTTTATACCAAACGGGCTTTGATCCCGGCACTGGCAAATACATTGTAGCATATTTCGCACACACCAATACAATACAAGCCACCCAAAGTGTTTACAAATGACCAACTATCGTCCCCTCCGACTAAGACTGGAGCGATTGTGTGTTCCAGCTCCAAACGGAAGTTGATATTGCTTGCAGCGCAGTTTGAGAGTACAGTCTGTTCCCGAGTTACGCGGTTCTCGACTTACGCGGATTCGGAGATACGCGGTTTTCTAAATTTGACAGATCAAATGTCAAATCAGTACAATTTGCTTCAAGTTCGGTATGAATTGCATTTTTGCTAACAAATTGAAACCGCTTAAAAGCCAGAAATATTAGAATTTTTCGCACAAATCATATCAAGTAAATGATAAAGTGTATAAAAGTACTAAATAAAATCAAAAACTCTGATTAATGAATAGTATTTTATTCAAAAAATGTGAAATTCGACTTACGCGGATATTCGAGTTACGCGGATTCGCCGGGAACGCAGAAACCGGGTAACTCGGGAACAGACTGTAGTCGTGATAATAATCATGGGGGGGGGGGGGGGGGGGTGGTGGTGGGTGGTGGTGTGCGATACACTTGACTGCATGTTTATGGTAACAGAGCTAGCTAGATTCAAATTTGTTGCTATGGCGTAACGGCATCACCGTTGACTCATCTTTGTTATACTTTGAAAGGGCTGGATGGTGAACAATGGAGCTGGATGGAGCCTGCTTTTAATTTTATCGATTAGCTATTAAACGGTCACTTTAAAAAAGGCTACATTCTAATGAAATTACACTATTACCTATCTATCTATCTTTCTACCTATATCTTCACTTCCTGCATCGTGCCCCAGCTGGGGCCTGCTTTCAACTTTACCCTTAACGGCACGCTCAGCTTGGCACAGTTCTCCATGCTTGATTTGAGTATTTTGGCAATCTTGTGCAGCTGGCTGCGGGGCACCTCGTAGATCAGCTCGTCGTGCATGTGCAGCACGAACCGTATCCGCTCCAGCTCCAGCACGTTGCGATATTTGCGCAAATTGCGCCTCATGCGCACGATCGCGTTCTTCAGGATGTCGGCGGCCGAACCCTGGATCGTGGTGCACACCGCCTGCCGCTCTGCCTCGGACCGTTCGCGCGCATTCTCGCTCGTGATGGCCGGCAGGTGGCGTCGACGCCCGGTAAGCGTCTCGATGTAGCCGAGCTGGCGGGTTAACCGCACGACCCGCTCGATGTACCGGCGGATCTCGGGATAGGTGGCGTGAAACTGCTCCATCAGCGTCCGTGCCGCATCTTCGTCGAGCTGCAGTTCGGCCGCCATTGCGCGTACGCCCATGCCGTAGATTACGCCGTACACGATCGCTTTCGTGCGGTTGCGCAGCTCGTCACTCACGTCCGACTCCCGCTCGTAGTGGTTCCAGCGTGCCGCCAGCGCACGGAACACGTCGCTGCGTGCTTCGGTGTGCCCTGGTGCTTCATTGCCACCGCCTTCCAGGGCTGCCATTAGCTGCGGGTCCTGCGACAGGTGTGTCAGAATGGATAGTTCTAGCTGGCAAAAGTCGGCCGAAAGTAACACCGTCCCGCCATCCGGATCGGAGCATGCGAACGTGCTGCGACAGCTGAACAGTGGCGGTGGCGCATCACCTCCTCCTCCTCCTCCCTCCGTCAGCCTGGCTGGGACGGTAAAGTCTTTCACTACGGTTTGCAGGTTGGGCTCGTGCATCGTAATGCGACCGGTGGAGGTGAAACAGAAGCTGCGCCCATGCACCCGGTTCGAACCGGGCCGAACGATCCGATACAGGGGTTCGATGGTGCGGGTAAGATTGCTCTCTATCTTCCGATAGGCGATAACGAGTGCCGCCAGTGGGCTTTCCAACCGTTCCAGCACCTGACGCACCGTGCGGCACTGCTTCCGATCGTTTCCCCCGGCCAATCGCAGCGCTTTCGCAACGGCACGTGACGAACCAAAGTCAAGCCGTTGGTTGCCGTTGAGTTTGCGTGCCTCTTCCGCGATACGATCGCGGCACGCCTTTAGCTGCGCGATCAGTGCGCCGAGCCGTTCGCGATCGACCGGGAAGCCAATCACTTCGGCACTGGCTAGCGCGAGCTGGACGGGCATCTCACGGGAGGTGAAGCAGATGGACAGTGAGTCACCGTTGGCAGTGGCAAGACGCTGACTTACGCATGCCATCAACTCGCTCACGAGCAGACATTCAACGGCGGTTCTGTGGAGAAACAAGCGGAGATTTAAAATACACCCGTTGCAGTGGTTAAACCGACTTACCGCTGCTTGGCATCGAATGGGCTGTGATGGTTCAACCCGTGTCCGGTCCACTTGGGCGTTACCCAGCGCTGTCCGGTCCATCTCAGCTCCGCTTGCTTCAGTGTGGGACAGTGCCGCTCGATCATTGCATCCAGTGTGAGCGTTTCCGCATCGGTTTGCAGCAACCAGCAGGCTACCCGAGGATCCTGGAACGTTGCTACCAGCACCTCGTCGCCTTCCGCGACCGGTATCAGTCCGGATCGGTAAACGATCTTCAACTGATCCTTCACATCAAGCATCGTAATCGTCAGCTGCTCCCTGCCGAACAGTGTGCGTACAAAGCGAACCTTTTCGGCACGATCGATGGCGGTGGCTTCCTCCTGCAGATCGATATAGTACACGGTGGACGTGGTGTCGTCTTGCAGTTTGATGGCCATGCCAGCGAGATAAAGATTATCGTCAAAGGTAAAGGACCGTGAAGCGTTGTGGTTAGTCCTCCTCGTTTCGACTGCTCGTAAATGACTTCCAATGGTCGCTTTCTTGACAGAGGTTTCCTCTTGCTCCACCCCGAAAGCGATCGTAATGGCAGTTTTATCGGTAACGAGCTGCCGCAACTGTTCGAACGTCGTTAAATCCTTGCAAGCGTCGATAATTGTAATTCGTGAACTGCTGCTATCGTCGTCATGCATGTCCGTTTGCTTCCTGTCTTCCTGGCCATTTCTGTCCGCCATCAGCAGGGAGTTGTGAAAGTGTGCTGCTGCACAGTTGGATGATTCCCCATTCGACAGCAAAAGGCTGGAGGAGGGTTGTTCTTCCACGATCACCATCGCCACAGATCGTTTACTTTCATCTTGCGCTGCTTGTTCGTCTTTCGCTTCAGAGGAGCTCTCATTCGGCTTCGTTTCTGTTGCTTGCGACCAGCTCGGATTGGCCAGCCCATGCTCCAACTGTAGATAGGTGCGCGCTTCCTGAATGAGCAGCCGGGCCGCTTCTTCCACGGTTACGCCCGCCCGGCCAGTGAGGTAAAGATTACGCAGCCGTTTTCGTCGTTCCGCGTCGTACTCGTTCTCATTCTCACGCACACGCTCCGCCTCGAAGCTGGTCCGGTGGTGAAGGATAGTTTCCACTGCTAGCCGGTCCGAGTTGGCCAGCTGTACCAGCCCGGTAATGCCACCGTCGTGCAGCAACCGAGCGCGCTGCCCGTTCAGCGAGGGAATGCGCATTAGGTCGAGCAGTTCGTGCGCAACGCCGAAGAATAATCGTTCGCGAAACTGGGCCACTAGCAGCTGCAAAAGCGTCCAGTTGAGCGACGCACAGAACGACGTCACAATGCCCGCGAACGTGGACGACACCTGCTGCAGGCTCTGCAGCAATCCACGGCAACATTTGAACCGACGGGCCACGGTACACAATGGCACCTCGTTCACTAGGTCGAGCAGTGCGAGCGCGGTGTAGAAGCGCTTGTGTATCTGCAGCGTGCGATAGTCCAGATTGGCGGCACCACGCATCGCCCGCACCATGAACGATTCCTTCACGCCGACCAGCTCGCCGACGCGTTTCGATGCGCTCGGCAGCTTTTCCCACAGGTCGAGAAAATCCATCCAATCAATCTGCTGCCACTGGTAGGCGACGGAGTAGGGCGTCACCAGATAGATGGCGTGCAGTTCCGACTCCAGCACGAAGCACTGGCGGGCACGCTGCAGCTCGCTGAACAGGAGGAACCCATCTTTCGGCGGAAGCGACGCAGATAGACACGCTTGACCGAGCCGTGTCGCACTGAGGACGGTGCGTTTGGTCGACTTTGGAGTGGCGGTGGTGGAGCCGTCTTCCTCCACGATGTCCTGCTGCAAGCAACGAATGAATTCATACTCAAGCAGGAAGGATATGCACGATACGATCGGATCGGTTTCCTCATTGTCGTCCTCCTCTTCGCCGGTGGGCAATTTCTTCGAGCTGGAAGCCTTCGGGCGCAGCAGCTGATCGTTCACTTCGAATCGATAATCTCGCTCGCAACTGTACAGCGTTGCGTTCACGAATGTTTCCAGCTCTTGTGTTGTGGTCGCACTGCCGGATGCAATAATTTCCAGTATCGCCCGTTTCAGATGAGCCTAAAACGAGACGAGCAATGCAGTTTCAAAAATACTCCAACAATTCACCTTTTACTTACATAGTTTTCGCTGTCCAAGCACGATCGTACCGGTGGCAACTCAGCCCCAATCAGCTCCCGGCCAATCTTTTCCTCTGCCGGCGTGCAGATCAGTATCGATTCTCCAAGCGTGTCCCGCCCCGTACGTCCAGCACGGCCAATCATCTGTTTGTACGTCAGCGAGCTCATCGGTTTGCCGCCAAACTTGGGCGTCCGAACGATCACCCGTCTGGCGGGCAGATTTACCCCACTGCTCAGTGTGCTGGTGGCCACAATGATTCGCAGCGCACCGTCCCGAAACGAACCCTCGATGATGTCGCGCTCGTCCGTCGTCAGACCGGCATGGTGGAAGGCAACCCCGTACCGTACCGTCTTCTCCAGCACGCTGTCCAGCCCGGCCGGACAGTTGCGCAGCTGGAGCAGTACCTCCTCCTGGCGCTCTCCGTCCAGCTGCTCGCGCAACCGTCGCCGCAGCTCGTCGTGTGGATGGTTTTCCTTGCGCAGTGTGTGCAGCGTGCTGGCCAGCGAGATCGCCAACTGTTCGCACCAATCCTTCGAGGGACAGAACACGATCACCGCACACCCGTCCAGGATCGTCTCGAGGCAGAGCAGCGCCACGTGGTCCGCATCCTTCGGCACGGTGTATCCGTGCAGGGTGCCCTTTAGATAGCGGATCGCTTCCCCACTCGCACTGTAGATCGTGTTACCGACCTTCAGCATTTCGACCAGCGCGATCGGTCGAAAGTCGGTGTGGTAAAGGTCCGCCTCAAGCCATCGGGCAAGCAGATCGATGTTCGGCAAGGTGGCCGACATGCACACGATCTGTATCCGATGCTCGCAGCGGGCCGCCACAAAGCGGATCTTGGTGAGCAGCAGCTCCAGGATGTAACCACGTCCGGGGTCCGATATGAGATGTGCCTCATCGACCACCACGAGACCGAGCGTGGTTAGGGCGCTTTGTTCCAGCAGACGGTTTACAATGGAATTTGCCTTCTCGATCGTGCATACTGCGAGATCGACGGATTCGAACCCTCCCGGTGGATGATATCCACCGTAGAAACCTTCCACACGCATCCCGCCCGGCTCGAGGAGATCTTTCAGGTAGAGCATCTTTTCCCGTGCCACGGCCACGAATGGCAGGATCAGCATGGCCTTTAGCTTCCGCTCGGTGACGGTTTTCGCGAGCAGAAACTCGCTCACAAGCGTTTTGCCGGCGGAGGTAGGGGCACTGTAGATGAGATTCTTTCCTTCCAGCAGTACCTACAAGATGGGAAACGGTGCGTTAGAAAGGAAGATGCATGCAAACATCAGGGAGTACGATGATACCTCTTTTCTTGACAAACATTCCACCTGCCAGGGGAACAGCTGAACGATGCCCTTCTTGGCGTACTCGCTCGTAACCGTGCTCGGCAAACCCCAGTTGGCAAGCAATCGTAAATCTTTCGTCTCGTCCAGGCTCATGCTAGTAGGTGGTGGCCTTTTTGCAGTCTCTGGTTTTGTGGAATGGTTCAATAGGCTGCCAGAAAACAAGCCACTGCTCTCCCCATCCCTCCCCACCACTGTGTCCGCTAGCGAAGCATCCACCGGCATACGCAGCACTGAGTTGGCCATCTCTGACTCGATAAAATCGTCCATTTCCGTATGCTTGGACCGTCGCTCACTGACATCGTGTGATTGTGTCTGTGCCAAAGCTATGCTCGCTGACGCTAGTGGCTGGGAAAAGGTTACATTCTCTATATCGAGGGCCACATCCTCGTCGGCGGAATCGACACGCAGCGACTCCACAAAGTCACTTGCTTCCAGTAGCTCATCCATTGCCGGTTCGGCCGTGATGGCACGATCGAACAGCGTTTCGCTAAAGATCTCCAGCTCACTCTCGGTCATCTTCGCCTCCGCTTCCGGATACTGAACCGTTTGCTGTTCCTTATCCAGCGTAAAATCGCTGTGGTCAAAAAGTGTATGAAAGCTGCCCTCTTCTTCTTTCTCCTTCGGCATGGTTTGTCCCGCTGCAATCGACTGGCTTCGTAAGGCATCTAAGGAAAAGGCACTGTTCTGAAACAGCCCATCGAACTCATCGCTCTGGCGAATTGAGGGTTGCTTTTCCGGCGAAGGTCCTTCGTCCGCTGGTGCTGCGCTCTCCCGCACCCGTTGTGTGCGCTTCAAAGTATCTCTTCGGATGGATGGACTAGCATCAAACTGAATATCACTGCTAAACAGCTCAGATAAATTGTCTTTCCGTAAAAGCGAAGGACTCGTAGCATCCTTCTTCGTGTTATCGCTGCTGTTTGACTTTTGCTCTTGACCCGCCGTACGAGTGGTACGATTTTTGGTTTTGCGTCCTCGCGACTGCGTCGATACCATCTGCAGCCTTTCCCGCACACTCCGTTGGCGGGACAGCTCGGCATGACCTTTGCCATTGGTGGGAGACTCTTCAATCGCCTCTTCGGTGCTACTCGGTGCGTGCTGGAACTCTTTGCTCCGTTGGTGTGATCTTGTTGTCCGACCGTTGGTTAGTGGCGTTACCGGTTTAGCAAGCTGGCGTTCCAGGGCGTCGAACGTTTTATCTCCCAGCTGTAACGACTGAGAAAACATGCTTGTTTTCGTTCACCTAGCTGAAAATTAACACGGTACAAAAGTAAAAATGCACCACCCAGCTGTTGGGAACAGAGGTTTCGGTTGTTGCGCAAGGTGGATTAAAAATATCAGGTGGTGGATTAGGGCCTTTGGGGGGTCGCCATAGTTGAGGGACTTTACGTCATTTTAAAACCGTTAACCATTGGTTTCCGCACACAAAGCTTAGCAAATAGAGCAGTTTTCTTTGTTATTATGTGCATTTTTGTATGTCTATTGATTTTATCGAAAAAATGAGATATATTAACAAAAGATTTGATGATGTTTTTATGCACGAAATGTAAAATCATGTGAGTAAGAGTTCTAATCTCACGTGAATGGTCCATGCGGCTCGTAGATAATGAGGAATTAATGTGAAAGTTGAAAATATAATGGTTTCTTAGTTTTTATCATCAAAAATGTCGAAAACACAATGAATTATAGAATAAATTCACGGAATAACACAAAATAACACACTTTAATCTATGTTTTAATGTTAAATAAGAACTCGCAAAGTTCAAAATATATTTTTAAAGATTATTTAATTGAAAAAATGGGGTAGATAAATTATATGAACAAATTCAATAAATGTAAACAAAGTTTGAATCCTGGGGACCTTACGTCAAGTGACGAATTGTCAAAATGCACTAGAGTCCACCACCTGATATTTTTAAATCCACCTTGGTTGTTGCGGGATTTTGAAAACAAACTTTGACAGCCGAGCGGTTTGTTTACATCGCGATGGCGCCAAAGTGGTTTCGAGAAGGTGTGGCCATGGCTTGTTATTTCCTTGGTAACACATTAATTTTTTTTTCCATCGAAAAAGAAAGTTTATTTGCTACAGGTATAATTGGAGATAAAATTGTTTATTTGCTCACGATAATTATATGAAAAATAACCTTGACAATCGACATGCGTAATTTCTGGTGACACTTGTGCTGTCAAACGCTGTCGACGTGCGAGACCGACACCTCGCTGGGCCATGAAATGAAATGCCAGGAGAAAAAGAACAACACACTTCTGTCTGATACAGAACGTTCGTGCGAGCGGTGGTGCTGTCCCAAACCGCGGACCCTGATCAAAACGTCTCGCATAATCCTCCCTCAGCCGAAGCGTGTACAAAGTGCCTCCCCCACACAGGTATTTTCCCGTTTTTTTTCTCTTTTTTTCCTACAATTTATCTTTGGAAGTGTCGTTTGGAATAGAACAGCGAAGAATTGTGCATAGAAATATGTTGTTTTAAGAATCGCCCATAAAAGGAAACGCACCGTTCTTCTGCTCCTCTCTGTTGAGCTGTGTTCCGTGTACGGTGTAAAATTGCTCCCGTGCGTGCGAGTGTGTTGTGTGTAGAGAAAATAGAAGTTGAAGACGTGATTTGCTCCCGTTGGAGCGGAGCCTGCTGGTGTGGTGCCGTGAGCGTTGGGGTTGGGGAGCGTGTTTGCGGTTTCTATTGGAAAGAAAAGGTTACTTCATCACCCAGATACTGTTTGGGTGGCGCATTCGCATCGCAACGCAAGTTTAAGGTTTATTTCATAACGCGAAGAAGCAACTTGTGCGATAGCAAATTAGATTAATCCGCCTGCAACAGATTTCCATGCGAGGGAAGAAGAATGTCGTGCGAGAGCAAAGAGCGAATCCGCGACACATCCGCGGTGTGCTGTTCGAGTAACGGTGTAACCATCTCAGAATGCATTGGCCGATCGGCCGCCCTACAGTGTGTGCGTGTGTGTGTGTCTGTGGCGTGTGCGGTGAAGAAAATCTTAAAAACAAAGAAAGCAAAAGGGAGGTAAAGCACAAACACACAACACACTCTCGCGCAAAGCGCGAATGATCTCATCTCAGCGCGCGAGAGACCCCACCATCCTCAGCTGCGTGTTGCGGTGTGTCTCACTTGAATAGATTCCCTCGTGCAGGTGAGGCGAGAACCGTCGTCGCCCCGTGTTCCGAGTTTTGTGCCCGTTTTTGGTGAACGGTGGTGTTTGAATAGAAGTTGGAAATCGTGTGGAAGTAAATTAAAAAGGCGTGCTTACCGTGGAATTAGAAGCATTCACGATCGCAGTACGCTTTGCGCCAGTGTAAGTTCCCCATGTGGAAGACGATTGCAGGAGGCTGTGAATACCCGGATGAGACAAATGCTGCTCATGGTGAGACGAACTACCCCCAACCGTCCGTGTGATCTTGCAAGAGATCCGGATCCAGTAAAAAGTGCAACGACTGCATTCCTCTCGCGATTGCTCGGTTGATCCCTTGTCCAGCAGCGGAACAAACCCGCGCGTGTGTGTGTGTGTGAGCGTTAAATTGAAGCAAAAAAAGGGTGGCATTTGCAAAGAAAGTCAAGTTTATGGTGTGCATTGAACGGAATGTGTGTATAATTATCGATGACCGAATGCGAATGCTGCCTCGGTGGGCCACAGCCAATGAAGCACAATTGTTTATACCCGGTCGCGATGGTTCTTTCTTTCTTTTGGAGAGTGTTCGTTTCTTTTACAGCTCGAAAAAGTGGGCATGATCTCACACCAAACGACGGCATTTAAATTTGGCTCGAAAATGGTTCTAGATGTAAGCGGTGGAATTCGACATTTTTAACGCAATGCACAGCGTGCGTTGAAGCAATCCACCGATAAGACTGATAAGCGGCTGGGCGTGCACCTTTTGGTTGTTTATTTTGATAAAAAAGGGTCTTTTGATAAAGAGAGCGTAGAGAGCTTAAGCCATTTGTCCATCAAGACACGACGTCGTCCATCATTTGGGGGGGGGGGGGGGGGGGGGGGATGACAGAACACATTCAAGTTGATAGGGTTGATTCATAAAGCAAGAAGTGCAATATCTCTCGTTGTAGCGTATAATCTGAGTAAAAGAGACTCCAATGTAGGGAAAGGGGGAATACAGGGGTTTCTAGAAGAGGTGTCATAGCTATGGGACACTTTATTGACTTTTCTTATTCGAAATGAACTGAAAGCAGCTGGAATTGGACTCTATAGCAAACTTATTATTGTAGAAATCCAATAGGAATTTCCAAGAATCCTATCCAACTAGAAAGAGTCAAGGATATGTCCCAAAACTATGAGAACACCCCTGAAAACCCCTGTAAGGGCAAACTATATAAGAATTTGGTGTTTTGTTGAACAATATTTTATACTCAAAATTCATTTATTTGGTAAATCACTCTTAAACGCGCTATCACTCTTAAAAACACGTGTAAGACAGAATCGAATTTTCGGATTTGAACCCACGCCGAGAGAGGCAGTTGATTGTTGTATCCAGTATTTGACGTCTTCGCTATGGCTCTGCTTCATTGCTCGAACGTAAAGAGTGAATTTAAACGATCCTCTTCCCCTCAGACCGTACGGTATTGTTCTAATATTATTAGGATGACACTAAAACTGACTCTTGTTTTATTTCCCTTTTATAATTGAATTTAATTGGGTAAATAATAAAACTAAGAATGGAAAATGTATTTATTTATTTATTCACCACCTTCTAAAACCCTCCCATTTCCAAGTATAGTGTTATCTAAACTTGACTGCCAGCCACATTACATCGCACACATGTTGTTTTGTTTGCTGAATGATTCATGTTTTCCTTCTAACGCCACGTGTGTGTGTGTGTGTGTGTGTACTGGCCCCGCGTTGGGTGTTATTTGCCCCACATCCCCTTACCGTATGCCTTGCGCTCCATCTCCACCGTGAAGGTACGGGTTGGGGCGTCTTCTAATAATAACCGACACTTTCGCCCAGTTGCCCAGTACGGGATCTAATTAGATGGAGGCAGGTTTCCTTTTTCGTGCATTACACATGCCGTGTGTGTGTGATTCCATTACCCAAAGGGTATTGATTTTTTTTTCTTTTCTCATATACACACACTTTGCAACGAATTCCTGCACTGTAAAGTGGCTCCAATGCTTTATTTTGCTATTCCTGCTACTCCTCCTCCTCGCAGTACTGTGTGTAATGCCCTTCAAATGGAAACACTTGCCAGCAAGGTTAAAGGGGTGGGAAAATTTTGGCCAAATGTTGACAAAGCATGGTGGGAAAAACTTTCCGTCCTAATCCGTTTTATCCGTTTCGAAATTTAAATATAATGGGATTTGCGTGGGCGATCGTTGGCAAATGGAGGGGTAGCAATGGAGCAGGCAACAAACGAAAGAGAGGCAAGTTTAAAAAAAAGAAGGTTACTACCTTTAAAAAACAAAACAGGGAATAAATAGATACGGCACACGGTACGCCGCGTCCCATAAACAATATTGTTTTGCAGTATTTATGCTTCTCGGGCAGCTTCTTCCCGCCAGAACGCGGTCCATCTACGGCGGTGTGTTCTGCTCCACACCTCCAGTTGGGAGATCGGCAGACCACACCACCTTCACGGTGCGATATTCAGATCTGTTTTCCTTGAGCGCGTTTCCCCCTGTGTGCTCTACACACAGTGAGTGTAGGCCCAACCGCTTGTTTGCTTCTTTCTCTATTAATAAACACCAACGAAGGCTGGTGGTTTCCCTCGAGAGTGTCCCTCGAGTCGGGAAAAGGTAGGGTGGTAGTAGTCGGTCACCTGTGTGTGCTGTGTTGCCCCTAGCGATCGCTCTACCACCGCTCGCGCGATCGTTTAAACCCACGCGCCGGAGCGCTTTATCGCAAATTCCACTTTAAATCCGATCGTCAACAAAGCGGTGTAGCAGAAGCATGGAAGAAACTGTTTGGCCAACATCATCATCATCATCCACTGACTGATGAATTTTGACACCAACCGGGCTCTGTTTCCCCCCCCCCCCCTGCCCCTAAAGTGTTGATGATTGAGGATCAACACCGGTGGTTGGCGCCCACATGATCGTTTCTGCCCGGAGAACGGAAGCGAATGTAGCGATATTGTGGCGTAAAAGATTTTATCACAAAGAAACACTTGACTCGAATAGAATCACACCGATGTGGTGGCGATCCGGCGATCTTCGTTTTGTCCGTGGGCCATGATTAATAAAATAGAGACGGTTGTCTGGTATGTGTCCATATGTCAGTGTTAGTGGAACTTAAATCACAGCTTCAAGCATCACCACCATATGGTGCACACGCTTCTGCAGGGCAGTTACGTCAGATTATTGGCGTCCGTTGTGGCTTAACCCGGTTCCTAACGAACTAACGACTCATTTTCATTACATTTTGGTGACGTCGTACTGGTGGTCGGTTTGGTCTGTACATTGTCGGGCTCGTTACCTTGAGCACGGTGGTACACCCATAAGCAGCCCTACATGTCGTCACCGTCGCCGAAAGGTGACGCATAAATTTAAGAATGCCCCTCCATAAAAGCTTGTTTGAACTTCAAAACGGAAAATGATAACAAACGTACATGAGACGAAGAGGGAAAAAAATGGCAACACCAGTGTGTCACCATCGTCCAAAGGGAATCGACGATCGCAACGAGTGCCACACCACAAAAGGAACTGCTGACGTCGTTGGCGGGTTGATGGGGTTTCGGAGTGGAAGCGCCACTGCGAAAGAGAAACGGATGGCCCTTGCAGTGCTTCAATGTCAAGTGCATGCCCGTTTGTCCGTCGGCCCGGTTGAGGTGTTGCTGGGGATTTATGTCTGTTGTTGTTGCTGCTGGTGAACGTTAGCTTCTCGCAATTTGCTTTTGTTTTCACGTTGGTTCGTGTGGTTTTCGGTGTGTCGTCGCTCCACATCCGGCGGCAGCGACACCCGACCTCAGGGAAAGAGGGGGAAGGATTTGAAGTTTCGTTTTTTATTTTTGACTACGAGGTTGTGGCCCTTGCGAGAGCGAGTGTGAGTGAGAGTGGGCAGAGGATGTCGTCTCAAGGGTCAAACGCTTCACTGGGGTTCACCACCAGGGCCACCCAGTCCTTGGTTGTGGCGTGACAAAAAGGAGGGCGTTAATTTATTCCAGAACTCGCTTCAACTAGCGGAACATGACTTACCGCGGGTAATAATCCCCTTTAAAGCACTCAAACATCTCAAGAGAGTGGGTGGTTCTATGGAAGGAAAAGTAAATCTGGTTATACTGATTGAACGCTTAAACCATCTCCTTAGAAGCTATAATTCCCATTTATTTAGTGTCCATGTACAACAAGACAATCAAGGCGCCAAGAGAAGAGAAAACTGTATCTGATCTAAAGAACACTTGTACTTCCGCTGTCTTCGAAGCAATCGCACCACGGTATCGATCGTCATCGGTCCATTTAAATACAAAAGATCCGAGTGAAATCCATCGTTTCGTCACCATCTCACCGCGTGTACCATATGCTGCTCGGTGTGTGCGTACGATGACGACGAGAGGACGTCGTGGGCGTAGTGTCCGCGGCTCCGCGATGCCAGTCGCGTGTCTGACCATTTTCGGACCTCCGGTTGGAACGCTTTCCTGCCGTGGTCGTCACCGTGTGGGAAGAAGAACGCGGCTCCACACACACACACACAGAGTCGAGAAACGGGCGCGAAAAATTTACCAGAGCGTATCGAAAAGATCAATCAAAACCTACCAACGGTTAGAGCAAAGCATGTATATTCGCATCGCAGCTGGTGATGGAAACAAAAAAAAAGGAAACAACGACGCTATGACGGTGGCCTTGGGAAGAATCTTCCCCTCTATGCCCTCACAAAATCCCCAAACGACACGTTGCTCCAGTTTCGGAACAGCGTGGCAATAGCGTGTGTTCATTCGATTAGTCCGCTAACGTTTCGTTTGCTTTCTGCGCCTTTTTTATTTCAGATCGTCGTCCCGCACTGTGTCGGCCTATAGAGAGACGGTTGCTCTTCCGGTTGGATGATTCCGGCTGGAAACTGCGAAGAAACATAACGACAACGCGGGCGTACATAAACAGACACCATCTAAGCAGCCCGATCGAGTGATCACGTGCGCGTGCGCATCGATCTTTCGACGATACGCAAGGGGCGCATCATAAGCAGCAACCACCCAGGGAACGAGAGATAACCGGCAAATTGCATCATCACCATCAGCTTCAGCAACTGCAACAGCAGCAAAATGCCTGTGTTTCACACGAAAACGATCGAGAGCATCTTGGAGCCAGTGGCCCAGCAGGTACGATAGAGAGGCGCGTAACGCCACAGAAAATTGGTTAAACTCGAACATTGGCATCCTGTTGCTGCTCCTTTACACAGTGAAACGTTATTTTCATTTACCAACAAACCATTCCACCCAAGCTGAGCCGGAAGACGGTGTCATTGAATGCGATCTTGGACGTGCGTGTCAAATTTGGTTGGGTGGAGTAATGGAGTTAGTTTCAGACTCTTCAGGGGAATTTTCTAGTGACGACAGACTTAACATACACACACAGGCATGGACACCGCACATTATGCTGAGGGTGGAGTGGATTATGTGAAGGAATTTAATTTTAGCACACGGCCGCCGTCCGTGCCGTGCTGATGATCAGCAGACGAGATACGGCTTGATGGAATTGCAGTGCCCGGTTGTTGTGCGATCGACGCCAGATACGCACACACACGCACAAACAGCTCATCGTAAATGACAAACAGTGTTGATTGGGGTGTAAGAAACTGTTATTCCCTTTTCGTTTCTTTTTTCGACCGACGAGGACGCCCTTCCCGTCCCCCGTTACTGTCTCGTAGTGTCCAATTTCACACTCGCCGCAAACCGCTCGATTGTGTGTGCCGGTCGTACGTAGTAGTAGTACTGCCTGTTTTGTTTTGCCAAAAATAGCCCATGAATCACTCGAATGCGGAGCGTCCATTGGGGGTCGCTCGGTCGGTTTGGGCGGCAACTACTCGTTGGAAGCTTAGCAGGGAAAAGAAGCAGTAGGACTTGCTAAGCCGTGTTTTCCACTAACCCCCGGGGCAAATAAACTGTGTGTAACTGAATGTGGTGAGAACACCGCACGCAGAAGGGAAAACCGCAAACGAAGAGAAGGATGAGGGAGGAAAGGACCGCGTGTGTGACCGTTGCGTACCGAATGCATGCTAGAGCATGTTGGATGCGGTTTTCTGACTTTTACGATGTTGTCTGCTGTTTTTATAGCCCATTATCGAGACAAAGTCAAACGTAGCTGCTAGCAGCAGGGCGATACACCTGACTTGAATTTCAGCAACAGAAACGACCTGGCTGGCGACAGTTTTGGAGCGTTTTTTGTTAGCCAGGAACTGCTTGCAATGGTTTAATCATGAAATTGTCTTTAGGATGACGTGTAGGAATAGTACAGGCGAGATGCACTTTGGCCAATTAAATGGGTGTCAGGGTGTGTGGCGTCAAAGTGCTGTAGATGCGTTCGATCGCTGAGTGATTAATGGGTATTAAATTGATCACAATCGAGCCCCCTTAACCAACGAGTGTGACGGTCGAACCTGACACGTCTCGGTAGCTCGGTAGCTTGCCCTTTTTTCCTAGGAGTGCCAACTGATGGAAAGCATAGAGAAGCAACACACAAAACACACACAGGCGCATAAAACCTCGTAATCAAAATGAGGGCGAATATTGATCGGGGCAGATTGTGCAGGGAAGATTAATTTGGCACTATTTCAATGATGAAAAAGAAAATCCTTGGCAGTGTGCCGTCCTTCGCGGAGGCGTGGTTTTTTTTGCCGGCGAAAAGACGGCGACTAATCGTCGGCCCCACCCGTCGGGCTTGGCTGTTTTCCAGCTGTCTTGAGCAATGAAAGGGAATATCGTTTTCTCTTCCCCTTATCCTGCTGCTCCTACCTTTTTTTTTAATAAAGCCGAGTAATATAGACAGAACGACACCGGGCGGACGGTGGCCGGTTTGCACCAATGCGAGACGACCGTATAATATATTATAAGGTGACCTAGCTAGCGTTTGGTTTAGTTTGGGGCATATAGGCACATAGTTGTGCAATTCGTGCATCCGTGTCATGAAACGTGCCCAAAAATGTACATTTGGCTCGATGCACAGTGATATAATGTCGTGGGAAAAGAAAACATTTAAATAACATCCGCTAGTAACACCATTCGTCCGTCTCAATGTGGGGCTTGTGTTTTATTTGTAGTTGATGCAATAATAATAATAATAATACAATCCTCATTCCTCCCGTTTTCCCCTTAGGTCTCCCGGCTGGTCATACTCCACGAAGAGGCGGAAGATGGCAACGCAATGCCCGATCTGGGCAAACCAGTGCAAGCGGTATCAGTGGCGGTGACGAACCTTGTGCGCGTCGGACGTGAAACGATACAGAACTCGGACGACGACATACTGAAGCAGGATATGCCCGCGTCGCTAACGCGCGTGGAAACGGCGGCACAGCTCCTGGAGGAAGCGTCGCTCATGCTGCGGTCCGATCCATTCTCCGGCCCGGCACGCAAGAAGCTGATCGAGGGTTCGCGCGGCATCCTGCAGGGCACGTCCTCGCTGCTGCTGTGCTTCGACGAGTCCGAGGTGCGCAAGATCGTGCGTGAGTGCAAGCGCGTGCTCGACTATCTGGCCGTGTCGGAGGTGATTGATTCGATGGAGGATCTGGTGCAATTTCTGAAGGATCTGTCCCCGTGTCTGAGCAAGGTAACGGCGCAGGTGGGTGCGCGCGAGAAGGAGCTGACGCACCAGGTGCACAGCGAGATTCTGGTGCGCTGTCTGGAGCAGCTGAAGATCCTGGCACCGATCCTGATCTGCAGCATGAAGGTGTACATCCTGATCGCGGAGCAGAGCGGCAAGGGTTCGGAGGAGGCGGCCGAAAACAGGAACTATCTTGCTTCGCGCATGAGCGAGGAGCTGCAGGAAATCATTCGCGTGCTGCAGCTCACCACGTACGACGAGGACCAGAGCGAGCTGGACAATCTGACCGTGCTGAAGAAGATACAGAACGCGATCCGCAACAAGCTGGAGGCGGCCAACGAGTGGCTGCGCAACCCGTACGCGCTGCGCGGTGGCGTGGGCGAGAAGGCACTGCGCCAGATCGTGGAGAATGGGTTGAAGGTGGCCGATCGCTGCCTGCCGCAGGACTCGCACATTCTGCGCAAACTGGCCGGTGACATTACGGCCATGACCAACACGCTGTGCGATCTGCGCCAGGAGGGCAAGGGTACGACGCCGCATGCGGACAACATTGCGCGCGACATTCGCGATAAGCTGGGCAGCTTGGATCAGTCGGTGCTGAATGCGATCATGGGCGTGGACAAGGCCGGGCTGCAGCAGACGGCCCATACGGTGCAGGGCCGGCTGGAGCAGGCATGCCGCTGGCTGCAGAATCCTGCCCGCGACGACCGGGGGCTGGGTGTGCGAGCGATCGCGCTGATCGTGGACGAGGGTCGCCGCGTTGCGGACGGACTGGGTGGGCATCAGAAGGCGGAGATGGCCCAGCTGTGCGATGAGGTTGAGCAGCTGGCGCACGACTTTTCGCAGATGTGCAACAACGGTCTCGGCCATACGCCCCAGGCGCAGGAGCTGGCACGCCGGCTGAACGAGAAGCTGCACGGGCTGAAGAAGCAGATCCAGGATGCGGTGGTGAACCGCGTGGTCGAGGACTTTATCGACATCTCGACACCGCTGAAGCAGTTCATGGAGGCGGTGGCGCAGCCGGAAGGAACGCCGGGACGGGAGCAAAACTTCAACCAGAAGTCGAACCGGCTGCAGGCGTTCAGCAACCGTGCGTCGAAGACGAGCCGCATGGTGGCAGCTGGCGGTTCGGGTGGCAACAAGAAGCTGGCCGAGGGTCTGCTCGCGTCTGCCAACCAGATCGACAGCTTGACGCCGCAGCTCGTGTCGGCCGGCCGGATCCGGATGAACTATCCGACCAGCAAAGCGGCCGAGGAGCACTTGAACAATCTGAAGCAGCAGTACGCCGACACGATCCTGCGTATGCGTACGCTCTGCGACCAGGCGACGGATCCGGCCGACTTCATCGAAGCGTCCGAGAAGCAGATGCAGAAACATTCGTTCCTGTGCGACGACGCAATCCGTACGCGCCAGCCACAGAAGATGGTCGACAATACGTCGAGCGAGGCGCGTCTCGCCAACCGTGTGCTGCTGGTGGCCAAACAGGAAGCGGACAACTCGGAGGATCCGGAGTACATTGACCGTCTGAATGGAGCCTCGGATCAGCTGCAGGCGTCGATTTCGCCCATGGTGCAGGAGGCAAAGAACGTTTCCACCAACATTAGCGACCCGATAGCGGCGTCGAACTGGCGCGAAGCGAACAGGGCACTGCTGCAGAGCGTCCGCAATGTGCGCGGTGCTGTCACGCACGCACCCACCGTACCGGAGATGCCGGATCTTTCGCAGCTGCAGCTGGGTGGCGGTTCGCACGAAGTCGTACCACCGCCGCGACCTCCGCTACCGCGCGAGAATGTCCCACCGATGCGGCCACCACCGCCGGTCGCCGAGACGGACGACGAGGATGACGTGTTCCAGGCGGGCAGCATGCCCCACGCCAACCAGCCGATCCTGATGGCCGCCCACGGTCTGCACCAGGAGGTGCGCCAGTGGTCGTCCAAGGACAACGAGATCATTGCGGCGGCCAAGCGCATGGCCGTGCTGATGGCCCGTCTGTCCGAGCTGGTGCGAGCGGATTCGAAGGGCAGCAAGCGAGAGCTGATTGCAACGGCCAAGCAGATCGCCGAGGCGTCGGAGGATGTGACGCGCCTGGCGAAGCAGCTCGCCCGTCAGTGTACGGACAAGCGCATCCGCACCAATCTGCTGCAGGTATGCGAACGTATACCGACCATCGGCACGCAGCTCAAGATTCTGTCCACGGTGAAGGCCACCATGCTCGGTGCGCAGGGCTCGGAGGAGGATCGCGAAGCTACGGAGATGCTCGTTGGAAACGCGCAGAATCTCATGCAGAGTGTAAGTTCCATTGCGATTGCGATGCTGGTGGCAGGTCGTGAGAGAGAGAGAGAAAGACTTCTTACATTTCTTCGTTTTTTTCCTTTCGTTCACACACAGGTCAAGGAAACGGTCCGAGCGGCTGAAGGTGCCAGCATCAAGATCCGATCGGACCAAACCAACCAACGGCTACGCTGGGTACGTCGACAGCCCTGGTATCAGTACTAAGGGATCCTTTTCCCGATCCCCGCACTAGCACCCCCTCTCGCCCCCCTCCGTATCCGTTCATCGTTGTCCCGTTACTGTTTTTGTGCAACTGTGTTCCCGCACGACCGAATTCCGTGTCTTCCATGTTGCGTTTTATTTTTAAATCTGTCCGTTGTCCCCTAAAACTCGTTGTGTGTTGCTCCCGTACGCAAGAAGTCGCAAAGCAGCTGAAAGTTTAATTATTTTACAAGGTAAGCAAACGAAGTCGTGTAGAAAAGGAAGAAAAGAGAAACAAAAGCAAGATGAACGCTGTGGCGGATGAAGAAGAGGACGCACAAGAATGTACGACAAATCGCAAAGGGATGGGATGACGGAAGTGTAAGGATGAACCTTAGCGAAAGGTTGAAGAAATGTTGCCAAATATGTTAAGAAAATGGGATGTAAAATGCTCTTACAAAGTGTACAATGCCCAACTAGCTAGCCGGGAGGTTGGGGAGAGAGTTTTATAACACGTTATTGACGTAAAGTTTTTATATAGAATCGCAAAACAAAGCAATTACCGTAACAAGCTTTAATAGAAACACACACACACATGAAACAAACAGAAACAAAAGGTAAAAACCCATTATTAAACGTGGATTGTTAAAAAGAAAGTGAAGAAACCAGAAGGACAACGAACCTACTCTTGCAAAGGCCAAGATATTTATAAACAAGCAAACGGTTGAATGAAGGTACAGGCACGACGGACCGTCAAGTGTTGATGCAGATGGATTTTTAAACAAACGAACCTCCTTCCTATAATAACTGCTCTGTTACTACCTTAAATACTTAATGTTATAGAGCGCAAATAGTGTGCGAAAGGCAGCAAAAATACTCACCGCGAGTGTGTGATTGTGAGTTATTAAATGTTGTGCTAATTTTACTAATTACTTACTGTAGAGCAAGCAGTAGAACGCTAGCAGTTACAAGTGCAAGTAAGCAACCCGTTAATCCAGAATGAAAAGGAAATGCAATACTGTAAGACGCATACAATGCAGGTGAGAGAGAGGGAGAGAAAGCGTTAGTTATGTTGTTGTTAACACCGTTTGTTGTGCAAGCAGTTTGTTTGAATTGTGAAACTTTGAATTTGAACTAATTGTGTAACACCATCGCGACACGCGTGTTCACTGTTTGATCGCTCTGTAAGTAGTGCAATAATTTGAAACGTAAGACAAACTAAAACAAATGAAAACTATTCTACTAGCAACCTTTTTAAACACTTACGCAGTAGTAACAATCGTGTGTTTCGTTTTTCAAACTAGAGAGTAAGACTTCTTTCGGTAGTGATTAATCGTTAGTTACACACGTGTTACAGCTACTACGAGTGACAGCTAGTTCTTTCGTGTTAGGATGTACTTTGTATAACAACTCCATTTTCTTATACCGTTCTAAGTGTTTTGTGCCGAGTTGGGTTGATGTTGAACTAAAACCATCCCTCGTTTACCCAGACAGACAGACAAGAACAGTAGTTAACATGTACCCGAACATTGATCGTACAATTAAAGTCAATCGACCGACCAACCAACCAACCAACCAACCAACCAATCATAACAATATGATAGAACAGAAAATAGTGTGCAAACAAGCGCCTGCCTCTAACAATCAACGCATTTTTGTAGATGAATTTAAGCCCGTACTGATCCGAAGCAATGCAAAAACAAAAGGAAGAGACGAAGGAATGATTAGCAGAGGGGACATCCGCGATACTGCAACCAGGGCAAGCTAAACACGCGCACGCACCCTACTATGGTCCTCCTCATCGTGGTCATTTGATGGCAGCTGGAGAGGAAATGCGGCAGAAAGATACGTAGAAGAAACTTTTGTAACCTTCAAACCTTCAAACGAAAGTGGATAGAACTGTAACTATATATATTAACAAGTGCCTATTTATTGTTGTAATACTGACGCAACACACATTTGCATTCTATGTTCTCTTTTTCTACCAATTGTTTTTATTTCCTTTTTTCTTCAAGTTGTAGAAATATATTTAAAAAAAAGCTACTAACAGCCTCCAGCCTCTTCCCATCCATCGTGTGTATGAAGAAGAAAGAAACCATCGCTGAAACTGATTTTTTTCGGATGATTTAGGAATGAAATGGAAAAAAGCACGTTAGAAAATAAGCAAACAGGAAGACTTTAATAAGGCACAAGATATTGTTTGCATTCGTTTAGTACACAGCTTACACAGGAAAATGAACCCGTTGGTGGAGGAGACCAGCACGAAAGGAAAGACAAGTTAAACCTTCCTTGGCTCCCGATTCTCCTTAGGGCACGTCAAATATAAATGCATCCGTTGCTGTGTGTGCTGTTGATTTTGAACCAACTTACACGATCTGGAATATATAGGAATATGAGGTAAGCGCATACACACCGAACAAAGCCGATAAGGCTTCACTCTCTCTCTTTATCTCTCTGCACAACATCATTTGAAGGTTTTTAAAGTGAAGAAAGGAATGTAAGAAGCGCTCCCTTCACTGCTGCGGACAGTGCTCAGTAGTTGATCAGCTTTCGGATGCCGGCCAGGCAGCGGTGCTTGTCGGGAATGTAGAATGGTTCGAACACGTGCGGGAATGGTGTGTCCCAACCGGTCACCCTCAGCACCGGCGATTCCAGATGCAGGAAACACTCTTCCTGGATGGTGGCGGCCAGCTCGGCGCCGAATCCGTTCGTCAATGGGGCTTCGTGGGCGATCAGTACGCGACCCGTCTTCTTAACCGACTAAAACCAACCATCGATTAGTGCTCTATTGGCCATAGGTGGCGAGGCGAGTAGTGTTACTTACGTTACAGATCGTTTCCTTGTCCCAGGGAAGGATTGATACCAGATCGATCACCTCGCAGCTGACGTCGAGTTGCGTCTTTGCCATGTTGGCTACCTCCTGCAGCACATGGATCTGTGTGCCCCAGCCCACGAGCGTGATATCGGTACCGGAGCGCAAAATGTCCGCCTTACCGATCGGCGACTCAAACGCAGCGACTGGAACTTCCTCGACCGCCGCACGGTACAGGGTTTTCGGTTCGAATACGATGCACGGATCATTATCCTTCACGCAAGCCAGCAGTAAACCCTTCGCCTTGTTCGGTCCGCGCGGCACCACCACCTTCAGACCGGGCGTGTGGGCAAAGTACGCTTCGGGGCTCTGGGAGTGGTAGCATGCACCGTGTCCGACTGCACCGCACGGTGCGCGGAAGGTAAGCGATCCACAATCGTACAGGTTGCCACTGCGGTACCGATACTTGGCCGCCTCGTTCACGATCTGATCGAACGCCGGGAAGATGTAGTCCGCAAACTGCATCTCGGCAATCGCTTTGGCGCCCGTGTTGGCCACACCGATCGCGAACCCGGCAATGCCCTGCTCGCAGAGGGGCGTATTGAACACCCGCTGCTTGCCGTACTTCTTTTGCAGTCCCATCGAGCAGCGGAATACGCCACCGAACGCCACGTCCTCACCGAACACCAGGGCCGACTCGTTCTGCTCCAGTGCAATATCCATCGCTTGGTTGATCGCCTGGAACATGTTCATCTTTTGCGTGGGCCCCTCGACCGGCGCCTTCGCGTCGGGCTGGTACACAAAGTGGGACGAGTGGCGCACCAGCCCATTCCGGGGCAGCGTTTTAACGCCCGTTGAAACCAGCTTCTGCAGAACGTTCATCTACGGCGAGAAGGAGTTGGCGGAAATGCGAAATTATGTAACCGTGGCAGTCTGCCTCTGTTGCTATGGAGTACGATCGCTCGAGGATCGCTGTTTGGAAGGCACACGGTGGGGCAAAGGGCTGTGCGAGGAATTCGAACATTTACTTACTGCGGGTTGCGGTTTTTGTGGCAGAAGGTAAAATGAGAAAACTGTTCAGAAACACGAACAAATCGCGAGTAATCCGGCGAGTGGATGAGTTGCGTGTGCGAATCTTGTAAACAACTTGTTGACGTCCTGTTATCTCGTTCCAGCGCTGTGGGAGTGTGCAGACCGGTCTCGTTGGTGAAGCGTCAAATCGGCAAAAATAAATGGCCAGATCACATTCAGGTGAAGGCTCCGTTTTCATAAGAAAAAAAATGAATTAAAATCAAAACATTTGAGTGAGTAGGATATATGTAACGTATCACGATGTAAAGAAACCAAAAACGACTAAAATGATATGGTCCAAAAAAATACCCCATTTCCCAGATGGGATCAAAACAACGCACGCACACTGACAGCTTTGACAGTGGGATATTTTCGCTGCTGTCAGTGACAAGAAGAAAAAAAAAGACACAAAATGAAATGAACAGAAAGGGAGACGACTGCAGAAACAAAGGCTGTGGTCCGTTCTTTCTCCAGTGAAATTGTGAAGAAAAGCACGGAAAAGCGGTGTCCATTTCTGTCGCCAGCGTGAGTGTGTTGCAAAGCTTAATCGAAACAGTGTAAAACAATCCCCTGCAAGTCGTGTCACGAAGTGCCATTAGCAGTTTTCCACCTGCATCTTTGCGTAGGGCTAGGAAAAGCTCCCGTCTGGGTTTGGGTTTTGTGTGGACCGTTCGCTCTAGATCGTGCTCGATTGCGTGAAGGTTCGAGACATTTTTGACAAACGACGACACAACCATTCCCGTCGATTTCTCCGTGCTGTGGTGTGTGAGATTGTGGCAAACGGGAAAAAGGAAGTTTAGTTGTTCTTTCTACGGCAGAAGCTGAACGAAAGTCATCGATACAGCCCTCACACAACAAACACGGCTGTGGAAATCGAACTCGACTGTGGGTGTGTGTGTGTGTGTATTGCGTATGTGTGAATGTGTTGATGAGGTGGTACTCGTCGTGCTTCTTGTTACACTGATGGTAGTGGTGCTGGTGGTGGTGGTGGTGGTGTGAAAGACGAACAGATGAGGTGTGCGATTGTGGGCAATGTTTTGTTTACGTTTCACCCCGTATGATTAACGCGAAGCGCACATTGCCAAACACTCTACCCATCTGCTACTGCGCTGTCCCCTTCATCTCGACCCCAAAAACGCGAACGAACAAGAACGAACGACAGAACGAGAGTGAGCCTGTGTGTGTGTGAGTGAGTGTTGGTGAAGTGTTTCGTTGCCCCATACGACGGGAACGGGTTCCTTTCAGTTTCCTTTGGCTGTTTCATGTTTCATTTCTAACCTCCGCTCTCCCACCACCACCCCAATACCCATCAACGTTCACTTTTTCACATTCACATTCAGGCGACGGGCTTTTCATCGCAGCAGTCTCAGCTGAGCGACGGCAACAGTGGGAAAGCAGAAGTAGAAGAACATCGCCGAGCGCAGTAGCAACAGCCAGCAGCAGCAGCAGCAAGCAGGCAGGTCGTGTCTTTCCCGATGCAGTGGCACTGTTTTTGGCCGAGCATATCGACGGCGACGGGTGTTGTCCACCTTTAAAAGGGACAGCGCGTCCCGACTGCGGTTGCATTAAATTCACTGCTAGTGCAAAGCCACCCCACCACAGAGCGGGTGGGTGAAAAAGGATGAGCAGCAGCAGCAGCAGCAGCAGCAGCAGCGACTAAATTGTTTTCGTGCCGTGGTTGTGTTTTGTTGGAAAAATAGAGAGCGCAAAGCAAAAAAAGGAAACGGAGCAGAGGAGCAACGATGACGACGGCAATGATGATGGTGGATAACTTTGAGTGTGCTGGATACACGTTCTACTCCAAGTTCGATTCCGGCAACCTGGGAAAGGTCGAGTTGGTGCGATGCTGTGAAGGTAATCATTGTGTCCAAGTGTTTTCTTTTTTTTTTTATTTTAGTGTTCCATTTTCAAGTGTAAAAGCAATAGCAGCAGGCAAACCGTGGTGACCATCCAAGCAGTCCGCGTGCTCGCGGCACGTTGGCTAAACAACTTTCTACATCTGTTTTCGGCGTCCGTCGACTCGATTTCACTTTGCAGTTTGGGTTGCAAACGGTGGTGCAGAGATGGGGGTAGAATTAGAATTGGGTGGGTTGACCCACACGCGCGCCCCCTCGTCGAAAGCAAATGCGACGACCGGGCAGTGGTCGAGGTCGAAAGCTTTGGTGGTTTGGGTATTTTTTCCTGGTTGACCGAACCGTTGGCCTGGTTGGCGCTTGTTACATAAACACAGCGGCGCAAACACACACATACACATACACAAATAGACACACACGACACGGGGGGTTATACATTTCGGCATGGGCACGATTGGGTGATTCCCCTTTGCCCTCCCTCGTGTGAAACGGCATACACGGCGTGCCTGCCAGACAACGAGGATGTAATCTTTATTTTAGGACACACTGATTATGTTGTCTGTTTTGCGAAGACGCCACCTTCTAGTGTTTCCTCTATTGTGCTTTAGTGGGTGGCTCACACAACAACGCAGAGTCGGGTGCATATTGTGCCGCATTCCCATTACATTTACATACCGGTTTATTACTACGGTCAAAAGGGCTACTTTATATTGGTACAATTTGCTTTGCAAGGACGGTTTATGTGCGGTACAGTACGCTCTACTCCCAACGGATCGATAAAACAAGCGCTCCGTGTACCTGGCGTATCTCTGGCAAATCTCCGGAACACGGTGCCAAAGTATGACATCAATAAATCGTGCCTCGCAATTCCACAAGATAAGCATCCTCGTGTGCGAACACGATACAACAGCAAAAAAAAGCAAAGCAAAAAAAGGACCCAAAAGTCACACGCGAAAGGAAAAGCTTTTGCTTTGGCGGAGAGCAACCTGCCGACAGTTAAATCGATCAAATCAAAGTAGCCCAGAAATCAACAAATGCTCGTTGCGGTGGTGGGCGCCTACATTCCGAAGTACGGAGGAAGAAGGGAATGCAAGCGCGCAGCAATGTTTCAAATAAATAACCTACTTCTTTCGCTTCTTGCATTGGAATTGATTCTATTTTTCTGCTCTTCTTTTCCCCTGCCGTTTTCTACCCGGTCAGGACTCGGAATCGTGGGCAACACGGTATCGAGTGGGACGTCTGGTGTTCCCGTTATCGGTTCGGGGAGCAGTGCCATCGGGCCGGGCAGTACGAGCGCTTCCGCCATAGTAGCAGCCACGCTGGGGATTGGCTTGCATCAGCAGCAGCAGCAGCAACACCATGGACTGCTTTCGTCGGTGTCCGGAAGTGGCAGCGCTGCCGCAACGCCCGGTGCCAACGCCGGCGGGTCCCTCGGGATGCCCATTCCCTCGCCCACACCGCACGCGACCGAGAACCCGCTGGTGGAGGTGGAGTTCAATCTGTGGACCCGCCCGGACTGTGCCGGCACGCCGTACGAGAATCAGAACCGGACCTGGTTCCATTTCGCGGTGACGGGCGGACGGCCCAACCAAATCGTAAAGTTTAATGTGATGAATCTAAACAAGCAGGCGAAACTGTTCAGCCAGGGCATGCACCCGGTCACGAAGGTGGGCCCGAACGGGCGCTGGGAACGGATCAAAGATAAGCCATCGTATTCGGTGAGTTGTCTTACGCTGCGCTTTAACGAAGACTCCCGGGCTAAATATCATCCTTTCTTTGCAGATTACGAACGATGTGTTCTTCATCTCCTTCCTGCACAAGGTGCCAGAGGTGGGCGGTGACACGACGCGGATCTATTACGCATTTACGTTTCCCTTCACCTACACCGAGCTGATGGACCAGCTGTCCACGTTCGATCGCAAGTATGGCCGCCATCCGTTCGAGCTGCACAAGATGGCGTACGACATTTCGCAAAAGTACGACTCACTGCCCGCGACCGCGGCGGAGGAATCGAAAAACATCTCCAACCTGGCACCGCACCGCCGGAAAGGGAAGCTGTCGAAGATGGAGCGCGTCGACCGTACCAGCCCGGAATCGTTCGACGAAACGGCACGCGACGGGGTCGGCGAAGGTTCGCCGCCGGGCAAGGAAGTGCTGGCGGAGGCGGCCAAATCGCTGCAAACCGTGCTCGGGCCCGGCGGTGCCGGTGGGATGGTAATTGATGAAAACACCTCCGAATCGATGCAGCAGATTACAAACCTTGTGAACAAGGTGAAAATAGAGTTACCGCAGGGTGGTGGTGGTGAAATGAAACAACCCGCACAACAAGCGTCCTCGTCGGCGTCCGCAACGAAAGCAAAGTTACCGTCGTTTCACCATCAGCTCAACGTGGCATCGGCGGTGGCGGCCGCCGCCAATCCCTCCCCGGAGGACGATCAGAAGGCGGACCCACGGGACGAGATCTACTACTGCCGCGAGCTGCTGACGCACTCGATCGAGCACCGCCGCATCGAGCTGCTCACCATCAGCTCCTTTCACGGGATTCAGACGGCGCGCGAGACGCGCCTGCGTAATCTGTTCCCGGACGAGGCGGCCCAGCGCTGCCACACGTTTAGGGAGAAGAAGATCGTGTTCATCTCGTCCCGCGTGCATCCGGGCGAAACGCCGGCCAGCTTCGTGCTGAACGGGTTTCTCAGCATGCTGCTGGATCGGAAGAGCATCGTCTCGCAGACGCTTCGGCGGATGTACGTGTTCAAGATAATTCCCTTCCTGAACCCGGACGGCGTGTACAACGGGCTGTACCGGTCGGATACGCGCGGTCACAATCTCAACCGGGTGTACATTAGCCCCTGCCACGAGACGCAACCGGCGATCTATGCCGCCAGGAAGTTGATTAGGCAAGTTGTGGAGTCACAGGAGTCCCGTCGAAAATGACGCATTTTATTGATTTATCGCTATCTCTTTGTTCTTGCTCAGGTACTACCATCTCGGTGTGGATGAAGTTGAATCGTACGAACTGGAAAAGGAAAAGGAGCACGCGCACGGGGAAGGATCCAAGGAAGCGATCGGTGTTGTTGATCCCGAAAGTGCTACACCAGCCGGAGAAGGATCCGCACCGGTGGACTCATCGGGAGGCAATGTGAAAATGGCACTGAAAAAAGGTATACCCTCGACCACGATCCCATTGACGATAACGAGACGACACAGCACTCACAACGCACAACCGCTCTCAGCTAGTCCTATCTGTGGTGCTACAACAGGGACAACCAATACTACCACCACCTCTACTACCACTACTACCAATACTACTACTCCTTCTACTAACACAACACAACACATTCAGAAAATGAAACTTCCCAAACTAAAATCCATCGACTCGTCATGGAAAGCTTCCAGCAGTACAAGTTCCGTGCTTCCTTTCTCTGCCCCGACCTCCCACCAACCAGTCAAACGATTGTCCTCGACCATGTCGCTCCCAGTGGATGGATCGATTCGGAAGCGCCGCACACCGTCCCTGTCCAGCACGCCGCAGCCCACCGTAAGCGTTGCCAGCGAGCGACGGTCCGTGATTGCTTTCGTAACGCCTGCCGAACCGGCGGCTAGTTTGTCCAATCGAGCGAAAAGCACCATTTCCCCATCGTCGTCGTCGTCGTCGTCATCCGCATCGTGGTCGGATAAACTGTTGGGCAAAATTTTACGCCGTCGACGTGCAAAGGCTGGTGCGTCCGGTGCCGCAGTGTCTGCTGGCAGTGGCGCAAAGTTGTCCCCGATAGCGCAAGCCCTTCCCAAACCTACACTGGTGTTGCCGGCGGTGGCGGAGGAAGAGTCTACATCCACCGCAGAGGAGCCAGCGTTGTCGGCAGCGAAATCGTCCCCCTCCTCACCCGAGTTGGTCTCATCACCGACGGGGTTAACCAATGCTAACACAACTACTACCGCTTCCGTTGCATCGTCACCACTCACCGATGGTATGTCCCCCAGAGCGAAAGGGCAAACGAAGGTGGTTTCCATGGCAGCTCCTCATTAGCCCCATCATCACAGCTCTAGCTTCACACGCATGTAACGCGCCCTCTGCGAAACGGACATTTTGGAAGATTCATTCTCTCTTACTCTTATTGGCATTGCAACTGTTGATCGGCTGTTTATTGTTTATCCACTCAAAAGCTACATTGCAAGCGTGTATTGATGAATCCAGATGTTGTTTCGTCTTCCATTTTGGGGTTGTTTCATTGTCCGCTAAAACATAACATACTAACATAACATTTGGCGGCACACATTTAACAAACTCGCTCGGTCTCGCTCAGCAGCAAACCATTCCGCATGTTCGTTTTGTCGTAATCAGAAACGGTTTAATACATGATTCTACGTGTGCCTGTTGCGCAGAACCTTTAAAACTAATGCTTCCGTTCCGTTCCCTGTTGTCTGTTCCTTTTTTAGAATCGGATTCAGTCGAACAGGACACACCGGCGGCGTCCGATTCCGGGTTCAGCGAAGCAAGCTCCACCTCGTCCTCGCTGACGTCGAAAGTTGCATCGAGCGCCGCGCTGCCCACTCAATCATCCGCCGATTCCACTGGCAGCCCGCCCACAGCCGATTCCACACCGGCAGCCGTGGTTCCGGCAGCCGTCGTGCAGCCGCAATCGCTCGTTGCCGCTGCTACGACTGCGGCCCAAGTTTTCACCGAGAAACTAATTCCGGAGCTAAATCCGATCGTTAGCGAAGGCACGGCCACCACCGCTAGCAGCAGCAACAACCTTGCACCCGCTACAGTCCGCGGTACTGCTGGAGGCCGAAGCGCTTCTAGCCTGAGCTTGAAAAAATCAATCCACTCGGTAACGGCCAAGGTCGACACGGGAAAGGGTGGCATCGGCAAGAGCGCCCATCACAAGCAGCACGTGCTGAACAAGCCACAGTTTCTCGGTGCGACCCCCGGCACGCTCAAGTTCAAGGAGTTTCTGGTACATCCGCATCACCATCACCATCACCATCATCACCATCATCACCACCATCACTATCTGGCGGGGGGAGGAGCAGCGGGTGGAGTAGCTGGCACGGGTGGTGCCATGTCAGCGGGCGGAAACGCTCAAGGGCAGGTCGTAGCCACACTGCACGGTGGCAAAATGGCGCTGGGCGCGTTCAAAAAGGGCTCCGCAGGTGGCAAGCAGCAAGCTACGTCCTCCTCCACGTCGTCCTTGATCGGTGTGGGTGGTGCTGGTCGAGCTTCGGGCAGTGGTGGAACTGTCCTTGGTGATGGTGGAACCACGGTGGGTGGTAAAAATCGCCCCCAAACGCCTCAAACCAACGCTGCACAGTACAGCCATTATCGATCGCACCGCAACGAGTACCTTAATCCGGTGATGGGCGGCGGTGGCGTTGGCGGTGTGCCGCGCAGCCTGAACATTAGCCTGGACTTTCTGGCCCAGCTGGACGAGCGGCACGATCGGGTGGTGTACGAGGACCGTAGCAATCTGTTCATGTACATCGATCTGCACGGGCACGCCTCGAAGAAGGGCGTGTTCATGTACGGGAACCATCTGCCGAGCACGGTCGAAGCGGTCGAGTGCATGCTGCTGCCGCGGCTGATGAGCCTCAACTCGCAGCACTTCCATTTCGATGCGTGTAATTTCAGCGAGCGCAACATGTACTACAAGTAAGAGAGGGCGGGAGCGTGATGAGGTACAATTTTAACTGACAAATGCCGCATTTCGTTGTAGGGGTAAGCGGGACGGTCTGTCGAAGGAAGGATCGGGACGTGTGGCCGTGTACAAGAGCACCGGTTTGATCAAGAGCTACACGCTGGAATGCAACTACAACACTGGCAAGTGCGTCAACATACTGCCACCCCGGGGCAAGGAGATTGTGGCCAAAACGACGCACACGCTTGTACCCCCGAAGTATACGCCGGCCGTATTCGAGGAGGTAGGTCGTAGGTCCCCAAAAGGCGCAACAGACCTCGAAACAAACCGCCAACTAACCGTGTTTTGCCTGTTTTTTAGGTTGGGAAAGCCCTCGGACCATCCATTTTGGATCTCACCAACTCGAACCCACTGTCCCGACTGCCGAACTGCGAGTTTCGCACGCTGCAGGGGCTGCGCAACGCGCTGCGGATCGAAATCGAGCGCGGCTCGTCGAAGGCACGCGTCACCAATAAGGTAATATGTTGTCCGCGGGCGGCTCTGCTCTTTGCCGACGCATTCCAACAGCATCATCAGCCGCAGCCACAGCATCAAGTTGCCTAAGGTGTTGTGTGTGTGCGTGTGTGTGTGTCCTTGTTTTGGGATGGTGAAGGTAGTGAGGGGAAATTATTCAAGTATGCCTTTCTTCCTCTTTTCCATTTTATGCTATTGCATGGTTTTTGGTTGCTCCAGTCTTTCTCTCTCTCTTTCTTCATTTGGATGTTTATGTTTTTCCTTCCTTTTTCGTTTCGTCCTTCCCCCCACCCCTGTTACCTGTAGTATGGTGATATTATAAGTTACGATTGGCTTTAACAAAGGGCAAGCAGCAGGCCATGAAGACGAACACACCCAACCAGAAGGAAAACAAAACAGCAGCAGCAGCCGTACACGTTCTCTCGTTCATTTTAAAGATCGTTTTGTATATTTTGAAGCGAGCAGCAGGGGAGTTTAATTAGCTGCTGTAGTAACATCTCGACCAGTACCATCACTACGAGAACAACTAATTACTGCAATTACTACTACTGCAACAACAACACTACTACTACTTACTACTACTACTTACCCTACAAGCAGCAGCAGCAGCCAGTGCAACAGTGGTGCGGCAGAATGATCTCAGTTTTCGTTTCCGGAATTGGAGTCCGATCGATCGATCGACCGTCCCGAGAACTCTTGTAGTGCAATTATATACTTCCCGAATGTGTTCATAAAATGTGTGCGTGTGTTAAATGATTCTCCGCGTCTTATAATTCGCTTGCTATCTTGTGCACTACTCGCGATCTTCCCGGTTCGAAGAGGCTAATGAAGTACGAAATACATATTGTTGTTATGTTGTTATCGCGCCCTATCCGTTTCCTTTCGCCCTCTTTTCGCCTCCCACGGTGTTGTCCTGGTTCAACCTGGGAGAATGTTTATTAGCTAAATAATAATAATAATAATAAAGTTACATTCGTTGATTGTGTTTTCCGTTCTCTCTCTGCTTTCTTACCTTCTTGGTGGTAGTTGGGTTGGTTTCTTTCTTTCCTTCTCTTCTTTTTTGTAATTTGTGTAGGTGTGTTTTGTGTTTCTTTTTGGCATTGATAGTTTTGAGAATTCTCATCTACTACTGCTACTCCTTTGGACTGCGCGCTCTCTGTTTCGCTGTAGTTTGGTGCTATCTTGTCGCTTTTGATTCTTTTCTGTAAATATTCTTCCCTTTCCTACTAATAATAGCATAATTTGTGGTATAAATCAATATTTTGTAAATGTTTCTATGTGTTTGTGGCGCGGAAAAGCGCCGAGCCGATGGTGTTGGGTTGGGTTGAAGGGAAGAGCCCTTTTACATGACTCCACTACCACACGTAGTACTGCACACTTTCATTTACACAATCATTTTATTTCTTCTTTTTTTCATCATCATCGCCATCATCGCCATCGTCTCTCGCACACCAGACCCAGAAGTCCCACACGAAGCGGCTGGCCAATCAGCTGTCCTGCTCGATAGACGTAGCGAAGGAAAACGCAATCCAGTGGGATCATTCGCTCGGTGCACCGGTGGTCGGTGTGGCCGGCGGTGCAGGGCAGCAAACGGGTGTCCCCGGCCCGACCGTCGCCGTCGCGAGCAAGATGGTGGGTGATCCGGATGCGGCTACACTGTTACTAGCCGGTGGAGGAGGGGGTGGATCCAGTGGCGCGTCCGGTGCTACCGGTGCCGGATCGACGCAACACCCCCGGCAGGTGCTGAAAGCGAGCGGTTCATCGGTGACGCTTAAAACGACACACGTGGTCGGTGCCGGTGGAGCCGGTGGCAAGATTTCCCGCAAGGTCGGTGCCTTCGGTAAGCCGAAAAAATCAAAAGTCCTGTGCGATGTGAGCGGCACCGGTGGTGGTGTTGGTGTGGGTGGTGGCGTTGTTGGGGCGGTGGGCGCCGGTGGTAAGAAACTCCAGGAGCTAATGCTCCGCAGCACGAAGGAACAAGTGCCTCGCAAAAAGATCAAAGTATCGGCCCAGCAGGCCTCGGAGCTGTGCTTTAAGGGTGGCATTGGGTCGGGCTCGCTGCCCAACTTCCTCACCGTGGTGCCGGGCACGCTGGCCGACCTTCCGGCACTGGGCGCGGGCAAGAAGGTGAAATCGGAAAGCAAACTACTGGACGTGAACGATATGCAGTGCGATGATAGCTTCGATGCGGCACCGTGCTGTTCGTACACCGGTGGTGGCACTGCGTCACCGGGCACGACGATCGTTACCACCACGCACGCTGGCATCTCGAAGCTGATCTCGACGTACACACAGGCAGCAGCAAGCGAGCTGCACACGACGGTCGGCGGCACCACGGTCACAACGGAAGCGTTGATTTGCAGCGGTGGTGGTGTTGGCGGTGGTGTCGTTGGTGGCGGCAGCGTTGGTGTCGGTGATGTGGTCACGGCTTCGTCTTCGATGGGTCCTTCGATGGAGAGTGTTGTTGTCGGTGGTGGTGGTGGTGGTGCTGGTAGCATCGCTAGCGGGAGTGGCTGTAGCAGCAGTGGCGAAGGGAAGGTCGGCACCAAGTTTGGCAAGGGTACGCTCAAGCCTAAGCAAACCAAGCTGGCCAAATCGACCAAATCGGGCACCGATGCCGGCGGTAAGAAGCTGCTAAAGAAGAAACGCTCCCTTAAGACGGACTCGAGCTTGAAGCGAAAGAAGACGCGTGTTAAGCCGGCCCTGACGTAGACGGAGCAACCGAACCGAGTAGGCGGCGTGTGTGGTGTGTGCAATCAGTGAGAGAGAGGGAGATGGAGAGAGCGAATAGATGTGTGTCTTCCCGTGTAAAAGAAGCAAATAGGGCGAATGGGAGAGAGAGAGAGAGAGAGAGAGAGAGAGAGAGAGAGAGAGAGAGAGAGAGAGAGAGAGAGAGAGAGGTTCTTTGAAGAAGAAGAGATATTTATTTGAACGAATCAGTATATATTTTTTATGCGCGTGTGTGTGTGTTTGTGTGTGTGCTTCCTCGCTCGACCACCGAACGCAGTTGAACGCAGCCACTGAAAGTGGAAAACGTAAATTTAGTATATTTCTGTTTGTTTATGTTTCCTTTCTTTCTTTCTCTATCTTGTTATACACTTTCTGACCTTTGAACTTTCGTTCCACGTAAAGAAACAAAAAAAAAGTACAACACCGCTTACGCGTCCGTGCCGATTGAGTGTGTGATATTTCTCGTGTATTATTTTGAGTGTGTGCGTGAGTGTTTTTTTTATAAACAATAATAATATTTTAACTTTATTTCTTTGTTGCTTTTTATACACTACTTTTTTGTTTGTTTTGTTAGCCATGTAAGCAAAGAGAGTGAACCCATTCTCCTCTTCTGTTCTGTTGTTAGACGGGCGAGACTACGGGCAAGCACTATACTACATTTACTAACTCTCCACTACGATTCGTGGAAGGTGTAGAAGCAAAGTATGTTTTTTGACTGATGAAAATAGGTCGTGACAGAACAGATATAGGTCGTTTGCTTGTAGCCACACACACGAACATCGTAGCTCGTAGCCGCTGGTGGAACGGATCCAAAAAACAAAACGCTCGCTTTTAAACACCATGGTTGGAGGAAAAAAGAAAAATACAAAAAGTGTGCGAGGTGATATGCCGTTTGCTTTGTAAGATTTCGCATGATTCATTTAATCTTCTCCTTGTTCATTGATTCATTTAAAACATTACTATCCTTGTACCTATAATTATAAGCACGTAGGGAGGAGTAGAGCAGAGCCCCAACGAGCAAAAATGTGCGCACGAAGGAACAGGTTGGCTTGTGCTGCGTACCTGTGAAGCATTTGCGCGCGGGTTAGTAGTAGAAACACCATGGAAACGAAGCGTAACAGTGGTAGTAGTGTAGTAAGCAGGCCAGCAGCATCAAATCGTAGTAGGTGCGAGTATGAAATAAAAACAAACCCACCACCACCACACCACCCCACAAATACTACACAAATACATACACGAAAGTGAAAACGTTTAGATAGAAAGCATATTAGCAATCAAAGGAAAAAATAAAACAGTACTCGCAAGAAATGTAACCCTAACAGTAATAATGGCATTTTAAAAGAGAGAGAGAGAGAGAGAGAGAGAGAGAGAGAGAGAGAGAGAGAGAGAAAGGTAACAATTAAATCCTTCTGCAAAAACAACCGTCGCGCGTGCTACCACCACCACACCCCAGCCAGGTTGAACGTTTTTGCATGCATTTTCGTTATGTATAATTATGGTTTGTTCGGTTAATTCAGTTAGGCTGTTAGGCAGTTAGGACCGTGATTTATCCCACCCGCCAACAAAATCTCCCGCAATCGTGTTGTATGTGTGTGTGTGCCTGTACGTTGCAAAAGCATTACCATTTATCCATAGCAGCAGGCAAGCAGCACAAGAAGCGGTAGAAGAAGAATGTGGAACAGCTGATATGCATAAGTAAACAAATCAGCAAACAAACAGACACGCACACATACACACAGGCAAGCATATTTGCAAGAGAAAGCGCAAGAGGAAGGAAACCCTCCCGAAGGAGTAAACAAACAAACAAAAAACGGGAATGGTAAACAGAGAAAGACTTATATATGGCAACATCGTGATAAGAGCAAGAAACATTTATGAAAATGAGAAGAATGGATTCAATAAAAAGAACAAAAAAAAACCACACACACAGCGATGTTATGGTTTTATTGATTTAATTTTATGCTAAGTTGTGCTGTGTGCTGTTGCTCCGATAAATTATTGGCGGTTTCGTGGCACTTTATATCACACGTTGTAACACAAATGGAAAGAAATTGGAAACAAGCTAGTATTTAATGGAAAATGCTGTTTCAGAAAGCATCCAAAGCAGCACGTATCGAGCATCTATCGGAGCTCGGGACGAGTAAGTAGGGCTAAATTTTGAACCATAATCACTGAAATAATAAAACCTCGTCAATTCATTTTGAAAATTCTCACCTTTGTACTGTCGCTGCGGCAACTGCCGCGTTAAGAGCACTGAGGAAGTGTGTTTCAGTTCGACCGACCGTTTAGGTCGTGAATGAAGCCGTGCTTTTCCCCTTCATTCATTTAACGGAATGCGCATGCGCTTGGTTGGGAATGGCGACGACTACCGTTTAACTGACCGGCCGTTTTTGTGCACGACATTCAGTTCCTTTATTCCCTTCGACGCGTTAAGTTCGCGCACCGCTCTATAGAAACATCTGTGGTTGCTTCGTTCGCACGTGCATTCGCATTTGAATTTAAATTCTCGACGAACGGCTCCACTCTCCACGTTACCTGTGTGTGTGTGAGAGAGTTTTGATCGATTTAGCACACACCTGTCAAACACGCGCGTGTGACAGCAGCAGATCGTGATCGAGCGTGATCGTGTGCGGGTGTGTTTGTATTGTTAAACAGCAGGAACGAATCGAAACGTAAAAAAAATAACAATTTTGCCCTTTTTGTGTGCATAGAAGTAATTCATAATCGTTCCTTTTTTGCTTGTGTCGATTCGATTTGTAGGTAGCTGTTTCCTTGACAACCGAACGCAGCAACTGTAGCCGTCCGTCGTCTGTCGCGCGTCACTTTGGGTGTGCTGCTGCTGTGCAGTGTCTCGCTACTAATTAAACGTGGAAAGAAAAAACCATGAAGCAATTTGGACTGGGAGTGGTTTTCCTGCTGGCCGCCGTAGAGAGTGGTAAGTTGAAAGTGGTGTGTGCGTGACGCGTGTATTTTTACACGGGGGTGGAAAATGAAACCATAAATCCCCTCTTTGATTAAGCAAAGCAGGGGGGAAGTGCAGTGACCAATGAGTCATGCTAGGAGGGGCAGGGGAATGGTATTTGTTGTTGTTTGATGTGGTGAGAAAAGCTGATACGCTCACGCCCAGTGAGCAGTGTGAGCAGTGAGAAGCGAGGATCAACAAGAAGTGAGAATTATGCTTTGCACCTTGCCAAATGCAAATTAAATCGATCAAACACAGACACACGTGCTGCTGCTGCTGTTACACGGAGTCGAATGAAATACCGGGCCCCGCAGAAGACCCACTTCCGCAGTGGAATTGAAAAAGCACCATTTTAAGGCATGTCCCTCCATCATCATCATCATCATCATCATGGGCTGTGATTCATTTAGCAGCAATATCCGCTTCAAAAGCGTACCGCGTCCGACCAATGCCTGGCAGTACCACGGGCTGGAGAACTCTTATCGGTGCTCTTCCACATCAACGGACAATCGAAACCGGGGCTCGGTATATTGATTGCCGTAGCCGGAAAGGACGCTACCCAGGACGCACATGCGGGTGTGGAAGGAGGAATGACGAAGAGCATGCCACATCATTGTTGCTTCATAACTGGAACAAGGAGAGAGAGAGAGAGAGCGAGAGAGTGAGAAAGAGACAGACAAATGCCACAAAAAGCCCCGCAGGACTTGCTGCAAAGTGTAAAAAGCAGTTCTCTACTCTATTTGACTTTCACTTACTTTCCGCGAAGGCAAAACTTTCCTATTTGGGCACAGCAGTTTTCCGTGAAAACCCGTGGCGCGGTAGCGCACGATTTCGCCGTACAGGAACACCATTTAAACGCTTCATCAAACTTTATGTTTTACTTGAGTGTACCAAGTAGGAGAATTCACCGCCCGAACACGCCAGACAAACAAAACAGCTCATCCTTACGAGTCGCTCGTTTTGAGATGAAAATCCCCAATGGCAATCGCGGAATGGAAAGTACACTTCACCGGTATTCGGGCGCCCGGGTTGAAGTGTTGCCGAAAATACGCGTCTATAAGGTCCAATTGGAACGGCGCGCTTTGAAGGGCTCCTGAAGCCTCATCCAAACCCAGAGAAAGAGAGAGAACGAGAGAGTGAGAGTGAGCGAGCGAGCGAGAGCGAAAGAGGGCACTTTCAACGCACACTAGGATTTGTTGAAGAACGGAACCAACGAAACCGAATGCATTAAGCTGATTAAATCTGCATTTCTCGTCTGGTGGCCACTTGGCGACAATTGTTCCGCGATGCGTGAAAAAAGGCACTCGTTTCACGAACACACCCCCTCCCACTATCAAGCTTATCACGAAAGGAAGAACACTCCGCTAAACGACACAAATTGGGCGTACAACACACTTGTTATAAGTGGTCGTTTTACTCTACACTCACAATGCAGTCAGTCCGCAGCAAAAGGATAACGAGGACGAAAGGACGAGATTTTGGGCCATTAAAATAATTATCTGCCTTTCGGGATGGAAATTTGCACTGTCAGTGTTACAGCAAAGGGGAGAGGGGGAAAGGCAACTGGATTACGGATGCACTTTTTTTTGCCGCGTCGTAGTGTTCCAGCTCCAGATTATGCTCGTTTCGTTGAATAAGCCACCACACACCTAAGGGAAGGCGATGACAATTTTAAAGCTAACGAATTTTTCTTTCTTCCTCCACCAATTCCACCACCACCTTCTTCTCCACTGGGTGTGTAAATCGCCTCTATCCTCAAAGCAACGGCCATCAGCTGCTACGTGTGCAATACGACCGACTCGACGACACCGTTCCAGTGCAGCGAATGGTTCGAACGGTTCGATACGCCCGACCTGAAGCCGGTCGACTGCTCCAACGTGTACGGGGCCAAGTTCTGCATCAAGCACATTGGCCGCTTCGAAGGTATCGTCCTCCTCTTGCCACTCGTTGGCTCTGTTGTGGCTAACATCTCGCGCTGCATGGCTCTCTTTCACACAACTAACACCCCTGTGGCCAGGCCGCTGGTAGAACATTAGAGTAACACAGCATTACAGGGTTTCCCACGATTTATTGGTCAGTTCCCATGATTTTTTGGTGCGTTCCCACGATTTTTTGGTAGTATCCCATAGATTGTTGGTTCGATCCCATAATTTATTGGTATTTTCCGATTGGATATCAATACAATTAGACCAAAAAATTATGGGAAACGACCAAAAAATCGTGGGAACGCACGAAAAAAATATGGGAATATACCAAAAATTAATGGGAACCAATCAATAAATCGTGGGAAACCCTGTAATATAACATATTTAACATATGGTTAAAAAGTGGTCGAAATATCGGGTGATTGGGCTTCACTACATTCATCTAACCAGGCTAACCCAAAACATACACAAACACACACCTTTCTTGGCCACTTTCAGCGTGCGGTATCCTTTGCTACCAGTGCTCGTCCGCCCACTCCATGTACTGCTCGGACATGCTGGTCGCGGACGAGGCGTCCCCCTTCAAGCCGGAACCGTGCGATCACGTGTTCGAGGCCGAGTACTGCATCAAATCGACGGCAATGCATGGTTCGGTTTTTCTTTCGCTTTTAGTGTTTGTATATTGTGTGTATGTTGTGTGCCACTTGTTTCACGCCTTTTCCGTTGCAAAACTCACCTTTTCTAGCTGCATGTTTTTCACACCTTTACGTTTAAGTCTTTTAATCTCACTCATCCATCCACATGGCTTACTACGTGTTTGTGTGTTGCTGTTGCTGTTGGTTGTGTTGTTCTCATATTAATCGGTCTTCCTTCTCTCTTTGCCTGAACTGGACACTAGATGGAATTGGTGCTAAGCGTTACTGCTCGTCGCGCGATCTCGGCAACTACTGCAACTATGTGCGCAATCCGGGCGATCAGATCGAGTACCGATCGTGCATCTACACCTGCGACACGGACGGGTGTAACAGTGCTCCACGCTCGGCGCAGTTCGTTTCCGGCACAGTGCTTGTGGTGCTGATTCCCTTCATCCAGCTTCTTGCTGCTTCTCTTCTCCGGAAGGTGACGCTTTAGATGTGCATTTGCGGGTATTGACTTCTAGCGTATCATCCATCGTTTTACCAACCAACCAGACGAGACTTTCGTGAGATTCTTTTGCTCGAAAGCATTTCCGTTTTCCGTCCATTCTTTTCCATCCAACATTCCAACATTGCGCACCAAGACCCGGTGCGGTGTACGCATACCACAATATGTTCAAATGTGCTAGAATAATGAATAGTGTTTAGTGAGTGGATTTTTAAATAATAATAAAAACACGTGACAAAGAATCCTCCAATAGAAAAACAATGAATCCTTCTTTCACACAAAAAACACATACCCCAGTCAGTTTTTCTTTGTTCCTTTACGTTGTTGTCTTATTTTGCTTTTTTGCTCACATTCCATCTATTGATGCGGCAGGCCAAATGGTTATAGCGTTTTTTCACATTCACATTTTACTAGCATTCTTTTTTGCGCGGCTCTCGTGTAGTTTCTCTGTTCCACTGCGTTACGTGGTAAATTATGCTCTCAAGCTCGATTCATTCTTTACACACACACATACATTCTTTTGCTTTCTTTCTTTCACACACACACACACACATCACTCGTGTGATTCTTCGTACATTCTTTTTGCCAAAAAAGCTCTTCAACTCGTTAGCTTCGTTACTTGTCCAAGTACCTTAATCTTAAAAAATGGATAGCATCTTGTATGAAGAAAGAGAGGAAAAATAAACACAAATGCCTGATTAAATTACTCCTCACAACGGTCGTCCTTATCCCCTCGCCCTGCCCACTGTCGGAGAGGAGCTAAATGCTTCTCGAAAAGATAGAGAGTTGAAGAAAACGAGGGGAAAATAGGATTAATGAGGGGAACCACGCGCTGCTGTTTCGGGTTTGGTGTGAAAGGGGGGAGGGAGAATACTATGAGCTACATTTAGGTGGCATTATTATCGTATTTAGCATTAGTAAGCCCAACTGTGGCAAAAAGCTGTGTCTTTGCTTGTCTCCTCCTGTAAGCAGAGATGGGAGAATATGAAAGGGAATGGTGGTTGTAAGCAGTGGTTGTAGCGTCTATTCCCGTTTGTGCAGCCCGCAAGCTCATCTGCATATTGCTGCTTTCCCATTTTCCCCGGCAGCAAACACACGCTCGTTTCGTTCGTTCGTTCGTTCATTTGTTGTTGTTGCGTAAGTCAACGTTAAAAGCAAATCTTGTTTCGCATATACACACAGGTAAGTAAGTATATAATGTAATAAGGGTTGGCGGCAGCAGCGGTAGTACATTCTGCGGGAGGTTAGTACCATCCCCCCGCCAGTAGTAGTAGAAGCGTTTAGCAGAGCGCAAAAGTTGCGCCACAAAAACCTCGTCCTCGTCCACCTATCTCCTAAAGCCGATTACGCCGACCAGCTGGTTAACCTAATCGTTCTATTGTGCTTATAAATCATACCGATCCTCTCTCTCTCTCTCTCTCTTTCTCTCTCTCTACTGTTTCGTGGGACGATGGGGAGGAGGTATTGGTAACTACTCTCGTGTACCTCTCCCCTATTTCCCGAGTTCCTTGCATTCCCTTTTCGATATTTGTCACGTGTTTGTTGTCCTATCTTCCCTTCCCTACACATATACGATCACACACACTCATGGACCAAGCGTACACAGACACAAATACGACATACATCATCGTAACGTCATGCGTTTGATGCTTGACAAAATGCACAAACCACGCACATACGCAAAACACATACGCAAATTCATTATACGCTGCTTCTTCGCGCACACACGCGAGAGAGCCGAACCAACCAAACCAACCAACACAAACAAAGAAACACATAAAACTCTCCTTTTCCGAAACAATCACATATCCCAAATCACAATGTTTCCGGTGTTGTATGCCCCTTCCGTGTTGGCTACTCTACTGGTGTTGCTTCAGTTGCTGCTGCAGCCGCTTCACTTCCGCCTCCAGCTCGCGGACACGCTTCTCCGACACGTTGAGCGTTTTGCGCAGGCTCTTGATTTCGTCCGCCTGCTTGTTAAATGCCTTTCGGAGCTAAAAAAAAGGTAAATAAAAGCAAAGGATTACAAATATACGTAAAAGAAGGAACTCGCCCTTTTTGGTAGAGCGCCCCACTACGATCACGATCGCTTACCTCATTTTCCGAGTTTAGCAGGTTAATGTTTTCCAGCGAGCTGTTGCGGGAGCTGTTGCGCGAGTTGCTGAGCAGATTGTTCTGCAGGTTGGCAATGTCCTTGTGGTTGGTCGTCTGCTGCCCAAAGATTGCCTGCAGCTGGTGAAACTTTGTACTCTGGTTGGTGGACGTTTTCTGGCTTTTCTCGATAATCTGCAAATGGGGCATGGAGAGAAATGGTTGGAATTAACAATCAAAATCCTTAAATTCAAAACCTTCTATACTTACCGTTTGTGGTCGATAGTCCGGAATGGTCGGTTGCGAAAGGAAGGCAAACTTCTTCGTATTGTTATCGCTCTTGCGGTTGTCGAGCTGTTCGTTCTCTTTGTTCAGCGAGTTGTGTTGCTGCTTCACGCTGATGGTATGATTGTTGTTGTTGTTGTTGCCGTTGGTCAGATTCGATCCATAGTTTCCGCCATTCTGCTGCTGCTGCTGCTGTTGGTGGTTCTTATCGGTTCCGTTTGAAATTGACACGGTGTGACCGTTGGTGTTGGTGCCTCCGTTCGTTTGATTTCCGTTGGCAAGATGGATGGAATGTGTTCGCTGGATTTTGGACTCGATACTGTTACGGTTCGATTTGCCATTCGACACCTCCATGATGGATTCACCTACAACAACAACAACAAAAAACCCACGTTGTTAGTACTCCCTTGAGCATATCTTTCACATCCACCACCACCTCACCCTTACCCGTCTTCATGGACATCAGGATCGGTGAAACGTTGCGACCCTGGAACCATTCCTTCGCCCCGATCGCCGGCAGGTTCGCGAGCGTGTCCGGGTAGAGATCGCTCTGGAACAGGGTCGACTTGCGCGGCACTATCATCGAGATGGGCTCGCAGATGTTGCCGGCCGCGTGCAGCTTGTAGAAGCGGAACACTTCGCACTGGTGCACGTTGAGGCCACGCTTCGGCATGAAGCCGAGCGCCTTCTGCGGCTGGCCGGACAGAAACTGGTTCAGATAGTGGACGTACGGCGGCTCGTCCACCACCTCGTAGTACCGGATGTTGCCGTCGCCCTTGCCCGCCAGGTACACCATGCGCGTGTCGTAGTCGTAGTACGGCGTGACGATGCCGCTCGAGCTGTCAATCACCTCCTGCGTGAGCGGTTTCCTCAGATCGTGCTGATCCCAGACGGCATACTGACGGTCGGAGTGGCGCGAAAAGCCCGTCGTCAGGATACGCCCGTTGTCCAGGAACACGGCCTTCGAACACTTGGTACCCAGATGACAGATGCCCTCCTGGAGACGAAAGGGAACAGTATTAGGACGATGCTTGACCGGAAAGTAAACAGGAGCTCTTACCGAAACGACAATACCGCTGCGTGGTTCGATCACACGCAGCTTCTTGTCCTTGGACGTGGTGGCAATCATCGACCCGTCCCGGTTGATCGCAAGACTGTAGATCATGTCCACGTGGCAGTCGATAACGTTCAGCAGCGGACGCTCGGTGTTGCCCGTGTCCCACACGCACACGGTGTGATCGAACCCAGCACTCAGCAGCACATTCGACGCCGTTGGGTGCCATTCGATGTGCAGCACCTTGCGCTTGTGGCCGACCAGCTCCGTCACGTAGTTGGTGAGGTTGTTGACCAATCCACCCTCGGGAATGTTCCAAATTTTGATCTGAAAACGAAAATTTCAACGTGTTAGTTATTAGGAGAATCAATCTCTTCATCAATCACACAGACACACACTTACCGTACAATCATCCGAAGCGGACGCGATGGTGTGATCGTCGAACGGGTTCCACTTCAGATCGAGTATCTGACCCGCATGACCAATCACCTTGCAGCACTGGAAATCGATCCGCCCGGTCGTCGCGATCGGGATGACCACGAACGTCGTGTCGGCCACGATCGCGAGGAACGTTGGGTTCACCGCACAGAAGTTACCATCGTTGCCGCTGCGCACCACGCTGATGTCGGTGTAGCAGCACTCCTTGCGCGTCGGCAACCCGTACACGTGCCGGAACTTGGATGGCCGGACGCCACGGAACCAGAGCTGTACAAAACGGGAGGAAAGGTAGGGAAGAAACACAAGAAAGACAAAAAGCGTGTTGTTAGTCATCGATCGGAATGATATCACTGTTGCTCCGCTCCTGTAGGTTAGATATTCCGAGTTGAAAGGTTAATTAAGTTGCCACCACACACACGGAGCTACGGTTGGAAGTTAGACAAAGCTAATGAAGACTCTCGGCATCACATCGGGTGTATTGGTAGTAGAAGTATGATCCGCGGTTTAGTAGACGGTCACTCTCTCGGTGAGTTGAGATTACCTGTGTATTGGTCATGTCGCGCTCGTCGCTATCCGCAATGTCGTCGGTGCTTTTGCTGATGCGCTTTTCTTCGACGCCTCCACCTGCTCCACCACCACCACCTCCTCCTCCTCCGCTGCCGGCGAGGCCTGTTACACCGCCCGCTTCACAGAGGGCGCGCAGTTTGCCGACGAACTCGCTGCGAGTTCCGCCGAACTATTGGGGAGGTTTGTTCAATTATAGGAAACGCCGTGTTTGGAACAATACATTGCCGTTTATAGTATTTAGATTTCCACGCAAAAGAAAGAGAATATATTCAAAAATGTTAAGAAAGGATAATGTCGAACATCTCCAAAGAGTTTGAATTTGTGTGTGTGTGCAAAAGCAACAGGATGTTTGAGGATATTTGGTTGCTGTTAAACGTCAAACGACGACCGCGAATCGGAACGTTTCTTCAAGGCGTCATTCCAAGTTTAACAAACAAACCACGAATAGGTTTAGTGGGATTGGAGGAGGAGAAGAAGGAGAAACGGAGAACACTTTCTCCCACAGGGATGTTCCACGTGAACGTGACAGGGGAACGTGACGTCAACAAAACCGAGCCGCCATTAAATGATTAGTGATGTGTGCGGCTTCCGATTAAACACACTCAGCAGCGGCTATTAGTAGTAGCAAACCCGCAGCAGCAACACACGCTTGACTTTGATTGACCGCACAATTTTCGCCCTCGCCCGACACTACGATGGCCTTCTGGCAGTGGGCCTGACGATGCCTAAGGGTGGAACGCAGCACAGGTGCGAGTTGCTTTACTTCCGACAGCCGACCATCAGAGCTTTTCGCTAACTGGCGTTGATGGCTTTGATGAAGATGGTGATGATGATGATGATGATGATGAGATGCTGATGGGCGCGGACCTTTAGGCATTGCCCTGCAGCGCCACCGTGGGACTTTCCCGTTAATCTACCCCTCTCCACCCCTTCTTCTGCGTCAAGGTGCCCCTGTGGGATGTGTGTGTGTTGGGTTGTGCAGTTTTCGGGCAGTTCAGGTTTCTCTAATTCGACACGTCGGCGTCGGCTTCCGACGAGCTGATGGGAAACTACGTGCGCTACTGATTAACGACCTCAACAAGCTAGTCAAACGAAACGAACCACCAGCTAGATTAGGCAAGGAAACACTTTTCTAGTGTGAGGAAAGTGAGATGACTCTTCCTTGATCTGCGAGGTCGATTGGAGTAAAAAACGACACACTCCAGACAGGGGTAACACGTTAAGCTGAACGGGACCTGGTGGGGGAAAGGTTTGCTGTTTTGAAGTCGTTTTGCTGTGCTTCTTGTATTGCTACCCCTTCACCTTCTCTCTTACACACACACGCACGGTGAAACGGTGATTAAGGAAGGTACTCCATATTGCAAAAGATCCCAAATCACCGCTAGTGCCTGTCTGAGAGGCACCGAAAAAGCATTGCCTAAATAGAGAAAGAAACAACACACAGAAGGAACAAACTGTACAACCCAAAAAACACCAAAAACACGTGAAGCAATCCCACCACACACACACTAAACCGAGTTTGCCCTCCGGGTGGGAAAGAAGGAGAAATTAATCCGATCTGCAAAAAAAGGAAAAAAGAAAGAAAAAAAAAACAAAAGAAAAAGAAAAAGAAAACAAAAACAACATAAATAATAAAAACAATAATAACAAACACATACACGTATGAACGGATGATGAGAAGATGAACTAAAAGACGAGATGAAACTAAGCAAAAAAGAAGTAAAACTTAACCAAAAAAAAAACCAACAACAACCAAATCAAAGCAAAAACTGGCGATCGACCCTGGTACGCTGATGAAGTGAGAAGAAGAGATAAAAAGAGGAGAAATGGAGACTTGAGAAAAAGAGCTTCCACGTGCTAGTGGTAGTAGTAGTAGTTGAACCACACACAACCGTGCAAGGGTCTTTAACTAGACCTGGTGGAAGCTTTTTTGTGTTGTTCATTGCTTTGAGTTCATGCCAAAAAGGGATGAAAGTAGCGGGGAAGATCAGTTGCTGCCACGGTGATGATCAATCATATGTTTTGTGTTTCGCCAAAAAAAGGGCCGTCTCTCTCCGTCTCTCTTTCTCTCGTAAACTCTTCAATTAAAAAAACATGATTAAAAGTAGGTTCATCTACGTCTAATGCCGTCGACATTGCTTCCCGATGGTTTAATCCGCCAAAGGGTAGCGCCCCTCCTTTCACCGTGAGCTGCCTTGCCCGCTCATGATGTTCACCTTTCGCCAAAAAAAAAAACGACCAACATATATCGCTTCCCCTTTCCCGTAAGCCGCAGTGTGTGTGTGTCTATTTTAAATGTATGTAGCGAGATCGGTTTTTTATTATTTCGGGTCTCGCATACAAAAGTCTCCCATACGGGAACGGGGGGATATGTTGATCGGATGGTGGTGGAAGGGTTGTTTTAGAAAGCACACACAACCAACTCATTATGATCGGAAGCAAAGAGCCGGTTCACCAAATAACCATATGAATGTCCAGCGGCGATCATGGAAAGCCGCCGCGGCCACCGTCGCCGCCAAAGAGCTGCTCCAGCTATTTGCGCAAAACGGAACGCAGCTCAAAATCAGGTCCCCGTACGCGCGCGCGCGAGAGTTGGCTGCTCTTTTATTTCATTTCCATTTTTTCGGGGCTCTGAGCAACATAACAACAGCAGCAGCAGCAGCAGCAACAAATCGAACGGAACATGCACAGGTTGTGGAGAAACAAACATTTCCCCCCTTCTGTCCCTCTGCCCCTTGGCCCGGGGATTGTCTCAACCGCTCGTGGCTACCCGGGAGGAGACACATAAAAGCCTTTTGTTAGATTAAATATGATCTCTTTCCCGTTTCCGAAAGCTGCACGTGTTAACTGTTCACTCGGACTACTTTTTTCGCATGTTCCGCGGAGCGAGATATCTTTACGATAGCTCCTCGGAGGGTCGGAGGTATCGACACGACACCACTCTGTACACACAACACATATCTCGCTCGCCGTGATCGATAAAGTCCGTCCGCGGGCAAGATCGACCGATAGTGTGTGGCCGGGATGGCTTTTGCTCGTTGAAAGTGAACATTCAGGGGTCAGGTTTCGATTTCTTTTATGCAACACCACACCACACAACGCCGAACCGGGCCGGGGGGGGGGGAGGGCTCAAGGATTGTCCACTCTTTTCCTTATCCAATCGGACGATCGGACGCGGCAGATCGCAGTCTAGAGGGCCCCCCCTCCAAGATGATGTTTTTAGCACTGGACCGTGATGATAACTGGCGTGCGATCGGAGCAAACACAACGGCAACAAAAAAAACAGATCAGATGTCTTACACGAGCAAACACGGAAACATTAATCAATTAGTAAGAAAAGCCGGGGCTGGTTGGTGCGCAAGTGTTTTTTATCATTTTCCTTTTTGTTTTTTTTTGCAAAGCAAGGTGGGAAAAACAAAACCCCGACGATTACAGAGCTGCACAACAAATAGGGGTGAAGAGTGAAGAAGAGGGTAGAAACGATTATTGCGTCAGATACACACGCGAGAAGAGGCAATGATCGTACCGGACATTTTCAATTTTCATCAGACACAACACACGCCATCATCTCTCTCTCTCTCTCTCTCTCACATGTAAGCACACACGCTTAGACACATTACTAAATCGATAGGATATGAAAAATGCATCGCGAAGGAGAAAGAAAAGCGATGCCTTTGTCGACATTCGATTAGTTGTTCGGTTCACTTGTCTCAACACACTTGCATGAAAATTACAGCTACAGACCAGGAAAATGACAATTTCCATGGGTCATAAAGCTATTAGATTAGATGAACAACAAAAGATAACCCATTTTCAAACTAATAATCCACATAAATCCATGTAATGTTCCATGTAATATGTGACATGTGTTTGACATGAGATATGTGTACCGTACACAATCAATCTCTAACAAAACCCCCACCCCCCCCCCCGTCCATCAAACGGCCCGATGTCAGTGACACCTGAGAAGCGCCCTGATTTACCCAAAAAACAGGTGTCACCAGCCAGTCAGTCAGCCAGTCAAGTCAACGAGAGTTTCGCTCGTCAGCTGGAACTTGTTTCAATGGGACAGCAGTTCGCGCCGGTTAAGGGGCGAGATCGACCAAATGGCACATTGACGACGACCGAGACCCACCACCTCCCTACCTTCCAGCGTGGAAAATGTGAAATTTTACGCCTCGATTCGCGCACTAATCGCGGGATGACAGTCACCGGGAGGGAGAACCATCGAATGCGCTGGAGGTATTCGTTTTAAAGGGAACACTACCAAGGGGACAGGGCGGGGGTCTCTGTCCCCCCTCCAATCTTTCCAATTTGGGAGGAAGTGGAGGACGTAACAACAACAAAAAACACGGGAGGTGTCTCAATTTCGTCTCCACGCCTCGAATCGTTGCCTCGGAAATGATTAGTTCCGGCGGAAGCGAACCCAAGCGGCGAAGAGAAGGAAGGCCGGTTCTTGCGTCAAGCCTCTCTGCTCTGCGGCACGAGGGGAGGATAGGGGAAGAGGCGGACGAGGCTCGTTTACTTATCTCAACCGTCTCTCATGGAAGGAGGGAACGCGACAGGGATCGGCATCGCGGGGCAGCGATTAGAGTGAAAGTCGTCCACAGCGTGTTGAGGAAAATCACCACCACCGATGGTGCGACCTGCGGCTCGAATCTCGGGGCTGTTGTGTGTGTGTGTTCGGGGGGGCATGCAGCAAAATCGATAGACAACCACCAGCCGGAGGAGGACCTTATCGGAGGGAGCGCAACAGCGCCCGGACTCCAGCGTACTTTGCAAACAACAACCGGAAAAAGGTAACAGAGCAGGTGAATGGTTTCTTTTCTTTTTTTGTGCTTCATCCCCCGTGTGCCCTCTCTCTCTGTCTGTCTGATCAACATTGGAACAAGTTTAGGTCCAAAAACAAAACAAGGAGGCCCTTCTACGATGACCACAGCACAGCAACAACTCGATCGATTATTGATTGCAGTATCCACACAGCATGCCATGGTGCTGTGCGCTCTCACAAGTTTCCATACGGGAGTTGCACCAGCAGCAGCAGTTGCGTTATTTAACCTTAGACCCGTTTATTTAATTTTGAATCTCTATACTCCTCTACAACTGCATTGAACAACAACAACGTGACGATAAATTGCGCTTTGCCGCAGTGTGGAGGAAAGTTGTTTCCACTCCCACGAAAGCCTGCAACAACCCAACCCAACCTTTTCTCCCCTTGATGCATGAGCTTTGAACTGGAAAAACAATGTCCTTGACATGGAACCACCGGGGAACTTTGCACACCTCTTTTCATGCAGATCTTCTTCTCCAGTTGGCGCACCCCTCGTAGGTGTGCCCTCCCCAAAGTACCTTAAACTCATAAAAAAAAACTTACGACATCCTCTGTGCTCGGCGAACAGCGGTTCCTCCTTTCGTGCCTTTCGTGTTTGAGCCGGCTCCAGCTTTCTTGGCAAACGTTCCTACTAGGACACACTTTCCACGGTCCTTCCAACGGGTGCCAAAAAAAGGAGCTAACATACTCATGCATACACGTACAGGCAAACACACGGGCGGGATAACTTTATCTCGGCCCCGTTTTCCGGAAGACAACCCCACTTTCGGTGGCTAGAAATGGCCTTGAAGTTTTGCTGACGTCAAAGGAAAAAGGACACAGGGGGAGGGGGGGGGGGGCGTGTTTGGGAGGAAGAGGGGGTTAAAATATTCCGGACATAATGGAAGGCACACATGGCGCTGTGGAACAGTGTAATTCTATTATGATCGAAAATAGAAAAGGATATTATGGGGCCGGGATGCGTTTCACGTTAAAAGGTTTTCGCAAAAAGATCACAAAAATAAAGGAGGTGTTTCACATTTACTGAATTTGTGTGTGTATTTTTTGTACTCTCTCTCTCTCACTATCTCTATAGCTCTCTACCAACCATGTCATCATCTCCATCAGTGTGTCTATTTAAATTGGTTCGCTAGGTGAATCACTAAATTAGACCACTGAACAATAAAAAAAGGCTTAATGGAGTGTAAAATCAGGAAGCTACCCTTCAACTTACACGGTTGATAATTTCGTTGCTAAATAAGCATGCTGACACAGCCTAATGACACATATTGAGCACGGGGTGGGTTTTAGATGATGATGATGATAGATATCTAAGCCATGCGCGTTCGTTGCGCAAAGCTTACAATATATTGTTGGAAATAAACGTTAAATTGATATAACCACCGCCCAGAGCAGCTCATCGAAGAGCAGCTTGCCTGAAGTTGCTTTAATCGCTGTTGTTGTGTAACACACCAGGGCCAAAGTGTAATAATACTACGTGTGCCAAAAATACGGACCATACTCATAGCATGTTTGCACTTTTACTTTGCGGAACAGATAGGAATCGAATCGAAAGAAGCGCGTGGAAAACAAAACAAACCCGCGAATCCGCCAGTTGTTAGGCAATCGGTTGGAAGTGGGAAGAGCCACAACAAAATTGAGGAAGATTTATCACACCTTATAGTGGAAGTTATCGAGAAAGAGAGAGTATATTCAATAAATCATATATAGTTTATGCTCTTTTTATGTTGGCTATTTACTTCGATGCTCAGTTCTCTTGAAAGGCATCGTTTAGCAAGCCGTATAATATTCGAAACAAGAACAAGTAAATCCATTACGGAACAGTTGATGTGAAAACAACCTTTATTTAGGTGAAAGCTGAGCGAATCCTTTTATAATTGGAATTGTTAAGGGACAAGGATTTAGGGACATTTTAGTAGAAATGCACACACACAAGCAAAAGTGTTGTGAAAAGGCAATAAATTTACATTGAACGTTGACGAACGCGTACAAACACTACTCATTGTGCGCGTTGGTGTCGCTTCTGGTTGTATCTCAGTAGAAGAAGGAAGCAACACACAAATCCTTACGAAAAAGCTGAAGAAGCGGCGAGAGAGTTCTCTTCCTTCTCTCTTCACCACACGACTTTGGCGTTTGCGTTGGCACGTGCGCACGTGCTACGGCGGAAGACACAGGTGTGAATGAGTAGATATTGGATGGATGCGGTTTGCGGCACTTGGTTTACGCTCTTCTCTTCTTCTGGTTGCAGCTACACTACCTACTACGGCAAAAAAGGCTTGTCTAAATGCGTTCTTCTTCTTTTCACACTACACACCACTGCACTATTTTGTGCAATTCTAAATACAACACTGTACACGGACACAGACACTTGAACACGCACCTAGAATGACAACACAAACACACACACACAAACGATAAGCAAAAGCTTTGTGCAATATCCTCCAAAAACGGTGTAACAATGTCGACTGCAGTCGGTTACACGGTTGAAAGGACCCAAAGCATTATATGTCTGCAAATGTCCACAGCAACACTGTCCATGATGTCGTAAAAACTTGGTTTCATGTGGTGCAAAAAAGCAGCCAGTTGGGTCGATTTTTCCTCTCACAATTTAGCTCCCGTTTGGCAGTCGCATTTGCCGCAAACATTTATACCGCGTTGCGAGGGGGAAAAACACAGGATGAGTCACTTCACAAGGACGACGACGGCAGTGTATCGCTCGAGTAAATTCCGATGCACTACCACCACCACTGCTACTACTACTACTACTACTACAAGCAAGCGAGTGTGTCCACCCACAAAGGACGAGCTAGTAGGGGAAGAGTCCCTTTTTTACTACGATATGCCTCGTCTAGTGAGGGAGCGGCTTGCTGGTGGGTGTGTATTTATGAATGTACGCAGGATGTACCACTCCACCCTCCCTACACTCATACAGATGCAGCAAAAAAGGACGACTTTTTGCGTGGATGATTCACTTGCGTATGGTTTTTTGCTAAGATGTAAGAATAATTGCAATAAAGTTAAGTAATTCACACATCACTGACAAAATGTGGCAATCTTTTAGTCTTTCCAGCAATAAAAGCCGTTTTCACTTTCGCTTGTAATGAAACTAAAGGTTGGTCCTTCGAACCGGATGCAAAGCGCAAAGCGAACCGTCCATTATAGATTCTTCACTGATTTCATCAAACTGTAAAATTAAATCTGATTCCATCAAATCATCACCAAAAAAAAAACACACACACACTCGAATACCACACCTCTCCTCAACGTGAGGGTCTGTCTACGGGGAACGCGACACTAAAACGATCCGAACGCGTCTAACGCCGCACAGCGAATAGTAACGCTGCGAACATACGCGCTCGCTTCTAGCGCTGCGTCGCTCAGGGGTCGGCAAGCTTCAGTCTCTCCCTTATTGCATTTATCCACTCGAGTAAGCAAAGCACTTGCTCGGTATTACCAAGAAGATATTTAAATTCCAACAGTCAACTCTTGATTGAACAAAGTTGTTCTTTTATGTAAAGAACAATATCGTTTTCAATCATTTATATACATTGAACACCCCTGGCGTATCAAAAAATCCAATACTCTTTCTCGCTTGTTCGATATTGGCGAGAGACTCTCCGGGCGAGAAAGTCGTCGGAAAACGAGCTCTCACACTAACGGCACCGCACCACCAATGAATATCGAGAGTATGAACATTCGTGAACCTTTCTCGCGCACCCAATAAAATGATAAAAACTTACCCTCTCTTAAATCCCACAGACACACACAAACACATTAAAATATGCTCTTACTTTCCTCAATATGCTACACTGCTGTGTGATAAGCAACCGAGGTGCAACTCTGGTCTGGTTGATAACGGCAGGTTCAAGCTGGCTTGAACACACTTTGCTGTTTTCAGGTTCAAACATGCATGCCCATTTCCCATTTCCTACATTATTTCCTACGAGTGTGTATTTAAATGAGTTTGCTTTGTTGAGTGGTGCTGCTGCTGCTGACCGACAAAGAAAATAAAAGTACGAACGAAAGCTCATAGCAATCCAAAGGGGCACAACCATACAAATTAATTATGCCATCAATACGGACGGCGAACCGCGGCCCCGGCGAGTTCAAGATTCCGGGGTGGAAGTGTCTAATTTGCCCCGCGCGCGAGAGCTACGAGATACCTTTCGGCAGGGGCGCCCCTCTTGAGGTACACACACACAGATGATGATTTAAATTAGATTCGGATCAGTCCATTATTGGCGCGAAGGCCCTGGAAGACCCTGCTGCTCTTAATGTGTTCAGACGATCTTCGAACTAAGATAACACCGCATCGAATGTAACAGCTGTTTTTTTTTTTTTTTTTGAGGGGAGGTTGTTGCTTCACTCTAAAGATACGAGAAACACAAATAATCAAACGTTACCATGGGGCGGAAGACTCGAAGAGGATCGAAATCAAATAAGCAAGAAATCACCACCAGATCACTGTTTGAAGGGAAGTACAATAGGCAAAATACAACACAAAAACCACTCCACAACAAACAAGTAGAGCGGCATTGGCGGTTAAGATGCACAACATAAGCGGAAATCTTGAGTGAGGAAGCAAAGCACACACAGGCACAGGAGGCGAAGAAGGAAGTACCGAAATGATAAGTGATGCCGAATCCAACAGAGCAGAGCACGAGAGAGCACTGACCGCCGGCGGGATGCAACATGCGATCATGTATCTCTCCGACCACACTTCACACTTTGTAGCAGGAACTTCGCATTGCGCGGGATGATGAATCGAACCCAGCATACTTCTCCTCTTCCTGCGTGGGTTTTCGAAATGTAAGAACAAATCAAAATTTTCCTCCCAAACTTCCATGCCAAACTATTTCCCACGAAGAGGGAAACTTGCCATTCAAATGGGGATCCATTTCAAACATCATCCAAGAGAAGAAGAAAAAATGATCCTCTCCATTCAAATTTTTCCACAATTTGGCACAGGTTAAAGCTCTCTAGTGGTTAACGAAACTCCCCATACGGTTTTGAGCCATTCGTTTTGGACATTACGTGGTGATTTGCCTAACTTTATCCAATTTTGGAGTAATCCTCTAGGGCCCGACTGCACCTTTTGTTTTTGCTGCGTGTAACTCTATGCTGTTAAGCTACATTTAACAAGCTCGTCCAATCGTTTGATAATTGACCTTGATAACGAAGCTGAGCGTTGCTTTGTTGTCGATACAATCGCGTGTATGACCGGTTAGCGAAATAAACGACCCCCAGGGTTCTAGGCACAACACGACAGGTGTCAAAACGCTTAAAACACAAGGCATGGGACAAGGTTTCGCGCGATCGATTTGAACGACGACTCCGTTTCTGTACAGCTGTCAACATGTGACCCACTACCTTGGATGGGAAGACATTCCCCTTCCTGTGGGAACTTATCGCACATGTGGTACAGTCGCGTTTGGGCGGCGTCGCCCGTGTGCCTTGCTTAGTGGGTCATATTTACACACCCTTTGCTCGGTAATTTGTGTTACATTGTTTGTCATACAACCTAAACACTTCTCGGGGGAGAGAAGTGTTTGCAAAACCCTGACCTCAAACCGATCCTCCACGCAGTTCCACAAATTCAACCTATCAACAGAGATAGTAAATGAGCTCGCACCATCATCATCGCTCTTCCCCTTTCCCGGGAATGAGTGGATCGAATTGATTGATTCGTAGTTCCGTCAACACCTCCCTCCCCACCGAACATGACCAGTGCGGGGGTGCGCTCTGCTAAGCATGTTTGTTTTTCTTCCGCTCTATGGCGCCATAGAAAATCATGACCAATCATGCCCACCCGCTAGGGTCTGCTGCACTGCGCGGAAGTACAACTCTCCTCATCGTATACCATGACTAATATGCAGCTCTTGCGCTGCAAGACATTCTGGCACATGCTAACAAGAGACCGGCGTCCACCGATTGGCGACGTTTCACGCCTCAATTATGTCATTAGCACATGGACCTGGCCGGGGGCCGTGGACTTTTCGCCCCTTCCGACTGCTTGGCCCGCTAACCCATTTTTTGTAGCTATTCTTTTTTCCACCTTGACACACCGGGAGTGTCTGTACAGCGCCGTTTAGCACGCTTCCAATACCATTCTTTCCTTTTTGCAGCTGGATGCACGTACAACACGCCAAACCGACCTGAGAGAGGGTTGTCTTTGGAGGTTATACTGTTTGGACTCGATGTTGTGTTTCGCTTTCGATGACGATGTGCACCACCGACAAATAAGGTCGGGAATGGGTCAGTAGACTTCTGGAAACAATTGCGATCGCTCAATGTCAAAACCCAGACCCAGACGCGAGTGCGATAGGGAAATGAAATGAGCCCCGTCGACCGACATAACATGGTGGTTTGTATAGTGTCTACCAAGCTGCAAGGCCATTCGGGGTCGTCGACAGATACACTCACATCCTTTCTGATGACTACTTACAGCGACTTACTACTTCGACATGGATCGATTTTGCTAAAATTCGTCTTTTAGGTCACCTTCGCTCATATTTACCTGCAACGAGAGGAAATAACAAACGAATAAGAAATTAATTACCAATTATTTTACGATCCTGCAAGTTGACGCACAGCACAGCATTTTAATACAATTAAGAACGGATCAATACAGTATACACGTTTTTTTATCTGCTCAAAATCCATAATACCGTTGCATAAGAGCGTCCCTCCAAAACACCTTCGCCCTCACCCAAACCGACAGAATTATCCGTGCATCCATTAATCAATTCCAGACACGACCGAAACACCAAAACTTGACGATTCCAAGAGAAAGGACCGGAAGCACGAGAAGAAAACACATCATACCGTCTAACGACGCTCCTCTTCCTTTTCGCCCGTACCTATGTCCTCCCCAAACATGTTTGGGAGAAGTAAATAATGTACATGTGCCTGTGTCGCCTGCGATGGGATGGGGACCGGCGATGAGTCATCGCCACCAAGAAGGATCTGCGCAGAATCCAAACCTCACCAGACGACGCTTTCCCCGCGGTGGACGGGCGAGAAATGGGGAGTGTAATGGAGGCGCGGAAAGAAAGCTCAAGGACCTCGAGCTGTGTGAGGGTGGTAGGTAGGGTGACGAGTGGATCGCTACCAAAACAAATAATAACAAACGTTAGGAAACCGGGCGCAGGGGAGCACAAGGACCGTCTCTCGTCTTTCAACAACCATATTGCGTGGAAAGATACAAAAGAACGAAACAGCGGAACGGCTTTTTCCCCTTTGGGGGTTGTTTTCCACCCCACATAGTTCAGTGCCGGGCATATCCCTTTTGTCCATTGACAAAGCCAGGATTTGATCCTTCCCCGTGTGCGTGGCCTGCTGCGGGCCTTTCATCGCGCCGTCCTTGTCAGCATCCACGTCTGTCTGATCGATCGATGCAACATGTACATATATGTAAAACTCGCTTCCCTCGAGCGATAGAGGGGTTGGGAGTGGGAGTACGAGGGGTTGTCACACAGACTCCCTTTTCCTTGCCACAGCCACCTCCCATCTTCTGTTTTCACCCCATTCGTCTAATGGTTCTCCCTCGCCGGTTGTAATGATGCGCACATGATACGCTTGTTGATACAGTGGAAGAGACCAGCGAAAGGGGATTAGGCCGGCAGGCGGGAAAGGAGGAACTGAGCACACACACACACACACACACACACCAAAATTGCATCATGCCCGGTGTTCGGGGTGAACGGAGTGAGTCAAACTCGCGGACGTGAAATAAGTTAAATAATTCATACTAAGCTCATCCAGTCGTAAAAAATGGAGAAGGGAGAGTGACTAGTGCAGTAACAGCAAATGCATCCATCATCGGATTGCACCGGATTGCTCCGCTCACTGGGAAACCGGCTGGTGGTGATGAATTTCCTCCCGTCAAAACATAACAATGACAATTTGTTGCGCGTTTTCCCATGCCTATGTCAAAATAGCACCAAACAGAGAAAATGCGTCGCGATGCAGCAGCCCCGGCGTCTGCAATCAAATATTTAATTACACGAGCGAAAAAAATGTAATCCTTCCCTTTCCCCCGGATGCGTTTCGTGCCGACAGTGATTTAATACGGCTGGTAACCGGCTGCCGAAAAGGAATTAAAAATGGATTTGACAATCAATCGGACAAGGCGCGATGCCTTGTGTCACTGTGGGTTTTTTGGGGCGTGTGGATGGAAGTAATAAAAAGTGTCTCGGAGATGATTTACTGCTGCTGCTGCTGTACAACCGAAATATGGCTCTGTTGCACTGTTGCCACAATCAACGTGTTAATAGTGGAAAGGGCTAATAAGGAAGGCATTGTAAAGCGGGCAATAAAAACAGTGTCATTGATTATTCAACTAAAATAAAACGATAATTTACAAACTATGCTCCAAATCTATGCTATGCAGTTCGGCAGCATAGCCAGCGACCCTGTGGGTTTACAGGGCGGCCCTTCCCAACAGTCCCATATTGTCTAGTGGTTAGGATATCCGGCTCTCACCCGGAAGGCCCGGGTTCGATTCCCGGTATGGGAAAAGCTTCTTTTGCTTTTTTGTGCCTCCGCAAGAGACACATGGCGATGAATATGTTAGCTTAGATGGCTCGTCAATTTGGCACTTACAATGGAACTCTACGAGCACTTTCAAAGTAAAGAGAGACTATTAGACATGTTTTGTATTTCAGTGATTTTCTAATTTGTTTTATTAAAGTCCCTGTTTGATCCGCATACTAACATAGATCGTCATCACTAATTTGGCTCGCAAAGTTTGTCGACCATTGGCGTTCGTATTTATACCAAAAAAACAAAACAAGATGCGCCCGTATATGTGCCATGTGTAGTAAGTTACTACGACTACTATTTTAGAATTATATTTAACATTATATCTTTCTTTTACTTATTCTTTTAGTAAGTATTTGCACTGATTCGATGATCCAGCAATAAAAAAAAGAACTTTCCCATACCGGGAATCGAACCCGGGCCTTCCGGGTGAGAGCCGGATATCCTAACCACTAGACAATATGGGACTGGTGAACTGAGGGCCACTAATACCCTAATTGATTCACGAGACCTCATCACAACTCGAATGCGTACACAGCAAATTTTCTCATCCTGCTTCAGTAAAGTTTTTTACTGAAACGGTTCAGTAATAGAATATTTTACTGATTTTCAGCATGAATGTCATGTTTTTACTGACTTTCAGCAAAATAATTTACTGAATTCGTTTCAGTAATACGCATTTTACTGAAAATCAGTAAAATAAGTGTCAAATAAGTCGTTTCACTGGATATCAGTAAAACAAATTACTGAAAATGCAGCAATTCATTCTGTCAAATCGACCTGTCAGTCAGAACATCAAAACAAAACAATGCGGTTCCCACTTGCTCGTGATGTGCAAAAAGTTGATTTTGTAGGCGCTTGCAGGCACCCTGGTGAAATTTAAGGTGATATTTCGGCTTACGGGATTAATTTAAAACAATGGCAGCCGTGTTTTTGTGTAAAATGTTTGCTACAATCCACTGTGCTTGCTGAAATTGCGTGGTGTCTGTGAGCGCTTACTGAACCATCTACAATTGCGGCGGCAAAATACAGTATAAAAACTGTATAGAACAACACAAAACATGTATGAATATGAACTGAGGGACTGGCAATATCTGCGCATCAATAAAAACTCAATTTAAAATAAATATTTCGTCATTTTTTAATCGCTACCAACTACTGAAAAATCAGTAATATGAGAATGGCTTTACTGGGATTTCAGTAAACGAGCTGTCATTTTGGTGAGCACCGGACATTACTGAATGATTCAGTAAACATTCTTTTTACTGAAACGATTACTGAAACTTCAGTTAAAAAAATTTCAGTAAAATTTTACTGAAGTTCAGTAAAAAAAGTTTTCTGTGTAGACTCTCTAGCCTGTGGAGCAGTTCTGGTCGACGTAATCAATTCAAGTAAACACACTGACACTCATAGCTTCACCTCAAGATGATACACAAATCTCCCCAATAGTTTAACAATTGAATCTCATATTCACAATTGCTCTCTACAATTTAGTAACAACAGTTTGGAATAAAGAAAGTAACGAAACATTGAATCTCGTCCAAGATAAAAGGGTGATTTCAACCGTTCTGCGTTTCAATGGTGTACGTTCTTTGGGGATGTGCTCCACGTTAACTCGCCCATTCGCTCACGGTAGCTCTCATTGGCTCTCATTTATCCCCACCCCTTTCGAGGAACTCAACAGAAAGAAAGGGGTGTACGCGCATGCTGCATTGCGTATTTATAACGACTTTGGCTCCTCTCTCCCCATCTCCCATATGGTCTAGTGGCTAGGATATCTGGCTTTCACCCAGAAGGCCCGGGTTCGATTCCCGGTATGGGAACATACCTCTTTTCTTTTGTTCCCGTTCAACCAATTCGATTTTGAAGAAGCTATTCAAAGAAACATTACATTGTGAGTCCTTTATACAGCCAGCAAATAATGTCCTAATACCATAACAATTTGACCAGACAAAAAGCTCTACAAGCGCTAACCAAATAGCTGAAGCGAGCACATGTGCTATAATACCGTTCGTTTTGCCCTACCAACTCCACAGCTGTAGAGCCAACGGGAACATAGCATCTTTTTTTGCACAACCGAAATGCCACACCAAGAGAGCACAGCTCGGCAGGGAGGATTTATGTTTCGCACTGTCGAGTCGCAGAAACAGCCACCACACCATCATTGCAAGTGCCATTATTATCATCATGTGCCTCCAATGTCTTTACCAATCCGTCCCCGTGTCTCGCACACATGTTCCACAAAGCATGTCTCTTCCGAAAACTGTTTGCTCGCGGCAAGAAGGGCGAATAACACGATCAAGCGCAGCACACATAAGCTCCAGCACAGCATAGCAGCAGCAGCAGCAGCAGATGATGATGATGACGAGGAGAGGTTAAGCATTGCTCTGCTTTGGTCTGCGTTTCTTAAGAGCTCGCGATCACTGAGGGAGTTGTTTTCCGCGTGCGTTCCCTGGTCCCTTCCCTGTGCCAATAGCCTTTCGGGGTGGAATTCTTAAACAACCGGGAAGATTACGTTCTCCGCCGAGTGTGGTTGCTAGAAGAGGAGGACACACACAATCAACAAAAACGCGCACAACACAACCCGTTGTGCCCGGCTCTCCATCTCTGCACGAATACGACTAGAAGGAACGAGACGCAATGATAACGAAAAGTGGATTTAATTACGTCTAATTAAGCAAAAGCCATTGCCCTGCGGATTATCATGGGACTCTCTCTGTCTCTCTCTCTTGTTGGAGAGTTTCCGTGCAACATACATGATGCTCCCCTAGAATGAGGAGTGTGTTTGTTGGGGTTAGAAACAAAAAGGAATTGCATTCAACTCACACAAAAACAAACAACACCTGCAGTTTAAGGTCAGCTGCATGGGTTGCGCTCTTCGCTTAAGCCTATCATCCTTCAGCTCCAAAATCATCCAATTATGCAACACACCATTTGATTGAAGCACCAAATTTTCCACTGCTTTTTTATTGCGCCGCCAAAAAGTGACTGACTCGTCGCTTTTGGAGGTTGTTGCATGGAGTTGCAGAAAAAAAAGTGACATAGCAAATGGGATTTTGCTTTTTCAGCTACCACCCTCCTCATTCACACCCGAAGAACTTGTGAAAGATGACGCTGAACGTTAAAGCTCCACCACACCAACAAAAAAGTGCATTTCGCATCATAATAGGACGTCGACAGTGGCAGTGGCACACTAAAAAAACGGTTCTGACCACCACACAAGCGGGGTGGTGCGGCGGGGGAATGCAAACAAAGCAACAACAAAATAGCCACCAACCACCAACCAAGCACACCAAAATTAACACAAACTGCTCTTTTTCCCAGTTCTTCGTGGGCCAAGGCGACACGTGTTCAAACAGACCAAATTTAAATATGAATGAGAATCAACAGTACAACGGGGCAAGGTGGAACACCAACCACCTACTCCTCCTCCTCCTGCACCACTAAAAGACCCTCACAATGGGGTTTCACATTACATTGCACACGGTGGTCGTCGTCGTCCAACGCCGGTCATTTATCATTCAAATGCATCTACATGTATTATTTTCCACCACAGGGCCACAGACTATAGACTAGAGAACGGAAATTTGCACACTTACAAAGAGACAAAAAGTGTCAAAAAGGGTTCCATCTAAACTAGAGCAATTGCTAGGGCATAAGCATACAACAACATTACCCATAGAGACTTCCATTAACGAAACCAATTCCCCAGTCCACTCTTCCCCCACCCAACTCGATCGTCCACCACACTTGTTTCAGATGCAAATGAGGAGAGTGTTCGCGCCAGTGGACTGGATGCTGGAGAGAAATTGAAACAAAAATCCGTTTCAAGCATATTCACACGCATCGAACTATTGTTTCGGTCGGTATGGGTTGGTGAAAAGAGGAAAAACAGCCACAAACTGTAGCGCACACACACACAGACACACAGATTGTTGTTTACGTTGTTACAGCGGCGCCGATAAACAAAAGCTCCGTTGGACGCGGGTTGGCACACCGTTAGACCGTGTTTGTTTACGGCGTCGTTCCGTTCCTCTTCTGCTGCCCAGCCGCTTGGGACAAGTAGCATGAGCGTGTGCATCATTTCGAGCACAAACCTCTTCTCGAAAGTTTGGAGAAGTTTGCTGTAAAAGCAACAAGTGCGTACCGATTGAGGCCAATCTTTGAAGGAGGAAATTTGATTAGCCAAACAAAAAAGAAGCCTTTGTGAAGGTAATCAAAGGCAGTAAAAAGTAGTGCGCGATAACTTGGGCGAGAGGAGGTCTTTGGCGGGTATGCGCTGATGTGTGCTTCATGGCAGCTATAAACTATTGAAGGCCTATTACAAACCCAAAGTGTAGATGGGTCCCCCAGACCAACCAGACGTGTGAGAGACAAAGCGCTGCATTCTCTGCCTTTTGGGAAGACGATGCCAGCATTCGTACCCGTTTGTGGTTCAAGGATCAGCAGCAGCAGCACCAGCAGACACAAGATGAATGTACAATCCTACATGATGACAATGGCCATAATTCGCAGCTTATTATCCATCCCGAACGAACGAACGAACGAACGAACGAACGATCGGACGGATCCCTGATAGAGCCTTATTTGGAGGTAGAGACGGCTGTAAATGGCCATCCAGGGGACGATTTGCTCATCAGGTATCGGGGTACAAGCGTATCTTCGTCGGCATCGTGTTTCCAGAAATTATGGACCTCCAATTCGGCTTCCAGGGTCAACCTGAAAATTACCCTACCCGAGAGCGTTTACCCAAAACGAGGCCGCTTGGAAGAGGATGTCCTAATCATAGGAGAAAATCTTCTCAACCTCAATGATCTCCCCGACCCACGCGCTTACGCTTTTCTACCTAGAAAGGAAAAGTCACACCAAACTCTACCTGAGGATATTATTTTGGGAGAGAAAAAAACATCCTCTTCTTAAGATCCCTCCACACACGCACACACGAGAAGAGATCCGAGCGGGTGTAAGCAGCAATCATCATCTGCGGGACATTCTTACAGACTACACCGCCAGCCAGCCAACCAGCCAGACACAATCTGAACTGCGCGCGAATGTAATTGTTTGGTGGTGTTATTATTTTTTATTATATCGAAACATCAACCTCGGCCCGTCCACAGAACCGCGGCCGCAATGTTCGCAATGTTCGTGACCATTCACTTTGCCGATCGCAACAAACCCGGATCATCGGCCCCGGGAAAGGTTGTGCGCCATCCAACCGCCTTGTTCCCTCTGCCCCATCACACCAGACGACCTGATTGATGAGAAGTCCCGTGAACGGGACGGTGTGTATGAGTGTGTGTGTGTGAGTAGTACACGAAAAGTTCGTCGAACTTTCAAAGTCATGGTTCACCTCACCATTCTTCGGCGCTTGGGACAGATGACGCTTGGGCGCGGGAGAAGGTAATGCCTATGTATCTCCCCCCACTCGGCCCGTTATAATCGCGAACCCCATCGCGGTGTGCTGATGGCATCGAAAGCTCAACCCGTGGTGGTGGCTCGACGAGATCATCATTATCGCTGCCATCAATCTTTTTTGCCCGGGCAGCCGCAGCGAGACCTTCCGAAAACCAGGCCGTCGCCGTCCCCCTCCCCATCGCCATCGCACCTTTCTAGACCGGTGCCGGCAGATCCTTGCCTTGTTGGGGATCTCTCATCGATGATGTTTCCGTCTGTCAGTTTTGTCTACTGGCAAAGCCACTGGGGGCCACGGGAAGGACGGGAAAAGTAGGGACGACTCCTTGACACAGTTTTTCTCCCCACCCTCGGGCACTGGAAGCGATTGACACGAAATGAACGTATCGGCGCACAAGACATCAATACGAGGAGCTTGTGCTTTTTGCAGTTGGTAGGGGCCTTCTTCCAGCGCTCAAGTATACATTGTTGTTGTGCTTGCACCGTAATAGATTCGATTATTTATTAAATAAAATAGTATTACCACCGCGCCACCGCGATCATCCCACAACACAACCCCTCCCCCATCGTCGTAGTAACTTGAAACGGGGTCCATAAGGAAACACTCCAACCCCAACTACGATGTCTCCCTCTTCTCCGGTCAGACAAAGTTGCTACAATGTTCCATATACAAGTGTTGCCCCGCCGCGTTCGATGTTGAATCGATACGCAAAATGGCCCTCCCGTCTGTGTTCCGGAACTTGGCACCCGGTTTCTTCTAGAACACGAACTGGGAACGAACGAATTTGGAGTGTTGCTGTGTGTGTTCGAATGTGTCTGTGACTTGAAAAGCTGTCCAAAATCGGCAGGCAGCCAGCCAGCAACAACAAAAAATGGAACGACACAGCATTTCAAGATAAATAATGAGGTGGTGAGATGGTGGAACAAAGCATTAAATGAGAAATTAATCTTGCAATAACCTTCAAGCCGTGTTGCTTGCCTTTTTTCTCCCCCTCTCCCTCGCTCAATGACTACAACTCAACGACTTGCCGCGCCGGACATGGACGGTAATAGCATTTTCCAAACTGATAAACCACAAGAATCCAGGCGGAAAAGCGACCGAGGAAATTGTACCGAATGCGAACGTAAAATCGTTTTGACATTTCGACCGAAGCGGAAATATTCTGACGAGCGATTGAAAAGGGCAAAAGATTGGGGAGGAGTTGGGTTATGTACCGTGTTCACGTCAATCTGCTATATCCTCCCTTCCTTTGGTGTTTTGAACCCCTCACCACCGAAAGGCATAACTTTTCTTTCGTACAACTTTTCAACATTTTTTTTCTTATTGTAAATTAATTTGGAATTTAACAAAAATAATATTCGTCGACGAAACTCTGCCAAAAGACACTCTAAATTACACAACAACGCAAAATCAAGGCTTTTTTGCCACAACTTTTGAGCCTTAAATCACGATTGCAAGTGATTGGCGCTATAAGAGAGGACTATGGGGGGAAAAAAACAACAACACCACACTGCAATAAATACACTTTTACACAAGGGCAGAACATTGTCACGTCATTGCAAACGCACACAGTTTCACACAGTGTTCGGGTAACCAAAGAGTCACACTGTGGACAAAAAGTCCCCGACGAGGTACACCCTCTGGCTGGCAACCCCTGAGAGGGAAGCATTGGAAAGTGGGGGGTTGGTGGTTGAGGTAGGAAGAGATAGCTCAAATCAACCACTTAGAAATTGATTGCCACGCTTACATGTCCGCACGACACATTACAGAAAAATTGAAGCAATAAATGCAGGTTGGTCCCCCCTTATATTACGATAAAGCATTGATTCTTCCGTAATGGTGTGTGCGAGCCTGAGTTTGAACTACGAGATAAGATAGCTGTGTACACGGCGGCACTCGAGCAGGTCGTCGGAGAGTAATACGACCATTTAAACAACATGGCCCCTTAATTTAACCCTTTTTGGACAGATCGAAGGGTCACTTTTGCTCTGAAGTCTTCCTCCTGTGGCGTCCCAGTTAAGTGGGTCATCACTGTTAGCACATTAATTCATTTACATTAATCGACGCAGTACGCAGGAATGGTTTATGTTGATGCAACGGCCCTGTGCTTACTAATTAACCACCACTGGAGACCCGTTCCCGGTGTGGTGTGGTGTGTACATGTGTCGTTTGCATAATTTAGCTCCAAGAATTAGCACCCAAAACAACGCCCGCCGACGATTAGCTTTGGAATTCCATAATTTTGGGACCATGATTACGAATTCCAGGCACGATGATGACAACACTTGCCCCAACATAATAAAAAAAACAAAAACGACACCGAGCAATCGCTTCTAGATTAGCTTCATATTAAACAAAAACGGTACCGAAGGGAATCCAGAACGGTAAACATGTTTCCATTACGTAGGCCCCATAGAGCTAGAAGGCCCTTCACCTTCAGTTGCAAGTGAGTGCACATGCAAGATTTATATCTAGGAAATTGAAAAAGAGAGTTTAACCTTCCCCCCACCCCCTTGCTTCCTTGGGACACACCACAATTCTGTGCAATTCTTTCGTTGACCCCGTGGACATGGACAAGCCAAGCAAAAGGCCCATCATTAGGCAAGCGGGACTAGCCGGCCGTCGTCGTCGTCGTCATCGTCATCATCATCGCCGTCGTCAACGGTAGTGTTCGGGTATGTTACTAAATAGAGCTGCTTTCTGTGTTCTCAGCAACTGGCAGCACAAACCTGGCAGCAAAACTGGCCCATCTCTTATTCATTACGCACACACTACTAGCCATGGCCACTCGTCACACACAAAGAAGGCAGACGGAGTGTCGCCCCAGCGAAGTAAAGGTGGCACTTAATGGCGCTGTACCGATATGCTGGTGCCACTCTCTCATCCTTTCATGTTAGCATGCGAACCGAACCAACGTGTGTGTGTTGGGGGGGGGGGGGGGGCTTCAATCGGGAAAAAGGGGTGGTTTATGTATGCAATCACCGCCACCCACCGTCCCCCTTGCGTCGTTGTGTCCACGTCTATGAGGAGGAATGGTGGCGCTGTCGTGCTAGTACCCGTTGCGAGGAAATTGACGACTGGCGCCATATGATGATGCTGCCGGTACACAGAGGCTCTGATGCACTTGCATCACGCACTGTTGCACACATGCATGTGGGGGGGGGGGGGGAGGTTGAGCCTTCACAGGAAATGTACTAACGGTTCAATCGAGGGTGAGAGTACCGGGAAAACAGTAAAAGAGGGAATGAACTCTCCACTCGCGTACGTGTTCGCGACTAATTTCCAACAAAGACTGTATTTGACGCCGAGCCCCTTGGTCGGGGGAAATGGGAGGGAAACACGGAAGAGCGAGCTAATCGTGGCCGCAAATAGTTTTGAATCGTTCTACGCCGACCGGGTCATGCCGACAACCATGGTCAACAGTGAGACCCTAAGATGTCGAACCTTTTAGTTTGTAGCTTCAAGATGTTGGTTTTATGTAGAGTTACGCGCTTTTATGGTTCATCTTGTGTTCGAGTTGCATCGAGGGGTATGACGTCATTTTCAAAGCCACGAGCAAACGAAAATGGAAGATGAAAGCACATGAAATAATGTGAGGTTACGAACCTAAAGTGCAGTGCAGCACAATGTACCACTGCCCGTACCTCTGCCATATATACATTTTATAACACACTATAACCCTTCCTACTTGCACGCGGTAATAGCAATTAACGTCCACGTCTCCTATCTCCACCATCCCCCCGAAGGTGCCGTCATCGCTTTCCAGTTTACCTGAGCCATCATTGAAATTCTACTCCACACCACCACTCCGGCCATGAAACCAGATCCCAAACTCCAAAGATCCAAACCAACACACTTCCTCTTTAAAAAGTGGTTAGAAATGTTTCCATTCCCTCGCCCCGAGGTACTGGAAAACAGTTACTACAGATCGCCGAATTCAGCACTGACAGCAGCAGCAGTTCAATGATCGATGGCGACGAAGGTGTCAAGTGCCGTACACCGCAAGACCAAAGGCGTAGGAGCCACACCAGACTGACACACTGTTCACACCCACCCAAAACGACACCAAGTCCATTTCAAATTGGCAAATCGAACGAGAGCGCGTGGTACTCACCATCACCACTCCAGAGAGCTCTGGCGAGGATTCTGAATTCACAAACGTCGTCGGACATCCGCCCAAAGCGTCGTCGAACCCTCTGAAGAGCACGTTCCCAGAGCGCACACACACACCAGCACTGAGATTTGACGGAGCGTTCGTGACACGTTCCAAAGTTCTCCCGATACGATGATGTGATCCGTCAGATATGCGCCTTGGAAGGTTGTGGGATGATTTCTAGAGGCGGAAGCAGAGGCCGCGACAACCCAATCCAAATGCGCAATAATCACTGTGTGGCGGGGGGGGGGAGGTGGCGCGAATCGTGCTCGCTTGGAAATGATTATAATAAACCAAAGCTCCTCTTATCCCTCTCTAGCCCCACTCTGTTGTGCCGACCGTACGGTTAGGTCCACACTCTAACGTTCGAGTGCCCTCTTCACCATGTACTTCACGGCTTGTACTCCACCCTCGTCGTGGTCAGTCGCTCGGAAACTGAGTGTCGGGGCGTGTGTTTGAGATTCTGTGCGAAGGACAGAATAGGACAGGCAGATCGACAGCAGGGAACAAGTTGCACGCGCACCAACTTCCACTATCAACCCCCTCTGCGTCTTCTTAATCGAATCGCTCCTCTCAGTACAAGATGATCGAATCCCAAAGCCCTTCCTCTACGAACATTGGATAAGAAGGCGCTGGAACGGGGGCGGGATGATGGCGAGCCACATAATCGATGAAACCTTCTACAATCTGCACTTGGCTGGGTCACTGCTGCTGCTGCTGTTGCACTGTTATCAGCATTAAACGCTCTCCCGTTTTCCCCTCGTGTGCAATTACCGACGCTCTTCGACGACCGATCATCATACCACGTCCGGATCGCTGGCGCAGGAGGCCTTGAATTACGGTGGCGCCACCGAGTGGGCGAGTGAGTGGACTACTTGCGAGTGGATGGAAATTTGTGAAATTGATCTTAAAATATGCAGATAATTGAACGTGCTCAGACTCTTTCCTTCCTCTCATCTTCCGCTGCTTATCACATTAGTGCTGCTGCCGCTCGATGCCGCAGGGCCCGCTAATGAAACGAAATGAATCGGAGCTCACACACAAAAATGCTGCCATGCTTTTGATTAAATAATGGAGGAATGCATATCCATGTGTGTTTGAGTGTGTGGGTGTACGCTTGCTGGTGCGTTTTGTTTTTCTTCTACAGTGATGGAAGTAAATCACTTTCCCGTGTGTCTGGCAGAAACGCCGTGTGCGTCAAACTCCAATCTCACCCACATTTTCCGTATCTTATCGTACCCACCCCCCGCCCCCTCCCCGCAGAAGGTGTGAGGGAATTTTCTCACCTCTCTCGATGGCACACGGTAGTTTTCCCATATCCATTAACGGCTTTCCGATCGAGTAGCGTCGCTTGCAACCCACATACACATCACCGAGTGTGTTGGTTTGCCCCAGAAGCTTCCCCGGCCTGGTGGGAAACAATGGATTTTCATCACGCACATGAGCGTGAACATGAGGCGCAAAACCATACACGCACGAAATGGTAAGCCCCGATCAACGGCCACCATTCGTTTTCATTTTTCAGTGTGCTGTGTGTGGTGATGTCTCGGAAGTTCCCTCATCCCCCCCTCATGCCCCATTCCATTCCCAAACGCACACTTTCTCGGGGCTGCATCAATTTGCCAAACAATCTGCAGCAGCCGCTGCAAAATGACGACCAGGCAGTTGTTGTGGCGCGGCACAGCGATCTCCTCCCCCCCTGCCTCAGGTGGGAGGTAATTGCAGCGCCCGGAAAGGCAACATCCGCTGGTGAAAGATGCGAAACCGTATTACTTTTGCATTTCCAGCGCTTCTGGTTCGATTCGGGGGCAAAATCTTCAACAGACAGAGAGGAAGCGAAGTAGGGTTAAGCGTCAAATTTACATCTCACACATCTTCAGCGTTCGCCGGATGAAGAGTTGTATGAAAAAGTGAAACTTACATCTTGGTAGGTAATTATTTCTTCTCTTAGAATCTATCATTTCTTGAGCGGTTGTTTCGTCTGCTCTTACGAAGCTCATCAATTAAGTTTCCACTTCCTTTTCCCTTTTTTCCGCCTGGCAACTCGTCACGCCGAACCGAGGGCAGATGAAGCCAAAAAGTATGATTACTTTTCCCGCCAGGACATTCCCAAATTCGCAGATGCAACTTATTCCCCTTTTTAAACTTCCGCACCACCACCAGCAGAAAAAAAGTCCTATTCTTTGCCGTTGTTCTCCAAAACCGACAAAAAAACGGACACGGGAATTGAAAGCAATGGTTGCTAAGAATATCATCTTTCCTTTTTTGGAAAATTCGTCCATCTCCAAGGCCCGAACCAGACACACACCGGCCAGCCCAAAACCGGTTCCCCATGACGACGGCGAACTCGATTTATTCGTGATGCGAAAATTCCCACAAACTAATACACATTTGCTGCACAGCACTTCCTCTGCAACTGCAGTCGCTGTGCAGCACTGAAAAGAAAGGGAACTGAGTGAAGCCTCAAAAAATAAAACAGGAAACGGGGAACGACACACGGTTTACGTTGGTTCTCCCTTCCTTGCTGGAGCACTATTTCCGATAAGAATACGATAAGGGTGAGCGCGTGTATGCGTGTGCTGATAAGATGTTTCTCGCTAGCGCTTGTGGAACTTACCTTTTTCGTTGGTTTGGCGCACCCGCGGGAATCAATCAACCCGAGGGCGGACGGTGGCTTTGCCGGCGTCGTTTCGGTACCGTCCGGGGTCGATGGAACACCACCGGCCGCCAGTTTCTGCTCCTTGCCCTTTTCGGCCAGCAGCTTCTCGCTCACGTCGGCGGCAGCTGCCAGTTCGAACTTTTTCTTGATCGCCTCCAGCGCGGACCGGGTCGTGGCGGCACTGGGGATGACCGATCGGGTGCCCAGCTGCACGTCGCCGCCGGCGTCGGGATGCTGCAGCTCCAGCATGATGACGATGATGACGGGTTGTTGCTCTCACTCCCCCACCCGGTGGCACACGAGACGCGAGGCTTCACGAGAAATGCACTGGCAAAGGTCAAGGCTTTTGTGCTGCTGCGTTTTCGTGTGCAAGCAGAACGGGAAGCTTTTGGGTTGTTGCGTTGTAACGAGCGGTAGAAATATGGGTTGCTTTGATGTGGGTTCCACGCCACTCACACCAGCAGCAGAAGACGCACACACACCGCTGTTGCCCGGATTACCGTAACGGATCGAAACATCAACATTGACCTCCAGCAGCACCAACAGCAGCGGGATGGACAGCGCGAAAACAACGACGCAGAAGAAGCGGCACACAAATCCCAAAACAGAACACAGCCGTTCTGAGCGCACACAAAAAGCTTAGACACGCACACACAGCCAGCCACCAACACGAAACGATGGTTTCGTTTGTAGAAAGGCTATTTTGTATCGTGCCACACACCTTCACACAAAATGGGCCAAAACTTGCTTGCAGACGCCGCTGCTTCGGCGGTCGAGGAAAGGTGAGCACTCGAAAAAAGTGCACCGGGAGAATTGTAATGCAAACGAACACCACCAGCTCTGCACCCGCACGCTATTGAAATGCAACGAGCTATACAACAAGACCACCACCACACACGGGAGGGATTGATCTTGGGGTCAGGGGCAGGGGCCGGTTTCGTTCCGGTTCCGTTCTCTGTTTACACTCTGGTAGCTTTTGCTACTTAGTTTAAACAACTACACAGTCACACAAAAAAGAACACACAATTCACACTGCTCACCGAATGGAAAATGTTTTTTGTTTGTATTGCAGCACACAACACTCGTGTAAATAATGCACTTTGCAATCGATCGCGAATTTTGTATTTTTTCCCCCTTACTATCGAACAAAGATTCCAACACACTTGCACCAAGTTTGATGACTCTTTCGTATTTTCCAAACACGCGTCTTCTTGCAAATCTTTCCGAAAGGAAAGATTCTAAAGATCCTTTTTGCTTACACTTGGTTGCAGGCTATTTGTTACCCACAGTTACACGACACACACAGAACACAACAAACGAGCGACGGATTTTGGATATGACGGCACGACGACGAAGATGCGCTGCGAAAGAAGCGGGACACACACGCACATGCGATCCGTTCGCTGGCGGGTTCAAAATTTAAATGAAAAAAAGCTGCACCGTTCGTGCCGACACAACCACCGCGCGAGCACGGGCATCTGAGATCGGGCGCACCCGAGAGATGTGTTGTCAAAAACGGCGCCGCTGTTAAGGCGCCTGTACACGGTCTGTGCGCACACTTGTATGCGTTGGTCAAAATATGGCCCTGCGAAGCCCTTTCTGTTTCATTAATCGTGTATTCTACACTCTTTTTTGAACATCGCAAGTCTTTTTAATTAAATTTAATTTAGTTTTGTATTTTTATGCATTGCATTGCTCAAAGAAAGTCCTTTTTATGCTATTCGGGTGCTTTTTCGAGAATAATGAGAGCAGCAACACCAACGCTGTCGCATAGACCACCGCCTCAGCACATTTCCCGGTAGACAAAAGCCGGTTTTCACGAGCTCGTTAACGCTCCAAATCGGCGAGATTTTCCCTCGCTGGCGAGCGTGTTTGAAAGTCACTGTGAAGGTTTGTGAGGGTTCAAGATGGCTGCCAAAAAGCTCGCGCTAGTGTCCGATTGTGGCCACGCATTGAACCCACGGGCTCCTGCATTTTATGTGTGTGCCGCAAGTGTGTCGTCTCACTTGCTCGTACATGTGCCACTATCGCTTCAGCTGACCTGATGATGGCCTTTTATATACAGTCTTCATTTGCTGGTGATCTTGACGCTGAGGGTACTGTAGTCGATTTCGATGCAAATTACCAACAAAATTCTACACTCTGCACATTTACATCAACCACGGATTTTGTTTACATTTTCCACACGTCCATATGGCGCGAAAGAGATGACATGATACAACGAGCGAGAACGCACACAACTCGGTATACGATGCGCGTAAATTGTCACCAACACAACGAAAGACATACGGACAAAGGGTACAAAAGCTCACTTCGAAACGAGCACTGTAGGCAAGTAAAGGAAGGGAAAAGAAAATGAGCAGGATGCAGCGCTTTTTGAACGTCAAAAACCCTCGCCATGTTGAACGGGAACTAAGCTCGCATCCGAAACGTAAACAAAGCGGTTGACATCGAAGTCGAAGAAAAAAAGCAGCGAAAAAGTTTCTGTCCTCCGTGGTGGTGCTGCTGCTGCTGCTGCCGTTGTAGCCTACCGTTCGATACGCCGTGTGTTTCGTCCTGTCTTCTGTGGTGTTTAGTGGCGTGATTCGTGTTTCGTCCTGTCCGCCCGTGTCTTCTCAACTAGCCACATCGTCCGCACGGAAGTTTGCGTCTTCCACCGTGGGAAGGATGTGGGATTCATCGGTGTTTCTCAGCACACGTAAGTAAACTGTTTCACACCAGCCAGTGTCACCAGTGCTCCTCCGCGAATGCTAATCGTTGTTTCCCCCCACCAACCCCAACAGTGACCCCCAAGTTCTACGTTGCCCTTACCGGCACATCTAGTCTCATTTCCGGACTGATACTCATCTTCGAATGGTGGTACTTCCGGAAGTACGGAACGTCTTTCATCGGTGAGTGGTTACGAGGGAGGAGGTCGGTTCGTCCACCGGGTCCATCACTCACATCGACTGTTTTCCTTTTCTTTTAGAGCAAGTCTCAATCAATCACATCAGCCCGTGGATTAGTGGCAACGACAATGGGACCGATTCGCCGGTTCCAACCACGGCGAGCGGCAGCGGTGGAAGTGGAAGCGGCAGCAGCGGAACAACGCAAAGCATGCCGGAGTGTAAAGTGTGGCGCAATCCGCTCAATCTGTTCCGGGGCGCCGAGTATCAGCGGTTCTACTGGGCCACCCAGAAGGAACCGCTCACCTTCTACGACATGAACCTGTCCGCGCAGGACCATCAAACGTTCTTCACGTGCGAGGGTGACGCGGGGAAGGCCGAGTACGAGATCATGCAGACGGCTTGGCGCGAGCGCAACCCGGTCGTGCGCATCAAGGCGGCCAAAAGTGCACTCGAACTCAACCCGGACTGTGCGCCCGCCTACATCCTGCTGGCGGAAGAGGAAGCGACCACGATTGTGGAGGCGGAGAAGATCCTCCGCACCGCGCTGAAGGTGGCCGAGGGTAACTACAAGCGGTCGCAAACCTTCCAGCACCAGGGGACGATCGCGGAAGGCATCCACCGGCGGGACACGAACGTGCTGATCTACATCAAGCGCCGGCTGGCCATGTGCGCCCGCAAGCTCGGCAAGCTGAAGGAAGCGGTCAAGATGTTCCGTGACCTTACGAAGGAGATCTCGCCCATCATGAACGTGCTGAACATACACGAGAACCTGCTGGAGGCGCTGCTCGAGATGCAGGCGTACGCCGACTGTCAGGCGGTGCTGGCCAAGTACGACGACATCTCGCTACCAAAGTCGGCCACCATCTGCTACACGGCGGCCCTGCTGAAGGCGCGCGTCGTGGCGGAAAAGTTCTCGCCCGACGTTGCCTCCAAGCGCGGCCTCAGCCCGGCCGAGATGAGTGCGGTCGAGGCGATCCATCGGGCGGTCGAGTTTAATCCGCACGTGCCGAAGTATTTGCTCGAGATGAAGCAGCTGATACTGCCGCCGGAACACATCCTCAAGCGGGGCGACTCGGAGGCGCTCGCGTACGCGTTCTTCCATCTCAGCCACTGGAAGAACGTGGAGGGTGCGCTCAACCTGCTCCACTGCACCTGGGAGGGCACGTTCCGCATGCTACCGTACCCGCTCGAGCGTGGCCATCTGTTCTACCCGTACCCGACCTGCACGGAGTGTGCCGACCGGGAGCTGCTGCCCGCCTTCCACGAGGTGTCCGTCTATCCGAAGAAGGAGCTACCGTTCTTCATCCTCTTCACCGCCGGGCTGTGCTCGATCACCGCCCTGCTGGCACTGCTCACTCACCAGTACCCGGAGTCGATGGGCATCTTTGCCAGCACGACGCTCAGCTGGTTCTCGCTGCCGTTCCACTTTGTCAAGGAGCGCATCGAAGCGATCTGGCCCTGCAATCTGCTGCAGCAGCTTTCACGCATTTAAACTTGCCATCCCCCCCTTACCACCTCCCTTCTCCCTTCATTCCTCACAAGTGATTGTGGTGCGTGCAATGTCCGCGGGCTCTATTTTTCGCGCTCTCTCTCTCTTTACGCCTCCTTACGGGCTTATTTTAATTCGTTCCTGCCTATTACACTACTGCTGCGGCTTCTTATTCCGCTAAAACGCTCCCAAACCTTCCCCAACCCGTGGGCCGCACCACACCTCGGTCAGCAGCATAGAAGAAGAGGGCAGTGGAAAAAAGGCACGAACTAACTTAATCCTCATGAATGTCTTAAGCACAAAACAAACAAAAAGAACCTAAAAGCGCTTATCAAAGGCGTTGAGCGTGCGAGTTGAATGTTTGGCGTCGTATGGCCACGCCGACAGTCAACGCCCGCGTGAACGCTGGGATAGTGCGGCCGATGGTTTTGCCGGCTAGCTGCGGGATGAAGATGGTGGTGGTGGGGGATGGTATTCGTCCACCCCTCCCTCCTCCCGTGGCACGGTGTTATTGTAATAAATTTATGTGAATGAATGTAATTTAAAGCGACTACTGTGTGCGTAAGGATAGTATTGTACTACGCGGTGGTGTGTAAGCGCAGCATCGCGCCTCTTTGGTCTCCATTTTATGTCGTTAGTTTTGTTCTGTGTGTGTGCGAAACGTGTAAGAGTAAAACATTGAATAAAATAAAACTATAAATTATTGAACAGAAGTAATCATACAAATGAGCATGAGAAGAATCTTCGTACGTGGTTCATTGTTGTTTTGATCGCGTGTCGTTCGCGTTTCATAGGAATATCACATTGATTCGTTTTTTAAAAGTAAAAGCAATAATAATTCTCGTTTTATCTTTTTCTAATAAATTTGTTTTATAGGGAATAATTATGATTTTTGTAAATACAACTGATCGATAATCACAACATGATCAATAACAGCGTGAGAGCAATCGAATCCAAAATGTGGGGGAACAACCCTGCAGTACCCGTGCAGCGAAAAAAATCGCTATGAACACGTGCGACAAAAGGTACATTTTGTAACAGGAGAGCATGGTTTTGAAGGAGTAACAACTTCCCACTCTCCTATCTCTCTTATCCACATTTTATTTGCATTTTAACCCACGCACACACACTACCGATCACTTCGTCCCATGGCTGATAACAAAAAGGACACTCGACCAATGGGAGCTTATCACGCGCTGCGTATCGCGATAGTGCGTGTAAGAAAAGGAAAACTATAGTTGCAGTGTAGAATCAAGGTGGAATATAGAGGATGTGTCTTCTTAGCGTTTGGCATGTTGCCATTTTGAGATTCAGTTTGACAACAGCCGTCGATATTTGTTTACAGGCAGCAGCTGCATTATAACGTGTAAAATGCCGTGGAGTGTGGATGCAAAATACATGTTTTTAGTGCTAAACAAATGTTTATCAAACGAAAACAATTCATTTATCATATCCAAATACCAGCAACATTCGTCGCATTTGACAACTGCCGTCGATCCTGGTTTTGTTCTTTTTTCTAAAGCCTCGATGCCCAATTGTTCTACATGACGACACCTCCTTTCTACCCACTTTGGTGTAGAATCACGATCGTCGTTGGTGCTACTACCGCATGGCATGTTCTGTTTCAAAGGAATTTGCAGTTTCCACCGGTACCGGATGTGATGTGGAGATGGAAAACGGCTTTCCTTTTCTTATCAGCTGATCAGATGTTGTCGATCATGTTGACTCTTTCCCTCTAATAAGATTGTACGCGCATGATAACGTTGCCACGTGTACGAAAGGGATAAGGGGGGGCTAAGTACGCCTGAACGATCGACGCCATTAAAATTAGCAATGGCCGCAATGATCTGTGCGAAAGAAAGAGTACACTGTATGAGACACGTGGGTTAGTGTTTTCGATAGGTGTAGGGCCCCCTGATTTTCATGATCGTCTGATACTAAAAGTCGAAAATAAGCCGGTTTTGTTTTTAAACCGCTTGAGGGTAAAAATGGCTGCCGGATGCCTCCTACCCCGTTCAGCGTATTCACCCTGTTCTCAGAGTCTTTGGAACTCGCGTGTGTTTTGAGTTTTGTGTAACTGGCGATCACGTCATGTGAATGTGGACTAATGTGGAACACTTATGCTTGTTTTCCATTTCATGCTGGCACGCACTAACTGATACGAAGCACGTGATGAGCTCCCATTGACCAAGAATCCTTTATGTTTTTATTGGCTAAAAAAGCAAATAGAATGTCAATAAGAGAGTCAGGAGAACGGGAACTAGTTACCTCAACAGAATCATACTCTCCTTTTACAAAAAAAATACCTGTCGTCGAACGTGTTGATGCGGATTGTTTCGTGATCCTGCAGCGCAACTATAGTTTTCCTTTTCTCGCACGCACTAATTGTTGTTACGTGAATGAACTACTACTGTGCGCAATGGTACTAGTTTGCGCGATGGTGTGTGCGCAGCATCGCGTACGCTTTAAAACGGCTCCATCGTTGCTCTCCATTTTATTATGTCGTAAGTTTCGTTGTGTGTTTCCTTCGCGTTCGCTTCATAGACAATTGCTTCGTGTATGGGAGCTTCATTTCTTTCTTTTTTTCTTTCCAATATTCACCTGCCGGTTGGGCCTTCTGTTTAATGTTTTCAATATTTAAACGATATTTTTATTATCAATTTTAATCATTTGCTGCAAACGCACAGCTGTGTGTCCGATTTATCATCATCTTCTTTCCTATAAAAAAGTACATGGGGCTTATTAAATGTATGTAACATGGGAAAGGGGATAGGAAGGCGGTGGAGGATGTAGAAAAACGGGAGCGGGTGAGAAGGCGGCGAGCGAGGAGGTCCGGTGTTGCTTTTGTGAGTGATCATTCGTATAGAGTTCGACGTGTTTGCGCCAACTTTTGTTGTCGCATTTTGATTAGGAGAGCGGTGTGTAGCGATACAGTACAGTAGCAAAACGGGTGTAGTTCCTTCTAAGGACATGTTGGTGGTGGCGTATTTATCCTCCCTTCTCACTCCTTCTCTCTCCCGTGCAATCTCTATATCTCGTGTTTAAACCATCCTCTCACACAGCGTAAGGAATTCGATTCATTTTCAAGGCTTTTCTGCGCTCTGCAACGGCGGCGGCGGCGGAATTGTGGATCGATTCGATTTTTTAAAGTAATAGTAATAATAATCATAATTATAAAAGTAATAATACACAGTTAAATAAAGGACGAAAATAGAAAGAATTAAAAAAACATTAAATAATAATCAAAATCAGAAAATACGAAATAAAAAATAATAAACCCAAAACAGAAAATCCTGCTGCGCATTTTCTCGTTCTTTCTCTCTCTCTCTCTTTTTCTTGCTATTTAACGATCATCTTCCATTTTTCCATTATGCTTTCTGTTTCTCTCTCTATTCAATCTTTTTTTTATCTTTTTCACCTCCCTTTACACTATGCTAAGAGCAAACGCCAGTGTGCGTGATGAACCTTCTTCCCCTTATTAAGTGCTTCTCTTCATCTAGAGTACCGACGCATCGCCGCTGCTCACAACACCGTCAACAACATTTGCCAGCAAGGTGGTGAATTGATTGGGCTTTTTGACATTGAAACAATCGACACAACAACTTAACAAATAAACACATGGACAAAGTGTGCGCACACACTCACACACAAACACACTCATTGCCGGCTAATCGAGGAGATGCGGAGGGGCAAAAAACCAGCATAACGCGAGCCAAAAAGGGACACAACAAGGGTCAAAAGATCGTAGAGGATGGGGGGACCGTGATCCCTTTGACGAGAGCTGGGCGCGGGAATGACAGACGACTGCAACTGCAAGTGCCCATTTAATGAGCACTTTACTACACTTCAATCCATTCATCTAACAATCTTTCGCTGTTTTGGGGTTCTTCTTTCATGTCTTTCCCCTCTCTCCCGTTTTTTCCCAATCTATCTAGATTTGATTGTTATTAAACATGGCACTTTGCTAACGGTAAACACGCACACAGATACTTTTAACATCATCATCATCATTCGCTCGTCTTGGCGCTGTCATTCCCTTCCCTTCCCAATCAGCCATTTCGGTAGGTATTGTGCTCGATAGGATTCGGTGTCTCCACTGCCCCCCCAATAAATGCACTCTCCCGCTTTACTTCTTCATGTCACTGTCAACTCGCGTGTAAAGAGGACAAAGGAATTGCATTATTTAAAAAAAATAGGAAATAAACAAACGGGCAACATAAACGTTACTTTTAAAACCCATTTTAAGATATGATGTTTTATCCTTGGCTCATCACAAAAGTATCAGGAATGTGAACAAATACGCGCTCGCTGCACCTTCCCCACCAACACAAACACACACGCACACACACAATTGTTGCGCATTTTACATAAAAATCAACTTTGATATAAAGCGTACGTACAATATATTAGCCAGATATGCACGACAGGGAGGGATGGAAAGCGTGGAAAACATAGAAAGGAAATCATCTCCTTATTACGCGCGCGCACACACTCACACATAACACATGGCGCCACAGTTACCACACAGTCCCCCCGTCAGTCAACAAACCGGAAACCGTTAACTACTTCGATGGTAAATAGTTGCAGTAAATGTATTGTTAGAAAAATGTACATTATTGCAAATGTCGATGATATATCCTTCCCTGTCCGTGTGTGTGTGTTTGTCTGTGTGCGGTCGTTTGTTTTTGATACTTTAATTGCATTTTCTACGTTACCCACACCGCAAAAAGCGTTTTGCTCGTCCCGTTATTGCTGGTAAACACACCGATTTACGGCCTAACCACCTGTTGGTTTCAGTTTTTGTTGTTGCGCGCTGTCCTTTTCCTCCCTTTCTCTCTCTCGCTAACTGTCGCTCACTCGATCCTCCGTAAAAAGGTTTGCCGGAATGGTGGTTGGTAGAGTTTTGTGTTGGTGTTTTGTTTGCGAATGATACTACTACTGTTGCTGCTGCTGCTGCTGTTTGTTGCCATTGGAAGACGTCTTTCGTCAGTTGCTGTTATCTTCGCCATCGAGCGATTCATCCTGCACCGAGATCGAGTCGTTCTCGCGCTTCGGCGTCAATCGGGTCGAGCTCAAACTGCCCATTGCACCACCTCGTCTGAATGGAAAGGAGGAGAAAAAAGAGATTAATTTAAGCGTAAACGAATGTACAAGAACATTAAAAAACAAAACAAAAAATTCACAACCGAGCAGAAACGAAATTAAATGATTGAATATTAACTCTCTTTGCGTGAATCACACTAGGTTAAAGCACACGCTCATTTAAAAGGTGATTAGTACATCAACAAAACAACGCACTGGTATCTGTCAGGAGGATTAGTTGATGAGTGCGTAAAGTAAGCATTCAAGGTACTCTTCGGGGGAACATGCAAACAGTTGCAAACTCGATTCTATTCTATAAGTTCAGGTTCTGCAGGGGAACACAACAAAGGCACTTTGCAGTGAGAGGATAGTTGGTTATTTTAACAGTACATGCTGCAAAATCCACTCAACGTAACACACACGTGTGGGGAAGTGGAAGATGTTAAACAGACAGTAGAGTAGAGTTTGGTGGTTGGGGGAGTGTACAACTTCATAAACGAAACAAAATCACAACACCACACGACACACCACTCAAAGGGAAGCGTCAGCTTTCGCGTCAGCAACTTTACCTGCACCGCATTTACTCTAGAGATAGTCGAGGGTTTCTCTTATCACATCCTTGAAATTCGTAAACAGTGTGCGTGTTTATGGTTGTGTGTGTGTTCTCCACCTATTCATTCCACACCTTCATTCAGCCTTCTCTCTTTGTGTGTTGTTGCTTAACGTTATTGTGTGTAATAACATGGAACAAAAATTCAACTAATTACCCCCCACGAGGAGTTCTATTGCGTGCCCTACTGTACATATTTAAAAACTAAACACGACGCTAAAAGAGAAGGCGTATCCTTTCCACGGGGGAGGAAGTGGAGGATAAGGTCGCGTTTCCTTGAGATGTGTGTTCAATTATTTTTTCGAGTCTTTGTGTATACTATTGTAGTGTAAAATGATTGTTTCGTGGTGATCATGGTGGTATATAAGAAAGTAGAGAAATATTAACACGTCTATCAGTTTCAGTTACAGTTCGGAAAGAGATGGTGGTGCCACACGACGTGTATCTGTAGCGAACTTACCTCAGTTTTGATTTGAGCGCATTCACTTCCCGCGATAGCGCTTCGTGGCTTTCAAGCATATCTTCGCACTCGCGCTGGGCCTTTCGTTTCAGTGTCTTTTCCTTCTGGATTTCTTCTTCCGCCTCGTCCAGGTTGCGCTTCAGCGTCTTCATGCGGTTGTTGGCCTGCACGGGGGGAAGCCAGAATAAAATCAATCACTCTGTTACCAATCCAACTCATCCACCATTACACATACCTTTTCGATCTGCTCCTTGTACTGATCGGCATGTCGTCGCTCGTCTTCGATGTTCATCGTCAGCTCCTTGATGCGTTTCTCCAGCTTGCGGTTAGCCTTCTGCACGGCCAACCGTTCCTTTGTTTCGTTTTCGAGCTGCTTCTCCAGGTTCAAGTTCTTCGCCTCCGAGGCGGCCGTTGCCGCCTTCAGCTTCGTGCGCAGTGCCGTCTCCTGCTCGGACAGCTTCGCCTTCAGCTCCTTGTTCAGTCGCTCCAGGCCGCACTTGAGGGTTTCGTTGTTCTGCGAGTTCGACTTCTCCGTCGCCAGCTCGGTGGTGAGCTGTTCGATTGTGAGCTGGGCCTTGCGGTTTCGGTCCACCATTAGCTCGAGGTTCGATTGCTCCTCCTCGAGCTCCTCCTCCAGGGCGGCAATGCGGGCCTCCAGGCGTCGCTTTTCGTCGATCATGAGCGAACCCTTGCTGGAGTTGGAATTGATCTCCTCCAGAAGCTCGTCGCGTTCGCCCTCCGCGGCACGGCGCGCCCGTTCCGAGCTGGACAGATCCTCGGTCAGCTGCATCAGGTCCGCCTCGAGCGTCTTCACCTTGCGCTCCGACTCCTTACTAATGGCAGCTAACTCCTCCTTAGCCGCCTTAGCTTCCTCGGCGTCACGGATGGCGTCCTTGATCTGGGCCTGCAGCTTTTTGGCCTGCTTCAGGGCATCCTCCTTCACCTTGTTGTTCATTTCGAGCGTCGCCTCCATGTCCTTCAGGTCGCCCTCGAGCTTCTTCTTAGCAGCGACCGCTGCCGCACGCTGTTTGCGCTCCTCGTCCAGCTCGGCTTCCAGATCGCGCAAAGCTTTCACCAGCCCGCGCCGCTTCTCTTCCGACTGCTCCTCCTTCGCCTGAATGTCGCGTTCGAATTGTGCGCGCAGGGCTTGCATGTTAACCTCCAACCGCAGCTTGGCGTCCTCGGTCAGCTGCAGATCATCCTCGAGCTCTTCGTTTTGTGCTTTCAGTTCGGCCAGCTGGCTCTCGAGGGCCCGCTTCGCCTTCTCTAGCTCATGCACGTTTTTGTCGGCTGTTCCCTGCAAGATCGAGCGTCCCAAAAAAAAGCGAGTCATTAGAAGTCAAAACCAAATCAAGCGCATCTTTTTACTAACCTGTGTATTTGCCAGCTCATCCAGCTCGTTCTGCAGACCCTTGCGTTTCGTTTCCAGCTCGTCGATCTTCTCGAACGCTTCGTCCAGCTCGCGGGTAAGTGACAGAACCTTCGTTTCCTTCTCGCGCGCCTCACGTTCTGCTGCGTCGCGTTCCTGGGCCACTTGCTCGCTGATGGCCTTCTCTTCAGCCAACACCTTGTCGAAGTTCTTCTGCTTCTTCTCCAGCTCCAACACCTTGGTGCGCTGCGTGTCAAGCTCGATCGTGGCATCCTCCAGCTCGGACTGGATCTTCTTCTTGCTCTTGTCCAAACGATCGTTGGCAGCCTGCAGCTCCTGGATCTGGCGCTGCAGCGTCTCGATGTCCTTGTTCATCTTCTTCTTCGACTCTTCCAGCTCCTTGGCAATGTCCGAGTCCTCCTCGGAGCGCTTCTTCATCTCCTGGATGGTAAAGTTCAGCTCGGCCAACTTCTTCTCGTAGTTAGTCTTTGCCTCCTCGTCCTCTTCCAGCTGCTCCTGAAGCGCTTCCTTCTCCGACTCGATTTGACGCAGCTTGGAGCTCAAGGCAAGCTTCTGACGCGTTTCCTCCTCCAGCAGCTGTTGCGCTTCGGTCAACTGGCTCTCCAGATTGCCGGCGCTCTTGATCGCAGCGGAAGCCTTCAGCTCAGCTTCGTCCAGTTGTTGTGTAATGTTTTCCGATTCTTGTTGCAGCTTGGTCACCTTATCCTGCAGCTCGACACGAACACGATCCACATCCGCAAGTTTCACCTAATGATAGAAAAAAGAAGGCATTAGATCCATTGCAAAAAAAACCTTCAAGATGAACTGATTGTGGATGTACAATTGACCAAGCGAGTTTTATAAAAATATGAATGATCGTTGACGAAACACCAATTAAAAAAATCATACTTCGAAATACTCAACGTAATCCTATAACGTTGCGACAAAAGCGCAACAAAAACATTAACGGAAGAGGCATGCACGAGAGAAAGAATATTGTGTCAACTTCAAATCGTCAACTTCAAATAAAGCAAAACAAACTCGGCTTTTCTTCCACTGCTTGCCATACCTGCAACTCGGCGATCTGTGTTTCCGCCTGCTTGCGTCGACGATCGTTCTCCTGGCGCGATTGGTTGACGTTGCGCAATTCGGTAGCAAGATCCGCATTTTCCGCCTCGAGCTGCTGTTTGCTCTTCTCCAATCCGCCCTTCATCTTCTTCAGATTTTCCAGCTGTTCGTTAATGGAGGAAATCTCTTGCGCATGTTTGTGACGCATGTCCATCAGCGTTGACTCGTGGTTGGCCGACTCGTCCTCCAGGGTCTTCTTGAGGGTGGCCACCTCCTGTTCACGCTTCGAACGCAGTTCTTGTTGTGCTGTAATAAAACATACCGAGTCGGGTTTAATGCAATTGCTTTGGACACATCACGTACACATCCCATCCACCTTTCACGCTCCTTTACTTACCAGCAGTGGTGTCCAGCGAATCCAACAGTTCGTTTTTCAGCGCCTCGAGTTCTTCGTTCAGATCACGCTTCTGCTTTTCAGCCTTGGAGCGAGCGAGCTTTTCCGCCTCGAGATCCTCCTGAATTTCGGCCAGCTGCGATTCGAGCTCGCGCTGCGTTTTCTGAGCCGCAGCCTTTGCCGCCGACTCTTCGTCGATGCGTACGAGCGTTTGTGCCAGTTCCTCTTCGCGTTTCACCAGCTGCTGCTGCATCTCCTCAATCTGCATGCGTCGCTCGTTGATCTGCTCCTTCAAGTCTGCCACCTCCGTCTCAATCTTGCGCTTCGAGCGGTCCGCTTCCTGGCGCTGCTGATGGTCCTTCAGCAGACGCTCCTCCAGCTCCGCGATCGTCGACTCGTGCTTCACCTTCAGCTTGGCAAGATGTTTCGCCTTCTCCTCCTCCTCGGCCAGCGTCTGGGACAGGTCGTTGGCACGCTCCTCGAGCAGCTTCTTCTCCTTCACCAGCTTGTGGTTCTGGTCCTCGATCAGCGCGACGTCTTCCTCCATTTTCTTCAGCTTAGCGTCGAGCTGTACCTTCTCCAGCTGCAGCTTCTGGCGCGCGGCTTCTTCCTCCTCCAGCTGCTCCTCCAGATCCTGAATGTTGATTTGCAGCTTCTTCTTCTCGCTGGTCAGCGCGTTCACACGCTCCTCCTCCTCTTCTATTCGCGACTCCAGATCCTGCATCAGCTCTTCCAGCTCCTGCTTGCGAGCGACCAACCGGGCCCGACCCTCTTCCGCTTCAGCGCAAAGCTCAATCTCAGCCTGCAGCTGTTCGGCAAGGTGCGTCTTCTCCTCCATTGCCTGCTGGTACTTTTTCTCGTACTCCTGCGAGTTCTTCGACAAGTTCTCGAGCTTGTCGCGGATCTGGCGCAGTTCGTCCTCCTTCTGCACCAGCTTTTCCTCCTGCTTGGTCACTTCCAGCAGCGGCTTCACCTTCGTGTACAGGCGCCACCACTGCCAGTTGCGCAGCTTCAGGTAAGCGGCACAGTTACGCTGGATGATGCGGATCGCGTTCAGCTGCTGCAGCCGTTTCTGGTAGTTGCGGCGGGCAAGGAACCCACGGCAGAACGCCTGGAAGTTGACGATCAGGTCCGTGATCTTGTAGTCACGCTCCTCCTCCAGATGCGCCAGCACGCCCGCACGGAAGAAGATCTTCGACTGACCGATGCGGTACAGGTTGCTGTCCAGCTCGAGCGATTTGATCATCTGCTCGCAGGCTCGCTTACCATCCATGAAGCCCTTCGGGATGACGTTTGGCGTGAGCAGCTCGTAGCGCTGGCGGAACTCCTGGAACGGAATGCGGTTCGGGAAGCCCTGGCGGCAGATACGGATACCCTCGAGCACACCGTTACAGCGCAGCTGGTCCAGCACGAGCGGAGCATCGATCTTGCCGGCACGCTTTTCGTGGTTCGGAATGATACAACGCACAAAGTTCGGGTTGGTATTGCGCAGCGTGTCCATCAGCTTGGCCAGCTGCTCCTTGTAGAGGTGCGAAACCGTACGGAACATACCCTTGCGCGTGCGCGCACCGAACTGTGTGTCCGTTAGGGCCTGCTGGGCCATACCGACAATCTCGGCGTCCTTCCAGATCTGCACCACGAACGGATCCTGCGACGCCTGCAGCAGCGACACCACGTTCTCGTTCAGCGGATCCATGTTCTTCATCAACCACTTCGTGGCGGAGTAGTCCACCTTGCCGGCATAGTGCACGACCGCAAAGTCGGCCACGCCACGGAAATCGGTCTTCATGAACTTGGGATGCATGGAGTGGGCGGCTGCCAGCTTCTCCACGAACGACTTGTCCGTTGCCTTCGGGAACCAACACTCCTCGTCCAGCAGCGCCATAATGCCGCCCGGCTTGTCGATCAGATCGATCGTCGGCTGCAGATCCAACCCAAAGTCAATGAACTTCCACTCAATGCCCTCCCGCTGGTACTCCTCCTGCTCCAGGATGAACATGGTGTGGTTGAACAGCTGCTGAAGCTTCTCGTTCGTGTAGTTAATGCACAGCTGCTCGAACGAGTTCAGCTCGAAGATTTCGAAACCAGCCATATCGAGGATGCCGATGAACGATGCACCCTGCCGCTTGGTACGATCGAGCGACCGATTTATCCGGTTCACCAGCCACTTGAACATCTTCTCGTAGCACGCCTTAGCGATCGCCTCCACCGCAAACTCCACCTGCTCGCGGGTCTGTGCCTTCGTCACAAAGTCACGGCCCACCTTGATGCGGGGCGTCAGGAATGCCTTGGTCATGTCCGTCACGTTCAGCCCGAGCAGATGCGCAATCTTCTGGGCGACCGTGTTGTCCGGTAGCGTGGCCTGGTCGGAATTGCGCTCCTGCTTGAACGTCATCGAGCCGAACAGTAGCACCGCGCTCACGATGCGGAAGATCGAGTTAAAGTCCTCCGACGTCATGCCCATAATGTTCATGCTCTTGACCGTGGCCTGGAACTCGGCATAGTCGTCCACGCCCGGTACCGGCAGCCCACCGTTCGACAGAAACGGGTACGTCTTCACGTCGTCCAGGATGAAGCGCTCGCGCTGTTCGGGCGACGCGCCCGCCAGCAGCTGGTAGAAGATGTGGAATGTACGCTCATCCTTCGCCTGGCGAATGGCACGTGACTTCTCCAGCAGATACGTCTCGATGTTGGCGCCCGAGATGTAGCCCGAAGCGTCAAAGTTTATTCGAATGAATTTACCCTACACCATGGGGAAGAAGCGGGAAAGCAAGTGTTTATTGTACATTTATTGTTATGCATTGGTGGCACGTTTATTGATGCGTTCGAAGCGGCGGTCGATACTTACGAAACGGGACGAGTTGTCGTTCTTCACCGTCTTGGCGTTACCGAACGCTTCCAGAATGGGGTTCGCCTGAAGCAACTGCTGCTCCAATTCACCCTAATAGTCCAAACGTGATGGGAAAGAAGGAGAGAAATTAAATATATTAATAGAGAGCTTCAGAACGGGTTTTTATTTTACCACATATGCATTCACAATTCAATCAGTTAACATACTTTATCCATAGTACAACAGTACACCAATATTCAATGAATGCTCAATAACATGTACGATAATAAGAGTAGCTAGCGTCATGGCGATCGATAGTTGGATGAAACAATATTAACAGTCTGTGCGTAAATTATTTCCATCCAATTTACTGTACATTTCTAAACATTTTACCACTTATACCAGCTTAACTTTATTCTTAAACTCCCCACATTTAACCGTTCCAGAGATTTGGTGCAAATAGGTGATCATATCATCCTATTATCTTAATCCACATACTAAGCTACTGGGTGAATTGTTATGATCCATCTTAACCTACTTGCACACCATGCGCCATTTATTTGCTAATGAAACAACCCATCCATCAAACCCCGTTTCGTTACACCTGTTCTATCCTTCGCTACATACTCCGAGAAACCCCAGAACGCTGCCTCTTAATACCTGCCTGTCTTTCTGTAGAACAGGAGCTTTAGTAATTGCAAAAAACCCTCCGCACTTATGGAAGCAACCGCGCGTGCTGTCGATCGGTTGGCGGTAAAGCGATACTAATGAGATAATTGCAACATTCCATTACCCAGGGAGAAAAGCTTTGCTGGAGGTGGAGGCAAAATAAGTTGCAAATCGAATGCATTAATGAAGAAAGAAAAAGCTAACGCACGAGAGGGAATGATGATTTTATGAATCAATCGATGAGCGAACATAATAGAGCTATTAATTGGCGACAAAATGGGCTGACCAGTTGATCAGTGTGAATCAGTGTGATGCGAGCGAACAAATAAGGAATAACGAATCAACAGTAAATGAAGAAACCGACTGCATCTTTGTACTTGCAGTTGGCAGAACTGTACTGAAACTGTACTAGAAAATGAAAACACTACATTTACAAGTGAAAACTATACTAAAACTAATGCAATCTCAGATGAAAATGATATAAACAATGGCAAAACCGATCAACAACGATAAATATCCATCACAAAAAAAAACCAAAAACACTAAAACTAACTAAATAAATGAGAAGCAGTGCACGTGGAAAAACAAACAAACACCGGTGCAAAAAACAGTGCAAAACAACCAAGTGATGGGGTGCAAAATGGTGTAAGTTCGGTTACGAAAACTGTTACTATACTTTACCGATAAACTCGTATGGTGACCACCCTATAGAGCAAGTGTTTTGATTTTATCCCAACCGGTGTGTGCGGAGCGAATCAGACGATATATGAGATGATTACCGAGTATATCGGGGGAACCCATCGGTACATTTGTGGCGATTTTGGGGACGATTTTTGTTTGTTTTGTTTGGTTGGGTTTAACACGTCGGATAATAGAAGCCGGCGAGTGCGATTAATAGCACGATTTGAGAGGCGAACGCGTTCCAAAACGGAGTTCCGGATAGTAAAAGCATAAGACAAACACGCACACACACGCGCACACCACACACCCGCATTGGCATTATTAGCAAATTATTAGTTGCGTTTGCGTTGATTTTGGTCGTTTTTTGGTGAAGCATAAGCGCGTTTAAACATGGTGATAAACATATAAGGAACCAGGACGATCACAAAACAAGCACGAATGACGATTGGTAAACGATGATGAGGTTGTATTGATGGTGTTGCAGTGCCAAAGATTGATTGTTTTTTGTTGTTGGGGGATTAAATGTATATTTTGCAATTTTCGATGTTTTGATTTCAAATCGATGGCGTGTGAGAGATTTGGAAAAGAGAAGAAAGAGAAAAATCACAATCATTTATACATGGAATAATTTTGCAATGAAACGGACGGAGGAGTGTCAAAGTAAAACGTAAGCAGAAATAAAACATCGTTGCGGATAATAGTGGGGAGGAACACAGAATAGTAACAAAACAATAAACTTAAAATATAACTAATAAAACATAAAAGAAACAAAATACTTACAATGATCAGGGCTGGCGTTGGTGTCTAGAGGGGTTTGAAGGCATGTTTAGAGTCGATAGCAACGGCAGCAGCCAACAACAGGTGCAGCAATAATCGAGCAGGATGGATGATGGCAGCGCAAATGCGATAATCGAGCGCAATAGGCATTGCACAGGGGACATTTGGATCAATATCACGCCCCGTCAGTGATCAACAATGTCATAATTCAATCGAAATAGCGGAGCGTGAAGAGGCGATTTTAATGACGATTCGTGTGATTCGGTTACATGGATATGGAAGAAAAATGGAAAATAAAAGAGGGAAAATTAGCTAAATAAAATAAGAAACTAGCATAACAAGTATGGGAGTTGGATAAAATTATAGAAGATGGGATATTGCTACATAAATAATTGTTTATATTTGCCTGTAGAACGATTTGAAAGCTTATATACACGCAGCCAGACAGATCGAGCGTATGATCAAGTTGAGCCTTTTGAATTAATTTACTACTTTTCACTTCTTATTCGCGTATTGTCCTTTTTTTCTTTTTGCAATCTCACTTTGGGGAATTCCAGGCCTCGATTTGAGGGCCAGCGAGGTCCATGATCGCGAGGATATTTAACTTGCGCCACAGACACACACACATACGCACATACATATGACCCGGATTTTATTGCCCCTCTGGGTCGCTGGTTTTCCTCCGAACAACACCAAATAGGGGGACTACTCCACCACACGAGAAAACAATAATCACTAGTTTCGAAAAACCAGGGGAGGGGGGATCACTCACCACATCGGTAGCCCTCAATGTACGTACGACGGGAGGTGTTTGCAGTTTCACGACCCCTGCATACCAATCACCATCATAGCAGAGGAAAGGCAAGGGGGAGACCCCAGAGCTCTCCCTTGTCAGTGTAATTAATAATATTTAATAAAAATCAACAGCTACCCATTTTTGGCACAACCGGCCTCAATGCAACTGACATAAACACATCTCCAAGCCGCTGGTCTATCTCTCTATGTCTCTTGGCCCTCCTCTTGGCAAGCGGAGTGTAGAGATGGTGTGTCCTACGCCCGGTGGCTGGTCGCGAAACCGCGCGGAGGACATGCTGCACCGAAATCGGCGACTGCTTACGCGTACAAGTTTCGGAGGTCTCGCGGGGCCTTGCCGTTGCGACTTTCGATATTTTATCACTCTGCGGCAGCACGCTGTGTGTGTGTCTCTCTTTTACACACGGAGACATTTCCACCACGCGATCACCTCTGTCTTGCTTCCTCTCGCTCCTTTTCTCCAATCTGGGGCCCTTTTGCTTTTGCTAGGAGTGTGTAGTCGACGGTTGTTCCATGTGACCGGTTTTTGTTTATATAATTCGCACCATATTGGGCGTCATAGAATGGATTACAGCACCCGCGCGATTGAAGAGCTCTGATCACTTCCCAACCTCCCTCTCTCTCTCCCTATACACTCCCGCTCTTTCAAGTGGTTCCTTTCTTTTAACGACACGCCACACTCTAAGGGCACAAACGGAGCACACGCCTTTTATAGAATCCTGTCGAACTGTACATACAACAGCAACAAGCCGGAGCGATCTAGCAGAGGGCTTTTTGCGGTTTTTACCCCTTTACGCTACACTCGCGCATGTCACCCCACAGCTGTGCCGCCATTGAGGTTAAAGGGGGGCGACTATGGCTGTGTGTTGCTGGTGGCGCTGTTTTTCTTACGACAGTTTCGTATTTCTTTTTCTTCGCTATCTTTTGCATCACTACAAGCTTCGAGCATAGTGTTTCGGAGAGAAGCTCGTTTGGTATTTTATTGCTTGCTGCCGCACCGTTGTTGCTGTCGTCATTCATCACATTCGATTACCGATTAGCGATCGCTGCTGACAGCATATCTATGAACAGTCAATCAGTGTGAATGAGGGGGAATAGGACGGACGTGTTCGCCCCTTTTTTTTCAGTGGCACCATTCATTCAATAAAACTTTTCAGCAGTGACTATCACGACAGCCAAAACAGTTGCTCGCATGCGCGAACCTTGACCTCATCGGAATTTACATCGGGTTGCACGCGGCTAGATGATCATTCTGAGAAATTTCGTTAAAATTTGAGCCAATTACAACGAATATTGCGGTAAATCTTATTGCATTCAATTACTTTCACTCTACTGAAACTACATATGCGCTATTATGCCCTATGCTATCGTAAACTATAGCTCTTCTGTCTATTACGACACCTTCTCACCGATCATAAATGCACTTTCCCCCATAAAAGGCACATCTCGCGTAGAGCACTAAGCCCTTCTACTAATGAATTGCTTGCTTCCCAGCAGTCTATACACGGCTGGACATGTTTATTTCGCGATCGACACGGAAAGCTGCACCAAAAACCAATCTGTCGCACATTGGTCGACCGTCAATTATATTTTCATATTGCCGTGTCCTCAATTCGTACCCGCCGGAGCGCCTTATGGATGGACTTCTCCTCTGCGGGACATTCGTGGCGTTCGGCTATTCGGCATCCAAATATGGGCTTTTTCAGCATGCAAACCCTCCTCCTGTCCTCTCAACCCTGGCGATCGAAAGCTTTTACGGATTCGTATGAAAGAGAGAGTGAGAGCGAGAGAGATCGGGACGATAAGCATAGAGTGCGCCAAAGAAGGAGAAAACAGGGATCCACCATCCAAAAACCGCGACCGTACTCCTTCCACCTTCTCTTCCACATGTGGTGGTTGAATTTATGTTTCAATCTGTGTTGTCTTGCACCCAAAGAAGGGTGTTTTATTATTTTTTTACTACAACCTCTGCTCCGTCCACAAGAAAAAGGCTCATTTTAAGGCGCTTTGGTTCGATTTCGATTTCTTAGGATACGCGCACATATGGTTGCTGTGCTGCTGGCTGCATGCACAAAACACACAGATTGGAGACCGAAAATGGTAAACCAATCCACATTCGGATATGGCCACTTTTGGCGCTGGTGGTGGTGGTGTCGTGTTAGCTTGATCGTACGTTTTATTGATGAGAGAGGTGTTGCAAGCAAAACAATTTTATTACTGCAACTTAATGCGATACATTGCGCCAAAGCGGTGAGAAGTGAATTTTTATGAATATTCTACCATCTTGCTACCATTTGCGCAAACTGGAGCACTCGTGTAACGCCAGCAAACGGTCGGCGCGGATCGACATCTATCTTAACAACGCACCATGGTGGTGCGCCGATCATTTGCGCTCAATTAACGCTAGGACCACCGGAGTTATGGGTTTCCGTTCCATCATATAGCTGCTACTGTCGATTGCTCTTTCGTTTTAAAGAGCCCGGCATTACTCCGCGAGGAGCGACGTTAGAGAGCACAGAGTGCGTGGTTGAACCAATGATCGAGCTGGGCTTACCCACGATGCGAAGGCAAGCGCAGCAAGGAAGAAAAACAAGCTCATGAAATTGATCGATCGCTTACCACAGCACCCTTGTGTGAGTTTGTCAACTGTCTGTCAGGGTGCGGCGGCGGCGGCGCCGGTAGAAACACCGGGGAGCGGTTAAAAAGGTATAAAATCCGCGATCGCGTGTCGCGTGATGGATCTGTGCTCTTCAGCGAACACACCATTCCGCGTCGTCTAGTGGGAACGAGATTAATTTACCACACCGTATACTTGAGCGTTCGAAGCTCGAAATGCAACTGCTGCTGGCTGTCTTATGGAGTGTTTCATGCTAATTTTTCCGCTAATCATAAAGGGTTGCACGCGGGCGAGACGAGGCGGTGCTGACATACCGACCGAGCTCATTCATTTCCATTAGTGTGCGATAATTAATAATTAATTAATTTCTTCCTCCACAGGCAGCGCTGAGAGCTACTAGATGAAGATTTACGCATTTACATGTACCAAACAAGTGGAATCTGACAAATGGAGGCGTGTAATCTCCACGATCTCAGAGCTGGGTGTCACACTCACATAGCGCTGGGTGGGCTGCAGCTGGACAAACAGGGCAGCTGTGGCTGTTGCCCCCCCTTCGTGGCACAACACAGTCCATTGGCACATACTTTCGCTTGATGTTAGTTAATTTCTCCGAAACGGGGAAGGCAAAATTTAACCAAAGCTTCCCTTTTTTGGGGTGGGTGAGAGACATCGCACACAGCAGATGCAATGGTTTGCAGTAAACATGCAAATCACCCACCCAACCGCCGCATACATGTGTGACTATGAAATTCTTCCATAAATGGACATCGAATTGATGCCCCATTGCACCGCAACGACAGTTTGGGAAGGTGCAGTCACCATCAAAATGGCTCATTCATTTCTGACGATCCCCAAAGCTGACGATCGTAGGGGGTTGGAGGAAGGTGACGGGCGCGATTCGGCGGTTTATGGGCACTCCATTTTATGCATCCCGTAAGATATCGGACGCTTTGATGCACGCTTTGACCCACTTCTTTCTCACAGGTCGTTCACAATGTCAATGCGCAATGCGAACCATATGGTCAACATTTCGTAAGCATATTTCCTCCAGCCACTAAACTAACACTAAACTGCCACTATACACAGAGAAGTGAACGCTGAACAGGGTAAGAGTGAGTGTGTTTTACGCTACAATCTGCAGCCGACACCTACCGCGACGGATCCCTTCGGTTTCGATGCAGCGACGTACGCTAAATACTGGATAACTTTCTTTGTGTTCTCGGTTTTACCAGCGCCCGACTCGCCGGTACAAAGAATGGATTGGTCCTCTCGATCTGCAAAAAAAAAAAAACGAACAAGAAAGTAGAGTAAATATAAGTGCATACAGGGTGCGCGGGACGGCTACGTGTTGCAAAAAGTGCTCTGTATGACGACCTCGAGAAGCTGTGCTCGTCCGTCGCAAGCTATGCAAAGCTAAACCCTCTCTCTCTTGCTGTTGTTTGTGTGCTTTGCTCCGGTTCGCACGACTTGCTCGTTTATCAGCTTGACATGTTTGTAAATGACATTCCTTGCCCGAGAGACACGATCGGCTTATCGTCTGGCGAGATGATGGGCAAGGCCACTTCATAAGCCTACAGAGTTTACTTCGGCGATGACTGAGACGGTGCAGAGTATGCTGCTTTAATAGATTGTTCCTGTATCTCCACGATCTTTCTACATGAGCGAGTATAAATAGCAGATCACACAAGCGCAATGATTCCCACATTTGGCCACTTGTCCGCCATCGGACATTAGAATTCGTTAGAAAAAGGGTCACTCCAGAGCAAAACAGCTTTTCAGTGTCTAACCCAACGCAGTTAATATACTTGTTGACGTTGCGGTTTGATCGCGACCGAGACGTGAGCATGTGAGGGCATTACCTAAAAAACCCCACAAATGTCCGCACACGAAACATATGTTACGCAAAACGACAACTCAATGCTCGATCGAGAGACACACACTCACGGATCCGTTGGGCTACGCGCGCGTTGGCAAGATTTCTTGCCGAGTTTGACGATACCATAGATGGTCATCTTCGAGCCGTTTTTTTACAACTTCTCGCGACCTCATTAAGTCATTTGACCAGTGGAATACAAGAGCAAAAAAAATCTGTCATCGGACCTTTCCTACTTACTCCCTCCCGCCCCTTTTCGTTTGACGTACGGCTACACTAAACGCTTATGTCGAAGGTAAAAAGAAACCTCCTTCCTCTAGCGACTTTGTGAAAGAGCTTTACCGGGCTACACCTCTCTCGCTAACGTGTCTATGCAAATCGACAGATTCCTTAAATGGACCATTCACACTCCCATAGACACACATACGCACGCAGAAGCCTTCCCCACATCTGTTGGCGATGCTTGAGTCATCAGATATATTCACTAATTGCCATGTGTACTGGAGATTGATTAATTGCAAGACAAAAAGGTCACCGCCGACAGGGGATCAAACGCCGTACGGTCCCCTTCCCTTGATTTGGTGTGCCGCGGGGAGGAGGAGAAGCCAGGTGTCAAGTGCTAGTGTAGCAAGAAATTAATTTAAATGTTTGCTACCGTACGGCGAGCTGCAATCTATCTCGGCTATCTTCAGTAACAAATCTCGAAACGTCCGTATGGTATACAGGTAGCCAGGCTTGGGGTGCTCGGAGGTCCACTGATCGAGAATGTGTGACTTATTTGGTAATTTTCAGTCAACTGCATCGAATCGAACCGCCAGATCGTGATTGGTCACTTCAAACTAGAATGCAATTGCAGCGTTCCTCTGCAGTAAATCTACCTGCTGTTGAATAACACACTGTTGCTAATCTAATTCTCCAGCTGTGCTATTAACTTTTGATATTACTGGTTTTCCAATGACGTCAGATATTCTACGTAATAAAACGTTATTATTGTCGCCTCGTGCTCGATCAAAGGCGTCCATACGCCTGTTTGCATGTTAGTAAATGTGTTGATTCGATGGTAATATTCACGGAAGTTAAATTTCCCCCATTAACACGCTTCGAGGAAATAAATTCATACAACGCGCTACACCACCGCTGAACGCCTGGCTGAGGAGAAATACTCCCATCTTCAGTGATCTCGAGGCGGTTTAAATACGATCGTACATGTGTAGCATAGAAAAGATCGACGTGTGTGAGCTACCCACACGAAAACAACCGGCCAATTAATTTTACCCTCCACTTCACGGTGCTGCTAGGAGCAGTAGCAGAGCAGAAGAAAGCAACGTGGATGTGGTGTAAGCGGAAGCACACACTAACCGGGCGGGAAACACGTCCGATGGCAAATCCGTGGGGGGGAAACTGTGCTGTGATACAATCGTTAGCGTGCATAGACGTTCGCGGTAGCAAATTGTTCTACGATGAATCATAGGCCCGCGGCTGTTGTGTTGTTGTGCCGCAGTTGCATCCATTTTTTGCCGTCGGAGTCTATGCACTATTTGACATAGCGCCACTTATGCTGAGTAATAACGGAAATTAGGTCGAAAAGACGTGACACAACACAGCAATAAAACTTCGAAGCTTCCGTTCATATGCAAAACGAAAGCAAATACGCGCTCCAAAACCAGGGGAAGATGAATGCCATTCGTAAGCACATTGTATCGATCCTTTATATGGGTACACCCGAAAAGCGCATATTTATTAGCCATCTGTCCAATAATCTCGCGCTCCAAAATGGTAATCGCGTCCGTGAAATCAACTTAATTTTTACTCAATATGGAAGTAACATCCGCCATACCCCCCTTCGAACGAAACAATCTGTGCAGTGGAGGATATTACCAAATAACGGGTACATAGTAGTTTTAAAACCCGAATCGTACAAAAAGATCATCCTGACATACATTCGCGCGTCCCCCTTTCAAGGATAATCAACGGAGATGATAATCATCGTACAAAAAACACACAGCTTCCCTTCACGTCTCAGTGATACTTCTTCCTCTGGAATGCAACCCCCTTTAGCTTTGCGAAACATCTCATTTACGCAGATAAATTCCACCGTCGTTGAACATGTGCACTAAGTATAGTTTCGCTTTCGCTTCGAAATTGAGATATGCGCATACCCCCGCCCGTGTGTGTGTGATGCAATTACACGCCAATGCTAACGACGACCAATATCAACGATCGTCCATCTCTTGCGCACTTCGCGGGGTGAACGATGAGCGAATGGACCACCATTTAATTACACAGTGCCCTACAGTTACTCCTCCTTTCGATGAATTATATTCCGGCCAAAGACGCACCCAGCTGTGGCAACACCAATCACGACGACACACATGTCTTCGGTGTACATATTGCAAAACGCTTTCCTACGCCCAACCATATGTTGAACACTAGCTGTGCAAAAAGTGAGAGAAGATTGTTTATCAATCATAGACTCTCTCGCTTATACTGTATATCAGTCGATTCTGATTGTTACTTTTATCATGTCCTCCAGGGGAATGTCAGGTTCCCTTCTCTCCTGTTTAACACAGCCCCTAACTAAACGACTTAATTAGTGCTAATTCCCAGCGAGAAAACCCTGAACCTCTCCTGCTGCACGCACCCTAAACGATATCCTGTGACCGAAGTTATCAACAATTACCACTAATCGGCGGTCGTCAACATGCGCGCCACCACAAGAAATACGCGCGAGCTGATCAACACACAGCCTTTGGCTTACCTTGAAGCATCGATCTATAGGCGGTGTCTGTGATCGCAAAGACGTGTGGTGGCACCTCGTGCCGTTTGATGCCTTTGTATTTCTCCATGATCTTCTCGGTGTAGATGGGCAGCTTCTTGTACGGGTTGACCACCACGCAGAACAGCCCCGAGTATGTCTAAAACGAAAGAGAAAGAAAGGGAAACAAATTTATTACTATGAGTTAGAAAGGTTCGCCAGTGATGGTGATGGTGGTGGATGGCGTTGGCGCCCCGAGTGTGATGAATAAAATATCGTTATAGGTAAAAACACTGGCGCCACTGGTACGGCACCACCTTTTTGCTCATTTACCTCTATCGTTTCTATCGTGCTAGTCAGCCATAGAGCGCTATAAATATGCAAACTTTCTCATCTTCTCGTATCTCGTTGCGGGGTTGATTAAAGATATTTTGCTATCCAATTCGGTGGCAAGATGATCGTGTCGTGTCTTTCCGGCCAAAGGTAAAACCAGATTCAAAACAAGAACACGTCGTAAAACATCTTTTACATTCGTTCCTCGTCAGCGTGTCCACAAGGACCACAACACGGCCGGCCCATAATTTTTCGTCGCCTGCAAATTGCCTGCCATTCCTAGCAAGACTCGAATATTCTACATACCAAAACAATGTTGTGAGATTCTTCACATTTGCACCACACCACCCACATGGCAGTGACAAGAATGTGACATTTCAAAGCGACATGAGTTCTTCAATTATTCATGGTCAATTTATTTACTTTATTTCGTTTTGGAATATTTTGGATCTTGCTTTAAACCCTACTCACACAAAAAGTAACATTTTAAGTACGTCACTCGCGTCAGCGAATACCCACACTGGAGGAGCACCAGAGGAAGGAAGAAGTTTGTCTCTCTCTCTCTCTCTCTCCTAGTCTCGATTGCCATCCCCCCATCGTTAGGTTGTTTTTGTTTATGATGGATAATTATAGCGCTAACGCTGTGCAGTTCCAATTTAACGCACGATGCACCGCTCACACGGCTTCGAGCTGGCGGACAGAGCGAGATGCAAACACCGCTGAAGTGAATCTTGAAATAAGTGTGCAAATAACTTTAATTAACCTTCTATTCTCTCCTCCTCCTCCTCCTCCTCACACACGCTTATGAAGTAGGTTCATGGGCCAAAATCGTGATCGGGCAAATACCTAACACATCAATTAAACTAATTTGGCTATTAAACAACTGATTCTGGCACAGGAAAAGATACTGAATGGAGCGCATATTTCGCCCGAAACTAATAATAAGCATTTCCATTGTAATGACACCTCCAAAAATTAGTCATTATGTCCACCGATTGATTGCTTCCGTTCAGCCGTCATCGAGGAGGAATTGAAGACGGAAAAAATCACCCAACCCTTTCCTTCATTGACAGTCCACTTTCTTATCACCGACAACGCATCTTATCAGCGCCTGTTTGTCTAATTAGTGTGGCATTACGGGCGTGCACGGGCGTGAATCGTTGATTGGAAAGCAAAGTCTCTACCGATTGATTGCCCACTCTCTGAAGGGTCGAGCCGCTGGCACACAGCTTCTTGATCAAAGTCTTTTATACCGAGTCGCCCATGCCGAGTAAACAAACAACAACACTCGGCTTCATACCGGCAGTTTGAGTTTGCAATTATGCAAATTAAACCAAGCACACTGCTACTCTGTAAAGCCTTTCTGTACCGAAAAGGAGTAACGCTACCCGCCCGCGTGTGCTCTTTGTCGGGCGAGTTTGTTTTGCAAACAAAAGCGTCCCCACAGAGTGTATCAACAGTGCAGCAGCATCTCATCTCATCGTAAAAAGAATCCATTGCTACTGTGGCCCGTTTACAGCCTACACAAGACAAGCACACATATGTCGGTAGTGATGGAGTTGATGATGTTGGAAGACGCGGTGCAGCCGCTTGTTAGGGCCGCCCCATGTGTGGAGGATCAACATTATAAACTCTGCACACACATGTGTAGTGTGCAGGTGCAATCGTGTGGCACCTTTTGCCGTCGATGATGCATTCAAACACACAATTCCAAATGTTGGGCGTAACAAGATGAAACGCTAGTTTCTTCAGTTCCTACGCACGCCGGTTGTAGCGATTACAACAAAATATCCAAATGTAATGGGATGTGTTTGGTGAGGGTTATTCTTCCTCTTAACGACTGGAAACTGCTCCAGCGGGGTGGATCATCGACCGAGATCTCGTTCCACCCATTACATCTTATTAGTGAGGTTAAATTGATCAATAAAAACCCACCCTGCGCACAGGAAGATATCAATCGCGTGGTCGCATTCTAGTTAGCTTGTGAGCTCTCCCTAAAGCGTGTGGTGGTATCATAAAACAGAAGAAAGTCACAAAGAGCTCGAAGATCAGTCCAGGGGATGGTAAGTTTAGGTGTGTCGCCTCTCTCATGCATCTTTTAAGGGTTGTTTGTTATTTGTTCACTCTGGAACAAAACAATCTCTATAGATATAAACACCAACACACACACACACACATGCAATCATCACGATCGTATATCTTCATCTAATGTTGGTACATTTGAGTGATGATCTTCGCCCCTTGGACCGGAATGAACCGCGGTGCAAAAATACCTCCAATGATCCGAAGAATCACAGCCACAAATTCAGGATGATCCATCTCCTTCATTCTACTGCTTCCGCCATTCCCATTCCCACTCTCTCTCTCTCCTTTAGGCCTTGAGTAGAAATTTTATGTCCACAGGGCGTGGGGCTACACACACACCAGCCAGCCAAGATTTCGGGGGAGACCCCACAATACAACAACCTCAATGACAGCTCCGAAAGTAGATCTCGAACCTGTTTCACATAGTCACTAAGCAACAGCAGTTCAACACATTCCTAACGATCGTGCCCATTGCTGGCCAAACGGCGGGAGGTGTGTGTGTTGGTGGATCGGTGTTCCAAGTTGCCGAAACACGGTTCGTTCCAAAAATATTAAGTCCCCAAAAGCCCACGATTGTTGGGAGCAAAAACAGATTTTGCAGCTTATTGCCGACGCACCCAGGCGTTGGAGTTGGCGTTCTCTCTCTCTCTTTTTCGGAGGTTCTTCCGTGGAACCAACTGCGAAAGCTTCCGCTTGCCTGCCTGCCTGCCTGTCCGTGGGTCTGTGTGTGTGGGTGTCGGTTATTCAACTTTAATGGTTGAGCCTAAGCCCACACTCATACCGACGCAACCAACACCGGTACACGGAGGAAGAAATCAAACCGGCCCCAGCCGCAAGTTGACACCATTGATGAAGATCGGACCTCAACTCCCCCGGTGCTGGCTGGCGGTACTCACGCGGGACGCCAAGCGCTCACTCGCGAGATGGGAAAAGATGTGCGTGAGTGCAAAGACAAATACACAACACCCAACATTATATGCTCCCCCCCCCCCCCCTCTTTAGGTAAAGAAGCCCCCAAAGGAAGGAATGAGAGAATCCAATGCCAATGAGCGACTAACACTGGTACCGGTGGGAAATTATTACGCAGCGCTCATTAGAAGTGGGCTCTTCACACGGGGCGCGCAACCACCACCGAATCTTTCCTCTTTTTGATTCTCTTTCGTTCGAGGTGTTCCGTCGTCTTGGCGGCCGTGGTGGATTGCGCTGCGCTGATGGCATTCGTTACTGCCCCACTGCCAAGGGTACAAGGCACGTGTTCAAGGTCACTGTTTGTCCGCCGCTCCGTTAGCGTTAGAGCGAGCAGTGATCGTTTCCTCGAATCATCATGTTTCAAACCGATCGACGATACATCACGCCGGGTTTTAAAAAGGAAGAGGCAAATCAGCCGCGAATTACAGGGGCCCACAAATGGAGAGACTCGCTGCTCCCTTAAACTGTCGCCCGCTTGTTTGAAAGTGAACAGGATGTAAGTTCAAGTTCGTGATAAGCATTGAAACACCGTTGAGTGAGAGAGAATGTGCTGGGAGGGTGGGTTTTTGATTGATGATCGTGTTTGCAAATATGGCCTTCGAAAGGAATGTTGCTTTCCTTGCGTGGAATGCTAATTGTCGATCGTAACTCATCGCCCTCGAGAATGGGGGATGCTAACTTTCCCGATATTTTTCGATTAGAACCAGGCGAAGGACAGAGAGAGAGAAATGAATTGACACATTAATACCTTGAAGAATTCATCAACCAACAACCACGCCACGGTGTTGTAGCGCCATCTGGTGGAGGGGATCATCATCACAGCGCCACAAAACGACGAGTGCAGCAGCAGCAGCAAGTTCCCTGGATGATTCATCGGCACGTATTTCTATCTCGCTCCAGCGACAAAGCCGTTGACAACGTAAGCCACTGGAGAGTGGACAGGCGTGCAAAACCCGCGTCAAGTATCATCGGGTTTGATTTTAAACAGTTTCATCTTCATCGCGCCTCCTCCCTCGATGCAAATGAGAGAGAGAGGCAGAAGAAGAGAGGAGGAACCGGACACTACGCGCGCCGCTGGCCAGATTGAAGCGTGCTGCTAAATGTATACAATGCGAATAATTATAAAACTCGCGCGCCCGTCAAGCGTCATGGTCAATTGCAAACCACACAGCAGACAGTAAAACGCAGCACACAAGGGCCGCGTGTCGTCGAGTCAGCCCTACTTCGCCCCATCCCTCTTCTGTCATCCGCGTCCTTGTCTCTTAGTTCTGCAAAACTCGCTTGCATCGTGGCAGCATATACCCTCTCCTCGTCGGGGCAAAAAACGGGATGTCGGCTAAACAAAGGCACAGAACAGTCTGTGTGTTTCGCTTTCGAAGATGGATGGAAGGTGTGGAGTTATATCGTACACGGGTCACCACACCATGATGGACTCCTGATAGACCGGACGAGTGTAGTAATGTGCGCCTGACGTAATCGGCCGGACGCCATGGCTGAAGGTTAGGCGGTGCGCGCATAGAGTCGCCTCAGTTGCTTCAGCTGACTTTGTTTGGACAATCCCATCTTGCACACACACATACTCTGTGTTTTATGTCGTTTTATCGACAAACAGGAGCAACATGTACCTTTCCTTCTTGTGGCAGAGAATTACTTCATTTCCAGTTGCTTATTCTCTGTTTGCTCATGTCGCTTGTGCTGCTACATTGTTGTAAGTTTATCACAAAACAAATATGTATATGATATAAAGAATTGCGAGTTGCACAATCGGCAGACGCAATGTTAACCAGGGGGAGCAGGTTATTGACTTTGACACAATCGGAGAGTTCCACCATTTGAGGTGATCGAGATCGGGATGAATCATTCGATCGACAACTCCACGACGCATCAACATAACAGCGGTTGGCGGTCAACTGGCGACTAATAAAGATATCACAACCGTGACAAACACACACAATCGTCATGCCTCAGTACGCACTCCACTGCGCAAACCACTTCGCATAAGTACGCAAGTGAAGTAACACCACGACGGCGCGCCGGCGTAACATACCCAACACACAAACGGATGAAAGGAAAGCGGATAAATAACAATCAGAGACGACATTTTACGATAGGCTCGACATATCTTTAGTGTTTTGATTTTATCAACACTCTCTCCGAGGGGGTATCAACACGATATTCCATGCAATCACCCTACCCAAAAGCGAAAAGAGAACGCAACATGTATGCACGCTCAAAAGTGCACACAAAGTGCAATTGCCAAACGGGACGCAGACTGAACGCATCGAACATGTATGTATGCAGTGTTGACCTCCTTTCTTCCCAGAACGAAGAAGTGCAGGAAACAACGTAGGAAATGGTAGGACATGAGACACTCCATCGTGAACGGGATTCGGAGGGGGGGGGGGGGGGGTGTAGAGTCCATTAGCTTCGAAGCGCAACAAATCGGCGCCAAACGGAATGACGCAAGCCAACTTAATGGTTTCCCGTTTTCATGTTGCCATCTTTCCCCCTGCACTGCACTGCACTGCACTGCAATGGCCTGAGGTCAACAGAAACTCTTCCACCCTCTACTGTGTGTCTCCTTCTATTGCTGAAGTGACAATTGAAGGTTAATGCATCGCAGAGGGCGAAAACGATCATTTCAAACTCGGCTCTTTCACTTGGCTTCTAGGGCTGCTAGGTGATGGTTGCTGGGTTTTATGAGCGATTGTTACCAATCCGCTTACGTTGCTACCACCATGGGATGGAGCGCGTTGTGTATTAGTTTCTGTCAATTGCAGTTTAAAATGAGCGGATTATGGCGAACCATTCCCTCCTTAGCAAATCACCTGTTAATCTCCTTTAAGGCGCAGTTCTACCGCAGACAAAGGTGTATTAGTCTGTACAGGGACAGGGAAAGAAGAGAGTCCTCTCTCAAAGTAAAACTCAACTTTCCAGGTGAGAACTATACCAAACCAAACTATACCCTTGCAGGTGTGTAAGAGATACTTGTTTCAAGCCCTGAATGACTAACTGAATGAAGGATGACGTAGTTCGTTATCGCCCGGCACTAGCTCTGGACAGTTTTGTGCGCTCTTTGTGTGTGATGAATACTTTCACAATGCGCTCACAGTACCGGAGAAGTGCGATTATGAATCACACTGTTCCCCGCTATTCGCTGAATTTGACTATGACATGCAGATAAGAGAGATAATGTGAGGAGCTGATATCCAAACAGTACCACATGGCGTGGAGCAAAATATTATCATATTTCTAAAACATATCTACTTCATTTAATCTCATGCTTCTCATAATTTCCATTAACTCAGAAAGGCGCAAAAAACATAACCATATGAAAACGTCAACCTTGTTGTTAACGGAGCATTCCTTCAGCTTACCCGTGGCGGCGCCATTCTTTTAAAAGCCGCGGACTCATAATGCGCCAGCAGAGTGTGCGCCCGTTCTCTTGTCAAGAAACAAAACCGACGACCTCCAGCCACTCTCCAATAAGGCCCATTTGAAGCGCTCGCGAAGACCTTGCGCGGAGAGGAGTTGCCATTTTTGGAAGTAACACGACTACGGATGGTGGTAATACCGTCCCAGCACCGTACCAGATATGATAAATTCAGCGGCAGCGCTCTCTGACGTAGCCGCGCCATCGCATCAGCGTCGCCGTTGTCGTCGTGACCTACTACTGGCACAGCAGCGCGCCCAACGATGGACGGGGAGCAGGCAGCAGACAGAGCTGTGTCCACAACTACCGTGCGCGACCTTCTCTCGCTGGAGTAACCTCCATTAGATTGAATGGGGCACTTCTCCGACAGCGATACCGTCCAGGCGCCAGCAGCAGCCAGTCTCTGCCCGCCAGATGGTCTCTCGGACACGGCATCGATCGGCAGAGATGCTGTGTGGACAATCCGGCGGTGACAGAGATCACTGTTCTCGAGGCGCCACCACGCACAAGGTGATAATTGAACATTCAGCCCTCACCGAAAGGACACAACAACACACAACAACAAGCAAATCGGATCATCGTCTGTGATGCGAAAGCTCCGTAACTGAGAACCAAACGACGCAGTGGGGGTTCAGAGAAACTGTCACACAAGCGCACACAGGAGATTGTGGCACGAGATGGCGACAGCATATGACTAAGAGGAAAGCACCCCCCTCCCCTGGGGCAGGCAAGTGTTGAACGAAATATTATTGCCATGTTTGGACAAAAGCAAATTATGGCTTCAAACGAAAACAGCCAATTTACGCACACTGTGGAGATTTACGTGCAGGCGGCTATTGCAATGCACACCACACCGCAGCAGCACATGGGGTACACGGTACATCATTAATGCAATTGCGGAGTCCCCCTCAAAAGGCAAGGCGCAACTCTCCTACCGATATAGCTGTCAATAGGGGGGAGGGGGGCGGTGCGCTTATACAGAGCAAAATAGACACCAAAAGCCCTACACACGATTGCCCCATAGAGCTTGATGAAGGACATTTTTCGACGTTCTTAGCCGTAGCTAATTAGAAGATCTCCTATACACACCACTTCGATGCGGACGATCACGTTCGGTATGATATGACCTAGCGTAGTCCTAGAAGCTGGTAACTGAGATGATCCAGTTGCTCAAAGTTCATAGTAACACATCGATGCCGCCCCTCTTGTGTGAACATTCCGGCTCACTGCCGATGAAGGAGTTATCATATTTCATACGTTCCCTCTCCCGTCATGCATACATTAACCCAGTGAAAAGGTGTGCTGGTTTGTGAGTGCCCTCCTCCTCCTCCCGTATGCTCTGAAGGTTCCGAAGGCTCATATTTCATAGTCATCTGTGACGTGAAACCGAGGACCTACTAACAACCTCACATTCAATCACGGACACACAACAGAGTGAGGAGATAAACCGTTTTGTGGTGTTGTTGGGAAAAAGTCGTTCAATATCGCTAAAGCTCATACTGAAACAGTAGGAACTCATGACACACGGTGCCATTACGGTGCCTTCCCGAGGGGCCCTCCGTATTTAGTATGGCACCGAACCAATGTGTGGCTTTTCGATGAGTCATCATTAGCGGACCCCTCGCTAACCGGAGAGCGCGCGCACCCGTTATAGAATGGTCGTGACGACGGGTTCCGAATTTGGCAAACCGAATCACTTTGCCGCGCGCAGATATCCAAACATAGCATGCAAATGTTACGCTTTTCACCCTCCTCTTACTTCACCCAAACACACACACACACACCCTGCTGCTGTTGTTTCTAACTGATCTGTTTTTGTTTGTTTTCTTCTCTCGATTAGATCGCTTCGTCCACTACCTTCTTCTTTCTTCCCGCACTGACCGAACGAGATAGAGTTACACAGCGCGTTAATGCTTAAAGGTGAGCTTGTTTTGCTCCTGTGCCCGAAAGCAAACCCCAGATGATCGATTTCCAAGCTCCATAAAGGGGATAGTCGAGCACATATGTGTACGGCGCGATCGTCGTTATACGCTTGTCGACCGTTACAATCGTACCACCAACGGCACACACCACCGCGGATCGCGGAGGAATCGAAACCTAATCAATCGAGACAGATGATCATACGCACCCCTCCCCGGGTCACACTCGGTAAGCATGTAATTAACCTGTTGCAACGAGGCACTCCTTATCCGTTGATTGTACACGGACCCTCACAGCATCTCACAGAGATTGTGCCTCGACGTTGGACACCACCATGATTACACCACCATTCTTGTTATTGAGCGGAGGAAGAAAAAAACCAGCGAATTCACACACAGAAGGCTTCATCATGTTCGATTGCGGTGACATTTTGCCTGCACACGAGGAATTTCTCCTTCTCGAAACTAACTAGGGGAGAGCGCGGAGCACGTGCAACTGACTGCACGAATTAACGAGCTACACTCCCCCCTAAAGAGAGCTCACATTTCTTCTCCATAATTACCATTGCCGCCAACGTCATCGCTGTTGCCGGTTGGTTGCTAGGCAGGTAGAGGTTGACATTTCTCGATGCACAAAATAAAATGGCAAATAGAAGAGCAAAACAACGCCTGCTGTAACGGATTAAACGAACAGACAGACAGGCTGGAACAGCAGCAGCAGCGAAGGCAACCTTCCCATTTTACACGTTTTATAGGAATTTACACGTTGTTGCGTGTCCCATTCCATTCCATCAACGGCCTACAAACACACACACACACACACTCGGTGGTGCTCATTTGGTTAATTATTTAAGCGACGACTGTTTTTCTGCATCCCACACGCGCGGGCCCCGCTTGAGCTTTCCATTTACCTGATAGTGTAATATGCAAATGGTGCAAATGACTCCACTTACACCTTCTTGGTGTAGAGATGGAGGGCATGTGTGTGTGTTCGCGGCATGTAAGCATTTCCATTTGTAAGAAAATATTAAAAGCATTTTAATGGAAATTATTATCAGCGAGCTAGAGCGAGAACGCATTCAAATGCCTCGGTCTTTGGGCAACAACAGAAAAAAGCCAACACTTCTACTATCAGTAAACAATAAAACGGTGACGGAATGTACACTTCCGCAAGGGAAATGAAAGCTGGTTCTTTAGTACCCGCCAAACCAGGGCATGTTATATTTACGCATCAGTAGCTGCGCAACTCAATTTTAGTTTGCAAACACAAGCCCAAAAACATGCAGTAAAAGCTTCCAACTACAAGCGCTCACCTTTTTGTGCCTGGGGAGTAATGGCTGGCAGGTCCGTTAGGCTCGAAAGTGGCATTTTTGATTCAAGCCTCACGCGAGAACGAGGTTGAAAGTTTGTCAACAAACCACAGTCACCCGCGTTGTGTGTCTGTGTGTATCGCATTTCCTTCTTGTGGCACTGAAAACCTTGAAAAGCTCGCACCTTAAGCTTCTGTTCTGTGCCGCTCTGTTTCTGCTGACGTTGATTTGTAGCTTTCCCGTGGACAGAATGAAGCAAAAAAGGGCCACAGGCCATTCTGTACTGTGTATGCGCACAACTTCCATCCATGTCGCTTCCACGATAGCCAGAGCCCAAGCGCCAGAGCCACACACAACAGTCAGCAAACAAGCCCACGAACTTTGGACATTTTACATTCCGCACACGTCCACACACGTAGCGATGCAAAAATGTAGCAACTCGATCAAAGGAAGACGGCAAGAGACAGCAACACCAACTTCAAAATGCTGTATGATCTGTATCGCTGGCGCGAATGGTCACTCAACAACACACGTTGAGGAATTTCCGACGGAAGACAATCGGTGCTGGAGAGTTAACCAATCGACGACGATCGCTTAGAGCGCGTTGACTTTGACTGGAATACTGATCAACGGGACATTGGACAGCGTCGTTGAGGTGAGGTTGTTTGCATTGACACAAGCACACGGTGGTGACGCGGATCGTTAACTTCAAACTTCAAACGCTTCCAAATGTTTCCCAACATTGAAGAGACGACAGCAGATACAGCATTTTGGTGGGAAATAGTCATGCGTACGAGCAAGAATATGAATACTTAAGCCTAGCCTTTTTTACCCGAAGATCATAACAACAACCCCCTTCGAGAACATCTGAAGTACCCGCATAATTTGAAGAGATCACTCTTGAAGCTTCGCTGTGTTGACTTGATGGTGACACATCACATAAAAACTCACGATCAGTGTTTGTCAACTGGGAAGCAGTAAATACGCTCCCCCATACCATACAGACTGACTGATTGCGCATAGCACGAGAATGCTGACCCTCTTTTCAATTTTCCCTTTTTGCGCCAGCTACCGTAGATAAGGCACCATATGCGAGTCTTGTAGCTGGAAGTTGAACACACACAAAAAAACGCTCCGAGCAATGTCATTCACTCCGGCGAAAGGCGATATGAATAACAGACGCTCTGGAGCATGAGACACCGGAATGCAATGTTGGTGGACCGGGCGACGTGTACGAAACTGAGCCACAACCAGAGCGCACAAGGGGTGCGCGAGCACAGGCAGTGAGTAAGCCTGGGGCCACCACATATCAGAAAACGCAGCAGAGTACGCGTAGCGACCATGCGGGGAGCCATCAGGGTTCTGGGGATACTACACTGTGGTGAAGTGGATCGACTTATCGCTACCCAGTTATTGGAGCTACTTGCTGCCACTGCCGTAGCGCGCTGCTCATGACCTCACATTTCCTTTGTTGCACTGCTGCTACTGCTGCTACTGCCGTTGCTGCAGGAAGAACGAAGGCTACACAAAGGCTACAGCAGCAGCAAAAGACCGAAGGCTACACCGCCGATCGTGTGGGGTGTGGTTCGCGCGTATAAACGCTGTCAGGAGCCAATCATACTTAATGTCGAGCATCTTTTAACCGGGCGCCCATTTTGCTTTGATTTTTGATACGGCACGAACGGGGTTTCTTTTTCAAATGCAGTAGCAGGCGGTACCAGAGCAGAGATCTCTAAGTTGTAAATCGTGACGTCTCACACACGATCACCCCCTCCCCAAACTATGAAAGGGGGCGCTCCGCACGCACTCAAAACGAAGAGAGACTCCAACGATTAAATAATTAATGTGACAACAAGCGAATAAATTACGGAACCATTATTCAAATTGCCCTCGACGGCGGTTTGTCACGACAGGTTGACGCTTCCAGGGGTAGAAAGGAGGCAAAGGTCCTATAGAGACGCAGTCTTCTCTCTCTCTTTCTCTCGCACAAACGCACATGGTGACTTCTGTGTTTGTGTGTCTTCAAGTAAAACGTAGTTGAGAGGCTGGCGAAAGGGCCACTGGGAGCGCAAGACGGTGTCAGGTGTTGCGTTCTCTCGATCGTAGGGCTCCCTATTACAAACTCAAGCAGTACGGTTAACATGGGTTGCGTTGGAGGAGTGCGTAGGACACAGGCGGCGGTTCCTTTCTTGTCCAATGTGGCAGAACAACAAAGGTGAACGCGGAAACGGCTGCCACAGAGCCTAGGAGGGGAATGGGACATGTTGCAGTAGGTAGTAACAACACGACACGAGTGGGAGGAACACACACACACACACACACGGGGTGAGTGAGGGCGCTATCTCCCACATTGCTGAGCTGATCCACATTGAATTGCATCGTACGCAAATTGATTTACTTTCCTCCGCAGACGTTTAAGTCTTGTACAGGCGCGCGCGCACCGCGCTCTCGTCTATTGTTGAGTGGAGATCCCTAGCGGCAGATAGGCCGCTCACAGAGGGAAAGCAAGCAACAATTGCAAACAATAGGCCAGCTAGAAAGGGGAAAAGGAGGGAAGTGAGTTCAATTTAGCAGACACGGATATGTGTGTGCCATCTTAAGCGAGCTCTAAACCGTTTGAATTCCAAATGAACGTTCCATGGGCCCTTGCGAGGCGATCAGATTTCAATTCAACGGCCTTTATATATTGACAGCAACCACCCTCTGAGGGAAGATGGTGCGAGATTTGTTCATTGCACAGATCTGACCCCACCCTGTTGGATCCGACAAAAATGACCTCACTTTAGTGAATGAAAAATCTTCACTAGTTGAAGAGAAAAACCACTATGATGACACTGCCGTACCCTTCACGCACCCACCTCTCCCCACATATCTCAACTGCATTCACACAAACCATCGCCGCCGCCGCCATTGAACCGAAACGAAAAAATGGGTTTTAGATTAAATTGTTTATGTGTGTTACAGTGTCCCCCTTTCATTCTCCACTCCACCCGCGGCACAATCGGTCCACTTCCTTCGACTGCGTGCATCTCTTTCCGTCTGTATGTGTGTGTGTTTAATCTTTGGCCCAGCCAACTTCCTGCCGGAGGCCGCCTCCGCAAACATGGCCCATGCCCCCAGCAGGCCAGTTCAATACATACAGCACCGGCCCTTGTTCGCAGAGAGACACGAGCGAGCGAGAGATGAGGGAAATTGATCCACATACATCCCCGCGCGTGCTGCGGCAAACCGACTCATCAAACGATTCATGATGATGGCGCGTTGTGGCGGCTTATGTGTCGACTCCCTCTGTGGTGCGTGGTGTGCGAGGTTGTGTGTGTAACAATAACTCCAGAGCAAACCAGACAAATACCGGTTCCTCAACGGGCGGTTGGAACGACGACGGATCGGAGCATGTTGGAGGAGGCTGGCGCGGCGCGGGTTTGTTTCGCGGTTGTGTCTTTCCTTCGCTCGTTTTCCGATTCTCATAAATTCATAAATCTCGGTACGCGCATTTAGTCCGTGCGGTGCGTTACGAAACGTCTGTTTAACGAGCTACTCTTTGCTCTCACTCTCTCTCTCTCTCTCTCTCTCTCTCTTCGCGGGGAATATATTCGCTTTTTACTGCGCCTGGACTGTGTGTCTGTCTTACGGCAACATCATCTTCCCATTTGTTAACTACACCATCGTTACTGGGACAGCACGAAATTGACGATCATTGTACGATCGTGGGGGTATGGCGCAAAAGATAGGAGAAGCTCGCTATTGCCTTTCAATTCGACAATAGCAGCAAGTGACCTATCCTAACGATCGCGTGTCTCCTTCTCCTTCCCACCAATCGATCGATACCATTATACGATCAATAGATACAAGTGATACAAACAGCTTGTCCAATGCGTTGAAACAAAGGAACAATTCTCGGGACCATCTTGCACCAACACCACCAACATCATCACCAGTGATCGTCAACTTTTTTACTGTTTGCGTTATGTAAAACATGGACTGTTGTCTGCAAAAATTACTCCCTCTTACACTTCCCTTTATTACACGACCGTAATCACATGCAGCCGAGAATGGCGGCCCTGTTCGAAAGCGGTCAACCTTCACCAAAAATCTCCACGCGTCTCTGTGCTTTCCACACACAACGACGAAGAGGAGAGCCATCGGAGGAACATTTCAATGATAAAAAAAGTCCTCTTTATTGTGCACCCCTCTGCTACCACAAGATCGGACTACAATTAGCATTATTTTGTCTGCTTCTCTGACGTCCTTTGCTACCCGCGCTGGAGGATATATCGTGGCGATCGTGCCAGTGAGGCAGCGCTTTCGCTGTCCAGTTTTAACAGGACACCGACAGTATTTTCCTCCCCATTTGGAATGTTTCTTGCACGCGGCCTGGGTCTGGTTGATTTATTCGACACGTCTCAGATGATTGATACACATTGCCAAACCAGCGTCACAGTTGTGCGTCGGAGCGTTGCCGTCTTGATTACGTTTACCTCTTCCAACGGCCGACTGCACAACCACAGTCAATAGATTGTGTTGTCTATCTTTGGTCCTTCAGGCATATGCTCTCCCCAGTGGAATTTCTTCAACTCGTACCACTAACCAAACAAAGGACCTTCTTGTTTGAAGAAAGGCATTTCAAACAAAACATTGCTCCAAAGTCTACTCCACCACCGAAATTTACATGTTTGCCTAACGGTGGTGGAGAAGGACTCTCCCCTTCAAGAAACGTTCGGACCCCCAAATGCTCCAACGGTGACCTTTTCCTTCTGGCAGTAGAGCAGCGGAAAATAATCACCGCCGACGATGATCATCGATTCCGTGGAACCAAAGGTTACACCACATTATGAAAGGCTACAACAGGCAGGCAGGCAAGCGCGAGCGCGCGCGCGATCGTCATCAGTCAGCAGACGTATATGGTAAGGTGTTGTGGAGAGCAGCATGCGCCAGGGTCTCCACGCCAAATAAGGAACACCCCCCCTGCTCCCCTGCTCGTACATAATAGCTGGGGTGGTTTCTTTCCACCAATTCTTTCGGGGAGCCTCCACCACACTACTGTTGTACTGCCTGGTACTTACATATATCAAACCGGAGTAGTATCGGTCCTTGATGTTGTGCAGGACGGAGGCTTCGTTCAGGCACGTCAGCTCGGCCATATCTTCGACTTTGTCGAATTTGGGCGGGTTCATTTTCTGGATGTCATCCTTAAGTACCAGGACGCGCTTGCCGGTTTCGGCAAGCTCGACCTCCACCTCATCGCCACGCTCGCCTTTGATGCTGGCAGCGACGAAGCCCTGGAAAGGAAAAAGAAAATAAGAAGTGTTAATTGTAATTTAGGAGCGAGGGGGGGGGGGGGAGTTGCATTCTGATAAAGAATCCACGTCGGGCGCAAGGCACAGGAACAGGTTACGACACACACTACTGACCTACATATAATCAATATGCACAACCCCAAGCAGAAGGCAAGATCGAAAGGACACAACAAACACAAAACAGGGAGGAATGAAGAAAAAAAAGGATCGCATATATCAACTGCCCCGGTCATTGTAACAACAGGTTCCAGCCATCAAGTTCCCTTTACAACTCTCTCCCCCCCCCCCCCTCTCTCTCTCTCTCTCTTTCTCGCTCTCATCAACAACCTCCAAGAATCTGCTGCCTTTACGTCGACGACGTGTATGGGACAAGGTCTTCTGGGGGAGACTGGAGTTGACCGTATATGGTAGTGTTTAGTCAACGAGTTGTTGTGCTCGTAACCACCTCAAAGCCCCCCTCCCCTCTTTGCCCCCTGTTCTCTCTCCGTGTCGGTGTGTGCCTGAGTCTTTTATTTCAACTCACAGCAGCAGCAAACTATGGCGATTCCTTATGGCGATATGCCATCATTGGCGTGCACAACTGAGATGCTGCCGATGGTGCTCCGGGGGTGTGTTGTGCGGTGGCCAATGGATACGTTGTAATTTTACGCTCGTCCGTCTCGGCGCCCTCTAGAGTCGCGGAGAGATGACAGTGCGTGCACATGGTGCGTTTTACTTATTGCTGCTTTTTTACAGCTGCGCAACTTAATCGAACGTATTGGCGGCGCCACCGGAGAACCAGAGAAGGCGCTTCTCCACACACACACACACACACACACACACACACACACACACACACACACACACACACACACACACACACACACCGCCCGTGATTGGCAAGGACGTCGTCGTATAGGGCTCAGCCAGGTAACGACCTTCACGGGAAGGATGGAGGAAAGCAGTCGCGCAGCCATTATGCGCGAATGTGTAAGGCACAAGAGGAGCGTTTAATACCCCGTTTGATGTCTTTTCATTACGCAACCGTATTTTTATGCGTAAAAAAATCCCATTTTCTATAAACCATTCAGTTAAGAGAGATAAGATAATCTTGCGAGTCATACATCCTTGAGACCTGAACCCCTAAACATTGGACGAACCATTCTATATTGAATCGCAATCATGCTGCAGCTGAAATAATACACGACCACCCGGGAGGTTAACGAGAAACAACATTCCACCAATCATCTTACACATTTGCAGCAATCTCCATACACTCTCTCTCTCTCTGGTGCATGATCCAAACGAAATCTTCCGCTTGGTGTGCTATTTCTGCCCATCCATGACTCATATATCGGGTGGATCATCTTCTCTCATTAGCAGCAGCAGTACCGTCAGTGCACTGTGCCGTGTACTTGCGCCAACACACATATTCCATCATGCCCTTCGCTGCTTTATCTGTCCCGAATCCAAAAACGCCATCCATAGAGAGGTCGAGGAAGAGAGAGAGACAGAGAGGATCGATCTTCGAGAGGAAAGGTCAAAATGTACTTTTTTTCGTAGCTGTTCCCACAACGCTTACGGGAGAGAGATCATCGAAAAGAGTCATCGAGAGTTAACCTCATCTCGCAGATGATGTCCTACTGAAGGGGCCCCCGTTGGGTTAGTCATGCTGCTGCTGCTTCTTCCCGCCAAATCCTAACGCAAAACATGCGCGGTGATGACATGACAACACACCAACAGCAGGCGCGCTTCTCTATCTCTTTCTCCGTTTGCGTTGCCTCGGACACTGATCGCACATATTGGCGCAAAGTCGAACCACAGCGCGCGCACCAGCACACCACGCAGCGCACAAATGGGCGCTGTTTCTGCGTGCGTATGGGCGTTATCTTTACTCGCTATTTCTTTTTTTTTTTGCTTTCTTGCTTCATCAAATGTTTACTTTACTTTGGCTATTTACATTTACAGGTCTTGTTTCTTTCCCCCATCCCGCACACACATACGTGCGTCCCGACTTCCTGTGTGCGTGGTGTGCCGACGACGAACCTTCTCGCCCCCCGCCCCAAAAAAGCGTTTGCTTTTTCTTCTGCAAATTGAAACAGAGCGAAGCAGAAATGAAGATTTTGGCGTGTACTGGGCGCGAGAAGAGAAGTTGGGCGAAGATAGGACAACCCAACTCCCACTGTGTGAACCTATGGTACACTCTAGCTCAGTTCGTTGTTTGATTTCTGGTTCTTGTCGCCGGCAATGAAGAAACCTTTCCTCCACTTCTTCGGTCAGCCTGTTGCTCAGATTAGAAGCTACTTCAAGCACACGAAGGAATACATATTTCATCACTCTTCACCTTTCGGCCCCGCCGCGTCTCCTTTGAAGGGAAAAACACATGACCACGCACGTACACCGGATGACGTCATGGTGGTTTGGGACGGCATCAAACTTACTTGGTACGAATTTTCCAGAAAAGAAAATACCATCATCACCGCCACCAGGGCAAAAACTCACCACTCCTGCGCAAAAAAAAAAAAGAAAAATCACTCCCCTTGAGATAATCGTGTATACAAGTGGATCCATATTGAAATGATAAACAACGATTTACAGACAGACTCGCCCCCTCCGAAACGACCAGACCGTGGTGAGCAAGAGAAGGGAGCTGCAAAGGTAAGCATTTCCCGACACATTCTGCTTCCGTTCTTGGGAATCATCTCGAATCATGGCATCGAATTGCAAACGCCGACATCATCTCACCACCTCCCACCGTCTGTGTGTACCGCGCGAGGTCGTCTCGTCTCGTCGTCTCCTGTCGGTAGTAGTCGGTGTGGTGGAGGTCAATGTCTTCGATACTCTCTTTTTCTCAAAAGCTGGATGCATTTGTGCAGCAAAGCACATTACACATTAGGCGGCTGGCTGGGCTGGTGGATGTTTTCGTTTGCGGCATTGAACTCCATCCCATTCCGGGGGTTTTGAGCTCTTTCTCACTCTCTCTGTCATCTCTTTTGTGCTCTTGCAAAGCCCCCACCTCCTCTCTCTCTCTCTCCCTTTGCGAAAGGCAAACAAAGTTTGAGTCTGCACATGTGCAACCAATCCCCCCCCCCCCCTCCCTCGGTCTCACCAAATGAATGAGAGGGAGCGAGTGAACGAAACCGTCTCACGCGGATGAAATATCGCGCAGCATGCACAGCACGCGCAGGGGCGAGATTGCATTCAGAGAAATTCATCGCGAGATAAAGCGAACAACCGAAAGAGAGAGAGAAAGAGAGCGAGTGAATGAGTGAAAGGGAGGCAGGGCAAAAAGCGATGATTTTGTAGCAAGAATTGCAAACTCTCCAACCAATGCACACATACACACTGGGAGACAGCATAAAACATGCCTGTTGGGGCGGCCAGGACAGACCGAGCAGGAGAGGGATAAAATGCTGCAATAAAATATTCACCCACCTATACAGACGAGAGTGCGCCAAGCCAGCCAGGTATAATAAAATGCCGGCTAGCCGGCAAAACGTGCATCCGGCGTATTCCGTGCTGTCGTCTACCGGTACACTACCACCGACGACGACGACGACGACTGGCTAAGAGTGGAGCGAGCACGCAAAAGCCCATCAAACATTTATATCCAATTTAACGCTTTTCAGATACGTCAACCCTACCAGAGTGGCGACTAATGGAGTTGCTTGTATGCGTGTGTGGTAATGCAGAGGAAGGAGATAATTTTGAGCCGACGGACCGCATATTTGCCCGATCAAAAATCAATCACAAGTCCCAATTCCGTCGACGAAAACTGTTCGGTCGATGTTTCGCGCTATCACGTCCCCCCCCCCCCCCCCCTTTCCCATCCGGTGGTGGTGATACTATTGCACAAACATACCGCACACATACCGCTGACTCGCGCGTTTGTGACACACCCCAGTGGGAAGGAGTAGAAGAAGGTTTTACTATCGAGTTCTTATCTTATCTTTATTCCAACAGAAACGCGGCAGAATTTGTTCACCGAGCGAATCTGACAAAAAAAAAGATAAAAAAAACAAGAAACATAAAGGTAAACACAAGCAAGTAGGCGCGAACGGTTCGTTTTGCGGGGTTCTGATAAGGTGACTCTGTTTTCCGGCGATCAAGTCTCGCACCACATTTTTAGGACCACAATGCGCGGGGGGGAGGATCCTAAAGTAGACATGACGGCATATCCGTCCATGCAGTACCGATAGGGAAAGGGAAGCAAATTCAATCAAACTTAGTGAAAGATGATTTAATGATCGCTTTTACGGCTGTCTGAATGTACAATAATACCCACAGAATGAGTTTCCATGGCAACACACGCTTCCATCGCGTCTTCTTCGACTTGGAGCAAAAGCTCAGCAGCGAGGAGCATACGTCGCTCTGTCGCATGGTATGGATATGAGTCATGCGTTCCAGCATGCTTCGATTGCCCCGGACACGCCACAGTCCTATCGATCGCTTTCTCACTCAAGCCACCTCGTCGTTTGCTCGGTGTCATGGTCCTGCTGACGCCTCGAGATCCGTTCGGATCAGGTGAAAGAGATTTTAGGAGGGGAGATGTGACTCATGTGTTTGAAATTCAACAGGAACTGAGAGTTGAGGGAAGTGGATGTTTGGAAAAGCTACATGAAGAAGTCATTAAACCGTCAACTACAAAGATTTGGTAATTGTTACAAGCTCGATTTTAACTGTTTCACACGATTTAGTAATCCTTGCGACTTCATGTAAGCCCTCTAATCTCTACAACCATCCAATCCATACGCAACACCGGAAGCTTACCTGTGATTCATGCGGCACCCAAACTAGCCGCTTCTGTGTCCACTCGGCTTGCGTGGCCGGATCGTTGAAAGAGTTCCGCTCCACGGACAGATATTTCAGCTCCGGATCATTGCGGTCTCGCAGATCTTCAGCCATCGTTGCTATCGGGGGAAGGGATGGATTATCCTGTGTGTGTTTTTTTTTTTCCTCTCTTAATCAGCTCCGTCCAGAACAGTTACAACAGCGTTCGCTCACTTGCACACACGCAAACACGCACACACAAAAACACAAAAAAACACACACACCCAAAAGAGGGAGTTGATGGGTTTGCAGTTGATGATGAAGGTTTATGCACACACGTTTTTAAAATGGGGGGTTTTAAAATCAATATACAACACACGATCGTTGGCCGATCTTTACGTTTTGCTTGCTGTTAGGTTACTACGGTCGTCGGTTACGGTTTCACTCACTCACAATAATTTTCATGCTCTTTCTTCTCCGCCGTTCTACACAACACATTCACAGCTGCGCACGCACACTACCATCAACAAAAACGGTCGAGAGCACGGACAGCTTCTAGGCCTTTTGTTATTTTTTTATTTATTTTTTCACCTTTCCTTCTCCACTGTGTTTCGCTCAATTCTCCAACGCCACACACAAGAATCTCACTGTAATTTCAAATTTTTAAACCAAAAAAAAGATACGTTACAAATGCATTCAAAAGGGAAGGAAAATGTTTGATAAGATGATAGAGTTGAGAGATTTGCTTGTTTGCTTGGCGCCCACATATGGCCACATGAGCAACGTCCTCCAACAAAATTTTACGCAAAGTAAACGGGGTGTGTTCCATTATTTGCGAACGTTGCAACAACATTGTCTACCCCAGACCCACAGTTCCACGGTAGAGCCTGGTTGTTGACTTTTTACTTGGTGTCGTTGGGGGTTTGTGATGAGAGAAAGAGAGATAGAGAGAGCGAAATAAAGAGAGTGTGCAAAAAAGATTTAAAACCACTACGGCAAACTTCGCCAGAACCGCCAGCGGCAGTGCGGCATGTGTCACGAGGACGTGATTTTCTTGCACTTTTGGGGTCGAAACATGGGCTTGAGTGTGTTTTTTCCTTGCTTTATGCTTACGCTACCGTGGAAGTGGTTCTTGGGAAGTGGAGAAAGCCAGAAGCTTCCCTTGAAACCAGTCCAAGTTTAATGAAGTTCCTTTTTAGAATTTCTCATGTGCCGTGATCGTCCAATTCATTAACACGTCTTGATGCTCAAACAACATCAAGAATGAAATGATGTAAACTTCTCACCCATTTTCCTTTCCGTTCTGTCTGTTTGGAAGCTTAAAGAACTTCAAACAAAATTGACGTTTCTACATTCAGTCGAGGCAGAAGATCGTCCAACACCCGTTTCTTTCGCCCTTCTGATGATCGTCGCTCGAGAACGATCTGTGAAACGAAAAGAAACTTGCAAACATATTCACGCTCAACCAAGAAAACGTACGAAAAATGAAACAAAGCGACAATATGCGAAAGAATGCATAATGAGGCTCTTCACATCACCCGTCCGGGGAACACTCTCCCTCTCCCGGATGTTGGTCCAGGGAACAGAGAGGAGCCCCAAACTTGTTCGCGCGATCGGTTTCTTCACACCGAAAACCGCGGTGACCGGATTTTTCGGCCAAACAAAACGCGTCCAAATGAAACGATCATCGCTGCGAAGAACCGCCGCCGAATTCCCCGGTGGCTCTGCAGGGTTCGCCCCACAAGATGACGTGGGGTGTCGTCATCCCCGTCGGAGTTTTATCTCGTTTGCGTGTATCTCTACACTGCGGTCTCTCTTCTTCCAGCCATACAACCACACACACACATACAGCCAAACAAACAGCGTTTCAAAGCACAGGAACAACAAAGCAACCACAGAAAAGTACGCAACACGGCTGGCGTGTCTTTGCTGTTCCTTCGAGGGCGAAGTCTGCCGCGTCTAGAGTAACACACACACGCATAGGCATACACACACACATACACACACTCACTACTTGTTTGTGACTCCCGGGTGACGATGAGAGACGGTGTCGCGACACGACTGCTCGGTCACTTTGCACTTTGTCGAATGAGTGAACAATTTCCCGAGCGCGTTGCTTTTGGCCCAACCAAACACTGCCTAGCTCCTCGCTCGAGACGATGGTGGGGAACGTCACACACGCACCACACCACCATCACCACCGACCCCCCCGGGTGGGGTGTATTGCTTTCCTTTTCTGTTCTTCCGCTCGCTACGCTACGCTCGGCGGGGTTAGTGCTCCATCCCCCTTTCCGAAAGGGGGCGCGCGAACGCTCTGTGCGAACGCATCTCTCGCGTGCGGCGCCCTCTCCAGAGTAACCCTTTCGCGCTCGCGCTGAGCAAGCGAGAGGGAAAGCAGCCGACGGATGGATTTGAGAAAGAGTGCGCGCTAGCAACGATAAGCCATTCGCATGCGTTGTATAGAAAGAGACGGAACGGAGCAGGTGACAGTCGCATGTTCAATTCTCTCCCCCCCCCCCCCCAGCCTTTCTTTCTGCACACAATTCTGCAATGGTCCTTTGAAATGAACGTTTTTTTTAAATGCAATGTGTTCACTCCGTGGTGCTCCATCACCAAGCAGCCCCCGCCACTTTAAAGTCTGCAGGATCTTTAAAAACGTGCAATGCATACCACACCCGCCTGCCATCGGTTGTAGGGGTGAGGCAGAATGTTTGTACAGAAAAAAAAATAAAGGTCAAAGTGCAAACCATGTTGCACATCATTGCATAAAAATTGTCCAAAAAAGGGAAAATGGCATAGCGCACCAAACAACAGTTCCAAAGAGGTTATGCGTTTTTAAATTAAACCGTTTTTTGCCAAATTAAAATCAGCTGACAGGTAACGTAGCGCACAGAACAGAATGGAGTTCACGCGTTTCCTCTTCTTTTCCACGAAATCTTCCCCACGATCAGCTTGCTTCGATCCAGAACTAAAATATTCTACCATTTAGACAGACTTTCCCGAACAGCTGCACACGCCACCGCGCCCGATCCAAAAACAATAACCATTCAAAGTTTGCGCAAAAGAGCCACACGCTCGTCTCCTGCCCCACCCTCACCCTACAGTCACCTGGTGAGTATGTGTGTATCTGTGGTTGTGTGGCTCGAGCTTAAAGGCTCGACGCGCGTGCATTCATCCGCTTTTGGGCTGCTTCATCGCTTCGCCACTGTTTTCACGGGTTGCTGCGTGTTCATTTTGCTTCCCTTCTATGCCGGTGTGTGCGTCCGATCCACCCGCCCTCTCTTCATCTGTCACCCGTAACCCATGCACCCTTCTTCTTCTTCCTTCCTTCCTGACTGAGCCTGACCGAAAGAGTGGAAGAAGGATGGTGGAAGGAAGTGGGCTGGGCAGGCAGTGAGGTCAGTTGCTTTCCGTTTCCGAGTACCAACACACAACACCACCAACTAACACACATGCACTCACGTGCACACACAACACACGCTCGCGCACACGCTATCACCTTACACCTGCCCTCTCTTCACACGTATCAAGCGTATAGCCATTTTTGTGTTTCTCATTCTCACGCTATCCTCTCACTCGTTCTACCACGCGGGCACTTACACAGTCGCAAATTGGTGGTGGTGGTGTTGTGGTGTGTGTGTTGGTTAGCTCGCCGTCAAGCAAACGTGCTCCAAAAGCCTTCTGTCGTTGTTCCTTCTGTCCGGACAGATATTTCTTTTCTTTCGCTTTTCACGTCTTTCTTCTTGCGTCTAGCCTTTGTCGTCGCCTCCTACACACCACACCCAAAGTCAGACCTGTTCCATGGACACTGCACGTCCCTTTCCCATTGGACTTAACTACACATTTCAACGACAAATCTAGCTGAAATGCACACTTTTCACCGCGAATGGAGCGAAACTGCCGTTGAAAGGATGTGCCTGGTGGAATTCGCAAAAGAAACCAGATAACTCTTGGCACTGTTTGGCGATCTAGAAGGCTGTTGTTCCTGTCCCATCCGCTACACACATCTTCCCCGCAGTTCCTTGTTGCTTGATTTCAATGGCAACGACATGTTATTCGTTCGAGACGTGTCTGCGCTCGCATCCACCTTTCTCTATCCATTACCTTTCACAAAGAATATTCACACTCCCTTGCCACACTGTTCCAGGACGACAATTACCCGTCTGGTGCACAATTCGCCCACCCCACTCGAAGCTGCAGTGTAGCAGTGGAAATGGAAAGGCTTTACAAAAACAGCAAACAATAAAAGAAAACGAAACACCCAACACAACACACAACCGCGGCGGCCCTGGCCCTGCACGAAATGCCGATACTCTTCGCTCTCGTCCCTTGCGCTTTGAACTACTGTGCGGCGTCGTCGCTGCGTCAGCTTCGCGTAGCCGTCTTTTGTGCTTCCTTTCCTGCGCTCGCTGCTTCTTCCAGCCAGATACACACTCACACACACTCACACACACATTCAAACGCGCGCGCGCTCGCCAGCAACAGCACCACAGTGTGCGAGAGCGTGAGTCTTCTCAATTCCAAAAAGCCGACAGTCATGCATACACACGCACACTCTTACACACGTACGTTCGCATTCACCGCCGCCGCCACACACAATGAAACTTTCTGCCATCGCGGAGACGGGGCAAAAAAAAGAAACTTTAGCAATCTGTATTCACTATTGTTTTTTCACGCTCACAACTGTGCTAGAGTTTCATTTAACGCATTTTCTGCTCTTCCTACCGGCTTATGACAAAACGGTCCCAGATGAAAAAAAACCGTTTAATTTCCACTACTACCGGCAGCAGTCACAGTCTAAAGCTCACAATACCTCACGCCGCCAGACAGCACCACACACACACACACACGTACACACGCAACGCACAAACTGTCTTTCCACACCTTTGGCCAAACGAAAGACTCTTCAGATTCTAGAGAACATGAAGACTCGTTTAAGCCTCCTACGGTCACGCTTCACCTTCAATCGAAAAGCGAATTTTGCACCACGGTAAAAGCGACACGTTCTCCAGACTACGAACACACAACCACAAAAACGCCATCAACCGCCGTCGCCACCATTACTCATTCGCAACCAGACCCTCTCATTCCGATGTATGGCCCTACGCGGCAAGGCGTGCCCAGAAAGCCGCTCCTTGACAAACCGAACCACTCACGCTAAAAATTGCATGCGTGCGTGTTGCTGCTTGGAGCAATTTGCACCTCAACTTGCCAAATTAAAACACTGCCAACCGGTGTATCGAGCTTCTCGCAGAAAAGGATGCTGGAAATGAATCCGGGTTGCTGTTTTACGGGAGCGACACGACAGACCGCGAAACCGACGAAATGCATCAAGCATGTGAGGCGGTGCTCTATGTGCCGCCGCTACACCGAAACGTCAAAACTGCGAGCTGTCAAATTTTGCTCATGCTGGACGTACCGGGCATGTCTGACGACAAATTTAGAACGTGTGCAATTTGTTTTGAGATCATTATTGTTTGTTTTTTTCGTATCTTGTCTCTTTGTTTCTGTAAAAATGATTCATAAATTCAACCAAACGTAAATAAAGTAAGATGTTGCACATTCAGAGTTTTACTGCCGTTGCACAAAAGGAATTAGTCATCAAGAGGAAATGAAGACGCTCAATCAACAATGCATTTACGTTGTTAGGAAATGATTTGTTTTACGTTTCATTATTTGCTTAGATAACGTTGCGTTACGATAAATCTCTTTTTTGCGTATAACTCAGGTATAAACTAACTGAACTATTGAACTAAACCCTTGCATTCAGTTGGTATTAAAGAAAGTTTCGAGCGTTAACAGTAGCGTCCACGTAAATCCCGGGATTCGGAGCCAACGCGCAAACACACGCGCACATAAAAAACAATAAAGCGAAGGAGCGCGATATTTGGGATGGGGGGTTTAGAGCACCAAAACGACTGCAATGTCCAATGTGGCCTTTGATCGTGTAGCTACAGACCCCGCCTGTCTCCTTCCCCGCTCGTGTGTACTAGAAACTATCCTCCCGTAGCAGCGTGGCACTGGAGGCAATCGATTTTCTGGACGACTTTTGTTTGTTCCGTGGCGGGTGCGCTGCAGCGGACGCATTGCACAGGCTGCTCCTCAGCGATGAGCCGCCGTCGCGCTGTTGTTCCTTGGTGGTTGAACCGGACGCCGCGCCAACGTACTCGGACTGGTAGCACTCGAAGCTGAAACCCTCCAGGCTGCTGTTGATGGGAATGTACGAGGAATCGGCGGAAATTTTCGTGAGCAGTGAGGCGTCGAAATTGTGGTTTGGTCAGAACTTCAGATCTTTGATCGCCTGCGGCAAATCGGGCAACTTGATGTCCTTGATCTGCTGCGGCAGGTTCATGCTCTTGACCGCGCTGACCGCCCGTGCCGGGGCGGCCGAAATGCCGGCCTCCTGTTTCTGCAGCTTGTTCTGCTCCTCGATGCGGGCCAGAATGTCCGACATGTTCGTCTGCAGCACCATCCCGCCCATGACCAGCTCGGAGAGGATGTGGTGCACCGCGTCGGCGTGGAAGATCAGATCCAGCTCGCACACATTCTCGAAGCACTTGTCCAGCGTTTCGACAAACACCTGTATTAGATCCAGTATGCCCAGCTCGCTCTCGGACGAATCGACGCAAAACACAAAGTACAGCGTCGCGTAGTGTCGGTAGATGAGTTTGTAATCGGAACCACCGATTAGGCTGTTAAATAATAATGGAACGAAATGCGATTAAGTGCGCTGTTTCTGTAAAGGCGCGGGGCGGGCGAAACCAACCTTCCACCCTCGAGGAAATTGCACACATTGTCATCTCGCTTCGACACCAGCTGGAACGTTTCCTTTATTATCTGCTGCTGCATGTCCTCGTTCTGGAAATGGGGGGAACCAACCATATGTTGTGGTGTTTGGTATTGATTAATTGTCTCCCTGGTGGACCGCAGCTCCGCAGGATGCCGTACTTACGAAATACTGGTAGAATTTGGACAGTCTCGGCTTGCCATGGTTGTTAAACACTAGAATCGCTTTAATCATGGCGAGTGGTGTACGTGTGTCTTCTCGAGCCCGGATGAGCTGGCCCCGATGTAGCGGAATTTGGCTCGGAAAAAATCAGCGATAAGCGTCCGCGATCGCGTTGTATGCAATTTTGTCTTTATTTTTCTACTGCCTCACGAAAATGTTTCCCAGCTTCTGCATTGTCGTTGACGTTACGGGAAATTTGACAGCTATTCGCTCGACTGCTCTCTTGACGGGAACATACGTTCTGGAAATCATTTTCGAATGAACCTTTACGACAAAACAAAGGAAATTAATCGACAGAAACTGAATACGGATTTCATTCGGAAATATAAAATTTAGAGAAAAAATCCCATAACATAATTAAACCGAAATGACGCAATTTATCTTTCTTAATTCGCCATAATCCTGTTCCCGCATGTTCTTTCAAAACCGGACCGTCGGATGGGAATGACTCCCCCTACCCCACAGCACACGAAACGGAATCGGATTTTGAGAAACACACACGGTTTCGCCGCAGTGTAAACGAGCGCGAACAAAACGGCTGAATTTAGTGTTTGCGGACTCACGCCGCCTGCTAAAGGCGTGTGAAAAGTGTGCCGGACGTTGCCTGCACTTCATCGAGCATCGAGTATCGTTGCGAAGGCAGCATTTAACCTCGAAAAAGTGGTTCCAAAAAACCCGTCGCCTCTGTCATACTATTCCGTGTGCCAGCAGCACTCGTGCGTGTGCGTATGCGTGTGTGTGTGTATGTGTTTTCCGTCCTGCGTCCGTGCTCCCGGTGTATTCGACCGCCCGGCCCCTGTCCGACTGTTTCACTTACACAAACGCGCCTCGAAAGGGCGCCATAGTCTCCCTCTCGCTCTCTCTCACACACTGCTTCAGCCGCACACAGTCCGTCGGTGTGTGTGTGTGTGTGTATGGTTGACGGTTGGTAGTGTGTGAGTGTGTTTTGTGTACGTCGAGAGATGTGTGTGCACAGTGTGTGTAGCACGATGGAGAAGAACGTACGTGAGCCGCATGCTCTTGGTCGTCGTGGTCGTCGAGCGCTTCAATAGCGAAAAACGCGTGTGTTTTGTCGCGTATTTTGGGGACGAAAATTTCAACCAGAACGGGAAGCGACGGATGTGTGGTGACAGTGCGTACCGATCGGGGTACAACATCTCGTCGTTTGTGTGGCGTGAACTGGCCTTCAAACCCCACGGCAGAGGGGAGAGAAACGTTCCCGCAAAAAGGTTCCGGCTACGACGTGCGTATGACATTTGTCCGGACGACGACGTAAAAGTGTTCGAAGCGACGAAGCGTTTGTGGGAAGGGAATAGTCCTTGGTGTTGTGCGCAAGGAGAAGGGAGTCAGATCGCTGACGTCCGCAAGTGGTAAAAGCAGCAACAAAAAAACACGAATTTTGGAATTAACCCTTCCCTGGACCAGATCCGTGCTGGTGCGGGGAATAACACGGCGCTTTAAACTGCTGAACGTGTGGTAGAGCAAGGGCATTCGGTGGCGCTCGCGCGCGCGTATGTGTATGTGTGCGTGTGTGTGTTTGTTGGTATTGGTGGAAGGGCGGTGAAAAAGTACCCAAATTGCAGTCGAAACGCAGAACGGCGCGTTTCAGTGTGACAGGTGAAACTTTCCCTAGTGAGAGGCAACATCTCACGGGCCCCCACTCCCCCACTCCGCCTGCTGTAGCGCCGTAGTGGCCTGTTCCCGGTTGCGGTACTGGGACAAACTCACACCCCCTCCTCGCCTCATCCCCATAGCCCCCAGCAGTGTCGACGGCAATGCCCATCCAAATGGTTTGCGATTCGACACCATCGCTTGTGAGCGCAGCAATACGGGATGCGTTGCACTCGTCGGGCGGCACAACAAATGGACGAACGGGCGGCGGTCTGAGCAACGGGGTCACAATGAACGGAACCACCGGATCGTCCAGCACACACACGGCGGCCACCAACAAGCAGCAGCAGCAGCAGCCGTTCCGGCGGACGGTGCCGGCACTCCTTGACAGCGAGCTCGACCAGCAGCATGGCGAGCTGGAGGACGACGGAGCGAACGATTTGGTGGAATCCATCAGCCAGTCGCTGCGCCAGGGACAGCAGGTGAAGCCGATCACGTACGAGGAAGGTCCCAGCTACAACACCAGCCTGGATAAGCTCAAGTCCAAGTACATCGTCCTGAAGGCGACAACACCGAACGACAGCAGCAGCGGTGGAGGTTCCCTTGGCAACTCCTCGTCTACCTCCGGCTCATCGTTCGGTGCTGGTCTGTCGTCGAAAGCGTCCGCTGGTGGAGCGCCAAACACACATCTGACCATGAACGGCGGCGGTTCGCTGAAGTTCTCTGCCTCCCAATCGCCCAGCGCGGCCAAATCGTCTGCCAATGTGCTTCAGCAACAAAGTAAGTAGCAATGGGCAGTGGAGTGTTCCTTTTTTTTTTTTGTTCTTCTATGTTTTCATGCATCTTAAAACAGACACACACACGGGTAAGTGTGGGGATTGAGAAAGTGCATAAATTCTCCCCCCCCCCCTCCCTCTACCACATTGTAGGTTTCATTCCGCCCTCCAAATGACTCATGCACGAGTTTCCTCTCGGCCATCTGTCACCCCGATACGGCTGTTGATGTTGTGCTGAGCAAACGGAACTGCAAGCAAAGGCATTCGCAGTTTTCGGGCGGACGGTGCTTAGCACAGACACACGTTCCCGCAGCGAGTGAAGCACTCAACTAGCGGGACAAAACACGACGAATCAAATTGTCATTTCTATACGATTCGAACAAGAAGAAGACGACCAACGGGGTTGTGGGGCATGTGTATGTGTGTGTGTGAGTACGTGTGTTGATGGAAAGAGGTGGTGGGTGGTTGAAGGAGAAAAAAAGATCGATAACACCGCGCGCGCTATTTGTACAGACAAATGGGAGAAAATCTCACTATTACTGCTGTACTTACCAAGAGACGACGAGGGGGGCGACAAAATAATCATGTGCGTGAGGAATTTTTGACATTTGTCAGCATACTCGGACAACTGCGGAAGTGTGTTGTGTGTGCAGAGAAATGAAGTGATGGTCGTCGTCGTCGTATCGATCCCAACAAGTTTTCCAGTTTCCCAAAAGAAAAACACTGCGTGTGGTGTCCCCAATAGCTGCTCTCGCTCGTCGTGCCCCCGCAGGGAAAGTTAGGATTTCACCTTCAGTCCGACCCCAGTGGAAAACTCCTGGTGCGAGAAAGTGAACGCGCATTTTCACCTAATGTTATTGCGCTCGCGGGTCGTACGGGTGAAGGGGGGCTTAATTAATAGTGTGACCCTTTAAGGCCCAGAGAGAAGGAGGGATACACGCACACCAGCACGAGTGCTCTCGTCCTCGAGGAATTACGGTGGCCTTTGCCATTGCGCGTGAACTGTTGAAGTAGAAGTGTTGCGGGGTGGTACTGTGGACTCACCCCTTGGTCACCTTTTTTAGTGTGTGTGTGTGTGGCTGATAATGGTACCACCGAGAACGTGCTTCTGATTATCTGACACTAGAGAGCACACACGTGCTGCTAAAGCCACCTTCAGGTGTCTGTGCGCTGCGTACTGCGGTGAAGTGGGGTTTTCTTCGGCACGGAACGAACGGGTTGATCCGCGGGAAGTGGGTGAAAAATCGAAATTCTAACACGACGCACACGCGGTATCATTCCAATGACCCAAATACGACCCTGCCCAACCGCTCAGAGCGCATCGCGACCGGGCGTCTAAGTGACGGAAATAAATCCCAGCTACTAGTAGCAGCAGTGCGACAAACACGAAAACACTCCGGACCGGGCGGCAGCTAGCAGCGACGAAGTATTACGTGTGCTGTGCTGTGCCGCACGCCCTCGTCGGCCGCCCCTTTTCAGCGGCTTTCGTCGAACAAGAGGGCCCGAAAATCATCGTCCTAATGATGTGCCGACGCCGCCGGGGAGTCGTGCCGCGACCGGGATGCATTTTATGCGATTAGTCAAGCTACAGTTTCGCTACTTTTGTCAGCTGGTGTTGCGCTTTCTGGTCCCACTGTGGAGTAGCCTGCGTACGACCGCACGTCGAAAAACGATCCGACGCTGGCAGCGGACAACCAGTGTCACTTTGTCGCAGATCGTCGAAGGTAGGTTGATCCCAGGCGGGGCAGTACACGAACGCAGGAAAATTAGTTGCTCATTCTCACACACTTACTTGGCAATACGTACGTTGTAACGATCTTAGAAGGCACTGCTCTCCATTACCAGCGCGCACAGTGGTGAATCCATCAAGGAGGGAAAGCGCCCAACGCGGGGTTGTGTGCGTGATGCGTGTGATGTGTGGAGTGTGGTTTGTAATTGAAATTTATTTTCGTAAGCTGCCTTTATTTTGTTGGAGACATTTGCTTTTCCTCTCAACCGCCGCCGTCGATCTCTCGATGCGGTCAGCAGCAGCAGCAGCAACAGCATGGTGGATCGTCTGGAAGCGTCTCTGCGTCGTTTGCAGCTGCAGCAACGCAATGAAAGTGATGCCGTCGTACCAGTCAACCGTGGAAGAGCGCGTTTACTAATGCTTTTTCTCTCTCTGTGTCTTTCTCTCCCTCTCTCCCTCTCTGTGTCCCTCCCTTGCAGATGGCGTCCCAGCCTCCGCTAGCAGCACTGCCGCCGGAAGGATGGACACCAACACACTGCCAACGCCGAAACGGACGCTCTTCCCGCGCGAAAACGTCCAGATCGGATGGAAAACGACCGGACGCAAGTGGCTGGTGGGAGCCGGTATGATGAACATGGGCAACACCTGCTACCTTAACTCGACCCTGCAAGCCCTGTTCCACGTGCCGGCGATCGCCAACTGGTTGCTGTCGGATGAGCCGCACCGGGCCAAATGTGATGATGGCGGTAAGTAGCGATTGCTCCACATTCCTCCTCTCAATTTCCACTGGCTGGTTCTGGTTCTAATCGAGCGCGGGGTGCTTTGTTTTCCGGCAGGTTCCGGCGGTAGCTGCATTATCTGTGCGATGGCCAAAACACTGCTCGAATCACAGTCCAACCAGACCGCGTTCCGGCCGTACCTAGTGTACTCGAAGCTGCGGCTCGTGTGCAAGCATCTAGTGCCGGGCCGGCAGGAGGATGCACACGAGTTTCTGCGCTATCTGGTGGAGGCGATGGAAAAGTCCTACATCGGCCGAACGAAGAACAGCAAGGAGCTGGACCAGTACAGCAAGGAAACGACCCCGCTGAACCAAATCCTCGGCGGGTATTTGCGGTCCGAGGTGAAGTGTCTGTCCTGCCAGCACGTGTCGACCACGTTCCAGCACTTCGAGGACCTGCTGCTCGACATCCGGAAAGCGAACTCGATCGACGAGGCGCTCGAGCTGTACTTTGCCCGCGAGCGGCTCGAGGAGATGGGGTACAAGTGCGAGGCGTGCAAGCGGCGCGTCGCCGCCACCAAGCAGTTCTCGCTCGAGCGTGCCCCGTTCGTGCTGTGCGTGCAGCTGAAGCGCTTCTCGATGCTCGGTGCCAAAATCAACAAGCACGTGGAGCTGCGCTCCAAGCTGGACCTCACGCCGTACTCGTCGCCCGCCATGCGCTCGAACGGCGGCAAGCTTACCTACCGGCTGACCTCGATGGTGACGCATCTGGGAAGTACGCAGCACTGCGGCCACTACACCGCCATCGGGCACACGGATGCGGGCGGGTACCACGTGTTCGACGACAGCTCCGTGCGCCCCATCGGCATTCACAACGTGATGAGCACGAACGCGTACATACTGTTTTACGAGCTGGAAAGTGTGGCGGCCGGTGCGGTCGGCCTAACGAACGGGACCTGCCGGCCGAAGGCCACCGTCTCCGTGGGGCAGCCGAGCAGTACCGCCACGCTCACGTCGATGGGCCACCTGAGCAACGGGAGTACGCCGACCGGGTTCGGCAGTGGTTCCGCCGGTGGCGGGAGTACTAGTGGGGGTGGTGGAGGGAGTGGTGGCACGCCCGGAAAAGTCACTAATTCATCGCCACTCCGGGTGCTCGGTACTGGCGGCGGCAATGGAGCTGCTGGTGGCCTCTTCCCGAGCAAGCTGGAGCAGAAGCCGGGCTTTATTGGGCCAGTGCTACCAACCGCGACGACGAACGGAAGCAACAGCAGCAGCAGCAACAGCCACCACCCCTCAGCAACAGTCACCACCGGCGGCAGTAGTAGATCAGCAGGCGCCGGCGGGAGCGCTGGTGCTAGCGGCAACAGTGCCACGGCTGCCGCCACCAGCGTAACCTCATCGACCAGCGCTTCCGGCAGAGAGCATGCCCACTTTTCCTCACCCTCGTCGACCGCATCCACCCTGTCGAATGCATCGCCGCTCTGCTCGCCCCTGAAGCACCACCAGCAACAACAGGAGATGATGTCCGGCGGCAGCAGCAAAATACCCAAACTGCCCGACATCAATGCGCGCAGTGCGACGCCCCTGAACGGTGTGCAGCACAGTGAGGCGAAGGGAAAGTCCCTCTCTACTCCACTGCTTGCCTCGATGCCGAAGCTGCCGCTCAGTTCACCGAGCAAATCGTTGGACAACGGCAACGGCTCGACCGGCTCGGCCGTGATCAGTCTGGTGCCGTACGATAGCGATGATACCAGCAGCACCAGTGAGGACGACGATGAGGACGAGAAGGCGCACAGTAGAGCTACGATCGCCGGCAAATCGCTCGTGCTCACGAACGGTGGCGCCAGTGCGGCGGTCAAACGTGCCAAGCCGCACAGTAGCGCCCCGTCGTTGTTTGCGAACGGCAAACGCAGTGCTAAGGAGGAGCAAGACGAAGACGACGGGGACGATGACGACGAGGAGGAGGAGGACCAGGATGACGAGGAGCGGACCAGCACGTCTTCCTCCCGCTCGCCACAGATGATCAAAACCAAGGCAGGTCTTTGGAAGGTCTCCAAGAGCAGTACGGCCGATCAGCTCAGCTACCCGGACAGCGGTTCCGCTTCGTCCTCCAAGTCTTCCTCTCCGACAACCTCAGGCGTTTCCTCCCCGACTAGCTCCCCGGGACAGAAGCAGCAAAAGGTGGTTCCGCAACGAAATGGTGCTGCTTCTGCGAACGGTGGTGGTGGTGGTGGTGACGCTACTACCCCATTGAGCAATGGGCATCGGCACGCACAAAATGGGGCAGTTGGCAAGAAGAGCAGCTATACTGCGACGACGAACGGGCATCATTCGAATGGAGCAGCGGGAAGCCGCTCATCGTCGCCGGGCGGTGAAGGAAATGGGTCCAGCAATGGCAATGGCAATCGGAATGGTGGCGCTTCGGCTGTTCAGATGCTGATGAAGTACTCGCATCGAGGATACGGCGCCCCAGTGAAGAGCTGGAACGGTCAGCAGACGGCAATGGACCGAGAGCTGGCCAATGATCGACGGGAGGAACGCAAGCGCCAGATTGAAGACGATCGAGAAACGGAAATGGATAGAGGACGCACGAAGAAGACCAAGGCAGGTACCGGCGGGCCCAATAACAACAACAACAACAACAACAACAGTGGCAACAACGGCAACAACCCGTTCCAGCAGTACCAGAATCACCAAACGGGCGGTGGCGGCAGCAATGGCAAATGGATGGGTAACGGTGGCAACCGCAACCACTTCAACAATCATCACCAGAACAACTACCGCGGTGGTGGTGGCGGTGGTGGCTACTACCAGAATGGAAATGGCCATCGGCATCATGGTGGTGGTGGAAATAGTGGGTTTCGTACCGGTGGCAGACGGTTCGGTGGTCGCAATGGTGGCGGATTCCACTCAAAGGCTCATCATCACCATCAGCGCAGTGAGTCGGGTAGCGGCATGGCTGGTGGTGGTGGCGGTAGCAATGGGTTTTATCATCGATAATAGAGCTCGGCCCAGGGGGATGTAAGGATCCGGGGAAAAGGGATCTAGGAGAGAGAAAGAGTGAATAAGATCCAATTACGTGTATATGGAAGTGCGAACGGAGTAGGCCGCGTTCCTCACTTGGCATAGCAATGGCAGGCGGATGTTGCTGTGTGTCGATCCAAAGGATGTGTGATGGATGGGCAGCTTTCCTGAAGTCGTCATTGTGGATCGAAGTTGGCGACGAAAAGAGGACTAGAGAAAGCCATTTCCATTACATGGTTAGCAGAGAACGTTTTTTTTTGAGTAGATCTTACTATTGTACTTGAAAAATCACGATCTAAACACGTGCGTGTGTCACAAGATTAATAATGTGCATTTTGTTTGTAGTACTGTTTTATTACCGGGTCAGGTTTCGAGTGTCGTTAGTGTACTCCCGTCGTGCTACTGCCTCCCACGGGCGATCAAAACCAACCCATCCCTCCCTCCGTGTCTGACGTGTGAGCTCTTTCAAAAGTCTCGATGGTTTTCCAATAACCATTTTTCTTGTTTGAAGTGCTTTTTTTCGTTCGTTACGTACATTTTAGAAAGCACTCCCCCAATCCCCTTCGTTGTTTGAATATGCAATTTAGTGCGCCGGGAACGTTGTTAATAAAGCAAGCAAACTGGAACGGAAAGTGTGGGACAGAATTTATGACACAGGGCTACCGAAAGCCCACCTGAGGCTGAGAAAAAGAAAAGCAAAACCATGTAACATGAAATTGTACATAGAAAAAAAAAACTACTTATTTGCGCTAGGCAAACCATTGGACGAAATGATGGCGGAAGTGAAAAAAAAAACCCGGCAAAAATCGAAGCAGAACATTATACAAGGGAATTGAAGTGAATGTGTGTTGTTCGTCCGATGGAAGCCAATAAAGGTGGCGCGAAATGCCGAGACGACGAATAACGTAAATTGGATGATAGAAAAAAAAGAAAAAGGCAAATAGATAAAACCGGCACTATCAAGCAGTGGATTGGCATAAAGGAAATCCTCCAATATCCCCTAAGCGCGTACGCTACGTTGGTTTGATGGCGCTAGTTTTATAGTCTGTGTACATAGAAGCATGCCTACTAGATTTACACTCTATCAAATACATATATTTGCAGCAAGGGCTAAGAGAATGAAGAGATGGATGAAGTGGTGTAGTAGTAGTCCGTGCAAAGCGACATTCGGTGGGTGACTTGTAATAAGAAGAATTCAAAGTAAAGACGCTGTAAATTTGGTTGCTTAAGAAATCCATGGGACACAACAGTACTATTGTTGCCCAATAACGAATTAGAAAAGCTGTAAATTCATTCAATTACCTCCTTGTAAGAGAGTGAGGCAGAACAGGGAGGGAGCGTGTAGTGATGAAAAGCATTCATACAAAGAGAAAAAGAGAGAGAGAGAGAGAGGTATAAGAAATCAAGCCAACCTCAAGCCGTAATGCACCGCCGCACCTGATAGAAGGGATCTGTCAGAGGAGGATGTGAGTCTTTTTACTATCTTTATAATCTTCCGTCTCCGTAAGCTGCAGTTGAGCTTTAAAGGTGTGGTGTGTTCCGGACATAAACGATTTAGATATATGTATGGTAGATACGCGATTAACGAACAGACCAGAGAGTGACCTGCCGGGGGGATGTGGTGTAGTCCCGAAGTTTTGGAGCAACATACTACAAAAAAGAGATAGGCTCGGGCACACCTATGTGTAGATACAATTCGCAGTAATATGTGAGAGATGTTTGAGTAAGGGAGTTTTTTTTTATTTTCTTTTTTACAATATACATTAGGCATACTCCTTTTTTATGTTATGTATCTTTATGGCATTTAGTTTAGACGCAGGAGAAAGCTTGTTGCGATGCTTGTGTTGTTGTACGTTTTGTTTTTAGTGGTTCTTCGTAGTTAGATGAGCGTTTCCAATTAATCGAATTACTCTTTTCTTCACAGAGAAAGCAAAGAAGCAAAGAAGAAGAAAAACAAAACAATGAAATCCTTTAGTTTTAGTGAAACAGCTACGAAATGACTGGAGGGAGAGCAGCAGGAAGGTTCAAAGTTCCGCAGCAAAGCGAACCCGCAAAATGTTTGTACTGTTTGTGCTGCAAAAATAGAAAGCGAACGGGGGAGCGGGAAGAAGCTTAACAAACCCTATAATAGTGTAAAGCCAGTTAGCAGCACACACAGCTCGTTGCTATAGCAATAGAGAGAGACAGCAGCACCACACCCTAGGTTGGAAGAAGGCTGTCGAAGGTGAAGTAAGCATTGAACAGGAATATCAGGACACCACCATCTGTTGTGGTAATTATGTGCGAGTTTTCATATTTGTTTCGTTTCAAAAGGGTGTAAAGGATTTAAATACCGATTTACCTACCGAATTCTATCACCTCCTCCCGGATACCCTAAACCACCTTACCTTGCGTTTGTTTGTTTATTTGTTGGGCGCAATTTAGATTATGGACAAAACTTATACTATGTAAATACTAAACAGCAGTAACTAGGGGTTCAGATACTCTATCGCACTATTATAGAGCGTTACGCAAAAACAAAACAAACAAAAGAAAGTACGATACGATAAACCATGGGTAGAATAAAAGAATAAAACACAAAAATGAAACAAGTCTATGAAAGGAAGAAAAAAAAGCAAAATATCCAACCCACGAAAGGGGAAGATAGTAACACAATTTACATACAATAGTAGTAGTAGTAGGCTGCGGCGTCCCCCGTACGCGTCGCCAAGTTGACTGGTGGGGGCCGCCCCTGGTCCATGCTACTCTCCCATGTAATTAAAGAAAAACACACACACAGCTCTAGACATTAAATTCCGATGAAACTAAGTTAATAAATCGTACAGCCTTAAACTATAAATTAGCCGTTGTTGCACTGTGTGTCCCACTCTCAGCGAAAGAACAATGGAGTATAATATTTTAATTCATTTTTATTTTCCATTCTTTTCACCTCTTTCCACTTGCACCTCTGGCACCTGGTGGCGGTGCCTTATTCGCTAAGCACACGTAAATTTAAACGTAGTCAAAATGGAAAACTAATTTTACCACCTCCTTTTAGCCACCTGTTTTTTCCCCCAATATCCCCATTATCCCATTTGGAAATCAATTAAAGCTGATGGACCCGAAAACAATGACCCCAAAATGATGATGGACTAAAACAAACCAAAAGTTCGCGACACAATTGTTAGTACAATTAACTATATGTTGGTTTTAAATAATAATAATAATAATAATAATAGTCATGCGTGAGGGGAATGTCGGTAAGGGTCGATTACTATTACCATCATCATCATCATCATCATCATCACAGTAGTAGTCAAACATAGTAAACGGACCGATGGTAGAAGCATACAATTAAACCGTTAAATAAAACTTTGTTCGTCCAAGACTAGACTAGGTGCGGCACGGATAAACCGATGGTTTTCGGTTCATTCCCTGCCAAGCATGCCACCAATAGCCACCCGAAAATAAAGGGATGCAGATAGAGAAAGAGAGAGAGAGACAGACAGAGAGTCACAAAGAGCGACTGTTTGGTAGAGCCGTTTTGGAAAATTTTGGTTCTCAAACCCCCCTCCCCCACCTCTCAGTGTCGTACCGCAGTGACGCCACCCTTCGTCAGCAGCAGGGACGTGACAAACCGGGCAATCTTTTCGTATGCCATAAACATAAGGGCCGCCGTAAGCACGGTTTGCAGCAGCTTCGCTTCCAGCCCACGGAACAGTCCAGCAACGCCCTGGCGCTTCAGGATGATCAGCAGCATCTGCACGGTATCGACGTTGGGCGGTAGGTTCAGGCTGCGGTCCGTGTTCCCGTGGCGCAGTTTCGTTTGTACCAGCTGCAGCGGGTAGGTCAGCACGGTGGCGATCATCTTTGCGACCGCGCCTATGCTGAAGAACGTGATGGCGGAGGGTGATGATTTGGCGTTTCCAGCTGCGGTCAGGCGACGCTTGAGCGACTCGTACACCATGAACTGGATGGCGGGATTGATGACGAGCATGAGGGAGGGCACTGCGCCAGCCCACAGCCCCCGTACGCCCTCCGTCCGAGCGATGTACTGTAGACCGTCGAGCAACCCGTCGTACTGTACGTCGCTGCCGGGGGCGACTGGACCGTTTGCCCGTTTGCCGTGCTGCTGGCCGAGTCCTTTCATCTTTAGTCGTGTGTTAACTACCCAGCATGGTGTTGTGGTTAGTACGTTCACTACGCCCGCCAGTGATCCGAGCAGCAGATCGCCGAGGGCGGATTGACCGCCGCCTCCCCGCAGTGCCTTCAGACTGTGGAAGGTGTAGAAGTAGACAAAGTTGGAGATGCAGAGGCTCTCGAGGACGGGGACCAGGCCGCGGTACAGCGTTTCAAAGCCCTCCTCGTCGATCAGGCTGCGGAGGACGCGCCACGTGCTGAGCGCTTTGCGCCGTTCGGGTTCTTCCACTGGAAAGATGTGAAAAATTGAAACAAATGGTTAAATTGGTAAAAGCAACGGAAGAGATTGGATAGCAACAGCGCGAATGGGATTTAGCGTCTGGCTTATCACCATCACACAGGTTAGCTAATTGGGTATCAAATTCGATAAGAAGTCCACACGGGAAACCTCCCTGCTACATGACCTTTGCCTCTCTGCTTGCTCTAGCAAAGCGGAGGTGACTGGACGAGAAGCGGTCCAGCAGCAGTCGTATTTACGTAATTGCAACTAACGGAAGGCCTACTTAGATCTATTTACTTACACTGCAGACGACTACGTACGGTGTCCAGTGGATAGAAGGCTGACATCGCAATCACGCTACCCTGGAAGGAGAGAAAACTCGTTCAGCGGGACAGGTTCATTTGGGGTGGTTGGACACAAGCTTGCGATGTGCTCATTTACCGCCGATCCGGATACCGCGTGTACCCACGATTGGTAGCTAAACACTTGCTTCAACTTGGACTGAGACATGTTTTTTGGGGGGGGAACGTGCGTTTCTGGTAGAATGAGCAATGCGGTACACTCGGTATCTTTGCGACCACAGCACACTATGATTCTTGTTTTGGGGTCAAGCTAAGTTCCCTGCTTAGATCTGTCCTACCATACCGACCCGTCTACGATGCGCACAGATACACACACTCAAACGCACGCACACACACCTTGTATGGGCTTGTGTCTGCTGACCTTCCGCGGGCGAAGTAATTGACGCAAAAATATGTGTGTTCACCTCTTGAGCGTTTTCTGCACTCGAATCGTCCGATGAAGCGCGGATTAGCACCAGCGAGAATCGGGCAACTATCGGGGCAGTGCTGCTGCCTACTGGAGGGGGGATTCGAAACGCGGTGAAGGAACGGTTTTTTTCTTCTCCGCGCTCATCAACTGTCAACGCGTTCTGCTGTCAGCCTGGTAGACCGTCCCACAGTGTAGCGTAATTTAATTTTTGTTCTTTACAATTTTATCCGGAATGTAGATTTTTCTTGATAAATTAATTTTGCGTATTATTTATAGGCAAAATAATCAACCAATTCATTATAAAAATTGTACACCGAAATAACAAACCAATTTGGCTTCGTGTGGTCAGCAGCTCACCCATTGTTTGACGTTTCGTTCGGTGATGTTTTTCTTCGCAGTGTAAATTTGCCGACTCCAAACAAACGTGCTACAAATTATACAATACTTTCCACAGAGTCTGCTCCAACTAAAAGGATGTGGAAGCTGTTTAAAGATCTCCGCCTGATCGGTGGTTTGGCAAGGCGAAGTAGTACAGTTTCTCACACCAATCCGACCCTGTGTCGCTCGCTAAGCTCCACACCCCAGTCCAACAGTGAACCTTTCCTTAGCTACGGTGAGTGTTGGTCCCGGCCGTCGTGTGTGTGCTTTGCCACGAAATCTATCCAACCCATTCCTCGCTACCTTTGCAGAGAAAGATCCGGCACCTGCATTTCTGCGCGACGATGTGCAGCAGCTGCTCAAGTCCATTACGCGGCTGGAACTGGACAAGGTGTTCCGGAAGCGCTCGGTCAAAGATAACACGGTCGAGTATCGGTTCATGACCGACGAGCAGCTGCGACGCGAGCTGCTGCATTCGATCGAGCAGGCCCAACAGATGCTGCAGATGCCACCGGTCGTGCAGGAACAGCAGGACAGCTGCCGTGTCATATCGAAGGACGGCGCGCTCAAATCACTTTCCTCCTCGAAGTTCGTCTTTACCGACATCACGTACGGGTTGAAGAACAGTCAGCGCTCGATCGTGGTGCGCCATCCGGACGGCACGCTGCAGGAAGCGCCGTACGAGATGCGCAAGCGTCTGAACCAGATCTACTTCCCGCTTACCGGCCGATCCATCCACCAGCCACCGATGTTCGAGGACGAGCATCTGCAGCGTCTGCTCGAGGAGGGCAAGTACGAGTTCGTGCTGGATCGGGCCTGCGTACAGTTCGAGCCGTACGAGAAGGACTACCACCACATCACGGCCAAAGTGTACCAGCACATCAACGAAAGCCGATCGTTCGACGCACTGCGGTCGACGCGCCACTTTGGCCCATTTGTGTTCTTCCTTGCCTGGCACAGGCTGATCGACGATCTGCTGCTGGACATGATCAAACAGGACTATCTGCGCAATGGAATTGAGCTGATCGTGCTGTACTCCACGCTGCACGGTATGCCGATCGATGAGGGCGTGAAGCAGATTGCACTCCAAACGCAAATGCCCAGCTTGTTTGATGCGGCCGAAAAGTCGGTTGACGAGTTGAAACAGGACGAACAGTACCTGTCGATCATAGAGCAGTTTGTGAACGGGCAGGCCACGAAGAAGGTTCAGCTGAACCTGGCCGTACAGGCGTACCGTGAGATGGCAGCGGAGAAGCTTCGGCTAGCGCAGGGCATCAGGAGGATGCACGGGGAAAGCTGAATGGGTGGCGAGGGGAAGGAGGGGAGGCGGTCAGTAACGGGACGTCGATGTTAAATGTGTAGTGTTTAGGTTGAGAACGAGAAAATAAAATGAAAATACATAACGTTCCGCGAAGTGCGACTTCCTGTACCGAACGGTGGTATTGCTGCAGGAGAAACGAAAGAATGAAAATTAGCGGCTGTGAATGCATCGAAAATCGATAGAAAATAGAAATGCAAATATTTTGTTGAAAATAATCCCTCAATTGAGCGTGAAGCTTCACCAACGGTTGAATTATTCCGTCTCAATTTGCAGAGGCACACCGACCGAAGGCAAAAGCCCTGGCAGCTGACATTCTAGCCAAGGTCGCTAGAACCAACGTCCTTCGCCGATCGATAAAGCTTGGCAATTTTTCGGAAAAATGTAAACAAAGGCCCTTCCGTGGAACAAACCTTGTAGGAATCGTGTATAAAATAGCATCGGATCAGCGTTGCCACCGCCCTAAATGAAAAATCTGTAGTTTTAAGGGGCTTACAGCTGTGAGTCGGTAGGAATACAGAGAAATCGGTATTTCTGGTCACTCTGCCTACCTGGCTGTTTATATTTTACACAACTTGGCAAAACGTCAAGACGCTCCCGTACTACTACTACCACCAACACCTTTGGTTTCCTTTTTGTGCAGCAGCAGAAACAGCGAAAAGTGTCGGGAAATTGGCAGCAAAAGTGTGCGGGCGAATCGACGGCGACCATTTTGCAGCTACTTGGATGCGAAGCAGGGCCTGGAAAAGTGTCCAAAAGTGCGAAGAATGTAAACGTCAGCGGGCGCTCGCGATGAAAAACTGTGTGCGTGCGTGAGTGCGAGTGTGCGTACATGTGTGCCTGTGTGCGTGTGTGTGTGTGTGAGTGGAAAAGCTTTTACGCCCACCCCGTGTTTCGCCCGTCGTCCCGCGGAACCGTTCCGTAGCGGAGCAGCACCCGGAGAGCGATGGATGCAGCGGCGGCTGTAGCACCACCATCAGCAGCAGCAGCAGCAGCACCGCCACCACCACCACCACCGCTGCCGCTAGCCTCGGCTGCAGCAGCAGCACCACCACCACCGAACAGTGTTTACGATGTCATCAATCAAAAGGAATGCGGACTGTGTCTCACGCTCCGGGCGGAGCAGATCTGCTTCGACATGTTCATGCCGCGGGAGGACGACCCGAAGGAGATGCCATATCTGGTGTGGAAGCACGTCGGGCTACAGTTTCCGCAGGAGGCAGGCAAACACTACGTCTGCCGGGACTGCGGGTACGCGGTGTACGAGTTTAACCGATTCTACTTGATGGTGCAGAACGTCCACCAAGAACGGCAGGCCGCAGCAGCGGCTGCAGTACTGCAACCGAAGCAAGAGCCGCCTATGCAGGAGCAGGTACAATACAATGCTGAGCAGGCGGCGGCGGCGTTGGAAGGCGTCAATCAGAACGGTCATCATGGAGGCGAGCAAAAGTTTGACCCGTCGCCGCTGGTGGACGGGCCCGTGCCGTTGCTGTCCGATGTTCCGGATTATGGGATGAAGCACGAAGTGAACGGAATGCTACCATCCGGCGGATCCGGGGTAACGGCTGTCGGGGGCAACGGTACAGGGGCAGAGTGTCCGTCGGTGTACACCTCGCAGCACAACGATACGGAACCGGAAAGCAGCCGAATCCGGCCGGTCACGGGCAACACACCGAGCAGCCGGAAGCGCCGCAACCAAGAGATGGACGATGAGATTATCGACTTTTACAAGCTGGTCTGTGACGTGTGCGAGGAACGCATCGAGTACGGCACGATGAAGGAGCTGAACCAGCACATGAAGCTGATGCACGGGGAGGAGACGGGCCGGGTCAGCTGTCCGCAGTGTGGCAAGATGTTCCGCACGCGGGGGAAGCTGCTGGAGCACAAGAGCGTGCACCAGCGACAGGACGCCACGTCCGAGGACGACGCGGAGAAGCTGCAGTCCGAGCAGATGGACAAGGAGATACTGGAGTTTTACAAGCGCATCAGCTGCGATGTGTGCGACGCGGCGGCCAGTGCTGCTGCCGGGGCCGGTCCACAGGCCTGCGCGATGCTGTACGCGACGGTGAAGGAGCTAAACCACCACATGCGGCTGGTGCACGGGCAGCAGGCCGGTACGGTAAAGTGTCCACTGTGTGAGAAGAAGATCCGTACGCGCCCGAAGCTGCTCGAGCACAAGCGCATGCACCAGCCAAACGCGCTGCTGGAGGAAGATTCCGGCAAGTCGGGCAACCCGGGCGGCGAGCCGGGGCCCGAGCTGACCGAGGAGCAGAAGCAGACGCTAGATAGAGAAATATTCGATTTCTACAAACCCATCATATGTGAGATTTGCGATCCGGAAAAGGTCGCTGTGGCTGTCGCGGTGGCCGGCCCCGGCGGTGACCCGGGCGGTGTTGCCGCGGGAGCGGGCCATCCGGAAGCGGCAGCAGCAGCAACGACCCAGGAGGAGGAGTACCGGTCGCTGAAGCAGCTGAACCAGCACATGCGGACGGTGCACGGGCTCGAGTCGGGCACGGTCAAGTGTCAGCTGTGCGCGAAAAAGTTTCGCTCGCGCGTCAAGCTGGTCGAGCATAAGGATATGCACGAGAATCCGGAGCGGTTCCGGTGCGGCGTGTGCCAGGAGGTGCACCAGAACCTGGAGGAGCACATGCAGAACAAGCACCAGGAGTGGGAGTTTGCCTGCGAGGAGTGCGGCAAGCGGTTTCCTTTCAAGAACAGACTCACTGCCCACATGGCCAAGGTGCACATGAAGAAGGACATTATCTGTGAGGAATGTAACAAACCGTAAGTAGCAAAGGGTAATAATTCCTCCCCGCTTTGTTTCTAATCGCTTTTGCTTTCGTTCCGTTTGCAGATTTACAAAGTTCAGCATCGAGAAACACAAGAAAACGGTCCACGGCCACGGTGGAACGTTCATCTGTGAAAACTGCCCGAAAACGTTCAAGACGCGCGTCTCGCTCGAACGACACATGGAGGGGCATAACAACGGGGAGCAGCAGCAGCCGCCGCAGCAGCAGCAACCGCAACCGCTCCCACTGCCGCTACCGCAGCAACAACCGAGCTCTGCCGCGACCGTCAGCTGCTCCCTGTGCAACTCCGTCCTGAAGGACGAGTACAACCTGAAGGCCCACATGAAGCGCATCCACGCGGAGCAGACGCCGGCGACGTGCAACACGTGCGGCAAGACGTTCAAATCGAAGCACAGTCTCAACACGCACACCGCGAACGTGTGCACGACACGGCTCTTTGGCTGCACGACCTGCGGCAAGCAGTTTAAGAAGCGGACAAAGTTGAAACAACACATGACGATTCACCCACGCGGCGCCGACTAAGCGGCAGAGGCAGCGGCAGAGGAGACGACGATGAGATGATGCACGCGCGCGCTCCGAACGCGATCGAATTAACATAATAATATTATTATGTAGCATATAGTATGTACGTTTAGGGATTGAAAACACTACAGCAACATTATTATACGCATGTGAAGGACGGAGAGGATTCAAGTGTGAGCTGAGGGGAGCGGGGAGGATGCGAGGATGCCGAAGACCTATATATTGTGAAAAGGCTAAAGGCAAATCCAACGTAACAATGCACTATTGAGGCGTGTTTGTAAAGCACGGGCTATGTAGGAACAGTGCGTGCGGTACGGAATTCGCTCCCGCCCGGCACTACGATAAGAGGAAAAGTGAATTATGCTGATAACGATGGGGGCTCCTAAAGTGGGAAAAAAAGAACATAAAATAAAATATTTTTTGTTTTAGCGGCTTAACTATTTAGCAGAGCGCGTGCATTAGTGGCTAGTGCGTTGGGTGCAAGTAGTGAGAACAGAGAGGGAGAGAGAGCGAGAGGGTTGGATGACAAAACCGGGGAGAGGAGTAGGGTAGTTGTAATGCGTAAAAAACCCTTCAGGATACAAATTCTTAACTGTAGCAAGGATACGGCTTTATTTTTGCATTACTTGAGCCATTTTGAGCGAATTCGATTATGAGTGGAATATTTTTTTCTTTCTCCATGATGCATCGATATGCATATACAAAGGATTAGATCATGCTAGAAGGACACCCGTAAAAGAAAGGGACACGGGACAAAAAAGGACATGGCGATACGTCGATCATCGCACACTCCGACAGCTGTGTCGGAAATATTAGCAAAAGTCGACAAAAGATGGATAGTGGGAGCGTCTTAGGGCAATTGCGCTTTATGATATTGTAACAAATTAGGACAAATCTGTTTGTATCAAGCATTTACGTGATTGTGTGTGGTAAGCTTATTTATTAACATATTTTTGCTGTGTACGTGGAAGTTAAACATAAAAAAGTTATAACAAATTCACATCTTTTAGTCAAGCTTACTGCTGTGTTCAGCCTATTCAATCAAGAAATGTGATAAATTTCTTAAAAGATAATGGAACTGAAAAAAAAAACTCACCGAAAACCGGGTAAAAATAATTTAATTTTCGTAAATCGATGAATGGTTTCAAGTGGTGGAATGTTCCATCCAAAATCCACCAGATGATCGGACCGACAAAGTGTCCGTGAGATGTGGGGGTGCTCACTGTGCACAGACCTGTCACAGCCTACTGACAGTCGCCTCCTGTCCAATGGCGAACGACAGAAAAAGAAGGAAAAAACTATTGTCTCGATCATAAACAACAAATCGACAACAACGTTCGACGCCTCGCTCCGAAAAGATTCGCGAAAAACGGTATTTAAAGTGCGATTTCCTAGCGTAGCGGTGGCGCAAGACCTGCAGCAGCGAGCGCACTATCGCACACGGCCAGTGGGCGGACAGGAAGCGTGCGATATTTGCCGCATGGGAGCAGTTTTCGCCGACCCCGTCGCCAGACTCGATGTGAACTTGATAAAAATAGAGTGCAATTCATTGACCACACCGAACGCAGCCGTGCGCGCAGAATGAGCTTATGAGGAGTTAGTTAGCCGTGCCTCGGAATGCAGCGTGTGCCTTAACTGTGAGTCGTGTGCAGATAGAACACCACACCAAACAATCACATCCACACACACACACATACACACAAACACACACAAACCAGTCCGTATCGCGAATGGTGGGTACCAGCTCCTTCATCAGCAACGCCATTAGCACCTCCAGTGCGCCCAATGGTATCAGTGGCACTAGTAGCAGCAGTAGCACCAACAGCAACACCGCCGGTTCTGGCACGGTTCTTCGCAACAGAATTAGTGTTGGTGGCAAAGCCACGGTACTCGGTGTGAATTCGGCCACCGGACATAATGAGGTGGTGAGCGTTGCGAACGGGCTCCATCTACGGCAACATCCGCAACAGCAGCAGCAGCAGCAGTCGAGCACTTCCGGTGTTGTTAGGCTTGCGAAGGGCAGCACTAGCACCGTGATATCGCTTCCGAGCGACCACCAGTATCACCAGTCCATCGCAGGCGGAATGATTAATCACAGTTCCTTGATGTTCGCGACAACAACGACCACCAACCACCAACAGCAGCTGTCGGTTTTATCGAACGCATCACCAGTAGGCGACGGAGCAATCGGCGAAAAGAAGGCAGGCGCTAAGATCGGTGACAGTACCAGCTTGACAACCACCACCACAGGCAACAGCAGCAGCATCATCCTGGCCAGTAATACCACCACCATCATCACCTCCAGCAGCAGTAGCACCACCACCACCAGCAGCAGCAGTAGCAGCGGTACCACAACCAACAACAGCACCACGATCACGACGAACACTCCCACCGAATCGGATCCGACGGGCGCTGATACCGAGCTGTCGCTGGAAACCAAAGAAACGAGCCCGGACAATGAACCGCAGGAGGAGCAGCCGGAGATTGACATCGTGATCAACAACGTGGTCTGCTCGTTCAGCGTACGCTGTCATCTGAATCTGCACGACATCGCCCGTCATGGGCACAATGTCGAGTTCCGGAGGGAGCACGGGATGGTAACGATGAAGCTGCGCCGCCCCTACACGACTGCTTCGATTTGGTCGTCCGGAAAAATCACTTGCACCGGTGCTACGTCAGAGCATCAGGTTGGTAGCATCCCCAAACACTTTCCTTCCTTCATTGCCTCTGCCTAACGCGGGTTTTCGTCTACTTTTGTTTCGCAGGCAAAAATAGCGGCACGACGCTACTCACGTTGCCTTCAGAAGTTAGGATTTAATGTTAGATTTAGGAACTTTCGTATCGTGAATGTACTCGGCACCTGCAGCATGCCGTTCGGCATCATGATTGTCAACTTCTCGGAGAAGTACAAAAAGGATGCCAGCTACGAGCCGGAGCTGCACCCGGGCGTCACCTACAAGCTGTACTCGCCGAAAGCGACCCTGAAAATATTCTCAACCGGAAGCATTACCGTCACCGGTAGGTGTATTGCGAGTGGGCTGGGTTCCGGGTGGGGAATGGGACATCGGTTTAGGGGAGTAATTAAGCGTTCGTGAATCCTCTTGCATTGAACGTGCAACATTGCAGCCGTATAGAGTGGTTATTGAAATCCCTTTTTGTTTACGCTCTCTCTCTTCTCGCTTTAAAATCCTGGACTCCGGCCGGACGCCAGCGGCTAGTGTGGCCTTTGTGCAAGCGGCAATTGAGCAAATATTCCCGCTCGTGTACGAGTTTCGCAAGAAGCGGACGCCGATCGAGAAGCAGGCGATGGCGAAGCAGCAGCCACCGCCGGACTTTGACCCGCACGATGTCGACCATCTGATCGAGGAGGACCGCGAGGGCGCGCTGGCGGAAGCGGAGGAGGGCCTCACGTACTGGAACGGCACGGCCGACGAACCGACGATGCAGCAGCCCGAGGAGGAGCAGCCGGACGATGAGCTCGAGACGTTCGGCGACGATGAAGACGTCCGCACGCGTAACAACACCAAAGCAATACACAAAATCAATAGTATTAGGCAGAACGGTAAGAGGCGCCGAATGCGCCAGCTGCGCCCATCGGGCCGGGCTGTAAACGACGGGGACAGCATGTCCGACGACGATCTGTGCGTCAGTGATTACGAATAGAGGAAGCGTGACCACTCACTCGCGTGTCGTGTCAGACACACAAACAGTCCCAAAGCAGCCTTTTGGTGGTGCACATACTATTGCATCCTTATCGGAGGTTTTGTCGTCGTCGTCGTCGTCGTCATCGTCCGGGCCCCGGTGGTGGTGGTGGCAGGACAAAAAGCGCGCGCGCGTAAAACTATAGACAATTGGTGGACAAAAACGGAAGGATCAATGAGTCGTTACTAAGCATCCAGAGAGAGCCTCATCAATCAAGAGCGTAGAGCGGAGAGAGACAACACGGACAGAAGTGACTGCCCCGGAAGCATAGGAAACGTAAGAAAACAGACGGATAATAATGCCACACACACATACACATACACAAACACCCGTTACTGTCCTCCAGGAGGACATCCGATCAAAAAAGGGCAGAACAGAAGCACAGGAGAGGAAGGGAGAGCAGCAAGATCAACAAGTAAACAATTATTTAATTAGGTCGTCAAGTATGGAACTCTGGCACTGTTTCTCATCATTATTATATACATCTGCTGGTTCGCTAGAGAGAGATAGAGGCTGGTATTATTGAATCCGTTCGTAGCGGGAACGTACGGCGCTCACATGAAATTCTAGGGATGGCAACACATTTCTTGAGCCCGGTCCTAGAACGCCGTGGTGAATAACTGTAGCAACCATCTAGTACGTTAGGAAAATGAGTGTCGGGACGTACGCCGCCGCTACGAACGGATTCAATAATACCAGCCAGAGAGAAGGATAGAGAGAGAGTGACCAGCTTCTTATTTTACCATGGCATACTACACACCCTCACACACACACCCATTGGAAGATTTACTGTCCTTTCCAGTGGATAAAACGGTTGAAGCTTTCTGGCGGGAGCTTCGCCCTACCCCGGTAGGAAATCCTTTTCCCCCCCCAAACAAACAAACACGCCGAGCAATTAGATTGTGTATAAACTGTGACACACCGCCGTTCGTTCGATGTCGATTTAAATGTAATCTGATCGTGTGTGTCTGATTCTAAAGGACCCTAACGCGCGTCCCTTCTATGACTTGAAAATTGTGCGTTGCCAAGGCAAACATCAATGTACCAAGGCAAACATCTTTGATGATAGCTTAAGAGGGAGGGAGAAAGAAAACACATATGAATGGGGAGCAAAGAGGGGAGATAGAGCGATTGTGCGATTTAGCTGCGAAGTGGGCGGAAAGATTCGTCCGGCAAAACAAAGAAGGAGAAAAGCAGCGCCACACATCCTTGACTCGAATTATGACAATGTGATGAAAATAAACACGAAAACAATCCGCCAACGTTTAACCAAGTACGGTGCATCGGTTGTCTAAAGGAAAGCGAAAAAAACAGATCAAGAGAAGGAAGAGAGGAAGAGAGAGAGAGAGAGAGAGAGAGAGAGAGAGAGAGAGAGAGAGAGAGAGAGAGAGAGAGAGAGAGAGAAAGAGATAAAGCAGAATGCGCAACGCATTGATCCGGCGCCAATGGATTGCATCGGAAAGGCTTGGCGATTTCCTTTTTGGTGAATAAAATAATTCCTTGTATTTTTAAAAACAAAATCCGAACCAACTACAACACACAGTTGCCCCTCCATTTCTGTTCCCAAAGCCAAACAGTTTTCATACTTGTCGACGACCTGGTTCTGTTGCAGAACACTAGTAGCATAAGTAAAGAAATTGGCTGCGATGTGTTTAAATGCTGTACTGCGGTTCGCAATTTTGTTTTCAAAAACCTAAGCATTGATTTAATTGTAAAACACATATGAGCGTGTGTAATAAATAATAACTGCCATTACACTGTCCGATGGTTATGCATAGGCGGCACGAGGCATGAGAGCGTGGTGTGGTGTTTCCAAAAAAGAAAATCCCTTTCACAACAGAAGATGATGATGACTCAAAACAAAGAAACGGCATTCATCTGCACGCATAGCGGCTGGACCGATGAGAATCCAGATTCTATTTTCGGCATGCACAGAGGAGAAGGTACTGAGTTTTGAAATTGCAGTTTTTCCCTGCCGGACGCCCACGTGTTGCGTCACGGCGCGATGGCGCGTTGGCGTTTACGCGGATCGGGCGGCCGTCGATCGGTGTGCGATGGTGATCGGGTGACCTTTTTCCCCATTGCAATGCGAGTTTCGGTGAAATATAATGTTTTTTTAAGGGCTAAATAAACTAAAAAAAAGGTCTCTCTTTTGAGGGGGAAGCATTGCAATGGTAGAGCGGTAGTAGTAGCAGTAGTGGACATATGACCATGCATGTAATTTATGTTGAAATATATTTAATTCTGTTCCTTATAAACCTGATTTTTGTGCATTATTAACCAAATAGATTGAATGTGGAAAATCAGGAAATTCCGATGCAGTGAAAATGCATCGTTTTTTTCTCGTACTTTCCCCTGCACCGCTTGCTACGATGTGACAGCTGATGTGACATTTGCTAACCACAACAAATCCCTCCCTCCCGATTTGGGGGAAATTGTTTGCATTTTCTCGCTGCAATAGCTATCGCCAGGTAACTGAATGTTACTGTTACTGTGAACATAAATAAAACGACATAGGAGGACATTCCTCTTGCAGCCCGTGTTCGCCATGGCGTCAGTGAAGGTGGAAAATAGCTCCAGGGTCGGTGCCAACTCTCCACGGGATCATCCACGGTGCGATGTGTGTCTGCGCTGGGAAAGTGTTTGCTTCGGCAGATCGGATCCCATCTTCACTGGGAAAGATGTGTTGGCCATGGTAACACAGTATCTCGACATGAACATCACCCTAACACTCGTCTGCGAACGCTGCTGGAGTAGATTGAAGGAGTTCGATGAGTTCTACCGGATGGTAAGCGAGCAGCACACCAGCAAAGCGGATCTGCGGCCCCCAGACTGGAAGGAAGCTGACCCGGTCGAACAGCGCGTGGAGGGAGTCGTTTATGGAATGGAATTTGTCGACATAAAGTACGAACCGCTGGGTGAAGATGCGAATGTAACGATAAAAGAGGAAGAGGTGGAGGAGGAAGCGGAGGAGCATGAGAGAGAACCACTTCCGGACAGTGACGACTGTGACAAGCTGTTGCCCAGCCAGTCGATGGAGTTGGAGGATGAGGAACCTCTGGCGGATGACGATACGAACTCGTTGTCTTCCGACGATAGTGACGATTCCTCGGTGCCGGATCGGGTGAAGCGCGGCGGCAAAGCATCGGCCATCGGCAAGAAAGAGCCCAAGGTGGATAAGGAGATACTGGAGTTTTACCAGCGGCTGGTGTGCGAGATTTGTGATGCGGAGCGGATGCTGGCCGGCGAACCGTCGATCGAGTACAGCAATCTGAGGGAGCTGAACAAGCACATGCGAAAGGTGCACGAGCAGGTCGGCGCTACGCGCATCAAGTGTCCGATGTGCGACAAAAAGTTCCGCTATCGGGCGAAGCTGCTCGAGCATCGGGACATGCATCAGAACCCGGACCGGTTCCGGTGCGTGGTGTGCGAGGAGGTGCACCAGAACATGGCGGAGCACATGAAGAACAAACACCAGGAGCGCACGTACTGCTGCGAGGAGTGTGGCAAGCGGTTCCCGTTCAAGGCTCGGCTTACGGCGCACGTGAAGAAAATGCACACCTCGAAGGATGTCGTCTGTGACCAGTGTCAGAAAAGGTGGGTGTTTTACGGTTGCACCGTTGGCAAGTCCGACATTCTACTGATTGCTCCTTTTCCCCTTCTCCTACAGCTTCAGCAGATACACGATCGAGGACCACAAGCGGGCAGTTCACGAATCGCGCTACATCTGCGAACACTGTCCGCGCACGTTCAAGTCGCGTCTTGCCCTCACGCAACACATGGAGGAACACGTGGAGGGATTGCGGAAGACGGTTTCCGCCACCTGCGAAAAGTGTGGCGTAGTGCTGCGGGACAAGTACACGCTGCAGACGCACATCAAGCGCATGCACACGGAACATCCGCCCGCCAGCTGCGGCACGTGCGGGAAGGTGTTCAAGTCGAAGCACAATCTCAACGCGCACTTGGCCAACGTGTGCACGGAGCGTTCGTTTCCGTGCCCGATCTGTGCGAAGCAGTTTAAGAAGAAGATTAAGCTGACCGAACACATGACGACGCACACGAAGAGTGTGCTCTATCAGTGTCCGTACTGTCCCAAGACGTTCAGCTTCGAGACGCAGCTGTACACGCACCGGAAGCAGGCGCACTACGAGCAGTGGCTGGAGATGCAGCGGAAGCGCAAGGAGGGTGTACGGTTTAAGGTTAACCGCATCACGGATATGCCCTCTACCTGAACCGAATGCGCGCGTATATGTGTGCGTTGTTATGATAAGAGTAGTAATACAGTAAAATAATAAATCGCTTACGTAGGAATGTGCTCAATCTGTACTGATTACTGAGCAAGTTTTCCACCAAAATGGTAGGTCCGAATTCGAAGAGAAGGTGAAGAACTGAACCAAGGCCTTCTATAAACATGTCGTGTGGAAAAAAGAAAAAAGAAAAAAAATGTAAACAAACACGGGCTTCATCAATCGCAGTAACAATTGGAATTCGGTTCGATCTACCAGCATGGCTACGGTGTGTGAGGTTTGTTATTCTACCAAAGGCACGGAATATTTAGATATTCATGATAGCGAGCCGGTAATACTGCCCATCATTTCGAAACATCTGCCCTGTGTGGTGAGTACGCGTTGGAGGAGTCGGGATGGTTCCTGAACTAAGTGCGATTGTGTGTCTTTTAGCAGATGTTGGACGGTATCGAGCATCCACAGATATGTGTGGACTGTTGGAGTACTTTGGAAAGCTTCGAGCGATTTTACCTCTCTGTAGAAGAGTTGCATCAACCCCAACCGGATAGTTCCGATGAGGATGAGCGTGATGAAATCGTCACCGTGCATGAAGCAGATTGCAACGACACAGCCGAGCTGGAAGTATCGGAAGTCGCGTATGAAACGGAGCAGCTCGATAATGCGGCAAGTGAACCGATACATGTCAACGACACCCAAATATGCAGTACAGAAAGTTCCCCGGAAGATGAGGCGGAAGAGCGTGAGATAATTGATTGAACTGCTGAAACGACATCAGCAGAAGGTTCATCGCATCAGCCAACCCAGTCTAACGTGTCAACTGTGCACCAGGCGGTTGTACTTCCGCTCTCGACTGCTGCAGCACATCGCCATGCACCGTAATCCGGATGCGTTTCGATGTTCCATCTGTGGAGAGGTTCATCAGGATCTGGCGTTTCATCGCAAAGTCAAACATCATACCAAACGCCTGGAGTGTCCGAAATGTGGCAAACGCTTCTCGGTGCGGAACCGGTTGATGGTACATTTGAAGATTGCACACGCACCGAAGGACTCTGAGTGCGGTGTGTGCCACAAGTTGTAGGTTTTGCGAACATAAAGTTTTGTAATCCGGTACGGTAACTAATGATATTTCTATTTCTTGTAGGTATAGTAAATATTTCATCAAAACCCATATGCGTGCAATGCACGGTGGATCGGAGTATGTGTGCGAACTGTGCGGCAGGACTTATCGCACGGTAGCGATGCTAAACAAACACAAGGCGCAGCACGCTGAAGAGCCAACAGGAAGTTGCATCGAGCAGCAGCAGCAGCAGCAGCGTTATATACGAAGGAATCTTACTTCATGTGAATCATTTAAATGTGAACGATGTGGAAAATCATTCCGCAGCAAAGCAACATTAAACTCCCACGTGGAGCGAACGTGTCCCAGCACCCAGCACGTGTGTTCGACGTGCGGTAAGCGCTTTAAAACAATTGGCAAACTAAACGAACATGCGGCTAGCCATAAGGACCGGGTGGTGTACATGTGTCAGCTTTGTTTGGAGAATTTTGCCAGCAAATCGCATCTCTTTGCCCATCAGCAAATGGTACACGAGTTGAAACTCGATTGAAATGTTACTGGAGCAGTTCAACGTTAATTTCAAACGTCATCCGAAAGCGACGGTACCTGATGGATCAACCATATCGGAGTCACGGCGGTGAACTGTCAAATCGATATCAAATTTCCGTGTTTTCTGTGTACCAACTTCCCAGACGAAAACATTGCAGTTGTGTCCTTTTTATTCGAATCGTAGCCAATTTGTAGCAAATATGTTGTGTTAATTTACCATTTCGGTTTATCCAGAATGTGCTAAACCTTAGTTCGGGGGCGGGATTGCCGGGCCGTCGTTAGGACGATTATGTCTTGCTGAGTTGTTATCGGAAGGTGTTTAACTCCAAACAACAACATCGAAACGGAGCGCAGGAGGAGTAGGCAATGGCCTCGGTCACAAGATGCGAAGTTTGCTTCTCCACAGCGGACAGCGATCGAAAGGCAATTTTCGCAGAGGAAAACAGCCATATTGTTGGGATCGTAGCGAAACATTTGGGGTTTGAGGTGAGTATGGCCAGTTGCACTATTAGGAGAATGTTTTGTAACCATCCCATTCTTTTTCCTCCAGATTACACCTACAGTGGAAAATGCCTCAATTTGCAGCAAATGCTGGAGTGCGTTGCAAGAATTTCACAAATATTACTGTGAAATAGAGGCAGTCAGGCAGCAGCATGAGCATGAGCTACTGGCAATTGGTGACAAACAGCAGGAAGAGGTCACTGTCGTTTGCGACAGCTTAGAGCCGAGCTATAGGACTGAATTTTTCGAGGTGAAGGTAGAACCATTCGAACAGACGGACGTGTTTGAGCAGGAAAATTCCAACTGTTCCGATGAGAAGCCGCTGCACTGTGCGTTCGTAAAATGTGAAGAACCACCGATCGATCTCGATCCAACCGCCCCGTCCTCGGGTGAGGACTCTGAAGTGCCGCAGGGCAGCAGGTCAGACTCGTCCTCACCGGATAGGAGGAAGCCGAAGCGGGAGAGGAACCCGAAACGGCCACAAACGAGCGACAACGAGACGAAGCAAAGTAAAGTGGCCGCCCAGAAGGAGGAGGATGAAAGTTTGCACAACTTCTACAAACGGATCGTGTGCGAGGTGTGCGACATTCAGCGCATGCTGGTGGGTGAACCGCAGATCGACTTCGGCACCTGGCGAGCGCTGCTGCGCCACACGAAGGAGGTGCACAAGCACGACAAGGTGTACGTAAAGTGTCCGGTGTGTGAGATGAAGATGCGCACGAAGCAAACGCTGCTGCAGCACATGGATTGGCACGAAAATCCGGAAAAGTATCGGTGCGAACTGTGCGGCGAGAAGCACCAGAACATGAAGGAGCACATCCAGAACAAGCACCAGGAGCGGCAGTTCTGTTGCGACGTTTGTGGGAAAAAGTTCCCGTTCAAGAAGAGACTTACCGTGCATATGAAAAAGATGCACGTGGAGAAGGACATCATTTGTGACCAGTGTCAGAAGCCGTAAGTACGCCCGTGACTTTCTACGCAATTTGTCTATTTAATGTTTGTGCGTTTTTGCTTTCAGCTTCACAAAGTACACGATAGAAGATCACAAACGGTCCGTCCATTCGGCCCGGTTTGTCTGTGAACACTGTCCGAAAACGTTCAACAGTCGCTTCCGGTTGCTGCAGCACATGGAGGAGCACGATGAAAGCTTGCGCAACTCCACCTCCGTACCGTGCACGATCTGCGGTCAGGTGATGCGCGACAAGTACATCCTGACCAGACACATCAAGCTGATGCACACGGTCCAGCCGGCGGTCAGCTGCGAAACGTGTGGGAAAACGTTCAAATGCAAGCGCAACCTTTCGGTGCACATGACGAACGTGTGCATGGAACCGACCCGCCTCTACCCGTGCACCATCTGTGGGAAGGAGTTTCGGCGCAAGAACAAGCTGAAGGAGCACATGTCGACGCACACGGGCAAACCGTTGTACATGTGCTCCTTCTGTCCGGAAACATTCCGCCAGGACACGCATCTGTACCACCATCGGAAGAATGCGCACTACGAGCGATGGTTGGAGATGCAGCAGCAGCGCAAGGAGGGTGTACGCTTCAAATTGAATGAACTGCCGTAGTTGGGGGATATAGTATAAGGGAAATAAGCGTGGCATTGTGAGGCAGGTCCTTGCGGAGTGACTTTAAAAAAAATGTGATTGTGGGGAGATGGTAAAGATTCAATTGAAAGTGGACGAATGAACGGCAATGTATTGTAACAATTTAAACTTCGACCGAAAAGCCACCGTGTGTGCCAGTCAGCATGATTATTTTATATCCGAAGACAAATACAAGATAAGATTGAAAAATAAACGTAAGCACATTTACTAAGCTAAAAACGAGACCTTTTTGTGCGGTCGAAATTTGCTCTGCAAAACGTGTTACGTTGAGAGCAGTAGAAAGAGGAAATATTTAAGTGAAAAATGGGGTTTTGGTTACGATACATACTGAGATATGGTATTTTTTTCCATTTACAAATTTAAACACCTATCGTTAGAAGGACAAAATCTTTTATTTTAGCTTTCTACGCTAACAAATGGAACCAAACATCCAAAATTTCACTTCCATTAGTGCCTCTATTCGCACCTTTAGTCGACATAGTATGTCGACATAGCCTTGATGAATCAACAATAGCGGAGCCGTCAAATGTCATAAACGCGATTTCTCCCCCTTCTCCCCAACCCCTCCGTTGTACAAACAAAACTTCCAATCAGTTCAGTGTTTTGTTTAGAAACTCCGCAAGCTACACAAAAATCCACAAAATCTCCGCTCCAATGTCTGGTGAAACGGATGCGTGTGCGATGGAGGACAGCACGCGCAAGTGTACAGCGTGTTTCTCCTTCAGCGAGTCAGAATATTTGAACATCTTTGCCGAGGAAAATGTGGGGAAGGACATTGCCACCGTCATTGCCATGCATCTTTGGTTTGAGGTAGTGCAACGGGGGCGGGTTTTTGCACGAACGAACAGAAATGAGAAAAAGGTTTCGCTGGTTACGCTGTTTCAGGTCACTCCCACGGACGAATGTCAATGGATCTGCCGGACCTGTTGGACAAGCTTGGACTCGTTTCACAGCTTCTACGTCAGCATTGAGCAGCGGCACGAACGGCACACGGACAAGCTGCGTGTGGACAGTATCGTCGACAGTGAGCAAGCTGCGAGCCCGTCCCCTGCCAGTCCGACGTACAATACGGAGTTTCTGGAGATAAAGGGCGAACCGCTGGACGGCGACGACGAGCTGGAGGACCTGGACGACGAGGAGGAGGAGGAGTTCGATCTTACGGAAGATGGCGATGGCAGTTGCGGTGGAAGTGACAAAATGCTACCGAGCGAAGAGATCAAGAGCGAAAGTGATTCGGATGGAGAAGGAGGAAGCGTATCGCCCCGTGCGGAAGAGGGCAGGAATAGGCAACGACCGTCCCGATCCCGCAATACGTCCCGCGCTCCCAAACGCGATGCCGAAGAGCAGCTGGCGAAACGGAAGGCCGGCGGTCGGTTTCCGGCCGATCCGGAGGAGGACAAGAACATCCTGCAGTTCTACAAGCGCATCGTGTGCGAGGTGTGCGACAACAAGCGGATGATGGTGGGCGAGCCGCTGATAGAGTACGCGACGTGGGGTGAGCTGCTGCGGCACACGAAGGAACTGCACGGCCATTACAAAATCTTCGTCCAGTGTCCGGTGTGCGAGATGAAGCTGCGCACGAAGGTGACGCTGGTGCAGCACATGGACATGCACCAGAACCCGGACAAGTATCGGTGCGAGGTGTGCGGCGAGGTGTTCCAGAACATGAAGGAGCACATGCAGAACAAGCACGAGGAGCGACAGTTTAGCTGCGATCAGTGCGGCAGCAAGTTCCCGTTCAAGAAGCGGCTCGTGGTGCACATGAAGAAAATGCACGGCGAAAAGGATGTCACGTGCGAGCAGTGCGGAAAATCGTAAGTAGCTCGCGCACACAGCCTGCTTTGATGGAGCAGTTTAGAAGGGTTTTTGTCGGTCGTTTTTTTTTTGTTCTTTACAGCTTCACAAAGTACACGATCGAGGATCATCGGCGTTCGGTGCACATGGACCGGTTCGTGTGTGAGCATTGTCCGAAAACGTTCAAAATTCGGTTCCGCCTGCACAAGCACATGCAGGAGCACGATAAAAGCCTGCGCATCTCGACCTCCGTGCCGTGCCCGACCTGCGGGCAGGTGATGGGCGACAAGTACATCCTCCGCCAGCACATCAAGCATATGCACGTCGAGCAGCAGGCGGTGGATTGTGAGACGTGCGGGAAAACGTTTAAAAACCATCGCAACCTCAAGATACACCTCACGAACGTGTGCATGAAGCCGGTGCAGCTGCATCCGTGCGCAATCTGTGGCAAGCAGTTTCGGCACAAGAACAAGCTGAAGGACCATATGGCGTCCTGCACGCCGAATTGAGGTGTGTAGGTGTGGTATAGTAGCGTCCACACGTCCCACACACCTTCGATTGGTCCGCTAGTGGCCGGTGATGATGCTCCGCGATTGGAGCGCATCCAAAAGTTGTGATATTTGTTTATTAATTGAAAGATATGTGTTACTTGTAAAGTGAAGAGGTGCTGGTGGGTGTATATAAACTGACAAGATGGGGGATCGTCCTGTGGATAGAAGGCAAGCACAGACAATCTCTCCCTTACAAGGAGTCGTTTGGCACAATTGGTTGATTGGAAGGATCTTGTACGGATCTTTTATAGATGTAAGTAGCAAACAATTCGAATCGATCACTGATCGAGGGGTACTTACAAGGTTTTTCAGGAGTTCTCATAGCTTTGGGACATTTTATTGACTCTTTCTTACGTGAAAAGGACTTGATGTAATGGGAATTGGACTCTATAGCAACCTTGTTGGATACATCCAATAGGAATTTCCAAGAAGCCTGTCCAGTAAAGGGAGCCATAGATTCCAATTTCCATCATATGAACGTCATTTCCTATAAGAAAGAATCATGGAAGTATCACACAACTATAAGAACCCCTGGAAATCCCTGTAAAGTCGCTTTTGAATGCTCTCCATCTATCTGAAGCTCTTTTGATGAGGTTTTTTTCTTCTTACAGATTGGGTTCTATTAATTGGACAAGGACGATATTTCCCATTAGTTCATTCGCTGCTGGTCAGCGTCAATGAAGGGCAATTGGAAAAAAAAATCGATGAGAACACCAGACAGACCACCGGAAAAGATCTGTGATAAATGTTGATTTAGTAAGTAAGTATGATGATAAAATAGCTTTTCCGTTTAACGTTTTTTTCTCATACACAGTTGTTTATCCTTTATACTTTAGGTTAATCGCAAACGTTGATTGCAATGATCAGAAGCTCCTGATAGTGATCGGTTAGATACGATCACGAAAAATAAACCAGTGTGGGGAGCAGTTCACGATATCGTTTAGTTATTGATCATAGCTAGAGGGATATTATTTAAAAAGAAAGTGAAAGTGTAGAAATATTAAACTAATTCAATCGTAATCGGTAATGTGCTTCTGCTCATGTGTAAAATAAAGCTCTTTTCGGATGCTTTCAGCATAGTGCGAGCGTGTAAAAAAACGACGTGTGTATGTGTTGTTATCATCAGATTTTTTTTCAACTTATATTCAAATTTCGACGACAAATTTTTTCCATATTCTCCCACATCCCCCCCAAAAAAAAAGACCGTGAGTAGTGTTGCATCAACTTTCCTGCCGCCTGACTGTTGCAATCGTTCTCCATCGTTTTCCGACACTACTCTCTCTGTCTTCCCTCCCATCTATCTTCTTATACCGCCGTAATTATATTAATATGTTGTCTAAGCCTACTTTTTACCTTTTACCGCGCTTCTGTCCCTCTCTCCCTCCTGCTTGTCTACGCCGTACACCGCGCCGCCGCCGCCTCTTGAACGGTTTGGCACAACGGGTTTTCTTTTAGCTCCTTTGTTGCCTTGGAAACACACAAAACCAAAAAGGATACAATTTCTATCCTTTTTTTGGTTACTCCCCTTACAGTTTACAGGGAGGGGGGCACAACATTCATTTTGCGGGGGGTTGTTTTTCTGTACAAAAAGTATGACGGCGCGAGCAGAGCCCGATACTCCATTTTCCGTCCGTTCCGAGTTCTGACTCTTCTGACTTTTTTTTAACTGAACTGTTTTTAAAATTAAGAATAATCATAAACGCTAAGGTAAAGTAGTAACATGCGTGTATGCGGCTTATGTATGTAGGTATGTATGTATGCGTGTCTGTATGTATAAACGGAAAATCCCGATACATAGCATACACACAGCACTAAACCCGGAACGTACTAAGTTAACGATATTGAATATACATATACATATATATAGCACATGGTGTAACACGCTCCGTTTCCCCTGTTTGTTGGTGATTCCTTGAGTGTATAAATAATTCCTTTCCACTCCCCTACACTCTTGCTTATTTCCTCAAAATTATACAAAATTTACGTTTTAAAATAAACCCTTTTCTGGAGAAATAATGATAATAATAATTATGTAAACCACAGCAAAACAAAGGAAAGATGAAAGCAAGACCTTTACAACATACCTTTTTTTCTCGAACCGGAATCTCATCGCTTTTTCGCTTTCCAGCTTGAGTTTATACCACCATTGAGTATTCTTATCGTTTTCCAAACTCGGTACACATCTTTCCGCATCTTCGATTTCCGTCCTATCTCGCGGTTCATTAGATTAGCTTTTGTTTTAGCGTTTTTTTTCGTTAAATTACACTACTAGAGTTAAGGAATATGTTTGCAAGAGATATAATGAAAAGCGAAGAGAGTTTAAGAGATAGAGAGAGAGAGAGTGGGAGAACGAGAGGGTTAATGTGTGTGTTTGTGTATACATATAGATTCTTTCCCTCCTGGCTACTTTGTTTGCCGAATTACATTTCCTTTTCCCGTGCCAATCCACACCTGACCACTTTATCAATCAAGGGAGACACTAAGAAAAGCTTCGCTTACGGGATGAGGACGAGTTTGCAGTGATTATCCTATCCTTATGCGCACTTTGCACAGGAAAGACGAGCATAAACTGTACTGTTTGTTTGAACCGAAGAAATGGATGAAATTGGACAAACTTTCCTCTGCAAGTCCCGTTTGCTTCACTCAAATAGTTCCCTCTCTTTCGCTTTCCCTGTCTGTCTCTCTTTGTGTTATCGTTTCGTTTGCTTTTGTGATACATATATGTACAAACACAGCATCGCATCTTCATCGCAGAAGGGTTGAAAAAGCTTATTTACTCTACCTAATGCGGAAAAAACGGACCGAAAAAAAACAGTAGGTATACACATTCAAGGTTAGAGGGGCTAGTGAAGAGAGGAAGAACCTTCCTTCCTTCCTTCCTTCTTATACATCCCACATTATTGGCTTTCACCCACAACGATTCGATGCCAGCAACAAACGTAACGCGTGTAACGTAAAACAAAACCACCTTTCCTAATCAGGTCCTTCTTCTTCTTCTTCTTCGTAATCTCTCTTCTAAGCAACATCCCTGTGTGAGTGTTTGGTGGATTATTTTTAAAAAGCTTCGTACATTTTTCACGTTTTTTTTTCTTCATTTCCCTTCTTTCAACCAGCAGGGGGCTAAAGACTCTTTTGTTTTACGTTGCGACATTACATGACAACACGAACTACATCTACACAGGAAAGCTAGCCTACAACAAGTGCACAAACGCAAAAGAAATGAAACTGTTTGTTTTTTCTTATCTCTTCTTCTTAACGTGCGTGCGCGATGCAACCTACATACTATGTAAAGGGAAAGAGAAAGGGTAAGGATGGGAGCGCGCGGGGTTCCTTAACCGATGGTTCGATTCCTTCCCTCTCTCGGCCGAGCTTACAACAAATCGCTACTATTATACATTCCTTAACCATGTACATGCACACAAAAAACTATTTTTGTTCCTTTTTTGTTTCAAGGATGGGCGGCTGTTGTGAGACTTTTTCTCCTTTCACACACCTTCACACACAAGTTTTGAGAATTGAGAGTAAAAAGCTAGCGAATCTTGAAGTTTAATGGGTGTGTGTGTTGTTTTTACAAAAAGCTAACGTATATTCCTTTATGCTATCCATTTTTACACATTCCTTCGGTTCGTAGCTCCCTTCTGTCGGTTGAATTATTCTAGTTTTTCTCTCCCCAAGAGTGGCATTTTTGATTTACTTTCCTTACCGCTTTTTATATGTACAACAAATCTTGTAAGAGAGTATAAGGTAAAATAAAATGTAAAAAAAGAATAACTTTTCTACCTTCTTTTATCCTCTTCCAGTGAAAGCTCACTCACGAGACACGTTTGAAAATGCAACATTGAGAAGACAACATTCGAACTTCACAAGGCCAAAATAGCAAGGGAAAATGAAAGAAGCTAGCCATTTTTTTCCTATGTAAATTTGGATAACGCCTTCCGGTTTGCTGTCCTTTCTTCACCACGTTACACACACTAACACACACACATGGACGCACAACAATGCAGTTTGGCCGATACGCGTTTTTGTACTGTTTCGTTTTCTTCTTTTTTTTTTCTTCAAATTGCCTATTTTTCGTCGCGTGTGTGTACGTTTGTTTGGTTCATCCTGTCCTCCGCACAACAAAAGTCGTTCCTGCTGCTCGATGGCAAATGAAACGGCATGCTTAGATGTGCATATCGAATCGCTCTCACAAGATACCGTTGGTGATGTACTGGTAGCCATCGTACAGCTTGGTCGAGAGCGAGTTGAGCGAGTCCTGGATCAGCTGTTCCACCTTTCGCTCTAGCTCCTGCTCGGTCAGGTTCATGTGGAAGCGATTGCGCAGATTGCGAACCGTGCCGGAGCAGCCATTCTTGAAGCAGGGCAGTTGGGAACCTTTGATAATGAGACGAGAACAAGGTGAGTGTTAGGAGAGAGAGAGAGAGAGAGTGATAGAAAACTTACTGCTTCGCATAATTTCCACAATGTTGATGATGCGGTCCATGTGTTTGCGGGCCGCTTTCAGTCCATCGAGCAGCAGATACTTGAACTCACAGTACAGCTCCGACTCGGGGCCACCCATCACGTCTACAAACTCGGGCGTCAGTTTGAACGGTGACTGTTCAAAGCCTGGTGTAGAAGAGCAAGGAGTAGAAATCAGGCATTAGCTACGTGACCAACACGAAAAACTACAAGTCGTTTTGTGGTCGGTGATATTTACCTAAATTTTTCGGCGATATGCTCAAGATGAACCCAAAATCGATATGGATCAGATGTCCATCGGAATGCAGTAGGATGTTACCGTTGTGTCTGGAGTAAGGAAAACGTTAATAACACATAAGCACACACATACACACACAACCATCTCGCCTGTTGGTAGCAAACTTACCGATCCTTCACCTGCAGCAGATAGGAGATAAGACAGTAGGCAGCGCAGGAATGCATAAAGTTACGCTGCGCCCGACGGAACGCGACCGTCTCCACGTCGCCAAACTCATCGATGAAGTAGTCCTTCAGGCTTTTGTTCGAGTTCTTCTTGATCTGGTGCAGCGAAACGGTGTTGACGATCGTCTCGATCAGCCCAGAATCGTTCGACAGACAGACGATCCGGTACGGTTGCACCCAGAGGCCAACCTTTTCCTCCTCCCAGATCAGCTTGAACATCTACAGGGTAGAGCGTGGTTAAGCGTTAAAGCAGGTTGAATTTAGTTTTGAGGTTATATCGCTGCTTACCTGCAGTAACTGCGTGGCCATCAGCTCCTGCCGTAGATCATCGCCACATTTAACGATCGCAGAGAGCAGCCTCCAGCTCTGCAGATGTCCGTACGGTGATGAGTTTCGGATCTGTTTCTCCTTTTCGTGCCACGGTTCCTAGAATGGGCGAGTAAAGAACAAATCAGTTACTTACTGTTGTAACTCCTTCTAATAAACAAGCAATGTATACATACTTTAAGCGCCGCAGCGGATGGATCCGACGGATCATTGCTGAAGGGTTTCGCATTCTCCGAGTTTAGGTTGGCACAATGACGCTTCTTCACCTCGCCGATGTTAAACAGGGCCGGAGTATCTGAACGATAGAATAAAACCAACAGTTAGGTTTGCGCCAAGAAGCAAGCTAACCACAAACAACCATCAATACACTTACGATGGTCGCGCGAGTCGTAGGAATCGACAGAGAACTGCGATATCGCATCCCGGTCGCTGGACATCTTCGTGAGACTCAGATACTGGGCCGTGATTTCGTCGTCCTCCTGCGACCACACGTCGTCCTCGGTTAGCCCAAGCTCCATCATGCTGCCACCGCCGTTGCCACCGTTACCGCCATTGTCCACCGAGCACTCGGACAGTTTGCTGTGTCTGCTTCGTGACGCCGCTAGCGAAGCGGCAGCTGCAGCCGGTAGTGGAGCAGCAGCAGCAGCAGCAGTCTCATCGCCCGTTTGTTGGCAGGCCGTGGTCTGTTCAGTCTTACTGGGGTTGCTGCCAGCTTCGTCGCCGTTCAGTGCGCTGGCGCTGATGCTGCTGTCAAGCCGTTCCTCGCTCTTGGTATGCCGCAGCGTCGGCATCATCTTCGGGATGACGGGCGAGGTGTAGATGTCCTGCACCTCGACCACCTCCACGTAGATGATGTACGGCGTCTTGTCCTTCGAGTTGAGGACGGCCGTCTTCTCCTCGGTAATGCGCACCACATGGTGAGGCGTTTCGGAGTGCAGCGGCAGCCACACGCGGGCCGGCAGATTCTTGTTGATCAGATTGAGCAGAATGCGCAGCCGGGAGGTCTTCTCGATCTTGGTCTGCAGACAGGTGAGCATCTTGCCGATGTCGATCAGCGCCTTCATGAACTCTTTCTCGGGCGCTAGCTTGGGTGCGCCGCAGGAACACACCGTCTGCTGGCCGAGCAGATCGTTCACCGTGCCGCGGACGGACTCGAAGCACACGCATCCATTGTCGAATGCACGGCCTGTGCTCAAATCGCCGAGACACACCGGAGTTCTGCTGCTCGGACCGGGCACTCCACCGGGCAGTGGTGCGGCATGAAGAGCGTGGTGATGGTGGTGATGTTGTGCCAGCAGTCCCATCATACCCGTAGCATCGGACTGTGATCGATGATGCGTCTTGCGCACGGCGGACAGCGCTGGATGTGCCTGCAGCGTTGGATCGTTCCCGGTCGCCAGCAGTTCACTGCCGGTTGTGGTGATGATGGGTGCATTGTTGGCCGCAGCCGCTGCTAGCTTCACTCGCTCCCGCTTGGGGTAGAGCTCGCGCAGCAAGCTCAGATGCTTGCGGATACTGTTCCCAGCGCCACTCAGCATCTCCGTGTTGAAGTTGTACGCCTCCAGCAGCCACACGCACTTGAGCGAAAAGTCCACCGACTGCCGACACCGGTACACCAGGTAGGGGTCGAGCACCTCGGACAGCTCCTCGATCTGCATGTACATCACGATCAGCTGCGGGATGTACAGGTCCACCTCGATGTGCGGGAAGCTGAAGATCTTGTTGCCGATGAAGCTCAGCACACCCGGCTCCTTCGAGTAGAACAGATAGTGCACGGCAAAGTGTATGTTAAAGACGGGCGACTCGAAGAAGCGCAACAGTCCGCTCTGTCCCGTTCGTTCGGTGCGGATCTGCGACTCGTCGCGTGGTCCACTGCTGGAGAAAGGTGCCACGCAGGAGGAGGACGACGAAGCGGCGGTGCTACTAATCGATGGAACTGCGGCCACCGCCACACCCGGCACTACCTTCAGTGAAGCAGTCGAGGACGATTTCGAAAGTGACGCTTTGGGAATGTTCAGTTGACTGCTGCCGCTCTCCGTCGAGGAGGACGTCGTGTCGAATTCCATCGACGCTGAGGCTGTCGTCGTGGTTGCGGTCGGTGTGACGGCACTACTACTGCTTGCTGGCTGCTGCTGGTTGTGATGATGATGTTTACTGCTGTTGCTGCTTCTCGCAAACATGCTGCCAAACTCTCGCTTTCTTAGCAGCTCCGTTGGGGATTTCACCGTACTGGTCGACGATGCCGTAGTCCCACCGGATGCTGCTCCACCCACGGCCGGCGCCGCACCAGCATCGTCCGGGGTCGTGGCGCTCGTCGTTGCTGCCTGCTTTTCTCGCTGCTTCGCATGCTTCTTCTCGTGATTATCGATGATGCTTTGCGCTGTCCGGAAGATGGCGTTCTTGGTTGCGCCGAAAAAATTGCGAAACATTACCTCGTTCTTCTGGTCTGCCTTGGGTGGATCGTTGGTGGCGGGCTTGGATGCGTCGCTCGGACTGACCGCCGCCGTACTTGGCACGTTGGTGGAAGCAGCAGACTGCTGCTGCTGCTGCTGCGAGAAGGATGGACCCGTCGGTGTCACGACGTTCGTAGGCGTCGTCAGACTTTTGCCTTCCGAAACGATCGGTGTCGCGGCATCTGGATGAGAAAGCATTTCGTCTTCCTCGTTGCCGAGACTACTGCCGCCGTTGCCATCAACCGCTGCTGCATTCTCTCCGTCCCCGTAGTTGATCGGAACGAACAGCTTCTCGAGCATGATGGCGGCACGGGTCATGTTTTGTTGCCGGTAGCGCACTTTGTCACTCAGCGGACCGGCGTTGTTCGCGGACGTTAGGGTAGACTGATGCGCCGGCGGCTGCTCGATGCAGTTGTCAAGCGGTCTCGAGTCCGAGTCGCTTCCGTCTTCTTTCGCCGTTCGGTCCATGGCCGTAGGATAGAAGCACAGGTCGGATTGAAGCATCCGATACTCTTCCTCCATGGACGTGGTCTCCAATATTTCGATGCACTCTTCCTCCGATGGATCGATCTCGCCCGAGTCTAGGCTCTCGCGTGATCGCCGGATCCGCGTCAACGAGGTGTGATCAGGCTCCGAGCCACAAATGATGCCTATTATCAAGAGCAAAGAGGTGGAAAGGTTGTTGTTAGAATCCGCTGGATGGTAAGTGTACTCCCCACCAAATCAGCTTCACTTACCAGAGTCATCCGATCCGAGACTCGTTAGATCTTCACGCTTTTTGCTGTCACTGTCCTTTACGATCGAGTTTACGATCGTTTCAGCATCATTGGAATGACTACCCTTCAGTGTCCTCAATGTGGCACCTAGTACGGGGGGGCAAATTAGACGAAACATTACAGTTTAACTATTACTGTTGGCACAACCACAAGAGATCGCAACAGTTCCATACCTTGCTCTAGAAGATCCACCTTTCTGCTCATCTGTTGCCGACTGGGCTGATGATGATGATGCGTCGTACTGTTTGTTGCTGAGGCAGCTGCTGTTGTAACAACCGTGTCGGCATCCGCTTCGCTGCCGTTGGAACCACTTTTGCCCGAGCCGGCGGTAAGGGACATTGAGCTAATGCCACGGCCACTGTTGCTCGGCGTGTTGGTCGGATTGGTGGAAGAGGATTGGATGATTTTGCTGCACATCGTACCGGTCAGTATGCCGTTCGTGCAGTGCAGTGTGTTTTCTGACTCTGCGCTCGGTGAGGACACTTCCACCTGTAGGAAGATAGAATGAGATGGAGAGAGAGAGAGTGGGGTTTCAGTATAATTCAGTGGGAGATTCGGCGAGACTATACACTGGCGTACCTCCGGTATTCGTTGCAGTGCACTATCTAAACTTCGATTTCGGTGATGTTGGGTCATGTTGATGCGATTGTTGGTCACCTGCGACACTGGAGGTAAGAGAATTCCCATTGATCTGCAAGGAAATGGAAGAAAGAAACAGGACATTAGAGAACGGCTGGGGCAAAGAAGCAGCGACATTACGCTCCACCAACTTTGAATACAGTTCAATTCACAAGGGGGAACGCGTTAATGCCAACCGTTAAGAGGAAGTTATCTAACCCTATCCGCTTCGTTCCGGCTGTCGCATAAGCATTCATACTGCACAAGACACGTGTCGTTTCTCAGCTGAATCACACATGGTGCTCTTTTATGTGTAGAAAAAAAGGGAATCAAAGAAACACCTCAAATCCCGGGAATTCCCTCCAGCCCCTGGGTTACCTTTTTCAGGTTCGCTGACATAGCGACAAAAGGGTTAAGGGTTACATTTCCACCATTCGACTTGGTTGGGTGGCGGGATTTATGAAGGTAGTAAAATGCTAACCAACCCGAAACCGGCGAGAAAGGGATTTATGCAACAACTCCGACACTGCGACTGAATCTTCGCGCAAGGTAACGTACGCTTAAAAGATTACTTTCAGCAGTACGGAGTACTGTTACAAAAGGAGAAAAAGACCTGTGCAAGACCTTCATCACAGGTCCATTTGCGAACATAACGGCGTGTGATATCCCGCCATCGTAAACTGATGATGCTGAGTGCAATCCATTAGTACACGGTTGTGTGCTGGGTGTGATGTTGTTGTCCGGAAGGTCACTAAAATCCCCGTTCGTCACACTGGTACTACACAAAACGGTACACCAACGCAAGAACAAACACAACCCGCAGCTAAAAAACGTGCGTTTATAAAACAATGTTGCTGCTGATGTGCGTTTTGTGAGAACTGACCCGCGCAGTGGAGGTGCAACAAGCGGGGAGTTGGAGGGGTATCCCAAACACACACACAAACACACACTTTCGCCGTAACAGAAGCAGCAATTATCTGACGGAAGAGAAACAATGGTGAAGCTTGCCAAGGTCACGATCGCTGGGGTACGAAATTTTGTCTTCCGGCAGATGACTAAATTGTCGCTCCGTTATTCAAAAGATTATGAAAAGTGACCAATTAGCACATTAGTTACCGGTGCGTGTAGAAGGTCACTCTCTCGTTAGAGTCTCTTGATTGAATCTGCCATCGCCTCGATCTTCGGAAATTAGTTAAAACCTAACAATTAACGGCATATCACAAGGGAATCTAAATATTTGGTTTTGCAATTCTTTGAGAACAAATCAAGATTATAATATTTTGTATGTGTCTCATCAACCAACTCTTGAGGTAGAAAAACACAAGATCCACAAAGAACGCAGCTCGTCTTCAACTCTTTCCGTTTCCAGGGTATCTTTTGTGGCCAACTTTGATTTATTGCAGCTGCAATGCAAAGCCTACGCGCGCGCCCACGACCCATACGCACATACCGGAAGGAACACGAAAGGGTAGCCAGCCCAAGTACACGCGCTCGGTAAAACTTCAATGCACGGGCTCCGTTCTTCCCACTCGATCGCTCGCGAGACCCTTCGAGGACACACAGACGAGTATAAATCATTATGTTCCAAAAATAGAACCTCATCAGCATTTCAGTGATGATAACTGGAAGGGAGAGCAAAAGTCGAAATAGAATCTCAACACACACACACACACACACACGGGGGGGAACCCTATTGGACGTTCCCCAGGGGGATGATGACGAACTGCTTCTGCTGCTGTAGTTCGTTACCCTGTTTCCTTCACAGGGGAATACCACATAGGGGCACAGACGGCGTGATAGTTTGGGAGATGCAAACCAAAACAACAGATCCCGCATTCCACGTGTAGATCTCTACACACATAAGAGCGTTGAAAACATAAAATTATTTGTTTACTTTTAACTCTACGGAGAATGTGTGACAAGCTGGGATCGGAATTTGCTGATTTATTGTTCTCAAGTGCGTGTAGTAGTTCAATGTTTTTCCTCGAGAAATTCTAGAACAATATTTTCCAATTCCAAGCGTTCTAGAGCACTAGCGCGTTTTCACTTTCCAGTTGGTTGTACGCGTACCTTGGTATGACGGCACATGTAGGACGCCCCAGATGCTAAGAACACAGTGGGTTATGTGGAATTTGTGTTACATCACAAGCAAGTCAACTAACAAGAAAACCACAGGTAATACATCCACCAGAACATCATTCCCTTACTAGGGACCTGTTCTACAGAGCCGTGCGGTAAGCTGATACTTGTAATTGATCGTGCAAATAGTTTGCCCCCCCCCCCCCATTACTCCCTTTCCGATCGTATCGATGATGCAGATCGTATCGAGACAAGAAAACCCGACCCTTGGCTGCACACAAAGCCCACCACCGATTCTTTCCGGTCGGGCTTCTGAACCGGTTCTAGCAGTAGTTGCGCGCATTCAACTGCTGCTTGGCATTCAACGCAAGCACACACTGTTCGATGAAGCGCAACAGAAAGACGCAAACGCACATACCCAACAACCACAACTGTGCTGAGATGCAAGTTACGCAAGCACACCAGCACACAGTGTGTGAGATCACCGCACAACATTGGAGAACACTGCACATGCAAATTTCGTACGTTTAAGAATCGGGGAAGAAGTTGCAAAAAGTGCTCAGTTGTCGGCGACATCTGTCCAATTTATCAAAAGAAGTACCCGCACAAGCGGGGGGAGGAAGGAGGGAGAAAGTGGGATGAAATTCGTTGTAACTATTTGCATAAATCCTGTCACAATTTGCACGCGTAAAGAGCATAAATCGTACCAGGCATTAATGCTGGCCTGTGTGAGTAAACAGTGCAAGTCTAGAGTAGAAACAAGTACCTTACCTCCCCAACGAGCGATTGGAACGTCTGATCTGGGACCGTATGGGTCATTTGTTTCTCATATGTCTGTGAGAGCTGGGTTTGCGCCCTCTCTTCCAATGGCTTCAATACCCTTGTTCAAACGCAAACGGTGGGAACGAAACTAATAATCCACTCATAAACTATATCGCTCCGGTTTGACACCAACGTCACGCATTCGAGAGCTCTAAGCTCCACTCTTCTAGAATAACTCAGACGCTGCAGACCGATCGTCGTACCTAAGCTACTTGAAATGCCCGGCCAAGAGTTGGTAGACATTTGCTGTGGGAAAATCGAACCGAAACACATCATCGCACGCAGCATAAGGCACCGCCGCAGGCAGTTTTATGCTGAGAGAAAGCAAAGAGGGTGTGGAATGCGGAATTACTCCGCAAACTCCAACCGATATGTCACGTGAGATCAGGCATGCAGCAGCACTACACTTCTGGTACGCATCTGGGTAGAGTGGGGAATAAATAAACACTTTGGAGTGAAGTATGTTGGCAATAAACTGCAGTTGCCAGTTGCCAAAACAAGAGCACTCCTTCTCCGAGTGGGCAACGGATACACGTGCGAACGTTGGACGTGTCCCCGGGGGGTTGGGGCGGGTTGCAGAGAGACGGGAAGCAATAATTACGATGAGATATTCTTACCATTCTTGCGTTTTAATGCGTTCATTACCGATACAACTAATTGGTTCCCTAATTCGTTCGGCGCGTGTCTCAGACGCTCCCCATCGTTAGCTGATCATTGATTCAAGTGATCGTGGATAAACTATAATTACATCATTACTGGACGCGTCCTTAGCAGTTCGCTATAATGCATAGAACTTCACCAATATATATACATGGGCAAGCATTATAACTCCCATAAAAACGAAATTATTAGCCCACAACGCCGTTCCTCACAGGATCCTCCCCATTGAATGCTTTCGTTCCCAAGGGAACATTCTCGTAAGAATTTCGCGCACTACTCAACCAAGCGTGGCAACGCAGCAGGCACACTCACACACAGCGTTTTGAAGTTTTGATTTATATACCTATTTCCCGCTCAGCTCAGTAGCTCCTAGTCACGGCACGGCAGCCGCAGCCACAGAACCGTTGAGAGTGCGCCATTTTTGGGGTTTCTTCATCCTTCCATCCCCGCTGGTTAGAGAAACTCGAAATTTTCCCACGAAATGCCAAGCACTTGCAAGGATTCCGTATCGGCACGGCCTGGGGAACCGTGACCAAATTTCCCTCCCCTCTTAACACTGCTAAACCACCACCCCCGGCCGCGTGTGAAGTTGTGCAAGTGAGACACGCTTCCGTTTCGGTGATAATTTATAATTCATCTAAATAGCATTCCAACGGAAAGGAAGAAGAAAAGCTGCTCTAGGATGAATGCCAATAGCACGCTGGTGTGTGTGTTGTTCCCTTTTGCTGAGGCTTTCTCTTCCCAATCAAGATGTACACACACGTACTGCGGCGCTGTTTCGCACATTTACTACGCCAAAAGTGTACAAAACACAGCTTGCAGAGTTTGCAGAGAGAGATATATACAATATTCCACCTGGTTTGCTCATTTAATCTATGCTTCAATTTAATTTTCGACAGCATAAACTACCTTCACCACCACCGCTTCACCGGTAGGATGGAAATCAAATAGGAAAAATTACCTTCGCACGGGACGGACGGCAACAACGTTTTTATTTAGTCAACATTTTATCCACTGCAGCCGGTGCCGCGCGCGAGAGCTTTTGTGTTAACATAAGTGGTGATTTTTGCCGCCCTTTATTACCCCCCTTTCCCACTAGTTCGAAACGAACCGAAAATCCTTGAATTGAATAAAACATGAGCATGGATTTTTGCGCCTTTTGGACCTTTCTGGTCGTGGCGTACCGTGGCGCTCTGGTGTGTCGTCTGCCTTGACGAGAGAGACAGAGGGAAGTAGAGAGAATGCTTTTCTGGTACAGCTCCTCAACAAAAAAAAGGGAAAAAGAACATCCCACATACACACACAAACACAGTGAAAAAGCTTTTGGTAGAGAGATAAGAATGTTCTGTACCGCGTGGTCCAACCCCACAGCATCAGAAAACCATTCCGAATGTACGGCCCAGGGGTAGAGAACGAATCGATCGTGATGCGAATTTACATTTCTGTGCGCCGCTACAAGACGGAATCACGGTAGAGAAGAGACACATTTTGATACCAATTTGCGATAAACATGCCAATTTCGATTAATTTGTTTGTTTTTGCCTCCGAATTCCTGACTCCACCACCACCACAACACCATCGGTGGCTTGTTTCTCTATCCTTCTCGAAAGGTAGTTTCTTTTCGAATCGAATTTTATTCTCAACAAAAAAAGTTTAATAAACCCTCCGATTCCGTTTGCTTATCTTAATTATTCGTTGTGAGGATTTTTATTTTAGTTCCATTAATAAAACCAAAAGCTCTCCTCTCTTAGTTTGCATCCCCGGCGGAATATATAATTAAAAGAGGTGGCGCTCGAAGTTTCTAGTTCCAGCCCAAAGTTCCGTAGACAAATGGTAGAGAGGTACACGCACGCGGCAGTGTGGGATGAATCTCTCCACCCGAGTGCTACTCCACACCCGAAGGGAGAGTTCACGAGGAGCACATGTGAAACTGGACAGCGCAAAAACGTGTCCATTCGCGCTAGAGAAGCACACTAGAATGCCGGACGGCAACCATACACGTCAGTCAAGTGAGCGTAGCCACACGGTCGTTCTATTCCAAAACTAACCAGCCTAATGCTGTCGTCAGCACCGTCACACCGGCGGCACAGGCGCGTCGAGGTGGACGACGAATATACACACATATGCATATCTATTTAATTTGTTCCGCAAACGGACACACACGGCTTGTGTCCGATGAGCTGCCAATCCCCAGGCTAGATGCTTCGGTCGGTGTTTTGTGGTCGGTCGCAATCAAATTGAGCTTTTCATGCTCATCTACGGCGATGAAGGCAAGGCAAAAAGGGGTGGTTGGAGGCGTCATTTGCAAACTGGAATACTTGTTTTGCTGCAGTGATGGAATGTCTTGCCTTTTGATGTATCAGCTGTGCAGGCATTTTTGATAGAAAAGTTGTGCTGTAAATTTATGGACACGTGTCAACCAAACTCAATTACGATGTTGTGGCTGGACGCGCTGCCTGTTAAACCGTCACACACGTGTCGCAATTATAGCGTCAGTAAGCGTCGTGTGCTTTGGATATTACAAAACTTTCGCTGCACGATCCACTCTTATCATGACGATAACACACCTGCCTGTATGTGTGGTGCAGACACAAGAGAGCTCGATATCACGTCCATAGAATGCTGGGCTTAAGTAAGGATTAATATCAACGCTTTGTAAAGGGTAGAGAGCATACTACTTGTTGTCACCAACGATAGCGTGAAGGTCCTCCCATTGTGCAATGTGTGTTTGACCGTTGACCCTTTTGTGTCTCGTCAAAGGGTGATTCATGTGGTGCGGTTGACACCTTAAGCTTAGGGATGGATTGTTTTGGAGGAGTTCCAGTTGAAGGGAAATTAATCACTCAGTCATGAACTCATCATAATGGACGATTTTGAGGAGAAGTAGAAGTTCATTGGACTTCTAGAGCCTTCCAGAGGATGTGTTGAATGCTGAGCCATCTGATATATTCATTTTTAATAATTAAAAAAAACAACCAACTTCATTCAATTGAATGGTTTTGGAAAGAACTTCGTCATTGCATTGTAAACGACAAAGAGGCGAATTGTGCTCCTTGCTGGAATTATTGGCACAATTTCTAACTCTTCAATAATAAACCCGTTTGAAGCAGAACTTTCCAAGCATTTGCGTCCTCAATTAAACATTGGACTACTTCACATTTGCCAGTAATAAATGGTTTATGAGACCTCTTCAAGTAGACAATCATGACGTGTGTGTGACGTTGAAACAAAGCTCACGACTTGCATGGCGCTTGGGGCACTTCCCAACCCACTCAGTAAAGCCCTGTGCAAAATGTGCTCACGACATCGGGTCGATTAGGGTGGGAAAATCCCAGGAATTCCTCCATCGCCAAATCAGAGGTCGAAGCGTTTGGGAAGAACCTTATCGTCCACATTATCATCATCATCATCATCAACAACGCTGGGGTGATAACGTCATAGAGATTAAACCCCTTATATGGGGATTATAATTCGCTACGAGCGAATATTGACCGTGGAATTATCATACACAGGCTGGTAGTATTAGTAGTAGTATCTTCAATTGCATTCTAACACGAGGACAAACAAACTGTACAAATAACACTAATTCAAGCAACTTTTACACCAAGCCGTAGGACAAAGACAACACCGTACCTGTGATGCACCGGAACGACTCTAAAGAAGTTGCTATCCATTGTTTACCGATCGTGTTTGACAGCTGATTCATTCGACACTCGGTATGATCGAGCGGCCCGTTACGCGTTACAAGCGTGACTGTGCGTTATACACACACATACACCCTATATCCCGATCTAGTTCTGTAGGGCACCAAAGAGAGTGTTGCTTTTTCGTTCCCTAATTACCACTTTCTTTACGGTCTCGTTGAATCGAAAGGGAAAATATGGGACTGCTGCTGCTGCGAAACTGTCGGCCAAACCGGCGTCAGCAGCAACAAACGAAACGCCGGGGATGATTCAGGTCGATTGAAAAATAAACAACAACCACCTCGCGGGATGGACCTCACGGGCGGATGGACGGACGGTCCGCCCCGGGAGAGATAACGGAAATAATACACGGGCACTTATCCGGCCACACACACAGACACACACACACGCTACACCCAAAGAAGAAGACCTAATTGTACGCAGCAAGGTGGCCACACACTGTTTCACTTTTCGCCATCCGTATGCTCCAAAAGCGGCTGAAGCATAGCGCGGCGGCGGCAAATTACAAATAAGATGGGAGGAAGATGGTTGAATTTTCAACACACTTTTTACACACTCTCGCGCGCTAGTACGCCACACCACACACACAAGAGGCGCACGAAAATTGAGCAAGGAAAACGCAAACCGCGATGTGGAACTGGGTGGGGAGGAACAGCACACACGGCGCACTGTTTTGTAGCGGAATTTTGAAAGCTTTGGAAACTGCGAGACTGTAACGAGGCAAAAGGCACACCAATACTATTATTGGGAGGCGCGCAGCAGCAGCAACTTCACATCACTAACACGGGCCCCAATTTCGTAAGGGCGGGTGAGAAAAGTTTCACCTAACGCAACACCACCCTAGCAACACACACACAAACTCACACAGGTACAGCAACACAACAACAGGTGATGGTAGTGTCTGCTGCTACTTTGATGCTAGGTTACGATGATGGGGTGGTAGTAGTAGTACGTCTAGTAACGTGCATTAGAGCCGCACACAAGGCCACGTTGGCGGTGTTTCAGAGGAGGGTGGAAGCACGGCGCACATCAATACGTTTGAAGGACAACTTCCGCACACACACACACACACACAAGCACACACTCGAGCGGTGGATTTTGGATCAATTTTTAATCACATTATTTTGTGAACAATGCAAACTGCGACGAATAACGCTTCCGTCAGACGGTGGTAACGCTACATGCACACACACAGCACACTCCTATCAGGGCACGTTACGATCGTTATCGGGGAGGTGTTTGTTATCAGACAGCTACTAATCGACATTCAGACGTCACACGGTGGTATGAACGAAGCCGTCTGATGGCGGGAGCTGGTTTTACATACGCAAGAACCTTTCAACTGCCTTGTAACCCACTAACGGTCTAACGAACACTGAACACTCCCTATTACTGTCTGCCTTCACTCCCCCGGGATGGGATGAGTAATGACAGTACACTCCGCGTCGCCTCGCCTCTTATCAATTGCGGAATCGAGATATGACGTCTTGAAAAGATAAAAAAAACGCGACTCTACTCGTCTCTTAACGACACACCACAAAGTGAACCGATTCCACCCGACGACGGCCAGCAACTGGGGAGCTGGGCACTCACGTTGTGGGTGGTGTTATGGCTTACCCTCTCTCGGAAAACTTTGACGGGGGAAAAACGCGCGTGCACACACACACCGTTGGCATGATAAGTGGAGAAGCTTCCCGATGCTTTCGTGTGGACGCGGTGGCCAACACCAAAACACGGGCACTAACACTTGCGCCCATCCATCCACGCGCTGCAATTAGAGGGTGGGTTAGATTGGAGCGCTTTTTGCTTCTACCTCTTCTATGGGGCCGCGTTGTGTTGTGGCCACCGCTTTTGGGTCGGTGAATTTGTGAGGTTTCTTCCTCAACCAGGAAGGCACGTCCCATCGCACCCACCCGCGTCAGTACGCGGGAAAGTAAACCAGAACCACGGTTGCTCCAATGAACCGTGAACACACACAACAGCGCCGTGTTATTGGCACGATGATTTACGGATATGTGTTGTTGCAGCAACAAGAATTTACTGCACGCCTCATTGCCCACCACCGACCGTTGCCTGTAGAGTGTCTGCCGGTCTCGACGTCTTTACGCGCGGGACCTCCCCTTCCCGGTCACAAAAGAATGATCGCTACTGGGGAGACGCGGTTTATTGGGTGATGGAATTCGCGATGTTAAGGACTACCGAACTCACCGTCGTCATAATCAAAGCTGCACCACACCCTCTCAAGCTCCTCCCCGCAAGATAAATGAACAAAATTGCAATCACTCACAGAGACACACGATGTAATGTAAACACACATCGAAGGAAAGATTGCTGACGCATCCCCGCGCGCGCCCTCCATTATGCTTATTGCACAGATAACGGACCCCCCCCGCCAGTGGCCCCTCTTGTGTTGCTCCGGCTGCGTGTTTATGTGTGTGTGTGTTTGGAGAGCATCGGGAAAAATTAATTGCACACTTCCAAAACACACAACAATAGGTGGAAGATACACATCTTGAGAAAGAAGACGGCGAAACCAAACCGTACCTTCTCCAAAAAGCGAACGAACGCAACGCACGTTTGATTCGAGCGTTAGATTCTCCATCTCCTCCTCTCACTCCGGTTACGAAAGTGCTTTTGCCACGCAAAGTCTAATAATTAAATTGAGTACACAGAGCAGCGCCGGTGTGTTTCGTTTTCGGTTCATCAACAATTCATCTTACTTTTGAAGAGGGAACTGTACCGCACACGCGCACAGAGCGGGAATGAAAATCAAGATGAATTTATTTATTTTGATTAATACACCTGACTGGACATCTGAGGGACAGACAGCAGATCCCATCCCATCGGGGCCAATTCCCAAGCAATAATAAGAGGGTAAGACACTATTCAATTGGTTGGACAGTAGGGCAACAACAACAGCAAAACTATTCAATATACACAACAACAACGGAGGAAAAGATTCCCTTTCTATTTTTCCACTTTGCGCAAATCTCCACATTTGGACCACCCTGAAGAAGCTGGCTAGTGGCGGTTTTTGGAGCTTGATCACCTGCAGCACCAACCTGCCGCCGGCAGCAATTCTCTTTCCCATAAAGTGGTCTTTCATCGAGATGGCGGTGGTGGTGTAACACGCTTCGATTGCGGACCATGAAAGCGAAACGAAACTTTCCCAAAAAAGCCGAGACACGGGTGAGAAGAAACCTGGGCAAGAAAGTAAGCGTTGGCTTAATTTAAAATAGACTCCGAATTGGGGATTTGATGCGGGTTTGATTATCTGTTTACAATCTCTCTTAAATCAATGACTTTTTTGTTGAGGTACAACATAACCTTTCCCCCCGCACGAACTGATAAGCGACCAAACACAGCCAATTCCGTTGGTGTTAAAAGACTTACGACATAGAATTTGTGTCATTGAACACAATAATCATCATCTCCCTCGCCATGCATTCACTCCTTATCACAAACGAGGCCTTTTTTGTTCGGGAGTTGCTCTTGCTCGCTGCCACACAGTGAATACACGATAATGCTGATGCACACCACCATCAACATCATCACACTGTCGATGATGCAAGGTACATTAAATTTATGACTTTTTCGAATGGCAAAACGATGCCGATAACTGAGACGCTAGATGTGTGTGTGTGCCAACGCTGCTGCGGGTTGGTGGTACGTTTCTCTTTGTCTGCTATGCAGCTCAAGGTTCTTTGGTCGATGCACTTGCTCGATGGGGGTAGGGGTACACCGAGAAGCACCGAGAACGCGGTGCACCATTTACCGAAGAAATCAATGATCGTGACCGTTAGATGTAAGAGGGGGACGGAGGCGGACGAGCAGTCACAGAAGGGACACCATGCACCATCATGCCTTAGGAAAATGTTCCGATTGGATGAGCCGAGTTCGACTGTAGTCAGCAAATAGTTATCACCAACCGGCGGCCTGGTGGCTGCTACTGTCTTTCTTATGTCGCCCTGCGCCGGCCGGCAGCGCTAAAACACAGCGATAGTGTTTGTAAGCCATCGGGAGTTAACGATTTAAGACGCCGCATCACCGGATTGGATGCCACTACTCGAGCGTGAGCCAGATAATGGAGATAATATGGGGTAGCCTTCGGGGGGGGTGCTTTTACAAGAAAGGACAGCCCTTGTGTTGTCTAACGGCGCAGACAGGAACGGAAACACAAGGCAAGCAATTTACTGCTCCATAATATTCAATCACAACTGACTCGCAAACTGGCTCAACTTTGCCAATAAAGCTTCTTGTGTGTGTGTGTTTAGAAGCTGCTACTAAGCACAACATAGCCCCTTAGGGGGAAGAGTACACATAAACCATCATCGGCGTATGCGGTGTTGTGCTTCTATTCATCAACGTACCACCCACCAGCACGCTGGGTCGCTTATTTCACATGAAGAATTGCACGAAAGTTGGTAACACATTTTCCAAACTCTTCCAAATGACTTCCTTTCCGAGTGCGCTGCCGACGAAAGATCTTTTCCGGTAGCTCATAATCATGCACTTCTCTTGCCAAGAGTGTGTGCTTCTCGGGGAACTGGGCGCGCACCAGGCCAAAGTTAGCTTGTTAAACACAACCCTTCGCAGGGCTCTCCCAAAGGGAATGGATGAGCAGTCGATCATTCAAGCACCAGAAAAGAGAGAGAGAGTGCGAGAGAGCGAGCACGCGCGAGAGCAATTAAAACTTTCCGCAAACACTATAGTGTGGAAAACAATAAGACGCCTTCTTCTGGCTCGGTAATACTTCTCAAACAACGTCGATTTTGCTTGTCGAGAAATTGAAGGTATCTTGGTTTGTATTTGCCGCACAATAGGAAGTGCACAAACACTGGAGGAGAGGGCGTGCTTGGTGAGTGTGTGTGTGTGCTTCGCCACCACCAACTTACTACAACAGTTTGCCAAGATGAGATGGCTTTCTTTCTGTTTGACCAAACCAACAAGTCTCAAATTTGCCTTTTCACGGCACACACGGCAGAGCAAGAGCAACGCCGTAACGCGCCGTACTGATAAGCGAACGAAGCACACCAACGCAGCACACAAGAGGAGACAAGGCAAAAGGCTCTTCAAACATTCGCAAACAACTACGAAGGTGGAGAGTTTATCGAAAGTTTGCAACACAGAAAAGGAAATCAGCACAACCGACCCGACGATCACTTGTCGCCATATTTTACCTCGGGGTTCCGGTGTGTGTGTGTGTCTTGGCGCCCGTCGGTGGCAATACTGATACTGAAGTATCACACTCTGGGCTGGGGGGGTTAGGAGTTGGAGAGGGAGAAGGTGTTGCGCGCGCCTTTCACGCGCTGTCAAACGGAGACATTAGATTGGAGGAAAAAGTTGTCCGGATATCGTCATACTTGCCCACATCTTCTCTACATTGTGATGATAATCAAAAGCTCTAAATATAACTTTTATTGACCTCCCGACCATCGCCCTTTGAAGGGTGAAGGGAGGATGAAAGATGTCAACAACAGCCCTAGCAAAATCCGCAAAGTAATAACTTTCAGCTCTAGTTAAACTTCTCCTTCGGGCAAGGGATGGAGCGAGCGACGGTGTGTCTTATGCAAATGTCAACTAAGCCGCAGATTGTAAGTGGTGAGGAGTTTGACGTTTTCCTACTGCAGAGCTCTACCGGGTGTCGTGTGTTAAAGTTAAAGGATCGATTACACGTTCTGAAGATGCATTTAAATGCCACAGTTGGTGTGTTGAACGAGTCGGGGGGTTGATCTAATTCTATCAAATTACTTTAGTAATGGACCCCCTTTTTGTGCGACATTGCCAATAGAGAAACTTCTCTCTCTCTAGTTTGAAAGTCCATCGCCGAGTTTAATGTCCTAACATTGCAGCACGGGTCTCGTCGCATACATATGCTACCATCATCATCATCATCATCAATGCACCATCATAATGAGGAAGTCACAATTAGCTTTCCCTTGCTGCTGCTAATTACTGTGGGCCTAGTTCATGCCATTGTCTCTCGTCGTGGTTGATAACGTTTTCACTTAATAAACGTATCGCTCGCTCTGCTGATTAAATAATGCTCATTCAAAAATGGAATCGCTATGGCCCGGTGTACAGAAAGTAGAGCTTGGCTGGCTGGCTGGCTGGCTGGCTGGCAGGCACATGATTAATAATTCATTCCCTGTTCGGTCGAGGTGAAACTTAAACCACCTTCGCACCATCCCCGAACCGAAGAATATTGATTAAAGGTCGTTTGGGCGAGGAAAATTGAATCTCTTCCATTCGGTTTTCTAAAGGAGAGAGGATGATAATTCCAATTCCAATCTATCTTCCATCTAACTCCCTTTACGTGATATCTTCCTACCCTTCGCCTGCTTATTAGCTTCCCAGTGGCGTTTACCGGGTTTGATTTATCGTTGTTTCTTACCTTTCTCCCAAAACATAGTTCTAGATGCTATACTACCGTAAACATTAAACCCCTGTTTGTAGAGTACCCTGCGGCGGGCAAATAAATTCTAATTCCTTTTCACACTGCACCGATAAAGCAAAGCAGGTCGCGTTAAGGTAGGAACAACAAATAGCCCTTTCCGAAAGGATGATATTCTCCATTTCATGCCGGCGGCCTCGAGAGATGCACTAGAGAGACACCAACCAAAGAGCATTCTTATCATATTTCACCGTCTTATCTACTTTTGACCGTCATCGTGGTTTTCACCGTCTCGCGAGAATAGTTTTTTTTTATATTTATGACTTATAGAAGGGTTGTAGAAACACCGCCACCAACCCGTAAGCGAGACAAGGCAGGGAGAGAGAGAGAAATCTGACTTTTATCCGGCGACGCATGGAGCACATGCATGGGGAGGTTTCATAAATTTTAATAAACACCATTAAGATCGTTTCCCGGCCTTGGCTGTGGTACCGTTATGCTAGGCAAATCCTGACACTGCTAACCATGGAAAAGGGAAACCCCAGAGAAAAGGGTTCACTGTCACAGTCTCCGGTTGGTGGTCGTCCATTAGATCGTCATAAATTGAATTTTAGTTTATTCTTTTCGTTAGAGCGATCCTCTGGCCGTAGCAGCAGAAACAACAAGTTTCATTTCGAAATGCAACACGCACATAAGGGGGCTCATAGATATTCTTTTAGTGCTAGTTGGCTTAGTGCGCCAAAAATCTTGATAACTACCCACAAGACCGTCCCCCGTCCGATCGTTCAAGTTTGAATCAGATTACCAATCAGTAACACAGCTCGGGCAGCAAATCCGATTACCTACATCAAAGACCACCAGAGTTCCAGTTCATCACCAAAAAAAACGGGGCCAATACTAACCATTCCCCCTCGCCAGGAGGTCCACACTCATTACAGACTCCCTACTCTCCCTATTATTGAAGCGCACGAACGTACCACTAGGTGGCCATAAATTATCGTCTTATTGCACCACGATTGCAGCAGCCCGTAAGCTACAATAACAAAAGAACAGGGAAAAGGTAAACTGTTACAAACTGTAGCAGCTACGGGATCAGATACACCACCACCACCTACGCGGGATACACAGCTCTCCGTTCGATTATGCACGCATGTTGACCATTATCACAAAATGAACTGTTTTTTAGTGAGAACCGAAACCACAGGCCTTTGCTTCTTGAGGTCCAACCAGTAGGGGGGATTGTGAATTAATGGCATAAACGTGCCGTCTAAGTACATCCGGCGGACGCTGCTGTTGCTGTTTGGTTAGTTGAGCTATTGAGGAATTTCGCTCCGAGAGCACTGCTAGCACCATAGCAGACTGCATTCCATAAACGACCTCAAGGGATAGGTTTCCGGCACCAGCAATTAATCAGTTGCAGTCCCAAGCAGTGCGCGTACAGGGCAAGTTGCATCATTTCGCCCTAGTTAGAACCAGGCCGTGCTGGTCCGCGCTGCTGGGACACGATTGGGTTGCATTTTAATAGCACCTATTGGTCAATTGCTGGTCGTGTTCTGCGACGCGGCGACCGTTGCAACAACCGCTCCCGGGAGGAGGTCCTAAAGAATCAAGCCCCTAGAGGTAATGGTTTCGCCAGAGACACGTTTGGCAATTGTTAACTGCGACTCACCAGCGGCACTAGAGACAGAGCGCGAAACGTGCTCCAATCAATTAGCACCTGCCGTTAGGTGCCTTAAACCATTTGGACACAACTTGCAAGAATCGTTGGGCTACATTCAGACACAGTCGTCGTAGAGAGACACACAACCCAAAAAAAAATGGACCCTCTAGACAGGTGATGCAAACGCGCGCGAAGTAAGCACAGCGCACATGCGACACACGCGCCTTGGTAAAGCTCTGACACACGCAAACACGGCTCCAGTTCTTAGGTGCCCCGCTCGTGGAACTGATTTCACGTTCGCACTAACATTGAACACCAAACAAACACACCGGGGCACAATGGATTTAGTATCGATTTGTTTTAATTAAATTAACTCCCGTGCCCATGAGTCGTTCTGTGCGTGTGTGTTGCGTGGAAGAACTCCGTGCCCGTGTGCTTTATGACCCCACCAGTGACCTTTATCGGCTCTGCTCGCTGATAATAGTGATAGGGCAGGCGGCAGGCAGCGTTTTGGGTGTGTTGATGGCCCGTAAGTTACTGCAACAGGGTGTGTCCAGATTCCAGACCTGGTAACAGCAGCAGCAGAGAACGCGACGACTTTATGCTTCAAGCTTTACCAATAGTAGGAAGTTGTCATTCTGAAAGTGAGATTAAAATGTTCTTTCCCCTTCTTTTCCTTCTAAGTTAATCCTTTTTCCAAGCACTTCTTCCACAAACCATTGTTCTTCTTCAGAGGGTGCACACGTTGGGTACGTCCATTTCCGGAGAGCCAGCAGAGGAGGTCTAAATGTAACTCGCCGCGGGTCATTGGACTGGGTTGGGAGTTGATAAAATGCTGCTGTGCTGCTGCTGCTACTTAAGCATTCCACTCACGTACCACGTATCACACATTCGACAACACTACACACCTAGAGGACGAACAGCAATTTGCCATTCGTGGCCGTCTCTCTCTTGGTTGGAAGTTGGCAAGAAGCGCAAGAATAGAATAGAATGAATCGGAAATGGAGCTGCTGACACTGACGCTTCAATCTATCCATTTTGTTTCTTTTGGAAGGTGGCCACCTTTCCCCCTCTTCCCTGTTGCTGTACGGTGAAAAGGGAACACGTGTGAGCTGTGAATAGTACTTCCGCATCACGCTTAGAATCGGTCGTCCAATTGCAGAGGAGGACAACACATATACCACTATTCTTCCAAATATACGACGGGGAAGTTAGGCAAATGAAGTGATGTCATACATCCAAGCACCCTTTGATGGGACGTGCTTAGCGATTACGGACGTTGGGCTGCGCTGGAAAAGAGAACCAGCAAGCAGCACAATGTCCCTGTAATTAGTTGTGTTAATATCTTCCATTGAAGCACACGTCGCGTTGCAGTGGAGAGTCGTGATTTAAACGCTCGTAAAAGGGCAATTTATTTTCACAATTCAAAATTTTATGATACACCATGTTTTACAGCAGAACTATAGCTCATTAGTGAGAGAACGTTTCAATCATAGACATTGGCATTGGAGACAAATTCTTTGAAGGCTGGCATTGTTGCACTTTGTATCGGATATTTGGTTCCAACAGAAATAAAAACCCCGCGCAACCTATTTTATTCACACTCAAAACAGCTTTCGAAACAACAACCCACACCCTCTCTACCATCGAGCACTTACCACAAAAAAACATGTGGCTCGCTCTATAAATGGTCAATAAATTTGCGTAAATCGAAAAAGCGAGGACCGAACCTACATCAAAAGCCTGTTCTACATACAAGTGGTGAACATTCGCACACCACACACCGTAGACATCATCATACCGCTCTCCTCATCGTACTTGCTGCTGCTGCTGCTGCTGGCTCCAATTCATGTGGGATTTGTGGACAGTAGTACAAAAACGCAAACACAAATGGCCCCGAAGAGCATGCAGCATGTGCAGGTTTTATAATGAAATAACAAAACACAGCAAAACTCTGTACAGACACAGCTATAGAATACGAATAAACTGCACTCTCAACAACAGTGCAGTTCCACCAAATTTATAGGTTCCGTCGCCCCCGGCCCCGGCCCGTAGAATGTGTGCTGACCGTGTGTTTCAGGCTTTATCGGACAAATCGTACAACACGATAGAAATTGAAAGCGAGATGCAAAACATCATAATGCTCCACGGGGAGTCTGTCCCAGGAGGGTTTGTTGTTATTCGCAGTAAATGGTGAAAATTTAGCTCTTTTGCAGGCATTGTGTAGAGAGTTCAAAATATTCCCCATTTGTTGGTCTATTCCGAAGGACAACCCAGTAATGCTCTAGTTTTCCATTTCCAACCCTTAAACCAACAACTTCCTACTGCACGTGGGAACTAGGGGAAGCATTAATGTCTAATTGATTACCATCCCAAATTTGTCCCCCGATTATTTCAACGAACTCACGACGTTCGTTACGAGTTCTATTACTTTTGAAACACTGGTGGTGTGCCGCAACAGTGCCGTTGTTGTGGCCGATGGGTGTGGGATTTTAAAATAATCTTCCCCCTCATGTAGACCACGGTCATCATCGATGATGTGATGACGATGGTGGTATACCAACAAGTTGCGATTTTTCTACCGAACCCTTTTTCGGAGGGGATTTCAACTGAGAGGGATTACCTACATTCAAACGGTATTCTCGTCGCTGATGAGAACGACAGGTTTGGGGTTCATAGAAACCAAACATGATATCGATTGGCGAGATGTAACAGTTGGGCACAATCTGTGTCCGCATCATGCTTTTGTGGGTACTTGAAACCGCTTTAAACGAGCGATTACTTGTATCATTGAGTATCATTGAGAAATTCGTTCGGGAGCTGTGGGAGATGCTCTTGAGTTCACAGTATGAATGGGGAAAAAGCTGGAAAATACCTTCGAGATGGTGTTGTTAGTATGATTTCACTTACCTAAAATCTAAACTAAGATTTCTTTGGTGCGTTGAAAGTCTCGTCTTTGGCGGTGGCATCCCGGACGATGACGATCCACCGTTGGCGTTCGGTCCGGAACGTCCATGGACCGAGGGCATGCTGGTGGTGGAAAGACCACTGCTGCTTCCTCCACCGCAACTATTGCTCAAGCTTAACCTCGGTTTGTGGAACCTGGGTGGCATGCTAGTGACTGTGCCGTTGGACGCGGCGCCACCGTCCGCCGAGGAGAGCGCACTGGAGGACGCCGTCGTTAGGGAAGCACCGGATGGAGGTTTGATTGCCAGCAGTACCGGTGCTGTCGTCGTCGTCCCGATGTCCGTGCACGAGGTGGAGGTGCTCTTCTTCTTCGACAGACACCCATTATCACTGTGGTTAGTGTTACTAGCTACTGCTGCTGCTGCTGCTCTACTACTGCTGCTATCACTCTGCTTGGTCGTTGTGTCAGCCTTTGCTTGGTGCAGTTTGCCGGTACCATTCACCAGCAGGGAAGGTAGTTGCGCCGTCACCGTCGTCGGCTGCTGGTGTAGATGGTGATGATGGCTGCTACCGCTATCCACCTGATCGACGCTCATGATCCGAGTACCAGCGGACCCGTTCAGCAGCAGGCAGGCCGATGAATCCTCGTCAAGTGCCATCGGACTCTGGACGGGAGTTGTTGCAACCGAGGTGTCTTCTGGCGTGGTTGTCGCCGGGGTGAGTTCGTCACCATCCAGACCAACGACGAGACTGTTGTTGCGATTGGTGCAGCTGATCTCGCGGATATGGCGCAGCTTCTCGTAGCTGCTGTTGGGCGGATGGTCGGCCACCGCTGGCCGATGAGTTTTGATGTTGAGCAGCAGCTTCGAGGAGGTGGATGAGCCCGTCAGTGAGGAGGCTTTGGTGCCCATCAGGGCACTGCCGTTCGTGAGGACCATCCCGTTGCTACTGCTGCCGGTAGGATCGTGCCCACTGGAGGATGGTGGGCCGGTACCGTTGGAATTTGTCGTCGTCGCCGAGGAAGACGAGGACGCAGAGGATGAAGCTTTAAATGCAGAAAACACGGAATTCATCGTTGACGATCACGGGGCTAAGGGGGTTAGCAGAAAGGGAAGCAGTAGTGGATGCACGGTCGCTGCGCCTACCACCGCTGCCTCTGCTCCCTTTCCGGTGCTCCTTAGGGTTGTATGGAGGTAAAGCACTTTCCTTTCACTCATAAAATGCAAAACACCACCGCCAGTATCGCCATCTTTCCCTTCATCCAATCCACCCGAGCGATCGGATCTTGTGCTCGTGGACAAAGGGGGTGGGAGGGGGGGGGGGGGGGGATAATCGAGAGACGAAAACACGTCGAATTTCCGGACTTCTTCTTATTCTTCTTATTCTTCTTATTCGTATTCACTGCCTCTCCACTACACACGGGCCACGGATTTCCGAAGTTATCAAACTGTGGTGCCGTAACGGAGTTGTTTGTGTACTTTTTTCTTGCACTCTCTCTCTCTCTCTCTCTCTGTTTTCCTTCTCCTTCCGCACAAAGTGACACTCTGCTCTGCTTTCCCTCTCACTCTCTATCACACTATTGGTTTTGACAGTTGCTGCCGCGTGAGCACTGTGAAAGCACTTTAAATTCAACCAAATCGTATTACCACACTGTGCCACCCAATTTGTACCGATTGGACACGCACAGAGACGCACACACATGCACGTTGTATTGAACGCACACCGACACCGTGTTGTCACAGATAAACAATCGGCGCAACTTGAATTGGCAACGTGTACCCACTTTCTCTGCTTTTATTTTACACTCCCCGTTCACGATAAGCGAATCGGAGCATTCACATGCACGAAAAAAAAAACATACACACTGATCGATCACACTTGAAATTTGTTGCTTCAAATTTCTCGCTGCACGAGCATGGGCTCTCTATCTTACTCAAAACAATGCAACACACAAAACAACAAAGTGGACGCACGGTTTGAGAGCAATGCCTCCAATATCAACACTCACTGGAGGATGTTGATTTTTAAATTCACTTCCACGTGCACATTTCACTGATTAAATTTTCTTGCTCCACTGTATGTGTGCTGCTCACTGATCTTCTTCACCAACGGGGCGAGCACAGCAAAACAAAAAAAAACAAACCTTTCGCACACTTTCTCCGCTGGCTCTTTCGGAAAGGAAAAGGAGGTTTGCACAAAACACGGAGCAGCGGCACTTCTGGAACTACTTTGGAAGAAGGGACACACATTCACAGTTGCAGTGTTTACACACCTCACCTCACTACAAAACACAGACGCGTGGCAACGGAATTCACGATTTTCGATAAGCCATAGCAGCTACGACTGAAGTATCGCAGAGCTTGCTGCGAAGAGATCTACTGCTGCGCTGCTGCTACTACGATCGTTGACGACGCACGTCTCGAGCGCAACTGTCAACGGGTGCGGCGTGTTGTTTTCGGTCGACCGCTCTCAATCTCTCTCGCTCTCCTCCACTCTCTTTCTCTCGCTCGCGCGCTCGCAGATGACAATCCGATCTGGTCCCGCACTTTGTACCTTCCCCTAAACTGCCAGTGCACGGGAACACAACAACGCGGGGGTCGATGAAGTCATCCGGAATGGGTTGCGTCCGGATTCGTCATAGCAGCGGCATCTTTCTCAGACACGTTGTGCGTGTGTGTGTGTGTTTTTTTCGGTTCCTTGGGACTTCTTCCCTCGCAAGAGGAAGCTCTCCTTCGCGTTTCGTGCGCCCACAACCGTCGGCTGCTGTGATTAACTGCCGCGTGCTGCCGGCGTTGTTGTCGCTGCTGCTGTTGCTGCTGCTGCTGACCGTGACACGGTCGTCGTCGTCGTTGCGGTGTGCGTGACGGAAACCGATGGCTGCTGCATTCGGAAACGCGACGGTGGACTGGCGGCGATGCTGTTCACCTTGCAGCCGGTAACCATTGCAGTTCGGGCTGCAAAAACATACCCGTGGTGTAGTTGCCGTACACAGTGCGGTTGTGTGTGCAACCGCCACGTGAGGAGGGGGTTCGATTTTCTGCGCCTACTTTGGCCGCTGTTCTCCACACGTGAGAGAGACGGAGCCCGGCCAGTGAAGCCCGACCGGCGGAAGCAGCGTGTGTTTCGATTACAATCCAAAGGGAAAGCTTCCAAAACAAAGCGAGGAAATCTGCAGAAAGAAAGAAAGAGCGAGAGAGAAAGAAATATAAATAAGAGCGTGAAGTTCGGAGTGTGCAAAAGGGGCTGGGGGGAGCAAATGGCAAACACCTCAAACGGCTACACACATCTGTCTTTTGCCGCATTTTGCAGTATGCCGTCATGCAGCCTCTGCATCCCTTCACCGGCACAGCGACTAACGCGCGAACGTGGGACTAAAAATCCCGAAAAAAAGAAACGATCACCGTACCAAACCTGTACCCCTTGCTGTTGGTGAGGCGTTTGTTGGACAGAGAAGGAGAAGGAGGAGAACTGCAGCAAACTTTCAATTTTTATTGCCAAATCTTAATAAGCAAGATGGTGGAGCAGCCGTTACCTCATCGGGTACACTCACAGCGCTATTGGCGAAGAATGGAAAAAACAAGCAGGTGAACGTGAATGATGGTGGTTGATCCAGCCCCAGGTGCAGCTGCTAGCAGGCAGTACGCACATACAGATTCCGACCCGAGAGCCGAGAGAACCAAGAGGCGCAGCAGATGATTAACAGATGATTCAAGCATACAGCAGAAAGGAGTGGGCCGACCGTTGTATTTCCACAGGGAATTGCCTCCAATATGTGCAAGCTTTTGCCCGTTAAACCGACTACCCTTGAAGCTCCAGAACTCTCAAGATCAAGTGAACACAATTGGGAAATATTCTGCGAGAACACTGTCATATACTTTGGCAGGTGCCGTTTTGGTTTATTGCAGCTGTCCAAAAAATGGCAAAATATTATACCCAACTCGATCGACTACCTAACCCCTCTTGTGTAAAGGGACATAAGGGGAGTGCACCCCATAAATCCGCACCCGGATCTCTCACACGTCCTTCACACGTCCCGCGCATGTTCTTGTTTGGTAAATCAATTTCAGGTTGTTTTTTCGCTTATCCTACCCCAGTGTAATAAGCGAACCACACGAAGCACCTTAAAAGTATAATCTCTGGAGGAGGCGGCAACAACTGGAACTGGACCAGTTTGTGAATCGTACGCCGAATGAGATCACCATTGTGGACCTTTTTTCAGTCTGTTCTCTGTTGTTGTGGTGAGTTAGTCGCGTTGGGTTTGTTGTGGTTTGCTTAAAATGTCAGATTGAATCTAAAGTTTATCACGTGATGTAGTGTGAATGTTCAAGGTTTCCATTTTTCAACCAAGTTCATCGTACAGCAGCTCTCACGACGGACAGCTTGGAGAATAGGGGAACAACGTTCTAAGCCCTAACCCTTACCATGGACAACACACCCGTCGACCGGGAGGAACGTCTTACTATCCCTCCTACTACTCACTCCACCGGCATCAGGGTCATGACCCTCACAGCACCAAAGAGTCAAACCACCGTAACAACGACAACCCATTGTTCTGAGACCGGTGCGCAAAGGGGTAGAGAGTGACGTTTCCCTCCTACGACTGGATGAAGTCATCCGAATCGGGAAGAAACCTGGCCCCTCTCACACATAAGTGTTAACTACCGTAGAGCGAACCCTCAGCTGCATCAACTTGGGATTCCGCGAGCAGGAAAAGATCTTCATTCCCGAAAACATCTTAGAGTCGGCGGGGCCCTCCCATGCGGGGCCCTACCAAAAGCCTTCGCAATCGAAACGGCACGCACCCTACACCCTTGTGTCTGGTGGGCGCCCAGGCTCGTCAACGTCAACTGCTGGTGTTGCCGTCAAAAGCGGTTGCCATAAAATTTTAATTTTAAATTAGCTTCCCTCGTGTGTGCTTATGCGCTTCTCCTCCTTCTTCGTTTCTCTCTTCATTTAGGAGTTGTAATAAAATTTGACTACCATACACTCTCATGTCATGAAATTTTGGAAAAAGTTCCCAGCTCAGAAGAAACCAAAAAGAAGAAGGCAAAAGAGGGGAAAACTCTGAGCAGCAACAAAGTTTGCGCAGCACATCAGAGAGAGCTCCTCCCAAGCACGAACACTCGCGCGAACCAAATTGCGCTTAATTTCTTCTAATTATTTATCGCACAAGTCATCCCTCCTTAAAAGCGCACAGAGACACGTTGGAGAGACAACAAAAAGACGAGAATTGCAGTTCTAAATTACGTTTACGAGCTTCCTTTACGGCGTTGTGTGTGTACACGCCCTTTTAGCTCCCTTTCTTTAAAAAAACAAGGCCTTATCCAAGCATCGAAGACGGCAAAACGCACTCACTTAATGAGGTAAGAATGTCTCGGAAGGCTAATAAAAGGCCCGCACCACTTGATCCTCTCCCAACTCCTTCTGGAGAGTGTGGGGAGAGGGTGATTTTATTATTATTTTTCCTCGCCGGTGGAGGGACACGATGAACATATCTTCCAAAAAACAGAAGAAAGGAAGACAGTCGTGTACAAATCCAGCGAATGGTTTGGTTTGATGGGTTTAAGGCATTTTTTATGAAGCCATAACTCGCTGTCACACACAGCGAGATATACTGGGGATGAGGAGGCTCTACTAATGGTTGAATGGATGATCCCGGACGCTTGACGGTATGTTTTCCCTTTAAACATCCGCCACAGTTTTGGTGGGTCTCAAGCAGAACTCCAAAAAGGAATCGAACCTGCTAAGACAATCCACATCCACAGAGTACGCCAACATCCTGTGTATCACTCTATAGCTGTCTCCATCTCGTCTTGAAGCATCATCGGAAAAGTCGTCTAACTGAAGAGGGGAAAACGCAACTTTTACGATGAATAAACTGTGAAACGATCCATCGATCGGACGTTAATGGCGACTTCGGAGCGCGGACAGCGGTGTGTTCAGAAGAGATTTAAAGCGATCAGTAAAGGTATGGTAAAAGCGAGCTAGCTTGTGGTTGTCATGACAACGAAAGCATAACATAAAAAATGACATTCCAGCAGGAAAAGGGAGAGACATTCCTTTCCAAATGCACTTTTACACATTGTTACAGTGAATGGCACACAATAAATCATTTAATCAAAAATAGAACATTGAACATCTTAATTATGCATAACCCACTTCTGCGATTGCAGTGGGGGAGGGGGGGTTTCTGGTGCACTTTTCCGCTTCCCACAAACAACATCGTCAATAAATAATGCACACTGCTCTCTGTATGTGAATTTCATCCGTTTTTTATGTACTCTGTAACCCACCAATTATGCTCTACCAGCTGCATAGTGGGAAGTAGGATGAAAATGGTATCGAAATACAAACTGCATACAAACACATAACACAACGAAAAAAGCATATGTGTGTGTGTGAAATTTCACTTCATTTCACTGAGCATTGTATTTTGTCCCTCGTTTTCTGTAGCCGTTACTGTTGTTATGAATGCAGCGACTCTGTTATTGCAGCTGATTTATTTCCTCCGTGTGTTCGAACCAACCAAGCCTTTTTTGCTTCATTTGTGAACACACACACAATCACAAACACTGCACATAATATTGTACAGGAAATTGCAGGTGATAGCAATAAATAAAAATGCGCGCTCGAAACACATCCTCCCTCGAAAAGCCCCGCTGGAGGAAAGCGTCCCAACACAAAAGCCAGCAACAACCATCAGTGGGGAGATGATTATTTTCCGTCGATTTCCTGTCATCTTGTCAGCTCACACAGGTGCTTGCGTATCGTTGTGTGCACGATGGCGCGAAAAAGATGTTGGAAAGAGGCAATTATGATGCTCTCACCGGTAGTGGTGATGGTGGTGGAGGCAGCCAAAGTACAAATCACAACAAAAACAAACCTTACGAAACATCTCAGCGGCGAAAGCATTGCTTGTCCGAAAAGGAGAAATATTCGAGATGAAAGGAAGAAGGTATTTAAATTTAAATAAGAACACAAAGAGAGAAAGAGTTACGCAAAACAAAACGCAAAAAAGCGCACGTACACATCAAAATTAATAAAGCTCAGGCCGGCACGGATAAAAAGGAAGGAGTGAATTGTCGAGAGGAGCGAGACAACAGTGCCGTTTTATGCGATGTGCCTTCGTTATGGACTAATGAATTAATAATTGCATTCGATATGCAAACAAGGGAGCGGGGGTAAAGCGGAGTGGCACACCTTCCTGAGGATTTAAGGCGAAAGAGAGGCCCGTGCAACAGCGAGAGAAAAGGCAAAAAAGAATGAACGGAAGTAAATGAAGACTGTCGAGAAGGCGGCAAAAGGCAAGAGTGAGTTACAATAAACGCAAGAAGAAATGCATTGATGTGAAAGAAAGGAAAAGGCTCCACCACGGCGAATGGGAAGCTAACAAGCGTGTGGCTACCGTGCTACTGTGGAACCAGTTTTGTATGGTTTTGGAGTGTGCGGTGTTTTATTTTTTTTTTATTATAAAAGGCCCGCATCCTTCCACAACTCTTCCGCCGAAAGAGGTTAACGATCCCGCCGCCACTCCCTGCTGAAATGCAGCAGCAGCAGTCCGCGCGGATCGATGCATCTCCGTGCACAACCGAAGCAGCTCAACATGCAAGTCAGAGCCTACTGTGCTAATGTATCCGTGTGTATGTGTCCTCACATATACGTATGCATACATATCGTCGTCATGCTGTGACTGCAGTTATGCACTTTCTGAGCGCTTGGTATGGCATTTGCTGTGTCTGAGCTGCACACGGCTGGATGGATCGTTCGTTGTTCGCGCTTCGACACAACACTGCAAACCCCACATACACACACAAACTCATGTATGAAAGAGGAAAAGGAAAGTGCAGTGCAAAGCACAACACAGCGCGAAGGAATTTTAAATTTACCGCAATAACACAGAAGGCACACAAAAAAACACAGAGAGGAAGCAGGGAAAAATGGAAATTATCCTCGTGAGAAAACAGGCAACTGCATTTGCATGGCGAAGAACCGAGCACATGGCGGCGGCAGGAGATTTTCCCGGAATGCTCTCCTATGCGAAAATGTGTGCAATATTGTGTTTTTGAGAGCGAAATTGAAGGTATTATGGTGAAGTGGATGCTTTAAGTGTGGAGTTTTTGATGCATTTAAGTTTCATACAATTGTTCGAAAGGAAAATGCTAATTTTGGACAGTAGACAACAAGGATAACTTTTGTAACATCGTCAATATGCTTCGCGGAAAAATCAACAAAGAACTACGTCACCGTGATCGCTTCATCTTCTCTTCTGATGCCCTTGCAGAAACTGCCCCCCGTGAATGCACAAAAGTGCAGCTTTCAAACGTCAACAAAGCCAACCCCCCCTTAGCTCCCTGCGGCGCCTGCAACAAAGTATCGGAAAGTAAATGAATCGAAAGCGGATTACATTGTCTCCGGCACTGACAGTAGCTGAAGGGATCACGACGCGGGACGGGAGGGAGGGACACAGAGAGTTCATACAGACGCGACTATTTATAAGTTCGCGGCAGCGACAACCGGATCCGCCGGCACCGGGTCATCGCCGCTGTTTGACGCAAGAAGGAAAACTAGTGCCACAAACATTCTCTCTCTCTCTCTCTCGCTCTCTGTCAAGAAGGGGGAAATATTATTAATGATTATATACATTTGTGCTGGTGGAAAATTTGCGCAAAAGAAGATTTCTCCTGTCATCCCAGCTGGGAATTTCCACCATCATCATCATCATCATGCTTGACTTCATGGCGTCTCGCTGGTAGTTGCATGGTGTTGTGGTACGAATGGCCGACTTCATGTACCTTTTGCAGCATAATTATGCTGCTAACAAATTTTTGCTCATTAACCTGTACACAACCACCGGTCGTATGTGTGTATGTGTGTGTGACAGTGCCGCTGCATACGGAAGCAAACAATTGAGTATGATAAAAAAACACCAACTCGGTTTTTGTTCCTTTTTGCTTCGCTTTCCTTCGCTTTTTGTATCTTTGTAGCCACCACCACATACTTTTGCCCTGTTTTCTTACCACCTTCTTGCTCTCTGCATCGTTGGTTGATATATTTTAATGTTAAGTTTTCATAAATATCTGCCACAATTTTGTATCGCTTCCAACGCTTCAGGAAGCAATTAGCAGGATCGTTAGTGTAGCGGGCCGAGAGACACAAAACAGAGCGATGGAAAGTAATTGGAGAATCCCCACCCCTCCCCATCCGGCCACCTTTTGCTAGTGTTTGGGAACTGAGATTTTCAGGGGGCGAGAAAAAACGACCATCACTCATAAATCATTGATCGCAATCGGTCGTGAAAAGTGAAGAGAAGTCATAAGCAAAAGGAGAGGATCGTAGTTTCTTCCGCACCGCGCAGTGGCTCTGCTTTAATTGGGGCTTCAAGCACACATTAAATTAAATATTTTAGAAAAGCAAAAAAAAGGAAAAAATAAAAATGCTGGTATTGCTCTCGGAAAAGGTAATGAGGTAAATTATCCAACAAATAAAATTACGTGCAGCCCGTGAGCAATATTTTATTTACACCGAACAATCCTTTTCCCCTCTGGGTTAAATGGGTTCAATCAGTTTTCATTACTAATTAAACTCGAATTGCATTTGTGTACCTACACAAACCCACAAACGAGTGTAATTTAATATTAACACAAACGAGCATAGGTAATTTCAAAGTAAAAAAAAATCATTAGAATGACACAAAAATGTACACAAACACAAAATGCATCACACATCATACAATCATCATCATCATCATCATCGCATTGCCATGACCTCGTGCTTTGTACGAGAATTCTCCAACACCTACCCCGTATGTGTGTGTGCGAGTATACATTATTCAATTCATTATGCTTCCCATTCTTCTAATGCAACTAATTTTCCACCATAATACTGTCAAACGATACACAACACGGTGCAGTGCACACATACAGAACCAGGAAAGAGGCTCTTTTGTTTCATTTTATGGGGCTAATGCGCACACCACACTCGCTCTCTCTCTTTCGCCTCATCTGCTGCAACTCGCACATGTCTCCATGCCAACCCGTTCCGGGAACATATTTTCCCATATAGCGCCACACCACCTCCACACGTGCTAGTGTGTTGTCTTGCTGTGTCCCGGATACACCGGGAACACACACAGCACAGAACGGAGAACAAATTATGCAGTTTGCTATTTAATGCTTCCGGTACGTGTGTGTGTGTGTTTGTGTTTTTGTGTGCGCAATAGCTTATACGCATACGGAAAGTTTGCTCGCTCCTTCACTGCACTGTGGAGACACGTTTTCCACGAGCGGCGGCCGCCTACTAGGATCAAATTAGCAATGAAAAGATACGAAGCGGGGTTTTGGGAGAGGTTTGACAGAAAGAAGCCCCAGGATGCACCCGAATGCAAGCGAACATAAATTGCATCCTCATGCACACGATAACAAAATGCCGTTTTGCCAGAGTATGTGTGTGTGTGTTTTGCTTGGAAGTTAACGCCGTAGAACACTCATCTACTGACAGGCTTGTCATCATCAATCGGTTGCACTGTCGTGTTTTCTATCTAAAAGACAGTTAGCGCCGCCGGTCTCCAACGCAACGTTCTTAGACGGTTAATGGAAAACTTCAACGTCAAGCAAAGGAAAATATCTTCCACACATACTACACCTACTCTTGTACTAACAGCAGCAGTTCCGGTTTATCCTACACCTTCCCCCCCCCCCCCCTTTTTCGTGCAATGCATTTTGCTTTCGCGGAAACTACATCAACAAGCAGAGCTACTTTTACATGGCTTTACAACGCCATACTTCAGCTTCTTCCCCCTGCTGCGGATGGTACGGTTCCGAACAACACATGTTCGTCTTTCTTACCCACTTTTTGCTCACGGGGAACAGAATGTTTTGCCTCCTTCCTTCTTTATGGTCGCCTTCCTTTCCCTTCCCTTTTTTCTACTAAATAACCGTTGCTACAAATCGTTCCAAACAGAGAGGACTGCTACGCGCGCCCGCGTCTTTAACGCGTGAAATGCATGTGCAAAATTGCATTGTGCAGTGGATCGGGCTGGGGGGAGTGGAAAAACGCACCACGCATTCAACAGAGTATTTAATCGATCGAGCGAAGAAAACGACCGCTCATTGACTCGTTTGCATTACTTTAAAAAATGAAGGAAATTAATCGCAACCGAAAGGTTCGCGCTAGCTGAAAGAGGGGGAAAATCGTTTCCATATGGACGGAAGACTGTTTCCATATCTGGGGGTTTGCTGTTTGCTTTGGAGGCTAGTCGCAACCAACCCCCCCCCCCCCCCCTTTGTGTGTGATAAAGTGTGTGCTTAAATCAAAAATAGGAAATTCAACAAACGCATTTCCTCCTTCTTCGTTTAGTTACACGGGGGCAACTTTCCGGGCTGCTCCCCCTCCCCTCTCTGTAAGATGCAGTTTTGTGCCGCTTGCGGGTTCGTTGACCCGACGTTGTGCGGTGGTTTTATGTGCCTTCACGGACGGTTGGGGAGGGGTAGAATCGATGAATGGATGAATGCATTTCGCTTCTTGACCATTCAAATGTCGAACAGTGGGAGAAAGTGCATTGACCACTGGTCGGTGGTGTGGTATTTATGGACCCCGTCGATGGAATGGTAATTGTTCGCTGGACAGTGATTAGGCTGCTCGGGCATTAGGTAAGGGCCCTTGTCTGCGACCGGATGAATGATTTATTAATGAGTTACAAAACGAAACATCGTTTCGCCAATCGTTTGTTTCCCATTATGCTTTGTGTAACAAATTCTACTAATAAAGTGGTTTACATTTTGATAACACTTAGCGGCTTTTTTTATGCAACAAAACTCAAAGCAATAAATTGATCACACGCCATCACTTTTGCGCAAAACTGGTGTCCGTCCCACGCTGCCGACAACACGCGCCCCCGTGTGTAATGAGCGTGCATTTTTCATCCACACTGATAAACCGCCATCATCAAACGCGACAAGACAAATCGACGCCGCCGCCGCCGTTCGTTAAAAACCATACTTTCGCTCATTAACGGCAGAGGTTCAGGAAAAACAACCCCGTGAAAAACTCCTCTTTAGATACCTGTTTGTCCACCCACCCCTCTTCTCTCCATCGCACCACGTGTCAAACACGAGTTTTGGGTTACCAGCCGTCCAGCTGTGTGTGTGTTTTTTATTCGCGATTCACAAAAAAAGCCCAGTCCCACCAGCCAAACAAGCTGCATCATACACACCACCACCCCTTCACCCCACATTCCTTTCGTTATTTTCTCGCAAACGATCAAAACTTTTGATTGAAAAGATAATCCTCACGATGGTGTGTCGGTCCCTTCCTCCCCCCCCCCTCTCCCTTCTGTGTGCAGATTTTATCTCTCGCTGATACACATTTTCAACTTTGCAAATTGCGCGAGCAGTTTCCATCCAGGCCGTTCCGCAATAGCCAGGCCAGGCCAGCGCACCGCGCACAGCGTCTTTTCCGGTGATTGTGTGTAGTAGCATCGAATATTGGGGGGTTTTTAGAAATTGTTCATCAAAAAGTTTGCGTAGTGCCTGTGCAGTGCTCTCTAAAAATATCAACCCCATCAAGCTCCGAGAACGCCCAATGAATGACGTTGCTGATGACGGTACTTTGAGTGGAAACGATAGAAAGTAGCGTTGCGTTTTGGGGCGTCTTGTTTTAATAACCCTTCAAAAGCAATTGATGATGATGAGGGGGGAAAAAGGACGATCTTCACAACGATTTCTTGAGAGATGAGGACGCGTGAGCTTGACGCTTATCGAATAATGAAGAGGATTATATTCCTGCAGTCAAACAGGACCATCTGGTTGGTTGGAAATTAATCCTTTTCGACTGTTTCGACAAGCTAGGACACAAAGGAGGATACAAAAATCACGGGTAAGGCAAGACGACCTTCCACCTTCCATGGTACAAAACCCATGAAAGCCTTCAGTACACCGACAACAGGTGTCATAAAACAGCGAAGGATGTGATCGTGAAAGCGAAAGTAAAAGAAAAACAGCGCAAAAAAGGGCACCAAAGATTACATAAATCCAGTCTGTCGAACGGATTAAGGGTTGACAAGCGATAAGCCAATTAATGGCCGAAGCTAATGGTCGTCGGAAATCCGCTACGCCATCGTTCATCTCACCAAGAAGGGGCAGGAGAGGGAGGTTGGTTGGTGGGTTGGTTGGTTGGTATTTCCTTTCAACTGCCTTTTCGCCGTTCGATGAAGATACATTTCAATGAGACTGTTTTTTTTCTACGTTGTGGGGCGAAGTATGGAGAGAACGAGAGAACGAGGGATCAAAGCTAACCAATCTCCACGATCATCACCAGCCGTGCCGTGGTCCGGCGTCCGTCGTGATTTCGTAAACCTTGTGTAATGGGCAAGTTGTGAAGTTGTGCGAGGAATTAACTTTAGGCGAGGCCCTTTCAAGCGTCGTATCAGATTGAGGCGATTGACCACTGGCGGTAAGCACCACGACGGCACCTGTGTCCATCGGAGGGGGCAAAAAATGGACACCATTTGGCTGTGCCTTGTGTGCGTGTATGTTTGGGTCTCGTTTGAACGATCGCTTTCATGAGGTGGGGTAGGAAGGGATTTAAACGTTTTCACTTTCGTCTAATGATTGGTACAAATTGACCTCATTTGATTGAACCCCACTAGAGAGGTTATGTTTGTTTTTAATACATTTACAATGTTAAGTAGAAAAAAGTTAAGGAAAAACAGTAAGTAAAACCTCGAATTTTATAAATTTGAATTAAACGTTGAACTTATAACAAAGGCACAAAATCGCAAGGCAGAAGAATAAACAGAAGGCTGAAGGTGTTGTCAGTACAACGATCCGTAAGCGAATGATCTTTATTTTGACATGTCAGATTATCGCACAGTTGTCACGGTGATGGTCATATTCCGATCCGGCATATTGGGCACTATGGTCTAATCAGGGGTCAAAACACTCTGCCCAGCCGATCTACTGATCATGCAAAAAAAAAACCAAAGAGAAACAAAAACAAACAGGTGAAAATTAAGCAAACATTTACAAACACGATAAATTGTGTGAAAACGACGGAAGTAACACATTTTTCAACGTTACCGGTTTTCCGACGCACTAAACACAAGACCCATTTCCTTCCACCGTTATTTAACGTTTTCCGTACCACCACCATCACCACCACCACCACACCTTTCGTGTTTCTTATCATTTCAGTTGGAGGATTAGGGCATTTCATTTTGTTGCTTTCTTCAACACGCGCAATTAATGGCGGAAAAGTGCGGAAGCAAAGATGACGACCACTCCTCTCCTCGGTGGCGGTTTGAAGATTCATCACGAGCTGGATAAAAATGACCATTTTAGGAATGGAACATTATCACACCATTTGCCACCACCGCTCGTTTTCTCTCGCTCTCTGTGTGTGGAGGTATTATACACAGTTAAATTGTTGCTTTTTTTTAAGTGAGGACGATATTTCAACTCCATTTCCAGAGCTTGATGCTTTGTAATTTCTTTTGCTTTTTAAAAACATAATCACCGATTTGTTTGGGCTATAGTCTCGCTCCCGTCCCGTGATTGTCCATTTAACGGCCGTTCACGGTTCACGCTAGTCACCACCATCATCGCTACACCGCCCCAAAATAAGAAAGTAAGCTGCAGCAGAAAGGCGGTATTTATTATTTCCACTGGAGAGTGAAGAGCAGTGGAAAGTGAAAACCATTGCAACTGAAGATGCACCACCGACAGCGATCTGTGTGGACAGCGATTGATCGCGAGCTAGTCGTTACTTTTTTTGATAGAAAGCAATTCATTTATAGGTAACGTTGTTTCAAGGCGTCATTTCACCAACACTCTCTGCAGGAAAAGCTCCTAAAGCAACAAAATAAATAGTAAAATCAACCATCACCCTCCTTAGCGTACCTGACAACTTCATCTGGCCAGAGCGTGTGAAAATGGGCAACTAATCGGCAGCCCGGCAGCACCAACAAGAGAAACCCGAAAGTGCCATCATCGATCCTCCTTGCCATTGATCGATGACACTTTGCGTAGAGAAAAGGGGCAGGGGTTTCTCTTTCACATCAACATTTTTTTAGCATTGCTTTCCCTCTCTCTCCTCCCCTCACCCAGCTGCTGCTCTCTCTTTCTGAGGCCAATTAATTTGATCACTTTCACGCGTACTCGCGGGGCGCGTTCGGTTGAAACGCGCCGCAGTTATGCAAGCAGGGGGAAAAACCTGTCCGTCAGTTAAGTAATAGTGTCGCTGATGATAGTTTAAAGTATCTAACACAAGTACTTTTGGAAGTGTATGCAAATTTGACATGATTTTTCTTTTGATAGAAAGGGAAGGGACAGCGATCGTGTTTCAAGATTTCCAGAAGCATTTGTTACGAAGCAAAACCTCCAAACAAGCATTCATTGCCAGTCGTCATTAGGAATTTACATTATGCAATATCCTTTGGAATATGCCCTTTTCGGAATTTCGATCAACAATGAATTGGAATCGATGTTATGCCACAACGCATGGTCGACACACTTGTCACTTGTTCAAAAGGGAGAGCTCCAAGTTTCCTCAATTTTTAGCTTTGAGTTGGCAAACGCTCCAGTGTGTGTTTGGAATACCCCAAAACAATACACAACATGTTTACCATGCATTTATTTTCCCCATTGTACACCACCAGCAAAACCACTTAATAACATGTGATCAACACGGGGAACGGAAGAGCCCCATTATGTTGGCATTGGCTGGGCGCGCGTCAAGTGAGAAAAGAGATGAATGGTTGTCATTATTTTGGGGTTGTATTTCTTTCGATTCGATTTTCACTGCAGTGTGTTTGTGCATTTGACAGAAAAGATGAAACCATCAATTATGGATGAAAAATTGTTCACTTCCATGCGCGGCATCATGCGTACCGTGAACCTGCTGCTGCTCCTGCTGGTGTGCTGGGTGTCAATCATCATCGACCGAAAGAAACCAACAATCAAAGTTCTTCGACTTTCTCTACGAATGCTACACAGGAGAGAGCGAAAAAAAGACGTCTTTTGATGGGCAAAGACCTCCTCCAATGGGCTGCAAGATGCAAGTTCTTGCGGGGCGAGATCGTTTGTACGCTGACATCACGAGGGTAATTGGATACTTACGAATGCTTGTTGGAAGGAAACGACAAAAGAAAGGGTCATCTGCTCACTCCTTGATGTGATGTAAGTTGGAAGATGAAACGCTTCCCACCCCCAGTCGTGTTCGGATGAACTATTCCACTGCATTCCAGTGATTGCAGTTTGAAAAATGATTGTAAATTCATCTTCATTCAAAGTACCGGAAAAGCGGAAAAACTATGGATACATCATCCGCAAAGTTGGATTTCAGCTCCGGTACAACGAGATACGGATTGAGTTCCCCCAAACTTATGGGAGCTGGGAACAAGATCTTGCATTAGCTACACGTTGTCAGAACACATCCCAGCCATATGATGTACAGTGTGTCTTAAGTATTGCATGAATCCGAAGAGAAACTTCGTACTAGGAACTTCAAAAATACAACAAAACTTCTAGCCTTTGTGCTCATAACAGAGACGACAATTTTGAGCTAAAAAGTTACACCATCCCAAACGAACGAACGTGAAAACTTTGGCTGATACGAAGGCGAGAGAGAAAACTCCGTCAGAACTTGATCGTGGATATGGTTTCAAATTTCATTAACAACCATTTTTCATGCGCACGTAAATAATAGCGATTATCGTGTGCTGCTCCTGCGAAGGAACCAACTTCCAATGTAGTGTGTTACATACAATGTAACATTTTCCAGATGATGCTTACACATGAAAGCGGAACATTGGAATTTTCGATTCCAAGTTTAGAGTTTGCTTCGCCCGGTGCTTTTTCCGTCACTTGACACCGAGAAGCAACGGCACGATTCCACATTCCACAGCCGTTGCTCTCAATATTGATTGGTTTGACTGCTTATCAAAAGAAGCGATTCTAGGGCTTGCTGCCTACGGTTTTGGATCTCAAATGAAATTAAGGGAGACAGGCGAAAAAAAAAAACATTTTCAAACCCAGCAGCTACACTCACAGGTCTCTAAATAGGGGGACGACGTCGCCTACGCAAAACTGACAGCGCCACGCCACGAGCACAACAATTCCATTATGCGGGAGAGGCATACAAATGCGCCCTCTGTTTTTGTTGCTGAGTGAGAGAAACCTGGCAGGGTCCAAAATATCAACAAGCTTTTGGACGGAAACCATTACAATGTCCGTTTCAGTTTCGAGGCAGGCTTCCACGAATCGTTTGACTCCTCTTCAAACGGTCCTCCCTCCTTGGAGGGTGGTGACTTTTCACAGCACAATAACCGTTTCCAGATGGGGCGGCGGCGACAACACCACGCAGGAGCAGAAAGCCACAAATGAATACGAAATAAGGATCGTTTTGCGTTTTGTGGTGGTAGTGGTGGTGGTGGAGGAAAAATAAAAACTTCCCCCACTGTAAAACTAAAATGCCTAATTCCACAAGCATTAAGGATCGGCCCCTGTGTGTTTAGGGAGGGAATGCTTAGAAACAACAGTTGGTCGGGGTATGAAACAGCCGTTGAATGTGCAGGGGCTGGCACTGTTGCTGTGAAGAAGATGTGAAATGTCTCACTTTTCTTCACTCCTGTTTGAAATGATCCTGACGAAAACCATTTCCATGCGTGAAGCAGCAGCAAGCAAAGGCGATTGAGTGAGTTCGGATGGAGGAAAAACAGCTGCTAGGCTAGCAAGCCTGCAATGCATCACCACCACCGCCCAACACTACTGTTGTGGATCGTCCGTCGTGTTTGTTTTGCTTCTCCCTTTTCCGATGCACTCGACGCACAGCCATCAAAACGCCATTGCAACGCGCACACTTGGATTCGGACATTTTTCTAAACGCATGCATTCAGCATGCGTTCAGAAATCGTCAAAATAGAACGAATTGGAATTCCAACATCGAAGCAGACATCGGGGAAGAGGCTTCTCCCAGTGCTCTTGCTGCTGGTGGTGGTGAAATTCGATCGCTGTTTGGTGTGAAAACAATAACATCATTCCAATTTCCACAGGAAGCCCATGTCAGTGGCTGCATTTTTTCTTCTTCTCCAGACACATAAGAGCAAACGGCGTTTGTGCGAAGGAAAATATGGTGATTTTTCCGTTTTTCCCTGTCTTTTTTACCAGAACGAACGAGAGCAGTGGCACACAGTAGTGAGTAAAATAAAACATATTTCGTTTAACGTTTTTTTTGCCTTCTTCCAGCAAAACACATCTTTTGTGTGCCATAGATCGTGAAGAAAGGAAAAATTAAGCAGAGACCAAAAATAGAACACAATCATGATGTCCCTGCGTTCCAAGTTCTCCATTTCAAACAGGCAACCAGCAGCAAAGTGCTTTTCTCGCATTATTTATCATTCCTGATTTGCTTATACGGACACCGAAGCACACCGAAGGAGGAGAAACACATTTCGTCCCGTCTTTATCCTCTGTGTGCTGCTGCTGCTGCTGCTATCAGTGGTATCGCGTCGTACAGCATCCCGTATATCGAACATTCTTCCGATCGAACGTCGCCTTCCAATAGTTATCGCGCGTCCTAATGACGCACTTGGATGGGATGACGCGAAGGACAAACTGTTTTTCTTCTGCCGTCAATGGGATAGAAGGCAAGTCATTTATCAGCGTCCATTACGACGGCATACTACAACAGGGCGTTTGGTGCTCATTTTCACTTGTATTGTTGTATTAATGAAATGGGATTTTTATTGAAACCTGACAGACGTTGTCCTTGAGTAATAGATATAGTGGAGGCGGCGAGAAGGACAACGTCTATCGATCAGGTGGAGCTGCTGGGGCTTTCTCGGCAAAAAGAACACAGCGACAAAGCGTTCTCACAGTAAAGCCCCAGATGCTGCTCTCTATCTACACAGCGCCTCGCGTAGTTATCCTCCACGGACAATAAATTGTTTCAATTTTTCTTGCCAAAACACGTTTGACATGTTTGTTCGCTGTTTTGGAGAGAATGTGCAGAGTCCATTTTTTTATCATAATCCAGGATCTAAAAATATAAAAAAGCTCTTTAAAAAGCGTCCTCCTAATGAAACAGGGATGTTTTCGAACGGAAACAACAGCAGACAGCAATTTGAAAAACATAATTTTCTACCACAGTCCACTGGCGATGAAGCAAATTGGGTTTCGTGCTGTTGTTTTGCTTGGTGAGTGTTTTTTTTTTTTGCTGGAGTGCGTTTTCTGAGAAATTGTGATTTTGGAATTGATTGCTTTTGATTATTTTTTCTGCTTCTCTCTCTCTCCCTCCCTAAATAGTCATTTTCAAGCAGCGTGGGCATCAGGCCCGGTGAAAGCAAGAAGAACCAAATCCCGTTGGGAAAGAAGACCCATTTTTTGTACCAAAAACCAAGGAGAGTTTTGTTGTATGAAAGCAAAATCAAATTCCAACACTTTACAAGTGTTTGCCATCAGTCTTGACTAACCCCCCTTTTTTAAATGGCCATTCTAAAATGGGAATCAATCGGAAAACAAAGCCACAAACTGTGTTCTCGTGGTCGTGTGTTTATGTGTGCAGTGAAAAAGCACTTCCCAATATAAAGTGTGCAAAGTGGAGATGAATTGCCAAGACTTGATCCAATCTCTGCACATTAATGGACTCCTCTTTGCTCTAGCTCCCTTTCCCTCTCCATCTCTCTCTCTCTTAGGACGTGAAGGTATCAATCTAGTCGAAAGAGCACATTAGAAACACATCCTACAGGCATTTGTTCCAGCAGCAGCCTCTGACGGCAAAATCTCTTCCGGAGTAAAGGGGAGAAAAATCTAACCTACATCCATCCGACACGCTCCGTAACCGCACACCAGGGAGTAGAGGGACATGGCTTTCCAAAAAATCAACATGCCAAAAAAAGCACCCATCCTAACCTACTACAAGGACGTGATGGTGTTTGGGGCCTAGCATTCTAGCACACGCCACGCCACACCACACCACACCTCAAGGGATGTTGTTGATGATGCCATTCTACGAAACGATGGGTTTACTTTCGCCTGCACACATGTGTGTAGAGACAAAACCCGCTGACTAATAGCGGTACGATTACACAACCCCGGGTTCGCTGGGATCGAGAACACAGACTCCAACCGCCCGGAAGAGCCGAGGCGAGCGAAAGAACCGAAGGACATCGGGGCGCTTCTCGGGGATCCGGGGATCCTACTCAAGCCCGGTCCGGGGATGGGCGCGGGCATGCGCGTAGACGAACGGGCGGTGGCATAGACATCGCATACCGTAGCACCTTCTGCCCCTTGCCGAACGGTGCGTGTATGGTGTGCCCGGGACAGAGTGAAGAGCGGAATGCTCTGTGCAGGCAGCAAAAAAGGGACAAAGGGAATTAGAACATGACACCGCAGACACGCCGAGATTACGCGTGACCCAGTTTCGCTTGCATTTTGGAGGAAGATGAGGGGCCATCATGGGAGAGGCCTACTCTCTACACTACTACACTTAACCAACGCAGGGAAATGGTTGTTTTTTCGGGCACCACACAGACAGCGTGTCGTCCTGGGTAAGCGTTTGGAGCATTTCTTCGCCTTTTGCTACGCCTTACTGGGTCACAGAGGGTTCGCCAAGAGGCAGCAGCATCACCAAAAAAAGAGGCGGAAAGGCTCCAAGATTTATAGCCCCCTCTCTCTCTCTTTCGAAAAAGGAAACACATACCCCGCACCGTGTTCAGGCACGATCCGCCGCCGCCAGCCAGTCTCAAGATCCGGGTGAGCAGATGACGCAGATGATGAGCAAAAGATGTTACAGAATTGATGGCTTTATCGGAAAAAATAACCGAAACCCCAGAAACCTTTCGAACCTCTCTCTCTCTCCCCCCCTCTCTCTCGTTCTCAGAGCAAATACAAAACCACCAAAAATAACATGAAGCATGAAGTTGCTTCTGGCAACTCTTTCTTCCAAAACACGCTGGTGTTCCGGGTTTCCGGGCACGTCGATTAAAAGTTTCCCGGCCGTTACTGTCCAACCAATCCCTTTTTTCGGTTCCCTTTCGCACGGGCAAACGGCTTTCAGCGAACTTTTGTACGAAGAATTGTACCATCCGTAACAGCAGTAAGTGCGCTCGTAACACTGTTAAGAAAACCACATTTCACGCAAAATGTTCCACGGACGGGATGATGGTTAGGGGGTTGTTGGTGCCCCTTTTTTACTGCCACACCGATAAGTTCATCCCTATCTTTCCAGCAAAACGAAGCTGCCATAAACCATGCCCCCCTGCCTGGACTCCATTCAACCCCCAATAACAGGGCAGGAACCGCTCAGGATAAAGGTTACTATGATGCGAAGAGTACACACACTCCGAGGGTCAGTGAGGGCAGTGCGGGGAGTTGGCCTCGCGGCTGGAAGTTGTTATTGTTGAAGTGGTTCATTCGTTGTTTCGTCCTGGAGTAATATGCTCTCGCATTCCCCCTCGTTACGCCCCGAAGAGCTTGGGGTAGAGAGCATCGCTTTTATGAAGACGTTTCGTGCTGTGTTGTTGGTTGATGAAAATTGTAAACTTCCTAAGCAAGGGTAAGAGGTAACCCGTTCAAGCGCGAATGATATTCTATTATTCGCCGTTCCCTTCCTTACAATCGGACTGATTGATTCGGAAAGAGACAATCTGAGTCAGCAGCACACGATGATGGTACGCGCTTTTCCAAGACGTAATTCTACGCCTCATTATCAACTCGTCACCGCTTCCCCGGGTGCCTGCCTGCCTGCTTGCTCGCTGCTGATTGCCGGCAATCAATCTGTGCCAATGCTATTAAGGGATAATTTCCCAGCCCCAGTGTGTTGGAGCAATCGGCTCAGCGTTAATCGCATTTCCAAGCGATCACACACATCGGAGAGGAACGATTTTCTTAATCAAATGCAACAAATCGACTCCCAACAAGGACGGGAAGTTGTGAGTCATCTCGTATGTGCATCATATATGTCGTCGTCTGTATCATGGAGAATAAATTCCTTCGATGGAAAAATGCTTTGTAAGCACACACACACACGCGTGCCAACAAATCAAAGCAAAGCCCGCTTTATCTAGCCTCCAATAGGACAGCCTCACGGCATGAACATGGCCATAAGAAGGGGGAGAAAACGTGTGTAGCAAAATAAAAGAAAGCTTTTCACTGGCACAACAACATTATTCTTCTCGACGGAACGCGCGGAAGCACATCCATTTAAATATTCATATCCTCGTTAACGAGAGCCTGGCGCCGCCGCCGCCAACGACGGTGTCGACGGTGACGATAGAAGAAGAGCACCGTTGCATACGTTGGTCGGTGGGAGGGAAGTGGATTATGAAGTTTTGTGATTGATTGCCTTCATGTTTTTTGGCGTGCCGTGTGGCATTTTTACAAGGAAATGGTTCAACCCCGGATGTGAGTGATGGGAAAACACGTGTTTTGAATGCAAAAAATAAGAGCAGTCGTGTGTGTGGGGGAAAGAGCCATGAAATTAGTTACTAGTTTGAGGATGGAGAGCTTTTGGATGCAGCGAAAGCACACGCTTCTATCGTATCTATTGGGCAGAGGAATTGGCGACCTTTTGACCCTAATAAATACGCAGTACGCAAGTACAATATGGTGGCTTTAAATATTATCCTAAAACATCTATTTTCCACCACAAACGACCATAAAAGCCATTACCTTCCATTCACCTCGAGAGTGCAAAAGTGAAGAGTCTCTGCCTGCTTGTTCATATAGATCGTAAACTTGGAAAAAGCTTAACGTCACCAACGATCCCGCTGAGGTGTAAGGCATTGCACCGATGCAATCATGGTGTTGTCATCAAGTGAACACACTTTAGCGTAGCCGCTGCACCCCCTTTAACCAGAAAGCACCGGATAAAGCGCAGAAAGCTTCCCATCACAGCAACTTGCCAACCTCTTGATGTGTATTTTATCGTCAGTTTTTTCTGTGTTTTGCAACCATGTTCAACAACCTCTTGCCATATCCCGCCACAACAGCAGCAGCAGCAGCAGCTTTCATCATTTCATCGTGAGTGGGTTTCGGGAAAGGTTAATCCATCACCATCGAACACAGGAACTTATGGGTGGAAACGACACACTCTGCCTTCCTCCCGCGAGAACACGAAACACAGGTGACGATGGTTAAGCTCGCTAAGAGACTAAGGGTGGGGTTTAAGACATTGCCTGACATCCGCGTGCATGGTGGGAACGTCGAACGCTCACAACAGCTGGGAGTGGTCCTTCGATTGGAAAGTTTTCGACGGAACTGCACACTCCCTACCACTTCCTCTGGTCGAGAGTTCAAGAGGGCAAAAGGCTTTTCTCTACAGCGTTGTTTAGTGCTTTGTGCGCCGGTTCGGTTAAAGTGCAGCCACCATTCAATGCCCATTTTGCTGCAAACGTTCACCGCTGACCCGGGAAAGCATCCGTGCAAGAAGTCGTCGCCAATGCCAATCTCCGCCGGCAAATGGGGAGGAGGGATAAACTTCCAGGCAGGGAAGGAAACGTTTCATACAGATCTAATATTTACGATCATTTCGCAGTCGTCTTTTCCGTGCTAGTGCAATTTCCAGTGAAACCGTTGCGCCCAACCCAATGCGCGTTTGATGTTTAGTTTTCATTTTGCTCCCATCATCATCATCATCCTTTGCGCTTAATCCAGGAAATTATCTTCCGCCCTAATCTTGCCCGGTCGGACGGGAAGGATGAGCAAGCGATGCGGATGGGTTGTGTCCTCGATTTCAATTTATCTACCTCGTTTTCCGGGTACGGTGGACACGCCCGCCCTACCCTGCGATTGGAATTCGATATGCTGCGTCCAGCAACGGCTTCTTGAAAGACGGCATACGACGGGACTCCGAGAGCAGCAAGGATGTTTAGATTGGACTTCCAACTCCGCAACTCCGTCACAAGGGAACGACGGAACGTAATTGACCAACATCGGATCGGGTGGAAAACCGTCAAGCGTACAAATCCGATGACTCATCCTTACTACACACAAACTCCCCGGCGACGGATGTGAATGGAACGTGCGGGAGATTCGTGTTTGCACACTGGTGCCATTTCATCCCTCCCCTGGTGCACCCCCTCCGCTCCGTAAAGTGCCTCTCGAGCGCAAATGGCGAAGCAAAACACAAACACAACAGATTGTGCAGCACATGCAGCTTGACAACGGAAAGAATTATGCGCTCAAACCATGCGAAAAAAGGCCAACAACAAACCGACCGACCGACCCCGGTTATGTGCTAAACATCGATCGGAATTTTGCGTCCCCTCCATCTTATACACTTGCGCTGACCCTGGTACAGCAAGGAAAAGCGATTACAAAGCAGTTGTTGAAGAAATCGCTGCACAGGAAGAGGGAAGATTCAATTCTTCCCCCTTGGCTTGCGTTCGATACTACGTAGTAAGGAAGCCGGCACATCTATTGACAGGTTGCTCTGCTCTGCTCGGAGCGATGGCGAAAGCGAAATCTCAACCCGAGGAAAACATTTCAGAAAGAACAAAACAACAAACAGCAGTAAGAAATGAATTCACAATCATAACACCATTACCCGCTAACGAAGCGTTTGGAATTTTTGGAAACAAATTGTGCCAACTGGGTCATAAACTGTAACACGGGTTGTGCTGTGTGTACTGTTGTTGTGCACATCAGGGGACGCAAAACCGCACTGATTGCCACAGGGTGGCAGGATGTTGTTTTGAATTAAAGTACACAAATATCAACAATCAACATGCGGCTCGTACCGTACACCTCCACAGTGGAAGAAGAAGAAGAAGAAAATCAGAGTTCTCATCAACAGCACCATTGATTCGATTCCCCAAACGGGATGCCACACTGTATAAGAACGGTGCTAAACCGCATAGATCTATTGCTTTGCTGTGTGTGTTTCTAAATTTCGTTTCCATTCGCCAAAACCACAAAACCTCGTCGTCTTCGACACAGATGTTGCTACTGCTGCTGCTGCATCTCAAACGTGACACGCCAGTAACGATGATTTTGAGCTGTGCAAACTCATCCTATGCTCTAGATACCTTGGACAAACGGGAGCCACAATAAATCATTGACCGAACGATCCGGACGGTGGTGGTGGAGGGCCATAATACTAGAAGAATGTGGCCACACTGAATGATCCAAATGAATCACAGTGCGTCAACGACGGGAGGGTACGATGATTCTGCTAACTAATAACGGATGCTGCTCTGTGCTGTTTGGCATTATTCGGTAGTGTGGTCAGACCCAGAAGAATGCATATTCATCCTCAACGGTTCTTCATGCTTACTGTTTGCATAAGATATTCCGCAAGCATTGCGACTTCGTCTTCGTAGTGCATCGAAGCGCAGACAAAGACTAGGAGGACAGTTTTAATCTTCTACGGCGTACTACGCTACTCAGCGATTTTTCATCCAGAATCACTTCGCCCGAGAGGATACATCGAGCATGGCGGATGTAGAGCATGTCTTTTGCTGCTGACAACTTTCAAACTCTTGACGAACAGCATCATTCCCTTCAAGGAAGTATCCATTCCATTCACCAATTGAGCAACCTGCTTGCCGCCCCTTTGTTTATGAAGCTCTGTTTCTCCTTTTCCTTTTGCACAAAACGTCGTCGAGAAAGATGCGCGTGTAAACATTCGCGGTTGTATACAGCCTCACACACGCTTCTCCCGATGATGAATCCGGATTCTTACCTACAAAGAAAACAGAACACAGAAGAAACGGGTTAAAATTAGTTACATCCATTATAAACAACGCACCATACATCTTCATTATGTGGTTTTGGGCTGTGAATTCTTCCAAGCTGAGTGTTTGGCCAGGGGGGGAACACGATATGAACGGTACACGGAGGGGTAGAGGTTTAATTCACAGCGCAAAGCGAATACCCCAGAGCGTACGATTCGAATGTGAAATGTGCTTATGCGAAGGGTCTTAATGCTCGATCCTCGATCTTGCTGCTGCTGCTGCTGCTTCCCCACAACACTGCACAAGCAATGTCCCTCCTCGAAATGGAAGTATCGGTCGTGGTTCACTGCTTGTGCCTGATTATGATGCTGTTGTGGCTACTCGTGGGCAAAGGAGGTCATCGTACACACACGCACATTCTGAGCTTTGACGGAATGGCGAGCAAATGCGAGGCTAACTGACCCCTCTCGCTCCAACAATCTTCCCCTCCAAAGCCATTGCAAATCGCCCGGCACGATCGCGATGCGTGGTACTGCAACTAATGCACTCCTCCTCCTCCTCCTCCGTAGTGAATGTTACGCACAGTACCACGCAGCGAGACTTTGAGAAATTGAATAAACATATCTCGTGGGACGACACTTCTTTGAGCACGAGTGGTGGGGTCCGACGCAGCAAACGAATGAAGCATAACGAGAATCATATGCTTACACACACATGAATGTCCGCTCGCTCGCTTGTGCATGGCTGGTTAACGAGATGAAGAAGGTTTTATAAATTGCCTCAGTGCAGCACCGTGGAATGAAGTGTTGAAACATGACGGAGTATTGCACGGCATTAGCATACGACGGCACACCACCACCCTCTCTCTCTCTAACGCAATCGTCGATGAAATGTCTAAAG